>NC_091766.1:58492939-59117939 GCF_029378745.1 Bos indicus | reverse complement strand
CTCTAATGCTGGGAGGGATTGGGGGCAGGAGGAGAAGGGGACAACAGAGGATGAGATGCTGGATGGCATTACTGACTCGATGGATGTGAGTCTGAGTGAACTCCAGGAGTTGGTGATGGACAGGGAGGCCTGGCGTGCTGCGATTCATGGGGTCGCAGAGAGTCAGACATGACCGAGCGACTGAACTGAACCCCATGCTAAGTGGAGGGAGATCTGTATTTTGTTATGGCAGCCTGGGCATACTAATATACAAGCTCGTTGTGTGATTAAGACTGTCCCCCACCCCATCAGTTCTTGTTGGAATTTTATTAATTCTGAAGTATACTGTTTTTATATTTAGTAATCAGCTCTTTACAAAGTCTGTCTCTTTGACTAGCCTACAAATTCCTTAATGCCATGCAGGCTTCTCTTTGCCTCATTGTATTCCCTCTCCTCACAAGGTCCCCTCTCTAGTGACCTTTCTATATGTGTTGTTAGAAAAGTCACACAAATATTTACAGCAAAGCTGGCAAGCGTTTAACCACTCTTTGCTAAAAATACATTGTGCTTTGGAAACATGAACTTATAGGGCATCACTGTGTGCTTATTTGCAGACTCGCTATTAAAAAATTCTTTACCAAGTTAAATATTTATCTGTGCACACTGTATTCAACTGAGTACTCTGTGGAGACACAGCCATGAGAAAGTTCTCATATCTCTACTTCCTGAGAGTCCAGCACATAGCCTCATATTTCTCAGGCTTTGTTAGTGACTTCACCATTTAGAGAGAGAGAGAGAGAGAGAGAGAGAGAGAGAGAGAGAGAGAGAGAGAGAGTGTGTGTGTGTGTGTGTGTGTGTAATCTCTTCCCCAACATGAACCATAAGGTACCTTCCTTTGCAGATGCCCACATGTGACTGAGCTCTGTTTAAATGGTGATACCTAAAGTATTATGCTATTCCTAGCCTGTTCTGATTCATTTATAGTGTTAAGGATTCTCACTCTTATCTTTCTGCAAATCTGGATTTTCCACTTTTCATTAGTGTAGCTAAAGGTAATGTAATAGTAATGGTCAGATACACACTTTGATTCATGTTTACTTAAAAAAAATATTTTTTAATGGGATGCTGAGAGCAGATTCTTTTTTCACCACTCTATGTACAATCTTTTCTAGCTTCCAACTTGAGTGGAAACAGAGGAAATATTTCTGTATGACTTATAGTTTAGGGAAAGGACCATAGGTATGAGAAGAACTGCATCCACAGAGAGAAGCCTGACAACTTTTTCTGCTGCGAATCTTTTATTGAAGAATTAAGTTCCATACACTTGTCCCCATAGCCATCCTAGAGAAACTGGTTCGCTGCCAAAGGAAACTTGGTGCCCTTGAACATCAGGGAGACTCAGAGCATGGTCCATATTTTACAAAATAAAGTGTGCCACGGCTCTCCCTACAAGAAAAATAATACTTTTAAAAGGGGAGCTTTGGAAATCTTAAGTTGAAAGTTGCATCATCTTAGATCAAGCCAGCCAGATGAATACATAACATGAAAGCTGAACAATTAATTACCAAGCTTCAGCATGGTGGAAAAAAGGGAATTCAGTGTACCAGTAAAAGCCAGTGTTAGGAGCCAAAAATTCTGTAAGTTTCTCTTTTATCTACCACTGAATAATATTATGATGACAATCAAATGTTTCTTCCCCTAACTTCAATTCTTATTCTTAGGCATTTTCTTTCTCTCTCATTTTCTCTCTTTTTCCTTCCTTTTGTAAAATATTATGATTTTCAGTCAGCCATCTCTTAGGCTTCATAGCAGCATCTGGCTTACATAGCTAAGATGGCTTCTGGTTCTGTGTGAGGGGCTCTTTCTACAAATAAAATACTGAATAAAGCACTTACACAACAGCATTGCAAAATACACATCTGTTGCCATATACTATCCCATCAGATCCACAGTGAGGTAGGTACTCCATGGTGCATATTTCTGAATATGTGGTGCACTCAACCTCCCTCTGTTCAAAAAAAAAAAAACCATTAAATCATAGAAAAGAAACTCTTTTAAAGCCTTGAGAGGATCATTAGTTCAGAATCCCACTTGCAGAAAGGTGTATTTTCTGCAGTTTACATAACCTGACCCAACATTGGTGAGAATACCATCACAGCAAGAGATTGCTCAGCCCAAGTTCAAGGCTGCCCTCTCTCTCATTCTCCCGTGTAGCTAATGAACAGAATCCATCCTGTGGCTTATGAATAAAGGAGTATAAATAAAGTTTCTGGAGTCTTCTGGGTAAATAAATTATATTTCAGATTTTCTGTTTAGGCTGGCCAGGTGTGTTACCTGTGACTACTCATAGTCATAGATAATTTGTAGAATAAATACCTTAAAATAGTTGTTCTTGATGAAAGGGAGGAATTGTTGAAACATTTTATATTAAGGATATGTAAAATTTTTGTGTATACTTACGCATTCATTATTATGAAGTTTCCTGAGTTGAGATCCTTTATCCCTGAAAAATAAGATTTTATTGAATCAGTAATTTGATATTTCTTAATCTACAGAGTAAAACATGGTCATATGTCATTCTGTGTTGTCTGACCTGAACTAAGTAGTTCTGGTTAATATTCTTCCCCAGTTAGTTAATATTTGTCATTAACATCTTTGATAAATGATCATTTTGCAAACAAATTAAAATATAAAAAAATAAGATCAACACTAAAAGGAGAGTAGATTGGGCATTTTTAAAATAATCCATGAATACTCAGATGGAAATCAAAGGTATAATAAAGTATGTGGATATTTTTGCAGTTTTAAAAGAAAATATTCACATATCCATATCTGGCACTTATAGTCTGTGTAATTTTGTTATAATCACTTCTCCTTTCTGAGTATTAGATTTCCTCCTTCTAAAAAGATACAAGATAATATAATCAATCCCATCTCAGTGTTTAGTCTCTGGTATTGCATATTCTGAGGGGTTTTATTTGACTAACACTTGCTATTATATTTGACTATGACTTTTCAGAAAGGCTAGAAAAGAAGGAGGAAAATGATTAAAAGGAAGAAAAGCTCATTTCTTTGAGTATTCACTCTGTGTCAGCTGCTTAGTTAAGATTTGACATGTTTTCTCACAATGAATCCTAAACACTATTATAATTTCTGCTTTGCTGAATACAGAAGTACATAGCAGAATGGGTATTTGTTTGCCTAATGTCAGAGATCTACTAAGTGCAGCCTGGATTTGAATCCAGATGTCTGACACAAAAGTCCACGATTTTAACTGCTAGTCGGAAAGCAGTGAGTTCAAGTTGCTGGAGTGACTGGTAATAATCATTATTGTAAAGTCTCCTAGAAGCTGAGATGTTGTTTATAGTGAGAACTTAATGTGTGGGGATGATGGTGGTGAGGATTCCAACAAATTCCAACTATCCGTTTGTACTTTCATTCTCTTCCCTAGATTTTTCCAGACAATCAGAGAAGCAACATGATTTTCCTCTGGGGTGTGAAGGGTAGATCAAAGTGTTACAATAGTGTTCATGGCTTACAGCCCAAGTAGCAACATCTCTCTTCTGAGTTTCCATTAACTGATAAGAAAGATCATGAAAGTTTGACCAAAAATATGTTTCCTGCCTGAGACCCAGTTTCCTTAAATGTAATTTGGGAATAAAAATGCCTATATGTAACAGCTAATGCCTGAGGGATACCGTGTAATATAATACACATGAGAATTTGGCCGGATAGCAAAGAAATATACATAATATATATCCCTAATATAACTAGTTTTGGGTTTTTTTTAAACAAAACAATGTCCACAGAGTAGTAGAGGAACATGACAAAAGGTAAGATGTCAAACCATGTTTTCAAAAGCCGAGTAGATTTTGGCCAATGTGACTTTTGTGATTGTAAAGCAAAACAAAACTGGGCTCCAAATTGAGTATAATACTTACCTATTTAGGAAACAGTACATACATTCATTACTGTAAGTTTTCATATCTATGCCACATATTGGACTCCATATCTTTGTGCACGCAATCCCGATACCTTTTATGTTGTATTTGGTGCAGTTCACCTGTAATTGGGACAAAATAATACTCTGCATTCTGTTTCTTCAATTCTGTTATCATTCTTATATCTAGATGGTGAAGAGTGAGAAGAGAGTAGGAAGATTCCCTCCTCAGCTTTTCAGCAAACATGTCTAGAAGGCCTTTTGTGGACCAGGTGCTGTGCTGCAAAAATAAATCAGACCTAGAACAGTATTTAAATGAGAATGAGCAGTTTAAGCAAGAAATATTAGTCTCTCTCTCTTTTTTTTTAGGGTTATAATGACAGTCCAGTAGAATAATGAATGATACTGAGAAAAGTTTAAAATACTACCTAAAAGTAAGAGCTTCCTTGATCTCCTGTTCTCCTTTTGCACAGAGACTCGTTTAAAGAAACACCATTAGAAAAGTAGAGTAGAAACAGTTTTTACCTCCCACGGAATTATTTCAGCCCACTGTGAGTCAATTTAGATACCTTCACCATTCATTAACATATTCACCCTGATTTCATTTTTACAAAGAGCATGCCAAAAAGGTACTCACCTCTATCCCTATTTCTTGATCACCAGAAGAGACTATGATGAGATGCATTTGGAGAGAAGGAATTAGAGAAATAGTAAATTCTACAGTTAGAAATGCAAAGCTGAATTCATTGTTCACAGTAACTAAAACCCATTTCCCAACATCCCTTGCCCAGACCAGACCGAAAAGAGGTCACTTCTTTAGTCAGGCCAGCTAAGGGTGAAGTCAGAGAAATATGATCCTGACTCCCTGACCCCACCAAAAAAAAAAAAAAAAAAAAAATGAGGTTGGGGGCGAGAATCTCTGATCACTGGAGAAGGAACTGTAGAGGAATCCAGGAGATCCTGTGGGCATGCCCAGGGAGAGTTGGACTTAAGGTCCCAGAGTTGCATAGTTGATTTCTAAAAGGGCAAGTCAGAAACCTGAGAGATCTAATGAGGAACTGAGCAGGAACTTCTCAGTCCTTTTCTTCTCAGTCTCTCTTCCTCTTCCTGAAGGTCTGATTTACCCCTACTCTGTTGATCAGACCAATCTAAATAGATGCCTACTAAATTTTCTTTTGACTTTAATATTCTATGGGCTTCCCTTGTAGCTCAGCTGGCAAAGAATCCACCTGCAATGTGGGAGACCTGGGTTTGATCCCTGTGGTTGGGAAGATCCCCTGGAGAAGGAAAAGGCTACCCACTCCAGTATTTCACTTTCACTTAATATTCTATAATTACTGAAGGCCAAATATACTGCAGTTAACATAAGAGAATGAATATTGAAAAGGAATCCTAACTCACCGGGTGGAGTGACAGCCCATGTCATGGCTGCCAGAGCGAGGATGGCAAAAGTAGTGATGCTGTTCATAGTGATGATGAATGAGGGTATTCGAGAGCCGCTGCCCCGAGTCAAGAAGTTCAGAGAGAAACAGACAAAAAGCAGTCTGACAGATGCATGTATATATACACTCAGAGCAGAGACCTACCCTCATTAAAACTGGTCTTTGCAGTGATGATTGGCTGTTAATCCAAGCAAGGTTGTTTCTTTTCATTTGTCAAACAAAGCTTCCTTATTATCTTGAGTTACAGACAATTGGAATAGTTACATCCTGATACCAACTACCAGATGTTTTCCATAATAGTCCTTTGATCGCTCAGCAGTTATAATGGCATGGCTATATTTGAGGACAAATAAAGTCATAGGTGAAATGAATAGCAAATGGACTCTTAAATGACACGTAAAGGGATTTTACAGTTATGTGAAATGCAAGAATGTTGAAATAGATCAGAGAAATGCTGAGGACATTTCTTTAAAATGTACTGTAATAGACAACATTAATAGCACCATAAACCTTGCTTTTGTAAGTATGAACACACTTTACAACCTTCTGTGAAGGCTTGTTAAATGATTAACCTTATGAAATGTAAAGACAAGTATTATTGTTATTTTGCAAATAAAATAACAAAATCAGAAAGATTAAGTATATTCTTTTTAGTCACATTCTTAACAGTTAGGAGAGCTGGTCCCTTCCAATTCTAGGCCTACCTATACTTTAAAAAACAAAAAACTACGATATACTACTTTGGTCACTAAAATGGATATTTATAATGAAAACCTATATTCAACATGTTATCTCATGCCTTTTAAGATCATACCATGATATTGTGTATGACCCATTCTCCTGCACCCATATCTGTAAATATTCTGTTTATCCACATGACCAGTATTTTTTCAACAACACACACCCAGTGATTTCCAATTATTTAGCATTTTCACCTCTATTATCCCTTGTGCTCTTCACATCAGCTCTCCAGAAGACAGAGTTAATATAAAGGAAAAATTCATTCACAAAGGACAGATTCAGAGATTGGAGGAGGTAAGCAAATTCCCCAAAATAGATAGCTATTGTGATCTTCACTGAAACCAGATCTTCCAGTTTCAGATCTTACTATCTTCCAGTAATCACTGTATTTGTTTCTAATTTTTTAAGATATGTTTCTCTCATTTGTACTTCCCATTTTCCAATACCACCTCTTTTCTCTCTGAATTCTACAGTTTTAGTTTATTGTAAACATTTGAATACTTACATTTTACATATATTTCAAGGCTTTATCAACATTTGAAATATGTATACCACAATGAAGTGCAATCCAGAAGGTTTTCTGAATGGGGTAAATGGTCATCTTTCCAGGTTATAGTGAAACACCTGTTTAGAGGGACCGTGTTCTAAGCAGGTAACAGAAATGAGAACAATGACTCACAGAATGTGAGAATTGGTGAGTCCCAGAACAAACATCTGGATCTGTGGTCTTCAGACTTTCTGTTGTTGTTGTTCAGTCACTAAGTTGTGTCCGACTCTTTGCGGCCCCTGGATTGCAGCACACCAGTCTTCCCTGTCCTTCACTATCTCCCAGAGTTTGCTCAAGCTCATGTCCATTGAGGCAGTGATGCCCTCCAGCCATCCCATCTTCTGTCACCCCCTTCTCCTCCTGCCCTCCATCTTTTTCAGCATCTGGATCTTTTCCAGTGAGTTGGCTCTTTGCATCAGGTGGCCAAGGTATTTGAGCTACAGCTTCAGCATCAGTCCTTCCAATGAATATTCAGGGCTGATTTCCTTCAGGATTGACTAGTTTGATCTCCTTGCTGTCCTAGGGACTGTCAAGAGTCTTTTCCATCACCACAGTTCAAAAGCATCAATTCTTTGGCGCTCGGTCTTCTTTATAGTCCAACTCTCACATCTGTACATGACTACTGGAAAAATCATAGCTTTGACTGTATGGACCTTTGTTGGCAAAGTGATGTCTCTGCTTTTTAATGTGCTGTCTATGTTTGTCATTTTTGTTATTGTTGTCAAATTTAAAAAGGGAACTTTTTCCACACTCAAATGCACTTTTATGAGGCAAATGATAAAGAAGCAGATTTTTTTTTTTAAAAAAAAAGCTAAGTTAAATGGAAGCAATATAGGGCTCAAGAGTACTTGCATTTCTACCAGGCACTTCAAGGCTCCATGGAAATCAATTTGGAAAAGAAAAGAAGGAAGTGAGGCCCTCAGAGGAAGAGTACCATGATGAGGCCATTCAGTGAATTAGATCACCTGATTAGAGTACAGGATTCTTCCTGCTACTTCATATCTTCTCACAAGCACACAGCTCTAAGTCAACATGTCTGGCCTGACTTACTTTCCCAAATAAGATGAGGGAAGATTTGCTACCTGGGTCCTAGACTCAGGTCTCTACTGTTTACTGAGGAGTGCCTTCTGGGCATCCTGTAGGATCTTCCAGGTCAACTTGCTCCCCCAAAACCTTGCTGCTTAATCTCACTTTTAGGCTTCTCTCCAGTTTCACTGTGCTGATAGCTGTCAGTAGTAACCCAACCCAGGAAAATTTAGGAGTCTTCATATCCTGTCTAATTTTCACACCATCTAATCTCTCTACAATTAGGTTTTAATTTGTGTATGTGCTTTCCTCTCCATGAAGTTTTTTTTTTTTTTTTTTTAACTTTGTTTCATTGATTCATTCCTTTAAATCCAGAGTTTAAGAAGAATGACCTATATGTCTACCTCCCATGTTCTTCTCTTTCTGGAAATCTTCATTAAAAAAAATGAATCTGCTCAACAAACTAATAAGACTCCATTTCTCTTTCTTCCTTTATCTATTCAGTAACTAAGGATTTAAAAATAGTATGTAGAATTACATTAAACTCAACATCCTCATAATACATTGCCCATATCAAAAAACCCATCAGTAAATCCACACCTATTTCTATTACCAGTTCCTTAACAGGCACAAAGTTTTTGTTTCAAAACTCGTAGGTTGGCTGTGATTCTGAGGTAGCCAGGCCTTGATGCAGACATGCACTGCATGTGAATTCCTAGCAATCCCCAACATGGTTCCATGGAGTAGGTGTCAGTTTTGATCAGTAAATGTAGATATACAATACTGTCTGTCGTTTTCTCTAAATAAAATTACAGAATTCTGAGCTCTTCACTCTGCTTGGATTTGAGTAGATTTAGTCTCATTCATTATTAGAGTTTGTGATTATCTGAAATGCGTAAGCAGTGCATGGGAAATGAGAGCAGGCCCTCTTATCTCTGGACAGGCATGGTTTCTACCTGCATCTCTGCCGTGCATGCCAGCCTTAAATGGCTCCCTTCACTGAGGCAGCTCCCTATTCCATGCCACACAGGAGACAGGGTGATTTTTGACTGAGATTGAAAAACTCCTGAGTCCAGGGTTCAGCAGATACTTTGTATAGGCAGGCACTCAGCAGTCTCTGCCTCTTCAGGAAGCGGCCAGCAGCAGTCTCAGTCAGTGTTAGAACTCAGTCCTTTTGATTTCTCTTGAAAATTTAATTTCTTCTGTTTTTGCATTCCTTTCTAAAGTACTCAAGCCACTAATGTTACCACCCAAATCTTGGCTTTCTCTGCCCTCTGATGCCAAGTAAATAACACAGAGACAAAGTCTGGAGGAAATAGAAAGGCTGTTTTGATCCTCAGCTGGCCTAGCGGAGAGAGAACACAGCAGGCTGGTACCTCAAGAACCGTGGTTCTCCCCCTACCCTACCCCCACCTCCCCACATGGGGAATCTGAGGAGATCCTGTAGATGGGGCTCCAAGTCTGGGGTAAGTGATAAAGACCAAAGTAGTGAGTCTTGCATATTCATCCTACTGGGCCTACTTTCTGAAATGCAGAAAGCTACAAGGTCTGCTTGTATTCATTGTATTTATTACATTCATTGGAAGGACTGATGCTGAAGCTGAAACTCCAATACTTTGGCCACCTGATGCGAAGAACTGATTCATTTGTAAAGACCCTGATGCTGGGAATGATTGAAGGCAGGAGGAGAAGGGGACAACAGAGGATGAGATGGTTGGATGGCATCACTGATTTAATGGACATGAATCTGAGTAGGCTGTGGGAGTTGGAGATGGACAGGGAAGCTGGGGTTGCAAAGAGGCAGAAAAGACTGAGCGACTGAACTGCTTGACAAGGTCTGCAAAGGGAGTGCCAGAAAGGAAAGCACCGGGTACAGGGTGTAATTTGCATAGAGTTAAGGGGTTGTAGGTCTGAGATGTAATTTACATAGTGTCAAGTTAGTTTTGTAAAATAGACTACAGGTTAGTAACAGTTAAAGTAAAACTTAAAAAAATTTTTTCGATAGGGCAGTCAAGAAAAAAGCATTCTTAGTGAAATTTTCATACTTTGTGTTGGCATTTCCTACTGTGCTTATAATATCTTGTCTTTGTTATATAATATCAATTTTTCAATAATATTTTTACCTCATCCTATGATTTTTCTTCAAGGTTGATCATGAATATTTAATGAGAATATACTATCAGTCACAGTGAAAATAAAGCAGCATTTTACTAAATAATTTTTTCTTTTAAATAAAATAACTAAAAGAAAAAAATAAAACTAGGTGTTATTAACTCTTTCACGCACACTTATGTTTCTTCTTTAGTCTGTTCTTTGTTCCCTTTACTTTCCTCGTTCTCAGGAGAGGAAAAACTCCATTTCTATTTTTGCTGCAACACTAGGAGTAATATTTTACCTATTTTTATGTTTTTGTCCAGGGAATTACTAAGGCAAAAATTCATATCATTTCTTGCAAGTTTTGTCCAAGGAATTACTAAGGCAAAAATTCATATCATTTTTTGCAAGCTTTGTGCTTGATGGTAAAGGAAAGATACAAAGAAAACTAGTTAATAGCTTTTAACTACTGCTTGAGTTGTTGATGCTGTGTTACTATTTCTTGTTTGACATACTGGCATTAAAATGACTATCACGATTCCATTCTCCTTTAGAGTCTTATCTTGTGCTTCTGCTGCTGCTACTGCTAAGTCGCTTCAGTCATGTCCGACTCTGTGCGACCCCATAGATGGCAGCCCACCAGGGTCCCCCGTCCCTGGGATTCTCGAGGCAAGAACACTGGAGTGGGTTGCCATTTCCTTCTCCAATGCATGAAAGTGAAAAGTGAAAGTGAAGTCGCTCAGTCGTATCCGACTCTTTGCGACCCCATGGACTGCAGCCTACCAGGCTCCTCCTTCCATGGGATTTTCCAGGCAAGAGTACTGGAGTGGGGTAAGTGCTAATATGGGGGGTGGGGGGAAGAGCTCTACCAGAAATTCTTCAGTGGGCAATTATAACTGGAGGTTATCCAACTGCCTACACATCTTCTGAGTGCCTGGCACAGCGTCTGGGCAGAGACGGATGTGGCATTTCCTGCTTGATTCATCAATGCCCATCTTGCAACCAGAGGCTGGGCCCTGAGCAAATATCCTTTGCAAGCACAATTGTCAGCAGCTCATTTTAGAGACTTCTGCAATGGAGTTTTGGCAACTTTTTCTCACTTAAAATTTTAGGAGCAGAAAGAATCCAGACGAGAATATACTAGCTGGCAGTTTTCTGTTTCATTACTATTCCAAGGACTTCTTTTGTGTTGTCATTAGAATTTACTTTTCGTTGTTAATTCTGTTACTCTTTGCTAACAAATCTGCATGTGTACTTACCCCATAGATTTGGAATTGAAGTATTCCACAAATGAACAGAAGTGACATTTCTGTAGGTAATAAACAGTTTTCTAGGATCACTGGATATAAACGCCACCCTTTTGTCTGAAAACATAATCACATGGTTAGTTATTTTCATGAAAAGTGTAGAACTGTGGTTCATGAGGCCAGAGGGAGTGGTGTAAGGGACATGAAATTAAAAACCATTTATTTGAATTTATACCTCATTTACTCCCATCTGGGTAAGCTCAGAAAATCACTTCCTCTCTTTTGGCTTTAGGATTCCTATATATTAAACATGCTGGATAAATCATGGGGTAGTTTTATTCTAGCTCTGTCAATCTAGGAGTTTATCAACCTGAAATAAAATAATTGAGATTTTCTTTATCACTATGTATCATATATTTAGTTGACTAAGAGCAGTTAATTAGTTGAAATTAAGGTTAATTATAACAATATACTTCATAGCTTTTTTTTTTTTTCTGGGCTCCTACTGCTTTTGCATTCCTCTTTAGCTACAACCTTTTCTAATATTTCTAAGAAATACCTCATGAATCTAGCCTTGTCTAGGGAGAAGATACATTTTATAAGTTCATATTTTCATTTAACTAGCTTGTTTCCAACCATCATTGCCAGCAGTTTTTGAAGAGAAAAGTCCTTGTAGGCATTGACAGTAACTAAGAGGCGTGTTCTAAATTTCCTTTAAAAACTCTAAGCGAGTATAGCTTTACCCAACAACTTTAATAAGTAATAGCTCCAAGTTAAGTATTACAGTATGTATGAACTAGAAAGAAAAGCAAGAATATTAAGCCATCTTTTCTTCTCTTAAAGCAGTCACAGTCTAGTGAGAGAGACAGACTTGTAAATAAGCAACTAGGAAACAAGTGACAGCTGGTAATCTGGGTGTAGGGAGAAGAGGTTATGGGAGCATAAGAGAGGAATAACTAATTCCCATTCAGAGGGGAAAGAAGTTGTGGAAGGTTTCTAGAAAAAAGCCTCACCTTTAATGAGGTGAAAATAAATTTATCCTCGAGTTTAAAGGAATGAACCTTAAAAGATGGAAGGAAAAAAATGGGAGAAGGACCAGAGGTGAATACAGAGGCTATGTTAGGAGGAGAGGACATATATAAATAAATTTCAGGAAATTATTCAAGGGTAGAAGGGAAAAAGGATAATATAGGAGCTGAGACTAAAGAGGTAGACAGAGGCCTTACACGCCAGAGGGAGTTTGGTATTCATCTTGGGGACTAGAGAAATCACTTAAAGGCTTTATGCATAATACTACCAAATTGGGATTTCAGATCAGTACTCTGCAGGGAGATCATGTATAAAGTTGTTACAGTCAGTCATAAGAGGATGATGGCTTAAACGAAAGAGTTAATAAATTTATTGATAAGTGAATAGAGGACAAAAGGGAGTAGGGAACACATTGCCTTGGTTTCAGGTTTGTCTTGTTTTACTGTGTTTTAGTGCACCCTGGCTGCTTAGGAGGAATTTTCCAAAAAACAAAACAAAACATTAAACTGGGGAATTAAGCAGATCTGTGTTTCAAAGAGGTCATTGGAAGATTGTTTTAAAAGAGAGGGCTGTAAAGGATGGCGACAGGCACGTCTGGTAGGCCATTGAAAAAGTCCACTGAAAAGATAGAAGGTCTAAAATTCATTAAAGAAAAAAAGTTAAAAAGTAAATTGTCTTTAGGCTTGAAAGGTATTTACAAGGACTGTAATAGGACAGAGTGTATAGAACAGCCTGGAGGAAGACAGCACATCATCCCGCAAAATGATCCACAAGAACTACCGTCTTGTGAAAAGTCCCTCAAGGATGACCAATGTTTTATTAGATTCTTTTCCCTATGACTCCTTTTCAGATGACCAAGTCTTTCTCTCTGTCCTCCCTTCATGCTTGAAGAGTGACTTATGGTTACATATTATTTATATTGAGCTTTAATTACAATATTGGAAAGAAAAAGGTATTTCTGTGGCAGGATGGTACCAGGGAAAGAATAAGATGCCTTGTTATGCTCGTTACTAAGAGGGAAACAAGTATTATCCATTACTGGTAAAGGTCACAGGGAGTGTAATTTGAGGGTACATTCACTTCATTTACCATAATCCGTGTTATATATGAGACTGGCCTTGGTCAAAGTCAACCAGCAAGGCCACAGAGAGTGTTGGATTGGGGTACAAATGTGAGTCTGATTATATGCTTATCTCAGTTTTAGGCACATATTAAATGTTTAAATGTCAACATTTGTTACTTTTTATTATTATTTTCATCGAATAAGAAGTGTGGTTTTTATTTAAATGTATAGAAAGGAGCAAAGAGAAGACAACCACTAATAACTTACAAAGAAGGACAAGAGACTCTTTTTTAAAAAAATAGAAATGTAGTTAATTTACAATATCACATTAGTTTTGGGTATATAGCAAAGTGGCTTAGTTATCTATCTACATAGATATATATTTTCAGGTTATTTTTCACTATAGATTACTGTAAGGCATCGAATATAGTGCCCTGAGCTACAGTAAATCCTTGTTGCTTGTCTATTTTATGTAAAGTGTGTGTGTCTGCGAGTTCAGTTGTTCAGTCGTGTCTGACTCTCTGTAGTAGACTGTAGCCCCCCAGGCTCCTCTTGTCCGTGGAAATTTTCAGGCAAGAATACTGGAGTGGGTTGCCATTTTCCTCCTCCAGGGGATCTTCCCAACCCAGAGACTGAAACCCTGTCTCTTGCATCTCCTGCATTGGCAGGCAGATTCTTTACCACTGTGCCACCTGGGAAAGCCCTTATGTACTGTAGTCCGTATATGTTAATCTCGTATTCCTCATTTATCCCTCCGCCCCTTCCTTTCACCTTTGGTAATTATAACTTTCTTTTCTATGTTTGTGAATCTGTTTCTGCTTTGTATGTAGATTTACTTACATTATTTTTTTAGACCTCACATATAAGTGATATCATATAATACTTCTTTCTTTGTCTGACTTTACTTAGTATGATATTCTCTAGGTCCATTCACGTTGCTGAAAACGGCAGTGTTTCATTCTTTTTGTGGCTGAGTAATATTCCATTGTGTGTGTGTGTGTGTATATATATATATATATATATATATATATATATATATATAAACCACATCTTCTTAAACCAATCATCTGTTAATGTATACTTAGGTTGCTTCTATGTCTTGGCAATTATAAATAGTGCAGCTGTGAACGTTGAGGGTGCATGTATCTTTTTGAATTAGCATTTTTGTCTTTTCTGGCTATATACCAAGGAGTGAGATTGCTGAATCATATGGTAGTTCTGTTTTTAGTTTTTAAGGAACCTGCATACTCTGCTTCATAGTGGTTGAGCCAGTTTACATTCCCACCAACAGTTTTCTCCATATCCTTGCCAACATTTGTTATTTGTATGCTTTTCAATAATAGCCATTCTGGTCAGTGTGAGGTGATAATTCATCCTGATATTGATTTGCATTGGATGGAAATGCAATGTCCATCCTTCCTGATGGACAAGGAGGCCTGGACGGGCTGCAATTCATGGGGTTGCAAAGAGTGGGACATGACTGAGCAACTGAACTGAACTGAATGATTAGTGATGTTGAAAATCTTTTCTTGTGCCTGTTGACCATCTGTGTGTCTTCGATAAAATGTCTGCTTAGATCTTCTGCCCATCTTTTGATTGGGTTTGTTTTTTAATGAGATGTTTGTATATTTTGGAAATTCCTTGTCAGTCACAATGTATCCAAATATATCCTCTTGTTCCCTGGGTGGTCTTTTTATTTTGTTAATATTACCTTCACTGTGCAAAAATGTTTAAGTTTAGTTAGGTCCTGTTTGTTTATTTTTTCTTTCTTTTCCTTGGGAGACTGATGTAAGAAAATATTTCTGTGATTTATGTCAGAAAATGTTTTGCCTATGTTCTCCTCTAGGAATTTTATGGTGTTATATTTATGTCTTTAAACCATCGTGAGTTTATTTTTGTGTATGGTATGAGGGAGCCTTCTAATGTCATTGATTTACATGTAGCTAAAGAGACCGATTCTTAACCATTACTGAGCTACCCACAGGTCAAACTTGGCCCACCACCTGTTTTTGTAAATACAGTTTTATTGGAACACAGCTGTCCATATGATCTTACATAATGTAAATTCATATATTTCTACAACAGCAGCATTGAGTGGCTGTGACAGGATTGTATGTCTCACAAGGTCTATCTGGCTCTTCAGTGGAAAAGTTTGTTGGCCTGTAGTCTCCACAAGTGCTCTCTGCACTTGTTTCTGAAGCCTTGAGAGAGAGAGAGGGAGACTTCAGGTGAGTTCCTTACAGGAAATATAGGAGTTGGACAGTGATAGTTCTCTGAACTTTCATTGCATTCTGCAAATGAAATCTGAAATATCAATTATAGAGAAATGCGTCAGTCTGTGGTAGTGACAGGAAGAGATAATAGAAATAGTTTGACTTTCTTAGTTCCATTTCAGGATCATTTGTCACTTCCCGGTTTAGAAGTTTAGGGCTGGTTTGGGGAACCTCAGTGAGATGGGTCTGGTTTTCATTTGCCTCCCATATGGATATCAAGATATAATTCAAGTAGCAACCCAGAAATTAGTTTACTTAATGCAGCTATTTTCTTGTGACCATTTGGACACAGGTGACGTTTTATGTTTGCCTCCAGGTTGTGTCTCCAAAATAAACAGCTTTCACACATTCACATCCTTAACGCCAATTCCTGAGCCTCCTTGGTCCCCATTCCATTCCTGACCTCTGCATCCCCACTTCACCCTTGACTTTCACCGGGTCCGTAGGCATTTCTCTATTCCTATGTCTCATCCAGTTCTAGACTACCTTATCCTTCACTTCACAGTATCCCTGAGCCACACTTTCCCTGGTGCTCAATATGGTTGTCGAAGGTTGCTTAAGTCTTGAATGTGCGATAACATAGTCTTTTGTGCATGTAACCTTATGACCATAATCATAATAATGATCAAAGCAGTACAAGGAATTTGCTATTTTTATCTCAATAAAATATTCATAATGATATAATAAAGTAACTATTTCTCAAACAATTATATATCTTGGTCAGGAAAATAGTGTTTTGGGATTCCCCAGAAATAACCAGGAAAGAGATACAATCTCATATGTTCTAGAATCTCGAAACCCATTCTGTATATCCTGGAATTACCAAAGAAAATAGCAATGTTGTTTTCTCACTTTTTCCCCCTAAAATGGCTCTGTGTTTTCATGCTTGAAAAATTATATGTAAGCCTTCTTTCTTTTTTCTTAATGATATCATAGAAAAAAAAAAAAAAACTCCTAGGGAATGATTTATCTTAACTTTAGTTAAAAAGGACAAAGATCACAAAATTTTGCTTTAATTGGCTTAGTGGCAACTTATCTAAAAGAAAAAGAACAGCATAATAAATACAAAATTAACTTCCCAAATCCAGGTAAGCCAACTATTCCTGGCATAGCTCTAGAGCTAAGAACAGTTTGAAGCACAATGGGTTCCCCATAGCTTCCTCCATCTACCATCTGAGCCACCAGGGAAGCCCAAGTCCTTGCATCAGGAAGATCCCCTGGAGAAGGGAACGGCAACCCACTCCAATATTCTTGCCTGGAGAATCCGATGGGTGGAGGAGCCTGGCAGGCTGCAGTTCATGGGGTCGCACAGAGTCGGATACGACTGAGTGACACACACTTTTACTTTCCTGCATCTATAGTGTGTTCAGCATCAGCCCAGAATCTGCATGGGGACAATAACTAGGGGCAAGCTGTAGCAAGAGTCTGAGCTTGACAGTGTTTCAGCATCGAGGCGGGAGCTCACACATTGTTCTGTCCCACTCCTGTCTAGCGCTTACTTTGTCTAGTGGTTCTCTCATGTGTTATAAGTCACTAGTAGCTTCCAGCTACATATAGCTCTTGAGCACTTGAAGTGTGTCTGGTCCAAATTTCAACATGCTGGAAGTTTAAAATACACACCAATATCAAAGACTTAGTAACAACAAGTTTATATTGATATTATGATTATCATATTATGTATGTATTTTGAAATGATAATAGTTTTGATATATTGGGCTACATAAAATATATTCCCAAAATTTATTTTACCCATTTCTTTTGTAGCTACTAGAAAATTTGAAATTACACATGTAACTACTATTATATTTCTACTAGTCAGTGCTGCTCAGACTTGCATACATTGGTTACTCTTGTTACATTAGTCTTCCCCCAGACTATGTATGGGTTCAAGGCTCTGATACAGGAAATTATCAAGAGGTAGCATGATTCAGTTCAGTTCAGTTCAGTCGCTCAGTCGTGTCCGACTCTTTGCGACCCCATGAATCGCAGCACGCCAGGCTTCCCTGTCCATCACCAACTCCCGGAGTTCACTCAAACCCCTGTCCATCGAGTCGGTGATGCCATCCAGCCATCTCATCCTCTGTCATCCCCTTCTCCTCCTGCCCCCAGTCCCTCCCAGCATCAGAGTCTTTTCCAATGAGTCAACTCTTCGCATGAGGTGGTCAAAGTACTGGAGTTTCAGCTTCAATGTCAGTCCTTCCAAAGAACACCCAGGACTGATCTCCTTTAGGATGAATGTTCTTGCATGGTTGGATCTCCTTGCATGGTTGGATCTCCTTGCATGATTACTATGAGAAATTACTAATTTGTGTCACTGGATGAGACCCAAGTAACTGAGATAGTTATGCTATCCATGGAAATACAGAAGCTAGATAGAGGAGCTGGTAAGGTAACAGTGAAGGTGAGGTTGAGTCATAGCCTAGGAGCCCTTACCTCCTCACCTCTCTTCTAGACATTTCTTCTGAACTCTGAGAGCAACTAGAATTTGAGAAAAGGATTAAAGAAAAAAAAGGATATCGTTAATTTTCTTCAAAAAAAATTTCTGTTATCCAGACAGTGACAAAAAAAATCCCAGAAATGGCATTCTGCTGAGTTTACTTTTATTGAACAAGCAGTTGAACAGACAGCATTGTGATCAGGAGGCTTCCACAGCACAAACTGGTTAAGATGTCTCTGTGCCCTTAGATCACAGAATCTAGGAGGGAAGAGATGGAATAGACTGAAAGTCAATGAGTCCATTCCCCCAACAGTTCTGTATTGTTTTCTATAGTAAATAAGATGAGCTCTGAAGAATTCTTTGTATATACAGATGGTGAAGGTAGGTAATTCAGAATTGGGGTATACATTTTCCCTCATGGCTTTTACCAACTTTTGCATCATTTGACCTAGACAAGAAGATGAAGAGGTTAGATGTTAGAAACTCAGAGACATTGTAGAAATGCTGGCTATGCATGTATTATTGTAACATAGTCAAAGAAATCTGTAGATTCCTGCATTCTGCCAAGAATACAGGATTTCAAATCACTTTCACATTTTATTTAATTGATTCAATGAGTATTTATAGAGTATCTAGTACATTTTACCTATTGAGCTGGATGCAAAAATGACCTCTGCTCTTGATTACTTGTGACCCTCATGATAATGAAAGAAGGAAGGTGTCATTCATATCTTTTCAAAAAGGAAGCAATTGAGCTTCAGAGAAGTTCACTGACTTGCCAAGGTCTCGCATTTGGTCAGGACTTAAGTCTAATTCCTCTAACAGTTAATACTTTACTATTATAGTTTTAGGCCATAAGCATTTAAGTAGCTGTCTTCGTGCCTGACTCATCCATGCATATTCTTAAAATCAACATTTAAAACATTAAGTCGACATTTAAAGTTTTTTAAATAGTGACTGCATCTTGTCTGCTGGCAATCCCTGGAACACTAGCAGCATTATTATTACAAACTCAAACCTCCATTTTAGTTCTCACATGGAACACATCAGGCTTTCTTTGATTTGGGTTGGCAACTTATGGTCTTGAATCCTTGAAAATCTTTGTCATGGAATTGAGAATAGTCATTTCTTCATCTCAAAATAGTATTGATATTTTTCTTAATATAGGAATTTCCTTCCAGTGTAGCTAATCTTTATTTCGTTCAGATAATGCCTTTTCTAGAGCCCTCGGTTTTCAGAATCTCCTGACAACTAAAGGATGGTGGCAGGTCTACAGTTGACCCAGAACTTAATTCTAATGAACTTGTGGTAAATGGCAGGATTTCTCCCAGGCTGATTTTCTTTAAAATGGGAAAGATAACGATCCCTGCTCTAAATACAGATCTACTATGAGGATGCAAAAGGAAAGAGCACAGGGAACTCTCTAAAGAGTTATATAAATCTTAGAAGTTACCATATAATGAAAAATATTTCTTAGAATATTGGGTTTTCAGTCTGTTTTTCCAGGAAAGTTGTTACTGTCGGGTCTTTTATTCATTCTTGGGATTCTAGACTCTCTTAGAGAATCATCTACTCATGAACTAGGTTCAGGCAATAAGTTTCAACCTCTGGGATTTACACCCATAATAGTTATCAGAGCAATGCTGGGCCATGACCCACCCATACCACCTTGGTGTATCCAAGATCCTTTGTTCGATCAGATAAAACCATAAGTAATATCCATTATATAACTCCAGGGGAAAGAAAACACCCTCATATGAAAGGAAGGAACTTATAAAACGTTTTGGTCTTATCTCTGGCAAGATACGTCATTATTTGAATAAAAACATCTTAGTATTATTTTATGGCAAATTCCTCATAAAGTAGTTTTCATCAAGTTGTCTACGTGAGATTGCAGCAAGGGATAGTCTAAGGTGTGGTCTGTAGGACTTGCAGAAAGATTATTTTTACCTTCCTGTTTTGAGATATATGTGACCAGATGTGTTTGTAAGATGGGGAGACAGTATATTCTGGCAATAAAATGAGAAGCAAACCACTAACAGTTTCTATGTAGTAAGATAGCAAACCCCATATAGGGACTAGGGCAAAAGTTTAAAACCTCTCTTTGTACATGTGTAAAGACCCAGAGTAGATAAATGACTTTTTTAACCCAGAAGAAAAAACAGCAAAGGTCTCCTCATTTCATTCCAGTCCCCTGCCTTCCAGCTGCCAATGTAAAAGCAGAAACATCTAGCTTATAGCTCTTTTATTTTTCCACTTTCCCATATCAGTGCTTACTGAGTAGTTCTTTTGAATATGGTCTCATCTAGTGTTGCTTGAGATCCTCAAATGTGGTAGAATCGTTTTTAATTCCATTATTGCCAAAGTGTTATTGCCAAATGCTTAAAAGTATTTACTAAAAATTTTCAGTAACTCAGTGAGAACTTTGGTTTACATATTTATGTGATTTGCCAAAGGTCTCATACATGAAAAACACCAAAACTCTGAACTTATACTTATCTGGTAACAACATTTTGCTCTTATTTGAAACTTCCTAATATTTTTACCCAAGTCAAATATCCTCTTGCTTGAGGAGGAGATTACTCAAATGCCATCACCAGGGACAATGTAAAACTCAATACAGTAGTTCTCTTTACCCCCGAGGTATACATTCCAAGACCCTCAGTGGATGCCTGAGACCATAGATATACTATGTGTAAACTGAATTTCATATATGTTTTTTCCTATACCTACACACCTAAGATAAAGTTTAATTTTAAGTTAGGCATAGTAAGAGATTAACAACAATAAATCTAAAACAGAACATTATGTGAATGTAGTCCCCCCCCCCTCTCTATAAATATCTTATTTTACTGTACCCACCCCTTCTGTGATGATACAATACAATGCTTGTGTAATTGAGGTGATGTGAAAGAGGGAGGTTTTGTGACATAGCATTAGGCTATCACTGACTTTCTGAATACATCAGCCAGAGGATCATCTGCTTCAAGCGATCCTGTATCATCAAACTGTGATGGTGTGCATGGCTGGATGTCAGGAACTGATATCCATGGTTAGGAATCTGATAGCAAAAGGTTTTTTTGAGGAAAACTTTTGAAAGGATATTGTAGTTAGAAGTTGTTGCTCTTTCTAACTCAAAGTGTTGCTGCAAAAGTTGCAATCCTTTGGTGATCATATGGGTGACTTTAATGCTGGCTTCCATTCAAGGATTGTACTCGATGCTGCTGCTGCTAAGTCGCTTCAGTCGTGTCCGACTCTGTGCAGGCCCATAGACAGCAGCCCACCATTATATTCCATAATTTTGCCTTAATGTTTGTGCAGCTTGAAACACTGGCAAAGTTTGCTAATGTTTACATTGCTGGTTCTGCTTCAGTTTCTTCTTTGTCTTCCTCTCCCTCTGTGGATGACTCAGTAAATTCTTCTAGCCCCTCATTCTTGGATACTTGTCAATGGCCTTCAATATGTTATTCCACTTCATCAAGCACGACAGAATATCCTTCTCCATCAACTTGTCTTCTCCTGTGAATGAATTTGCTAACTTCTCCATCAATCCCCAGGAAGCCTTTAAAATCATTCACAACTTCACTCCATTCATTTTTCCAGCAAGCATTTACACTTTCTGGTTCTAATTTATCCATTGTAGCTTTGAGGAGTGTTACTGTGTCAGCAATAGTAAGCGATTTCCAGTAGTGTTTTTTGTCCAAATGAAGGTCTGCATCAATTGCTGATCAAATGTAATTAAACACCAGGCAGGTGTATGTGACTTTGACAAATTGAACAATGCTCTGATCAAGGGACTGAAGCAATGAGATTGTATTTAGAGGCAAAAATACAACCTCAGTGTTTTTATTTTCATAGCAGATAGATTCAGGATGTCTAAGGGCATTGTCTTTTATTAGTAGTACTTTAAATCCCAAACTTTCCTCTTCCAAATATGTTTCACTTCTGGGATGGAGCACTGGTGGTACTATTCCATAAATAAGATGACTGTCCCCCACGCTTTCTGATTTTGTTACCAGAACATGGGCAGTTAATATTTGTTCTTCAGAGCAGGTGGGTTATTTGCTCTTCACACTTTGCCGGCCTTAATCCCCTGTGGCATTACTACGTAGTAGCAGAGTTAATCTGTCCTTCCCTGCTTTTATGACTTGGTGTCTCCTTTGTGCTTCTGCAAATGCAGGTTCTATTGGATATCTTCTTTCAGAGGAGCCCGGTCTCATTGTAATTGAAGATGTGCTTTGAAGGATAGTCTTTCTCTTTAATCAACCTTTCAACTCTGCTAGAAATGTGGCAGCAGCTTCTTCATGGCAGATGCATCCACTCCACTCACTTTTATATTTTTCGGTCCAGACCTATTCCTGAATCTGTGTAACCATACTTTATTATAGTAAATGGCTTGGTGTCACTAATTTCAGGGGATTCCTTACTGAAATCTCATTATAGTCTTAATGCTTTTTGGCCAAACACCTTGTCACCAGTCAGAACTCATTTGCTGTTCATGTCTTCCATCCAATAAATATAATGCCTTTTCCATCTTAACTAAGCACTTATCACATAATATGTCTTTAACTTTTGCCATTTGAGATGAAGCAGCAAAACTAAAATAAATTTCTTTCTCCTTCTTCACAATTTCATGGATAGAAGATTCATTTTTACAAAAGACCTGAGCAACCTCAGCAACCTTAATAAGTTGAGAACTTCCACTTTGCACATAAAGGAACTTTTTGGCTTCTCTTTGGCATATACGAATTGCCCGTGTCACTACCCTTGCACTCTAAGGGGCATTATTTAGCAAAATAAGGGTCTCTGGAACAAAAGATGGTAATATCACAAGAGTTGATCTGATAACCTAGATAGCTACTAAGTGACTAGGAGATGGGATGTGCTGGACAAAGGATGATTTACCTCCTGGGTGAGATGGAGCAGGATGGTGCAGGATTTCATCATGCTACTCAGAACAGCAAATGATTTAAAACTTATGAATTATTTATTTTTGGAGTTTCCCATTTAGTATTTGTGAACTTTGGGTAACTAAAACTATGGAAAACAAAACCTCGAATAAGGTGAGATTACCGTAGGGTGTGTCAAAACATCCTTCAGTTCAGTCGCTTAGTCATGTCTAACTCTTTGCGACCCCATGGACTGCAGCACTCCAGGCTTCCCTGTCCATCACCAACTCCCAGAGCTTGCTCAAACTCATTTCCATCGAGTCGGTGGTGCCATCCAACCATCTCATCCTCTTTTCCTTCTGCCTTCAATCTTTCCCAGCATCAGAGTCTTTTCAAATGAGTCAGTTCTTCACATCAGGTGGCCAAAGTCCTGGAGTTTCAGCTTCAGCATCAGTCTTTCCAATGAATATCCAGGATTGACTTCCTTTAGGATGGACTGGTTGGATCTCCTTGCAGTCCAAGGGACTCTCAAGCATCTTCTCCAGCACCACAGTTCGAAAGTATCAATTCTTCTGTGCTCACTTTTCTTTATGGCCCAACTCTGACATCCATACATGACTACTGGAAAAACCATAGCTTTGACTAGATGGACCTTTGTTGACAAAGTAATGTCTTTGCTTTTTAATATGCTGTCTAGGTTGGTCATAGCTTTTCTTCCAAGGAGCAAGGGTCTTTTAATTTTATGGCTACAGTCACCATCTGCAGTGATTTTGGAGCCCAAGAAAATAAAGGTTGTCACTGTTTCCATTGTTTCCCCATCTATTTGCCATGAAGTGATGGGACCAGATGCCATGATCTTAATTTTCTGAATGTTGAGTTTCAAACCAGATTTTTCACTTTACTCTCTCACTTTCATCAAGAGGCTTTTCAGTTCCTCTTCGCTTTCTGCCATAAGGGTGGTGTCATCTGCATATCTGAGGTTATCAGTATTTCTCCTGGCAATCTTGATTCCAGAAGATTCCAAAGTTGATTCCAGAAACTTCCTTATAGGGACTTAAATGAAAAGGTCAATTTTTCATGTTGGGGAACAGTTTAATGCAAAGTACAAGGATAGAAAGTTTAAGTCTGCTTCTATCCCTGTCTGGCCTCTGTATCATAGTCCACAGAAAATAAAAGCTACTCTAAAGAAGTGTTGGTGACATTATGTACATTGCTCATAAACAGTCTGTTATCAATCCCAATAAACTATAAACATTTAGAAATGTTAACTACTATATTTTAAATCCCACACATTTCAGTAATTAATTATCTTCACAATGAAGATAATTCTGGGGTTACGTGACCTACTATCATCTCCCTGGCCAGAGAAACATCCATCACTTAATACAAGAGAACAGCAGCCGAACCACCTGGGTCTAAGACTGTGATTCTGAACGCCAGAGTACTCACGTCAAGAGGTGTTGTTTCTTCGATGCTGTTCTCCTCACACCTTCCTTTACTGCGTATGTGTGTATTCGTTTGGCGTATTCTAAAACAGAACAGGAAGTTTCAAAGCTGGGAAAACTCAGCTTTAATGAAAACAAAACAAAATACAATCAAGCATCAATATGAATGACATTTGGGCATCAAATCAAAACTGAAATCAGGGGTAGGAACTGGTATCCATTTCCTAGTAGACATCATTCAGGTTTATTCTCCCTCTTCTGATTTAGCTCCAGATTTATGCCCCAGGCCTGGATCTGTTTCATCATATGTCATTCTCCTATACACTATATATTCATGGAATTGTTGAATGTTAGAAATAAACATCATCTAACACAAAAGCCATTATTTTATAGATGAGAAAACTGGATCCCAGAGAGGAGTTTGACTTTATTTGATATCTATAATGTGACTTGGGGATTATAAAATAGGACACATTTTACAAAATAAGTTTTACATAAATATATATAAATTATGTATATATGTTATAAAACATAACTATATGGTCATCGTGAATTTTATACTTGGAAAGAATCTTAAGATATATGAATTTTAATGCCTTTCTCATAAGAAATATTATATAGCAAACATCTACTTGTCTACTTTGGTGATAGGAGACTAACTGTCTATCAGGACAGTTCATCTAGTCTTTGAACGTTGCAAAAATTGAAATTTCTTCCCTCTAGCTTCTTCTAAGACCTCAGAAACCAGTAATGTTCCATCTTGCCTGGGACAGCCTAAATCTTCTCTTTATAACATGTGTTCTCAGTTCTTGAGCTAAACAATCCATCTTGAGACATCCTTTATCAGTATTTTTATCATGGGCATTTCTGTAATTTCTAAAGTTCCTTTGAATAAAGTATAACTTATTATAGGTTTAAACAGTTAATGGAATGTTTGTAGAGCATTGCTTGGATAATTTAGGGCCTGGTATTTACAGTAAAGAGAAATTGAAGGATTTCTGGGAGAGAATAAGACACATGTTGTAACAGATTCATGAATGGTTTTATTCATTTCTTAAATGTTTAAGACATTTAAGAATTAAGATTCCTTAGTTATTAAAACTGTGTGATATCCATAGATGGACTTCAAGAGATTTATGTGCCCACAGATATTCTGCATACAGATTTTTAATGTTTCATCATTCTTTCTTTTGTAGAAAGAGATGACTTTCTCCATATTATCAAAGGAATCTTTGATCCCCTTTTGTTTACCTTTGATATAACAGTATTGTAGTAGACAGAAAAGCAAACTGTATTTAAACCCAAATCAACAAGGTTACAATCCGGTCTGTTCTATTTCCAAAACGCTGTCATTTTAAACAGATTACCTGGACTCTCTGAGCCTCAGATTAACCTTCTGTACAATGAAAATAATACCGCTCTATAGTAAGTAGTGAGGTCAGTGAAACTGAGAATATTAAAGTGTCTTACTTACAGATATAACACATAAAGGACTCATATTCAAGTTTTAGTCTACATATATGAACTGTAGAATGTTTTTTTTTTTTCTTTCGTGAGTTAGTTGATTTTAAAGAAATAAATGTAAATTCAAATATCTTTCCAGAATTGAAAAGGAGGATATCAGGTCCATCTTCATATTCTGGGTCTTGTTTATGGTGTTCTAAGAAGGACAGGATGAACATTCAGGGACTGCATGTTCCTGAGGTGGGATGTGGTAGAAAAGGCAAGATTTGCCACCATGCCCTTTTTTAAAGCTGGTGTAATGCAGGCTGGAAACACGTGGAGAATGAAGGGAAATCTGTGACTAGAAGCTAGTCATAAGGTTATTAGAGATTAGAGCCTGGGCTGACTCTGTACAGCAGTGATTCTCAACTTTTTTCTCTTTACATAAAGTATAGCTGATGTTCACACTCCCATGAGTGAACATGGGCTTAGAGAGATTTTCTCTAGTTACGTTGTAACCCCACCACTTTTCCCTTTCTCTTCCACTCAGTAAAGTATATGAACAATTTTATTAAAGGCATACCCATAGATATTCTCTATTTTATGCATGAACAGAATCACTCACATCTGAATTTTAAACTTCTACGATGAGGTGCAGTACCTTGCATTCATATCAGTACTCTACTGTGGGTCAACACTGTCTTCAAGAACCTCTACACTAGAAGATGGACTCGTATACGTACAGATTTTCATGGCAGAGCATGCAGGGATTGTTATATGTCTGGCCGTCATCACCACAGACAGGCTGTAAATTCTTTGGACAAAGGTAACCCATCCTGGGTAATATTCGGTAGTGTTTGCACATCTCAGAATTCTGAACAAACAAAACATAAAGTAGATTTGCTCAATGGCACTTAAGAGATACGGACTTGGTGAAAACCTCTTGATTTCCTCAATCATGTGTGACTAAACAGTAAAGGAAGTGTAACATAGGTTATACAAACTCATATATTCATTTCCCATCACTGTTAGGTAACCTGGATTTAGTTTCTTTTTTACTAAGGAAGTAGCCAAACCAAGATACAAGGAAGAACAAAGCAATTAGAAAGCAGACATCCTACCAGATAGTGCTGTGCTTTGGAGAAGGCAATGGCACCCCACTCCAATACTTTGCCTGGAAAACCCCATGGACAGAGGAGCCTGGTGGGCTGCTGTCTATGGGGTCACATAGAGTCGGACACGACTGAAGCGACTTAGCAGCAGCAGCAGCAGCAGTGCTGTGCTTAGTCACTCAGTCATGTCTGACTCTTTGCAACCTCCTGTACTGTAGCCCGCCAGGCTCCTCTGTCCATGGGGATTCTCCAGGCAAGAATATTGGAGTGGGTTGCCATGCCCTCCTCCAGGGAAATCTTCCCAACCCAGGGGTAGAACCCAGGTCTCCGGGTTTCCCGCATTGCAGATGGATTCTTTACCATCCGAGCCACCTAGGCACAGATAAACTGAGGTATGGGAGAAAACTCCCATACAGAAAATAATACCTTTTTTTTTTTTTTGTCCTTTTAAATGAAGACATTGGTTATATACAATCTAGAAAGACTCAAAATAAATGTTAGGTAATCACATGGAGTTTTGAGTTCCAGCTCTGCCACTAACTAAAGTGAGTGATTTACTTGACTTCTTTGAGCCTTAGCTTCTCATCTGAAAAACATGAATAATAATAGCTCTTGCCTCATATTGTTGTTTTAGGGAATCAAATCAGATAATGTACTTATATGCATACATAATACAGTGTTTGGCACATACTAAGTGCTCAATATATGATAGTTGTTAGTTTCCTAAGGTAAAACATACATAACTTTTTCATGTAGAAAAAGGAACATATTTGTTCTTAGTAGTTTTTTGGAATTGTGAGTTTCATGATGATGATAATAAATTTATTAATCTTAAAGGAAGCAGGAAAAAGGAAAAAACACAGAAATTTTAAAAATAGGATTATGGAAGACAAATTCAGTGGTGTCAAAAATTACATTAAGTGTTAGCAGGACTAACTACTCCAGATAAAGAACAGAGACTCTTAGTCTGGAGAAACAAAATGACTCAACTTATAATATTTAAAAGAAGTATACTTTATATTTCAACTAATAGGGTGAACATGAAAGGATGGAAAATAGATATGTACAAACACTCATCACACAAAAGGTGATATATCTATATTAATATCACACAAAGTAGAATTTAGGATAAGAACTAATGTCAGAGATAAAGAAGAGGATTTCTAATTATAAAATAATAGAGTCCATAATTAACAATCTCAAACATTTATGTACCTACAGTAGAGTCTTAAGATAATGAGGCAAAATTAGCTGAAAGGAGAAAAAGGCAAATTTATCAAACTTTATATTTAACACTTCTTTTTGTCATTAATACCACAGACACAAACATAAAAATATGTATTTGAAAAACAATATAATCAGCTTGACCTCAATGATATTTGTAGATCTCTATATCCAACAACTGCAGACTACACATTCTTCTTAAGTAGACATGAAATTGTTGCCCAAATAGACCACATTCTGGGCCATTAAGCCAGTATTGATAAATTTGAAAACTGAAGTCATAAAATGCAAGTTTTAGGATCACAGTGAAATAATATTAGTAATATATATGATAGCTATGAAGCTACTAGGCATTTAGAAGTTATGCAACATACTTCTAAATAAATCATGACTCTAAAGCCATAATGGAATACAGAAATGTTTTGAACTGAATGATAATGAAAATAAAAAATACTCAGTAGTTAATTCAGTGATTTGAAGGAAAGTTTTAGGTAGATACATAAATAGAAAAAAATCTTAAAATCAATCTAAACCTCCATTTCAAGAAGCTAGCAAATAATAGGCAAAATAAGCTCGAAGAAAATAGCAGAAAATGAATAAATTTATGAAATAGAAAACAGAAGGCCAAATGGTTGTTTGAAAAGATTAATAAATTGATAAACTATTTGCAAAATTGACAAAAGTCAAGAAACACACATTACCAATATTAAAAGTGGTGCTTATATATAGATATTAAAAGGATAATATGAAAATGTTATGAATAACTGAATGTCAATAAATTTGACAACTTAATAAATTCCTTGAAAACTAATTTCTGAAACAGACACTGAGTAGATATTTAATAGTAGTATAATTTTTGCCTGGAGAATCCCAGGGACAGCAGAGCCTGGTGGGCTGCTGTCTCTGGGGTCGCACAGAGTCAGACACGACTGAAGCGACTTAGCAGTAGCAGCATATCTATTGATAATCATTTCAGAGGTGTAAAGAAGTATTTGCTAATTTGTATTCTAAAATAATTCAAACATCTAAAGGGACTGCTTTAGATTGAGGTGAATTCCATGTCAATAGAGATATTCAGGGAGAGTTTAAACAAGCACCTTCTGTAAGTCACTGGCAAAGGTGGGACTGAACCAAGTATATCCTTAATGTTTTTCAGGTATCTGCCACTCCAAGGTTGAAAACTACCAAAATAAAGGGTGATAAAGAAGCAACAAGCAGAATTATGCCTTTTTTTCTTACATAGTACATCAACTCTGAACAAATTATCCACCTTCAAAATAGACCTAGGATTCAGCTACTTCTTATGACCTCCACTACTACCACCATAAACCAGCCTCTCTGGTTAGTGCTGTGGCTAACTAGCTGTCCAGCTTTTGCTCTTGCCTTCCTGCAGTGTATTTTCAATACAGCAGGTGCAGTATCCTTTTAAAACATAGATCATGTTACTCCTCTTTTCAAAACCTTCATTCAGACTAGTAGACAACATCCTTAAAATGGTCTACACAACCTTACATAACAGGCCTCCTGTTATTGGAATAATATCTTCCTGTATAACTCTCACTGAGGTCACTCTGTGTCAGCTGTACTGGGCTTCTGGCTGTACTGCAAGCCCTGTCTCAAGGCTTTGCTGTTCCTCTTCCTGGAATGTTCTTCCCTCACTTATATGTATGGAATTAATCTCCCTAGGAGGTGCAAATGGCACCTTCTCAGGGAGCTCTTTTCTGTACAAGATACTTAAAATTGTATCTCAGCATTTACTATGTCATTTTTCTATTGAGTCACATTGCCTGTGATCTATTATAGAGAGTTTTGTCTATTTTGTTTACGGCTATTGTTCTCATAAGGCTTCTCTGGTGGCTCAGTGGTGAAGAATCCGCCTGCCCATGCAGGAGCCTCAGGTTCAATCCCTGGGTCAAGAAGATCCCCTAGAGAAGGAAATGGCTACCCTCTCTAGTATTTTAGCCTGGAAAATTCCATAGACAGAAGACCCTGGCGGGCTACAGTCCATGGGTTGCAAAAGAGTAGGACACAACTTAGCGACTAAACCACCAGCACCACCGTTTTAATCATACACATAGTAATGCTTGGAAAATAACAAGTGCTCAATAATTATTTGTAGCATGCATAAATGATGGCTAAATGACAAACTGAATAAAGAATGTTGTTCTCTTCTCCAAGAGAAAGCTCAGCTCAAAACCAGGTTACACAGGAATAAGCACGATGGGATTTCTGGTCTGCTGGTGATACATTATTTCTTGACCTAGGTGTCAATATCACAGATGTGACCACTTTGTAATATTTAGTTGTATACTTATGATAGGTACACTTTTTCTTTTTGACTATTATACTGCAGTAAAATGTTAAATAACAGATTTTATTATGATAGCCAAGATACATACACACACACACATAGAAACAATAGGATATTATTCAGACATGAGAAAGAAGAAAATCCTTCCTTTAATGACAACTTGGATGAATCCTAAGGATGCTAAGTTAAATAAGTTAGACAAAGAAAGGCAAATACTGTACAATAAAGCCAATCGCATAGAGACAGAGAAAAGAATGGTGATTACTAGGGGATTGGAGAAAATAAGGAGACACTGGTCAAAGGATATAAATTTTTAGATACAATTTATGGTGCTGTAATATATGGTGTGATGATTATAGGCAGTCAGTTCAGTTCACTCATTCAGTCGTGTCCTATGGACTGCAGCATGCAGGGCCTCCCTGTCAATCATCATCTCGCGGACTTTACTCAAACTCATTTCCATTGAGTCGGTGATGCCATCAAACCATCTCATCCTCTGTCGTCCCCTTCTCCTCTTGCCCTCAGTCTTTCCCAGCATCAGGGTCTTTTCCAATAGGTCAGCTCTTCACATCAGGTAGCCAAAGTATTGCAGTTTCAGCTTCAACATAAGTCCTTCTAATGAATATTCAGGACTGTTTTCCTTTAGGATGGACTGGTTGGATCTCCTTGTAATCCAAGGGACTCTAAAGAGTCTTCTCCAACACCACAGTTCAAAAGCATCAATTCTTCGGCACTCAGCCTTCTTTATAGTCCAACTCTCACATCCATACATGACTACTGGAAAAACCATAGCTTTGACTAGATGGACCTTTGTTGGCAAAGTAATGTCTCTGCTTTTTAATATGCTGTCTAGGTTGGTCATAACTTTTCTTCCAAGGAGTTAGTCCCTTTTTATTTCATTGGTGCAGTCACCATCTGCAGTGATTTTGGAGCCCAAAAAAATAAAGTCAGCCACTGTTTCCCCATCTATTTGCCATGAAGTGATGGGACCAGATGCCATGATCTTCATTTTCTGAATGTTGAGCTTTAAGCCAATTTTTTCACTCTCCTCTTTCACTTTCATCAAGAGGCTCTTTAGTTCTTCTTCACTTTCTGCCATAAGGGTGGTGTCATCTGCATATCTGAGGTGATTGATATTTCTCCCAGCAATCTTAATTCCAGTTTGTGCTTCTTCCAGCCCAGCGTTTCTCATGATGTTCTCTGCATATAAGTTAAATAAGTATGGTGACAATATATAGCGTTGACGTACTTCTTTTCCTATTTGGAGCCAGTCTGTTATTCCATGTCCAGTTCTAACTCTTGCTTCCTGACCTGCATACAGATTTCTCAAGAGGCAGGTCAGGTGGTATGGTATTCCCATCTCTTTCAGAATATTCCACAGTTTATTGTGATCCACACAGTCAAAGGCTTTGGCATAGTCAATAAAGCAAAAGTAGATGTTTTTCTGGAACTCTCTTGCTTTTTCGATAATCCAGGGGATGTTGGCAATTTGATCTCTGGTTCCTCTGCCTTTTCTAAAACCAGCTTGAACATCAGGAAGTTCACGGTTCACATATTGTTGAAGCCTGGCTTGGAGAATTTTGAGCATTACTTTGCTAGCGTGTATGATGATTGCAATTGTGTGGTAGTTTGAGCATTCTTTGGCATTGCCTTTCTTTGGGACTGGAATGAAAACTGACCTTTTCCAGTCCAGTGGCCACTGCGGAGCTTTCCAAATTTGCTGGCATATGGAGTGCAGCACTTTCGCAGCATCATCTTTACTATTTGAAACAGCTCTACTGGAATTCCATCACCTCCACTAGCTTTGTTCATAGTGATGCTTCCTAAGGCCCACTTGATTTCACATTCCAGGATGTCTGGCTCTAGGTCAGTGATCACACCATCGTGATTATCTGGGTCATGAAGATTTTTTTTGTACAGTTCTTCTGTGTATTCTTGCCACCTCTTCTTAATATCTTCTGCTTCTGTTAGACCCATACCATTTCTGTCCTTTATTGAGCCCACCTTTGCCTGAAATATTCCCTTGGTATTTCTAATTTTCTTGAAGAGATCTCTAGTCTTCCCCATTCTATGGTTTTCCTCTATTTCTTTGCATTGATCGCTGAGGAAGGCTTTATTATCTCTCCTTACTATTCTTTGGAACTCTGCATTCAAATGGGTATATCTCTCCTTTTCTCCTTTCCTTTTTGCTTCTCTTCTTTTAACAGCTATTTGTAAGGCCTCCTCAGACAGCCATTTTGATTTTTTGCATTTCTTTTTTGTGGGGGATGGTCTTGATCCCTGTCTCCTGTACAATGTCATGAACCTCAGTCTATAGTTCATCAGGCACTCTGTCTATCAGATCTTGTCCCTTAAATCTATTTCTCACTTCCACTGTATAATCGTTAGGGATTTGATTTAGGTTATACTTGAATGGTCTAGTGGTTTTCCCTACTTTCTTCAATTTAAGTCTGAATTTGGTAATAAGGAGTTCATGATCTGAGCCACAGTCAGAGCTCCTTGTCTTGTTTTTGCTGACTGTATAGAGCTTCTCCATCTTTGGCTGCAAAGAATATAATCAATCTGATTTCGGTGTTGACCACCTGGTGATGTCCATGTGTAGAGTCTTCTCTTGTGTTGTTGGAACAGAGTGTTTGCTATGACCAGTGCCTTCTCTTGGTAGAACTCTATTAGCATTTGTCTGGCTTCATTCTGTACTCTAAAGCCAAATTTGCCTGTTACTCCAGGTGTTTCTTGACTTCCTACTTTTGCATTCCAGTCCCCTATAATGAAAAGGACATCTTTTTGGGTGTTATTTTTAAAAGGTCTCATAGGTCTTCATAGATCCGTTCAACTTCAGCTTCTTCAGCATTACTGGTTGGGGCATAGACTTGGATTACCGTGATATTGATGGTTTGCCTTAGAAACGAACAGGAAAACTATAGGAAATAGTAATGTGTAATATACTCAGAGTCTGTGAGTAGACTTTAAATATTCTCACCACAAAAAAGAAATGGTAATTATATAAGGTAATGGAAATGTTAGCTAACACTATAGTGGCAATCATTTTATAATCTATAAGTCTATCAAATCAATATGTTGTACACAGGTTTACATAATGTTACATGTCAACACACATACAATAAGGGCTTTGCAATGGCTCAGCAGGTAAAGAATCTCCCTGCAATGCAGGACATTTGGGTTTGATCCCTGGGTTGGGAAGATCCTCTGAAGAAGAAAATGACAACCCACTCTAGTGTTCTTGCCTGAAAAATCCCACAGACAGAGGAGCCTGGCAGACTACAGTCCAAAGGGTCGCAAAGAGTCAGATAGAACTGAGCAATTAAGCACACACACACACACAGACACAACACAATAAAGCTGGGGGGGGGGGAGCAGATTTTGTGGCTAGCACTTCTCCATGCTTAGGGATCCCCAGTCTGATTTACTAGAAATTTATAATTAGTATTTTGTTAGTGTAACTCATCTGTTGTTGTACTTGATTTGGGAAAATAATTCGATAAAATTCATGTTTGATACCTTTCTTTCTTTTTTGGGTCATCAGACTAGGTGCTAAAGTCTCCCTTCTAGGGACCAATTTGAGATTGCCCTTTGTGAATGAATATACTTCATGCTCTTATATCTTCTTCTTTCTACTCCTGACCTTGACAAAGCTCTAAAAAAGCAATCCCAAACAGGGTCAATGTAAATATGTAAATATAAGTATGTCATTTTACACTTCTTATAAATGTATAGTAAGTATAAATATGTTCAGCATAAATTTCCAGGTTATTGGGAAAAGGACTAGGTTTGGAGGGGGAGTAGGAAGTGGGTGAGGAGCCTTTCTAGTCTGCTGAAATTATAGGGTTGAGACTCCTAACTACTTATTTGACTGCATGTGCCAGAAGTTACATGCATTGTACACCCACTTTTTAAAATTTCAAAATAAATTCATTTAGAGCAAGACTAATAATCTCAAAGAGCACAGAATAATGCACCAGTGAGTAATCTTGAGACTCTTCCTAAGCATGAACTCCACGGATTCCTTGAAAGGACTTGAGGCTGTACTGAATCAGTCTTTCCTAGGCCTTTACATGAAATGAGGCTTATGGACGGCAAAAGGGGCAACAGCACTGCCCGCCCCCAGAATAAGTGAATTAAGTTAATAAGTAACTTTTTAGAAACAGCAGTTCTTACCAGAGAAGAAATGGAAGACTCTGAGCTGTCTTCCTCTTCAGAAGATCTAAAGTGGGATGGTTTTTCTTCAAGTCTTATCCTGTCCAAAGCTTCTTTTTCACTAGAAAAGAAGACAAAAGTAAATTTGGGTCCACAAAGACTGGCTCCTGTAATTTCTAGTTGGAAGTTAAACATTTCTAATAAAATATGATGGAACCACAGAACACTGCATGAGAAAGTGTCCAGGAAGACATGTTAAGAAAAGCACACAGCTGGGAACTGGCTTGGCACGCCCTTCACTTAACAGATGTGTGACATTGGACAAGTTGTTTAGAGTATTCCTTTCTCCAGGGGATCTTCCCGACCCAGGGATCAAACCTGGGTCTCCTGCATTGCAGGCGGAGTCGGTACCATCTGAGCCACCAGGGAAGTCCCATAAAAAGATGATAGTTCTGGTAATTCCTTCCTCAAGGAATGTTCTATGAGGAGCTAATATATACATATATATATATATATATATATATAAATATATATATATAAAATATATTTAACTGTTGTGTTCATAGTGTTTTTTTTCAGAACCATCATCGTCCATCATGTTCATAGGTCCCCAAATATAGTTGTTCATCAGAATAAACTAGAAACCCTTTCTAAAAAACTAATTCCTTAGCCTTGGAGACTCTAACTTATTTTGAAGGACTAATCTGTGTGTGTGTGTGTGTGTTTAAGACCTCTCTTAAGTGTGATCTAGTTGTAGAACAGATTTGGAATAATTTTTTGTAACTATGATACTGAGGGTTGGAAACTTTTTTTAAGTGACATAGCTAGTAAATATGATTAGAACTTCCATCTGGATTTCCTGTCTTCAAGTCCAACTGTTCTTTCTCCTGTACTGGGTGTTGTCAACTTAAAAGCATTGCATCTAAAGACTTGGTTTAAAGCCTGCATGGATTCATGAGCACATGAGTATTTAATCAAGTCTCTAAAAATGCAGTCCCCGCAGTAGCTGAAGGGGGTACAGGATCCTATTACTCACAAGATGCTTCTGCACATGTAGCACTTGTTTTTGTATAACTTTCCATCAGCACCAAGCACAGGGTCGTTCTCTCTAGTGCACATGAGCTCATCATTCCTCACATGCTGCCGAAAGTTACTGCACTCATCCTAGAAAATAAGAAAAGGGAAGTGGGCATGGCTTTTTCCCTTTGTGACTTGGTTACTTTCTTAAACTTGGTTTTAGGAATTCCTCTCTTGGCTCTGATCTCAGACTCACTGCACTTATCCTGGCAATGGAGGCCAAGGAACGCCCAGACTCTCTAAACTTCCCATCCTCCGCTTCATTCCGAACCTCTCTGCACTGGTCCTGGAAATACAGGGAAACATAAAACAATATTTGAAAGACCTCCTGGTCTTGCTCGCTCTTTCCATCAATCTTTCCTTTCCTCTACTTTTCACGGGAGATACGCTCTTGACCAGAGGACAATCCCACAGTTGTCTAACTCTATGAATGACATTATCACTGGCAAAAGACTGATTGAAGATGTCTTCTTTGTGATCTTGAAAAGCAAATAGAAAAGGCAGCACCATGCATGTGCACTATTGATTCACTGATGCTCAGAAGACCCTCTGGAGAAAATGGGAAAGGCATCAAGGAGAGACGCTAAAAGAGAGACTTTGAGACTAGTTTATTTTACATAAATTGTTAAAATCAGTGTCAACAAGCAACATGAAGCCTCATTTCACATTTAAAGTGTCAGACATAAGCATGCAGTTAAGGTGGTAAAGAATTTTACCCACTATTTTTCAATCCACAATTCTCCCAAACAGGAGAAACCAAAGCAATAATCGATACACACTGCGGAGAATTCTCTATAAAATTGAGAAAAAAACATTAAACTTCAAAGCCAGGAGATAAATCTTATTATAACCCAACATGACAATATTGGCAAAATCAATTTTCTTTGAAGCAGAAGATTAGCAACTTTATTATCCAAAAAGTGAAGGGGAAGACAAGAATCTGAGGACGAAAAGTAAAATAGTTATCTTCGTATCTTAAAAAATAACCTTTGCATCATTTGAGGGCTTGGCTCTTGATTTTTCTTCTTCATTCTTTTTTCTTTCTTTAGCTTCTCGCTCACTGAAAAATTTTATAAAAGGGAGAGAGTAGTTTTTCCAGAGTCATTATTGAATTGTTTAACCAAATATTTCTCCAATTCTAAACATTAGAATGTCTAACACTGTTTTCTAGTATCTAAAAAATACATGAGATTCTTTTTAAACAAATAAGTTCTGATCATTGGGTTTTCATAATTGTGACAGTGCTGTCAATTTTCATAAACCCAGTTTCTATACCATCATCTAGAGTGATATACATCTGAAGGGTCATTACATTTTTTCCTAATAGGATTATTTATGACTCTCAGGTAGAGAGTTGCTTCATTTCTCCTTTTTATTTTTTTTATTGAATTATAATAACTCTTCTGTATTGATTGTTCTTTATATTACTATTATGCTTTAAAGTTTATAAACATTTTAAAAATATTATCTCCTTGAATCCCTACAAAAACTCTATTGTGTAGTTATTATTCTCTTTATATACAGGAGGAACTGAGGCTCTGCAGAGTGAATGGGTCTGTCCCATGTCACTTATCTGAGACACTTCCTCTTTGAAGGTCAGTGATGTTGGCATGATACAACAGGGTGTTCTCCTATCCCAGCTGCTCCTGGTATGATTATGCTTCTCATAATATTCAAAATAGAAATTCCTTATGAAAGTGCTTTGGAAACTTACTGTCCTCTTCTAAACTGAGGAGCTATTAGTATATATTTTTAATGTGTGATGCCAAACACCGTACGTTTTAAATCAAAAGGAACTGATTTCTGGGAAGCAGACACAGCATATCAAACTGATTCATAAACCTCTCTACTCACAAGATGCTCTGACACATAGCACACTTGTTGGCATACGTCTTGCCATATGGGCCTCGAACAGGGTTGTTTTCTTTGGTGCAAATAAGCTTTCCATCTCTCACCATGTTCCGGAATTCATGACACTGATCCTGCCAATAAGAACAACAACAAAAAAGAGCTGTTTCTACAATCATCTGATCTTTAAAACAGAAACTATGATCGGTTGGTTATATGTAAACTCATAACCCTTGAGGAGGAAAATTAAAATCTAGAGAAAATAAAATTTTAGAGATAAAATGTATTTTAAAGCAGCGGTGCCCAACCTCTTTGGCACCAGGGACCAGTTTGTGGAAGACGATTTTTCCATGGACTGGGGCTCGGGGGGTGGTTTTGGGATGATTCAAGCACATTACATCTATTGCGCACTTTATTTCTGTTATTATTACATCAGCTCCACCTCAGATCATCAGGCATTAGATCCCGGAGGCTGGAGACCCATTTTACGGGCACTATGTTCAGTATCTGCTTAAGAAGTCTGAATCCTCTCCACAGCATCCCTTCAAATACTTGTCAGCCCCAGTGGAATTTCACTGCCACCTAAGGCAGCCTGTGCCATTTTTATAGTTTCATTGGGTTGATCCCCAAACTTGTTGCACTGCACCTCAACTCATTACTTCACACATTAAAAAGCCCTAGACTGAATTGAAAGACATCCTTTGGCAAGGCGGCATATAAACATCTAAAGTTTTAGCTTTGTTCCTCAAGAACAAATTTTTTTTTTAATTGTTTCAGCAAATCTGTATTATACTCTTAGCATTTTGTTGTGTGTGGTAATGGATTTCTTTTGGTTGTCATTAAAAAGTCTGTAAGATAAGCACGCATTATCCCCATTTTACAGATGAGAGGGAAAAAGTTCACAGATAGTAAGTGATTAAAATCAGTGTTGGAACAGAGATCAGAAACCTATTAATAACCAGGCTATAGGTTCCTTGCCTTCTTTGCCTTTACATGACAGAAGATAAAGACTCCTGGCACATCTCTAAGAACATGGAGCTAGCTGCCGTCTTTGCTCCTTGCAAAATAAGAACCTTAAAAAGAAGGCAATGGAACTGGGCCCACAGGATTTAACCCCTGTTGAAATTTTTGAACATCCATAGAAGTTTGTCTTAAACATTTTTTTTAAGCCCAAAGAGTTACAGTATATGAGAAATTATCTTTAAAAATGCTATCAATAACCTAGATTGGAGTTACCTTTCTTTAAATTGTGGTACCATGAATAACTCCAGACCTACTTTTCTTTGTTTAATAGCATTTTATTCTCTGGAACTGAACACCTGATCAACATGAGAAATGTCTCATAGCCATCATTTTTAAATTTGCTAGAATTTTGTTTTCCTCTTCCAGGTACCTAAAATGCCGCATACATCTGTGTCTATGATAGCACCCCTGTGAGGATATTGCAGCCTTTGCTCTTTGGGTGCAAATCTCTAGCTCTTCCATTTGTTATCTGTGGGTAGTTAACTTCTCTGAATTTTTTCCTCAACTGTAAAATTGGACGCTACCACCTACTGCACTGATTGTGGGCAGATTTAAATACGATGGTGCATGTACTTTATAAAGCTTATTTTAGTTTGCTTTTGTAGATAACACTGATTATGGGCATATTTAAATACGATGGTGCATGTACTTTATAAAGCTTACTTTAGTTTGCATTTGTAGATAAGACTGTAGCTTTCTTTTTGCCACAGGCACAAAAAATATCTAGGTATTTTCTATACGTACATATAGGTTTTTTCCTTTTTAGAAATTCTTGAAATAGATATTTTTAAACTTGAAAGAAATTTAACAATCTAGAATACATGTCCAGTAGAGGTCATTTCAAGTTGTACAATAAAGTATTTTCTCAAAGCCGTTGATCTACCAAAATATGGGTAACAGATATTCCCAATTTATTTTTCAAAAATGACCATTACTACTACTGTTTCATTTTGCTTAGTCAGCATAAAACTAATGAAAAGTTGCCTCTTTAATGGGAAAACTTTCCTGGGGAAATTTCACTGTTTCACTCTTCTCAGTCCATAGCTGGATTAGAAGAGGTTGCACTGTGTCATCGTCTATGTGCTGGTGGTGTAAAACATTGAACCTCATTTTTAAAACCCCAAGTTGAACACAAGAGGGCACTAGAGTGCCAAGAATTTACCATCTGGAGCTCCAAGCTTTAGATCCTTTTCTTGTTTATAAATTTGGCATCTATTTGCATAACTGTTTTTAAACTTCAGGGGGGAGATCAAGTTGATAACAATAATTTGACAATTGCCATTGTTCCTATAATGTGTGGTAACTGCATCAGAGTTGCAGTTCAATTCAGTCCTGGTCGTGTCCGACTCTTTGCAACCCCATGAATCGCAGCACGCCAGGCCTCCCTGTCCATCACCAACTCCCCGAGTTCACCCAAACTCATGTCCATCGAGTCGGTGATGCCATCCAGCCATCTCAAGGACAGTTAAATTCCATGTTATTTCTTTGAATATCTGGTCATGTCTTTCTTGTTTATCATCAAGTTCACAACAACTGGGACAGAGTATGCATTCCATAATATGCATTCTGTTTATTTGTTGAATAAACCAAGCTTGCAACCACTCATCCAAATTTAAGCATAAGCATGCTCAGGTGGCACTAATGGTAAAGAATCCACCTGCCAATACAGGGGATGCAAGAGACGTGGGTTTGATTCCTGAGTCGGGAAGATCCCCTGGAGAAGAAAATGGCAAGCCACTCCACTATTTTTGCCTGGGAAATCCCATAGACAAGAGGAGCCTGGAGGGCTGCAGTCCATGAGGTTGCAGAGTCAGATGTGACAGCAGTTGAGCACAAGATACGTCTGGCATGTATTACCTGTTTTTCCTTGTCCTTTCCGGTTGTGTTCCTCGTGTATTCCCCCTCTTCCTTCTTTTTTTCAGCTGCTTCCCTTTCCCTTGAAGAGAAAAATGAGAAGAAACGTTTCAACCAAAATGAACAAAGACCTCAGGTATGCTTAAAAAAAAAAAAAGTTGTCTTGAACGGATGAGTGATTATTTAAGACTCAACAATTAAAAGCTCATTTTTGAAAAATACTCACAGCTTTTCCTTACACATAGCACACTTGTTACCATGTGTCTTGCCATCTGAACCCCGTACAGGGTCACTTTCTCGGGTACAAATAAGCTTTCCATTTTTCATTTGACTTCTAAACTCATCGCATACATCCTGAAAAGAAGCAAAAATTATATTGGAGATGGCTATTTTCACATAGTATTTGACTGAGCTTGAAAATTTTGAAGATTTTGACTTAGGAGTTGGGCAGCCACCTAATCTTGCTGTGGGAGGCTCTTTACTGGACCACAGAGGTGTCCAAGTGGTAATTTCTGAAGGTGAATTCCATCTTCAACCTTAATTCCTGCTTGCCATGTAAGGCTACATAGTCCAAAAATGATCACTTGGACACCTCTGTGGTCCAGTGTAGAGCTCCCCCACATCAAGGTTAGGTGGCTTTATAACCAGGTCACTTTAGAATGGGAAGATTATGCTGGATTATCTGGGTGGGCCCATTATAATCAAAAAGATTCTTATGAGTGAAACAGGAAGGCAGGCAAACCAGAGTCGGAATGATACAACATTAAAAAAAAAAAAAAGGCAAAGAAAAAGATCTTCCCCAGAACCTCCACCAAGGAAAGCAGCCTTTCTCTGACACCTTGACTTTAACACACTAAGACCTGTTTAGGACTTCTGAACTCCAGAAATATATGATGCTGAATCAGGGTTGTTTTAAGCTATTGTTGGTAATAATTTGTTATAGCAGCCAAACCTCATTTTCCCCATCTATAAAATGAGATAGGGAAAATCTTAGTTGACCAGGTTATTGAGATAATTAAATAAACTACTCTTTATAAAAGTGTTTTATAAAGTGTTAGGCTGGAAGATTTCCATTTGGTGTTAAATTTCTGCACCGAACAAGTTATCAGTGATATTCACATTCATGATGACTTCTGAGCTTCTAAGCATAAGATCTTGACTGGCAACAACTGGCATGCTCTTTCCACCTTTTTGATAGTCAAGTAATGACTTACAGAAAGACCATTCTTGCCCAAACCTAGTTAATGATTTACCTTTCCTGATGCTGAATCAGTCCCATTTGACCTGTAGACAGATTGCCTGTTTTTTTCCTCTGCTTCTCTTTGCCTAAAAAAGAAGAGTTCAGTAGTCATGTTGTTAACACATATCCAGGTTTGGAAGAGGCCTAAGAGTTTATGTATCCTAATCCACCTTCTTCATAGAGAATCTCTCTGCACCTCTCAGAGATGGACAGTCACCTTGGGTATTAAGAAGCTCCCCACCACAAGATATTCTAGTGAGATCAACTCAGTTAATGTCCAAGTCTCCTTCATATATGTCCAAATTAATCTCCCTGTAACTTTCATCCTTACTTCACACCCTCAGGAAAGCATGGAACAAGCCTGCTAAATCCATTATCTCTTCCTGATATTAATCCTTCTGATATTTAAAAGCAAGCTTCAGGTCTCCAAGTCCAGCTTCCTCAGTTCTTTCACCTTTTTTTCATAAGTTGTAGTTTTAATTCCTTACCAATTCATCATTCTTGTTCCTAAGCTTCCCTGGTGGCTCAGATGGTAAAGAATCTGCCTGCAATGCAGGATACCCAAGTTTGATCCCTGGGTTGGCAAGATCTCCTGGAGAAGGAAATGGCAATCCACTCCAGTATTCTTGCCTGAAGAATTCCATGAGCAGAAGAGCCTGGTAGGCTACAGTCCATGGGGTCACAAAGAGTTGGACATGACTGAGTGATTAGTACTAATATTTCAATTTATCTAGGTTACCAGTGGATTCCAAGATAGAAGACAAGTGGTGTAGGAAGTACCTTAGGATTACGGTTTGGGGGGCAGGGGTTTCTTTAATCTTTTACCTTTCTGATAAAATATTTATGCTAGTGGTTCCTAAGTTTTCATGTACATTAAGAATGACCTGTGAGATTTTAAAAATCAGATTCACTGTCAATCCCAACAGTTTTACTGACAGGATCTACACTGAGATTCAGTAATCTGACTTTTAATAACCCAGGTGATTCTGATCCAAGATCCAAACAGTACAGAACTCTGGTACATGTATATCTCTTTCAAAGTTTCATTTGGCTTTATGCTTAAAAGAAATGTGTATGAATATATATAACATGAATATATGTGTGTGTGTATTTTAGGGAGCTCCCTTTTCATATATAAGAAATAGGTTGTTATATGACTCAGAGAACTCAAACCGGAGCTCGGTTTGAGTTTCATTTCTTTCAAACAACATAGAGGGGTGGGATGGGGAGGGAGGTGGGAGGGATGTTCAAGTGGAAGGGGACATGGGTAAACCTATGGCTGATTGATGTTGATGTTTGGTAGAAACCTATACAATACTGTAAAGCAATTATCCTTCAATTGAAAATAAAAATAGGGAAGTGGTAGTCAGTGTAACCTGAAGATTCAAACAAACATTAAGTCATGGAACCTTAACAAAATATTAGGAAAAAGAGACTAATGATTCAGTCTGGTGGAATTTAATTTACAGTCACGGATCTGATAAAAAATCTCCAGTGGCTTATAGTTCACAGAAGTATGATACAAAATAGAGTAGGAATCAGCTGCCCTTGTTTGGGCTCATTATTCCTTAGGAGATGCAATAGAAGGAGATATTTGAGAATTAACAGAAATTTCATGATAGAAACTACAGGCAAATGAGAAACAGCCATTAATTCAGGAGGAATATGTGTCTATCTCTTTTAGACAAACAGGTTGAGCAAAGTACTTACAGTATCTCTTTACACATGGTACACTTGTTGTTGTATGATTTGCCATCTGCGTCACGGACAGGATCACTCTCGCGAGTGCAGCTGAGTTTTCCATCTTTCATTTTTTCCCGATACTCAGCACATTGGTCCTGAAAAGGGAAAAGAGAGCAGGCCCCCTGGATGACTTGGTCTGTTGTATGTTTATTAAGTTTCTTAAATAATCTGAGTCAGAAGTTCTTATCTATCTCCTCTTATACAGCATGTAACACCTAGGATTGCTGTCAACAGAAGAGAGGCTGGAATCATCCATATTCTAAGAGGTCAGCTGTCATGGGTAATGTTGCTTTTAAGGTTTTACACAAGGAAATTATAAAGCTGGCTGGAATTTAATCGCATAGACCAAGGGTAAGCAGACTCTAGCCTACAACATTAATCTGTCCTGCTGTCTGTTCTTATATAGGAAGTTTTATATATAAAACTTGAAACACACCTTCACTCATTCATTTAGGTATTATTTATGGCTGATTTCCCATAGACGTGGCAGAGTTGAATAGTTGTAACAGAAACTGTGTAACCTGCAATACCTAAAATATTTGCTATCTGGCCTTTTACAGAAAACAAAAAAAAATTGCTGACCTCTAATGTAGATAGGAGAGAGAAAGAAGTGCTAGGAGAAAGCATAAAATCATGCAAAATGCCAAAGAAGACAGGCTTGAGTAAAGTCTAGACAAGATAGACAAAGGGTCTTAACAAGTCTGTACTTGAAAGTTAGAACTCAAACCTCCTATAGGAGAAAATACGTACAAACATAAAAGCCAAACTTTTTCAGAGGCAAATACTGGGCCTATGTCAGATCTGGAGGCAAAGAGAGGGTCTTAACATACCCAGGTCATACGACTAAAGACAAGGTGTCTGTGATCTTAGCAATTGTGTTCACATACCTGAGGAGTGGGCTTGTATGCAACATTGTCATAGTGACATTTAAAACATCTCAGGAAATGTGCCAACACTCGCCTAAGTTACTGTATCCCTATAAGAGTACTGCTAAGTATGAGAAACTATACAGTTGAATGAGATGAAGTGATTTATTCAATGCTTTGCAAGTCCAGGTGGCAAAGGTAGGATCACACCCTAAACTACCTGACTCAAAAACCTATGCTCTTTCACCATATTATCCTGTCTTGGAACAATAGCAAATATACCTCCCAAAAGTGGCTCCAGTCAGAGAGAGCGCATAATGAAAGGAACTAAAGAGCACGTGATGTGGATCATCGTTATATTTATGCCACTTCCTCTCCTAGGATCACGTATTGGCTTCAAAGCTAGATGACAGAAAGAGGAGTCAGGAGACTGGGATCAGGTCATCATGTTAATTATTTTCAAGTTCAGAGAAGTCAGAGTGAGCCCTAGAGAAACTAAAAATTGCTTGGATATTACTCTGCAGTCATAAGGGGGAAATCCCCTGTCCTTCCAAGGATGCTCTCCAGCTCAGCACTGTGTACACTCATAGCCTTTGACCACAGGCTCTGCCATGGCCCAGTGCCACTGAGTTGAGCCCACTCTGGTTATGGAACTCAGAGGCAGCTCTGACCTTAGCTTTCCCTCTTCCACCACCACTGGAACCATGGCCCGCAGCATTCCGCTGATCTTCCTCTTCTTTTCTCTTTCTTTCTTCATCTTCTTTCTGGCTGAAAATTAGAAAGTGGGAGGTAGGGAATAATAGATTACAGAAAGTGGAATGCATTTCTATGAGTTCCTCATCCTATGACCATATTAGATTTTTATAGAATCCGTCAGCTTTTATTGAACATCTGTTACATTGCAGGCCCTATTCTTTGAAAATAGAAAAATGCATTACGTTGCATCCTTTTGCCTGGAAGACTCTTATTGCAGTAGAAGAAAACCAGCATTTACGGAACCACAAGCAAGACTTGGTGAGCAATTAATTAGCATTTTGTAAATGCTCCCGTGAATCTCCAGAGGGATTTCTCTCAAACACCTCATATTAAAGAGGTCCCAACATAATTATCTCCTCTACCAAATGTGTTCTTCCCCCTGAATTCTCCTTCAGAAAGGACAAAACACTGGAGCCATCCCTAACTGCTCCCTCTTCTTTAGCTCACATGGCTATTTACCTTGGTTTCACTTTGCTGTGTCTCCCGTGTTGATGTACTCACCTTCTATTCTAGCTCTGTGTTCTAGTTACCTCTTGCTGGATTACTGTAACTCCCTACTACCACCAACAGTATTCTGAATTTTGGTACCTTGCTTTTCTTTTTACTGCTAACATATGAATCTTCCAAAAAGGAACCACATTTATGCCACTTATTCTCCTAGCTGAAAAATTTTAGCAGTTCACCACTATATACAAAATTGGCTTCAAAATCCATGATCTGGCCTTCAAAGCTGGTGAAGTAGATAAGTTCTAATTAAAATGACTTTCTCTTCTATGTACATACTACACCTTGCTTAATTTTAGATTTTACCTATGCTGTTCCCTGTTTTATCCTCATTCCTTCCTGTACTGTTCACATATTATCCAAATTACCAGATCCAGTTTTATCCCTCCATAAAACTTTCTATTAACTCTCCCTTTCCTGAACTACCATAACACATTGTATACATCATTTTTCATTTAGCAATTACTCCTTTGTATTATATTAGTTTATTCCCACGTCTAATCCTTACTGAACTATATCATTTCTGGTAATACTATTTCATTCATCTTTGTATAACCATTATACACGTAAACATTCTAGATGTTCAGCAAATGACTGTTAAATGACAAATATTTCAGATGTACTTCCAAACCTTGTGTAAAGAGCTATCTTTAATTTCCTAAAAATGTGATTTTTTAAAAAAATGTAGGTAGAGGAGTTAGATTGGTAGTAAAATCTGTGCATTCTTTCCGATGAGGATTACAAAATAATCCAGAGAAGGGATCCACCTGACGGCACAGGACTTAGAATTTTATCAAGAAAGATGGTGTGATCCACTGTGAGGCGGTGTCCCAGGGCTAATGGAGAAGGTAGTGTAATAACTTGGCCATCTATTGTCTGTTTCTAGAATTGTGAATCTGAGCCTCTGTAAAGAAAGAGTCACCCTAAAATGATTTACACATGATCGTTTGTTGCTTTTACAATACATGTAAGGAAAGAACCAACACTATATACTATCCTCCCAGCTCTGCCACCCACAGCATGGACTTGATCTGCACACTCACAAGACTGCTTTGCACATGGCACACTTGTTGCCATGGGTCTTGCCGTCTGGGCCACGCACAGGGTCATTTTCTCGAGTGCAGAAAAGATTTCCATTTTGAAGAAGGCTCCGAAATTCACTGCATGCATCCTAAAAGGAGGAGAAATGGCAAGAGCTTGGGTATTTTCTTGAAAATAACCCTACTGGGTCCCTACTAAGTGCTTCCTGGAGAAAAAAAAGGAAAAGGAAAATGACCTATGAATGTTTCTTTCTGGCAGTTGTTTTGTTCAATTCCTACTAAGACCACAGGACTTAAAAAGAGGTTCCTGTTTCTTTTTCCTTGAGATTTAGCTTCCAAGTCCAGACTGAACCTGGCAGTCACACATAAGCAAGAATCTCTTAATAAACTGGGTTCTCAGAGGATTGGACACAGTTCTTAATCAAGACTTCACTGTCTATCTCTATTATATTATAATGCAATAAGAACACTGTATATAGCATAGAATTTTAAAGAATTAAGGTTTAGGTAGAACTTTGAAGTTCACCTGATACTCCCCTTTATGTCACGCCTGCCAATAAGTTGTGTAATTTGCACTGTAACACCTGCAGTGATAAGGAGTTCATTACCCTCCAGATAATTCATTCCAGAATTTCTATTAGATCATTCCCACAAATTAGCCATGTGCTACTTAGGAGGATCTTGGAAGGGAACTCTAATCACTCCTATAGGATCCTTATTCATAGCGTTTTATTTTTCTAAGATGTCATTGCAAATAGGATGAGTATGTTCCTTCAAACCAGTAAGCAAAGTCAACATATCATACTTCCCTCAGAAAAACTGAGGATATTTTTCTTCCTCCACACGGACTCCTTCAAATATCTGGAGAAAATCCTCTTGTCCTTCTCCCATAGCAAAGCACCCCCAGATACTTCAGTCCTTTTGTTCCAGTCTTTTTCAGTCATTTGCACCATTTCTCATTCTGATTTCTTTCCCTTTCCTACAGAATTTAACATAATATTCCAGGTGTGTCCAGACAAACCCAATGTGTTGATGGCTATTTAATATTGTTAGTTAGAATTCTAATCTGTTGCCCTGCGACCTTGGGTGAGGGGTCTTACCCTCTCTGTGCCTCAACTGCCTCTTCTATAAAATGAAAATAATATAAATTCCACACAGTTAAAATAATAATGCCAATATTAAGTATTCAGTACATGTGCTGAATTATTATGACAATAATGTGAGATAATATATTTCTACACATATCTACAATGACTGACATCTCGGAAGTACTCAGTAAATTTATGAGGAATTGAGATGGAATAAGCAAATACTTAAGATCATATAATTAATTACTGATGGCAAGTAAGATTGACTTTGTATTTTTTTCTGTTTCTTTTAGTTCAAGTCGAAACTCAGTGAAGACAAGAGTGACTTTTCCTAGCTCTGCTGCAAGGTTCACTGCCAGATTCCCTAACTGGTCATATTTAGCAAAAGAAATATGAGAGGATAGTTTATTGGTAGTAGCTAATGTGAAATCAGAAATCATCTGATGCTAAAGACTAGTCTCCTATTGATGTTGAAAAAAGGAAAGCATATGAGCTAATATTTTAAAAATTCAGATTCTCAATTGTGGGAAATACAGTTGTAAAACAAACCAAATCATTCAGAATTCCAAGTGATATTTCATTAGAGATTATTTTTAACATCAATAGTTTTTGATGGGGGCAAGGAAATGACCACAAACCTGGAAAAATCTACCTGGAGTGAGTCCTTTTGGAACCAAGAAAATATTATTTGGGAGTGTTGCTCTAATTTTTGCTCAAATGCTGGCCCCAGAAATAATGAAAGCAAGGGACACTCCTGGTTTGACGAAATGTGTTCATCCAAAGCTCCATGTTGTATGGAGGTAATGCTAGATTTGGTGTCTTGAATTCTGTTGTTCCCATTTTTCAAGTGTGACAAATTTGGAAAAACATAAAGATTCTGAAACCAATATTCTCACTACCTTTGTACACAAGTTCTTCCTCTCTCTGGATTTTAAATCATTTAAAAATAGGGCAATGGAGTAAATTAGAAGTCTGCAGACTATGGCCTGTGAGCAAAAACTGGCCCACCACCTTATTGGATAAATAAAAAGTTACTGGAAAATTTTATTTATGCAAAATAAATGCCCATTTGTTTGCATATTATCCATGGCTGCCTTAGAGCTACAGTAGTAGAGCTGAGTAGTCATGACAGAGACCAAATAGTCACAACCGAAAATATCTACTGTCTGACTCTTTAAGAAAATTTTATCGAGGCCTGGACTAACTGAACCTGAGTTCTCGCACATAGGCCTTCAGTGATCCCGTGAGTTATTTTTAAAGAGAAACTACAAAGCTTCATTGTGGTATGAAGCTTCCAGCGTAACTACCTTTTCAGCTTCTCTCTTAGCTTTTCCGGATTTAGCTGCTGCTTTTTCTTTTGCTTCTTGCTGGCTGTAAGAGAAAGGCAAGAGGATCAATCCATTCCTAGTACCGTACCTATTATCCTAAAGGGGATCTCTCTAGATAGATATATTCCCTTACTTCTGCACCTCTTATTTTTAGTGTTACCTAAAGACACAGGCAGAAAAGGCAATGGCACCCCACTCCAGTACTCTTGCCTGGAAAATCCCATGGATGGAGGGGCCTGGTGGGCTGCCGTCCATGGGGTCACGCAGAGTCGGACACTACTGAAGCGACTTAGCAGCAGCAGCAGCAGCAAAGACACAGGCATAGCCAACCAGTAAATACATTTTCACTACTCTGCTTCCTTTGGAAAACAAAGCTGTGGTCCTTCTTCCCAGGAAGCGATGAGGATACTTAAAAAATTGATGCGACGATAGGGTACTTTCAATTTGTTAGCACCCAGTGATTACATCTTTGGGTTATTCATGACAGTATGTATGCAGAACAAAAATGGCCAATCCTTGTATTCCATTAACTCTGGGGGTATTTTCCCTTAGTACATGGTCTCCCCTTAAGAGCAATTCAAGTACCTTTCAGAACACTGAGAACACTATAAAGAAATGCACTAAGTAGACAGCTTTGTAATAGTAAATCCCCAAACTCAGTGAAAAGGTCACCTTCACTGTCTGCCTCAGAGAGGGAGCCTTCAACATGCTCTCTCTCGCCCACCACAGGCCTAGCCTCTCCAGCACTTAGGAGGAACAGTGGCCGCAGCTCTACTCACAAGAAGGCCTCACACATGGAGCAAGTGTTGCCGTGGATTTTCCCGTCGGGGCCCTCAATGGGGTCGTTCTCTCTGGTGCACGGAAGTTGTCCATTCCTCATGTAGTTACGATATTCACTGCACAGCTCCTGCCAAATGAGGGAGGAGTTAAGCATCAGGTAATGAAATACTGAACGCTTCCTCCACGTTACCCTTTTGAAAACTAGGATATAATGCCCCAAACATAATGGATGCATCAAGATGATGACACAGAAGGTCAATACTAGACAAGACACTTTTCAGATGCTGAGGTCACACATTTTTGTGGAATATAAGATTACTATCACTTATCTCCTTAGAAAACCTTCAACTTAATTCAAATATTATTCTGAAGTAAGCACTGTGAGAGATTAAAAACAGTTATTTATTGTCCCTTTCATAAAGCAGTTTGTGGTTGGCAGAATATTAGCTCCTGACCCGAAATCTATCCAAGTCTTGATATCCAGGACCTGTGAATATGTTGCAGAGCAAAGGCGACTTTGCAGTTGTGAAAAAGTTAAGGACCTAGAGATGGGGATATTATCATGGATTCTCTTAGTGTGCCCAGTGAAATCACAAGGGTCAAACCTTAAGACTGGACAAGTTAAGACTGCACAGTGAGAGGGAGCTGTGCCTACAGAAGAACAACTAGAGATGCAATGTTTAAGGATGATGGAAAGAGTCCAAGACCCAAAGCACTTTCATGAAAGGCCTCTAGAAGCTAGAAGAAGCAGAGACAGGCTCTCCTGTAGAGATTCCAGAAAGGAACACAGCTCTGCCAACCCTGTGATTTAGCCCCTTGGGTCCATGTCAGAGTTATAACCTAAACAATCATAAAATCACAAGTTTGTAAGGTTTAAGCCAGTAAGTTTCTGGTAATTTGTCAGAGAAACCATAAAAAAAAGTAGTACGTGGGGTCTCTCTCTCCCTTGCCCAGAGAGAATGGGGTGTTCATGCGGCTCCAAGGACCTGAAACAGTTACCTGTGCTGCTTCTCTCTTAACTTTCTCAGTCTCGGCTTTCTCATTTTCTTCCTTGCCAACATTTTTCTTCTCTTCTTCAAGTCTACTGCAATTTAAAAAAAAAAAGATACAAACTAAATTCAGTTTTCCATTCTCTTTGGTAATATATTTTAAGAAAGAATGAGAGTTTTCCAGACCAAAAATCAGATTCAGTACAAATTTATCCAATCAAGAGGTGCTAACACTTTGCCCAATAATGCAGATAACTTCGATAGTTAACAATTGCCCTTAAAAATACAAAACTAGTATTTTTTTTTTAATCAGTATGTGACCCTTGGGTGGACTTTTTTCTGTCAGTGACTTCAATCAATGATCTGAAAAAGAGCAACAATTGCCTTGATTTTTCAAAATTGCTATCTAAATAATTACAATTATAATGATGAGACTAAGGAGTGCTACAATCCTATGATGGACCCATAATCAAAATAAACCATGTCTAACTATAAAATTAAAAATTTAAATATTATCTTGAATTAAAATTCAATTTTGAATTCAAGTTTTGGAGTATAATAATGATTCAAGTCCAAGAAGATTTCACACCTGATATTTTGAGGGAAATCATAAGCCTAAAATTTTGGCATCCTAGCTATTTTCTACTGACATGTACCATTATCAGAACTGGAAAAATCCTTAGCATATATCACACCTAGTATAGTCATTAATACAGCATTAGCAAATCAAGCGTGTGAGAGGAGAGCCCTGATTTCTTGAATCTCAGGCACTGTTTAATCTACTGGCTGCTTCTATCAATCTCTCCTCTAAGGAACTATGTGAATATACTTATATTAGACCAAAACATGTGACAGTTAAGAGACAATAACGCTGCACCTCTTTAAACAGATATATTATTTAAGTTTTTTTTTCAGCATTTATTTTAGTGTGGGGCTCACTAGAGGACTGAGAATCTAAGAATGAGTAGAATCAGAGGTGATAATGATTGCATTTCTATATTGTCCCACACGGTGGAGCTCTGGCCCCACTCAGGAAAACAGGGACCCAGAGGAACATGGATGTTGCTTAAAAAGAAGACAGTTCAGTAAACCTCTATTATGTGGCCCTAAGTCTTAAGGCTTTCAATCTTTACAGTAACTCACTTATACAAATATTTATTTCATATGGTAATAATACATATGGTAACGCCCCTGAAAAGATAAATACAATCCATGCTGTTCCATTTCTTGTTCAGGCTATTTTAGAAGTGTTTACACACTGATCCCAGAGACCTCTGTTCAGCTGGTTTTCCCTTAACCAGTATCTGAATATACTCAAGAATCATAAAATGTCAGGGGTGGGAAAAGAACCAAACATATAATCCCACCCAGATCATCCAATTTCTGCTTTTTGTTATGAATGATGGTTGTCAAGCGTTAAAAACAGTTAATCTCACCCAGATCAATCAACAAACTGCTGGTCTCTTTTTGTTACAAATGATGATTGTCAGGTGTAAAAATATATTTGCACTAAATTAAGATTCTCCCTATGCCTTAGGTAGAAGATAGAGAGATAGCTGAATAGAGAATAACATTGTCACTGTGACTCAGTGTTACTTAATGTCTTTTCCATGTGCTTTTAAAATTGTCTAGCATCTAAGTAATAGTCTATATTCTATACATTTATGAAGAAACTGAGACACAGGGCTGATAAATCATGAAGAGATTGAAAGGGAGGGAAGAGCTTAGACACTCACAACAGGCTTGCACACATGGCACACTTGTTTACATGCATTTTGCCATCCGGGCCACGGACAGGGTCATTCTCCCTGGTGCATATGAGCATTCCGTTCCTCACCTGGTTCTGAAACTCACTGCAGAGTTCCTGGAAAATGAAGAAAATATGCTCTCAGAGAGTGATTTTCTACCCTCTCTACACTTCTGTCTGTTTTGAAGAATAACTAATGCAGAGTAAGAAGGAAAAAGAAAAGTGAATACATATAGCAGTAAATCAAAAGCATTTAAAAAGTTTCTATCATGGACTCAAAATTGTGCTGACTCTATAGTGGATCTGAAAATGTTTAATGTCAGCATCCTCTTGAGGGTGCTTACAACAGAGGTGCAGAGGAAGGCTGATAAAATTGGTGGATGTGTTGCACATCACAATCTATAAAAGCTAGGAAACATTAAAGGGGAAGAGACTCAACAGGCCTAGAAGGGGAGGATTCCTAGAAAAACTTAGAATATTACTGGACCTTCATGAGAAAGAAGGAAATCCTGCCATTTACAATTTGGATAAAATGAGTGTATTCTCTCTGACATAAATTACAGCAAGATCTTCTATGACCCACCTCCCAGAGTAATGGAAATAAAAGCAAAAATAAACAAATGGGACCTAATTAAACTTAAAAGCTTTTGCACAATAAAGGAAACTATAAGTGAGGTAAAAAGACAGCCTTCAGAATGGGAGAAAATAATAGCAAATGAAGCAACTGACAAAGAATTAATCTCAAAAAATATACAAGCAGCTCATGCAGCTCAATACCAGAAAAATAAACGACCCAATCTAAAAATGGGCCAAAGAACTAAACAGACATTTCTCCAAAGAAGACATGCAGATGGCTAACCAACACATGAAAAGATGCTCAACATCACTCATTATCAGAGAAATGCAAATCAAAACCACAATGAGGTACCATCTCATGACAGTCAGAATGGCTGCTATCAAAAAGTCTACAAACAATAAATGCTGGAGAGGATATGGAGAAAAAGGAACCCTCTTATACTGAGGGATTACACTTAGTGGGAATGCAAACTAGTACAGCCACTATGGAGAACAGTGTGGAGATTCCTTAAAAAATGAAATAGAACTGCCTTATGACCCAGCAATCCCACTGCTGGGCGTACACACCAAGGAAACTAGAATTTAAAGAGATACGTGTACCCCGATGTTCATTGCAGCACTGTTTGCAATAGCCAGGACATGGAAGCAACCTAGATGTCCATCACAGACGAATGGATAAGAAAATTGTGGTACATATACACAGTGGAATATTACTGTTAATAAGAACACATTTGAATCAGGTCTAATGAGGTGGATGAAACTGGAGCCTATTATACAGAGTGAAGTCAGAAAGAAAAACACCAATACAGTATATTAATGCATATATATATGGAATTTAGAAAGATAGTAACGATGACCTTATACATGAGACAGTAAGAGAGACATAGATATAAAGAACAGACTTTGGACTCTGTGGGAGAAGGCAAGGGTGGGATGATTTGAGAGAATAGCATTGAAACATGTGAAATAGATCACCAGTCCAAGTTTGATGCATGAAACAGGGCATTCAATGCCGGTGCACTGGGACAACCCAGAGGGATGGGATGGGGAGGGGGGTTGTTCAGGATGGGGGACACATAATATACCCGTGGCAGATTCATGTCAATGTATGGCAAAAACCACAATATTGTCAAGTAATTAGTTTCCAATTAAAATAAATAAATAATTTTTTTAAATTTTTTATAAGTTTAAAAAAATTTTTTTTAAATCTCCCGCCAATGCAGGAGACATGCGCTCAACCCCTTGTCTGAGAAGATCCCACATGCCATGGAGCAACTAAGCCCGTATGTCACAACTATGGAGCGGGTGCCCCAGAGCTTGGGAACCATAACACTGAGCCCATATGCTGCAGCTACTGAAGCCCATGTGCCCTAAAGCCTCTGCTTTGCAACAAGAGAAGCCACCGCAACGAGAAGCCTGTGCACCACAACTAGGGAAAAGTCCGAGCAGCAGTGAAGACCCAGCACAGCCCCAAAATTTAAAATCAAAATTTTTTTTAAAATGAGTTATGAAGCTGAAATAATATAAAATTTAGTAGGCATTATAGTGAATAGCAGTAAGACTGTGTGACAGTGTATTGTCCAACTGTTGGCCTTGACTTCTCTCTACTTTAGTCTCCTTAACTGTCAATTTATTACTATATCAATAAACATCATATATTAGATCAATAAATGTCATATCAGGGAGTCAAAAAAAAAAACTTGAATGTATTATGCTAAGTAAAATAAGTCAGAGAAAGACAAATACTATATGGTATCACTTATCTGTAGAATCCCCAAAAGCCAAAATTCACAGACACAGAAAGCAGATGGTGGCTACATGTATGTGTATGTGTATGTGTGTGTGTGTGTGTGTGTGTGTGTGTGTGAGCAAGAGAAAAAGTGGTCAGAAGTACAAACTTGCAGATACAAGATGAATACATTCTAGTTCATGGTGATTATAGTTAAGAATACTGTATTATATACTTAAAAGTTCCTAAGAGATTCCATATTCTCCATACAGAAAACAGTTGCAATTATATGACATGATGGAACTTTTGCTAATGCTATGGTGACAAACACTTTTCAATTTATAAGTGTCCAGTGTATACACCTTCAATTTACCCAATGTTATAATCCAATTGTATCTCAATAAAGTTGGACATTTTTAAATTAAAATAATGTGCCCAAAAAACAAATATTATGACCCTTCTTTTGTCTTTAAAAGGCTGAAAAAGCAAAGACATTCCTAAGCTTAGAAATACATATCTGAAATAAAAATATGCGGAAAGAAAAATATAGGTATGATACCTAGAGAAACTGACAACTTTCTGGGAGTTTCTTGATAAAGTACAGGGATGGGAGATGCATATTTGAAACAGAAGAATAACAATGGCAATGGAGAGAAGGAAGCTTGTATTAAGACCATTCAAAAAACCTATGAGGATTTAGAAACTCTTCAGACATTATGGATAAAACACTTTCAGTTCTGAATTACTAACAAAAAGATGGTTCCAAGTAACAAAAAATTATTAAGAAAATGAGTCAGTTTAGAGGCAAATTTTTAGGCTGTGTCAACTATCCCCCCCCCCAAAAAAAAAACACAATTATTAGAGTTATACTTTGGCAGCTGTTGTTAGGAAATAGAATAAATAAAGGTAAACCTTGTGAGGTTTACCTAAGACTATGTGAGAGTAGATGCAGAGTTTGCTGTGCTACTTGTAAATTGTAAAATTATAAAATAAGGTGAAGTCGATATAAAATAGTCAAAGGATTACTGAATAATCGTAATTGAAGGTGGGAGTACTGGTATTCCTCCATAGCTGGATGATGACAAACAGAAAATATGATAATTTATGTGCACTTTGTTTTGTAAATTAAACTAATGTGAATGATAGGGCTCTTGTATCCTGTTTTTGAAATTAATTAGAGGGAGAACAATTAGACATGCAGTGTTGTCAGCTTTGAAGATGATGGAAAAAGTCCAGGAATCAAGGAACAACAACAGCCTCCAGAAGCTAGAAAAAGCAAAGGACCTTTCATAGAGATTCCAGGAAGGAAGCCAGCCCTATTAGCCCCTTGGGATCCATGCCAGATTATAACCTAAATAATCATAAGATAATACGTGCTGTTTTAAGCTACCCAGTTTGTGGTAATTTGTCAAAGAAACCAATAAAAAAAAATAGAACACAGATTTTAGTTTCTTTGGATAAAATACGTAGATGCATCTATATGTTACAATTTTAAAATGGTATAATTGAGAAATAATAGATATTAGAGCTATTACATCTATGGAATAAATGGGGAAAATCTTTAAGAAATAGAAAATACTTAATCTGAGTCATGAGAAATGGTCAGAATTTTGACAGAAAGCCGCATAGAAGGCAGAGCTCACTGTACGTACAGTACTAAGGACCTAATGTGTGTAGGGCTGTGCTGTTATTCTTGGGTAGGTTTCTGGGGACTCCATAAACATAATATACATAATGATAACTATATTATTATTTTATAAGTGAGATGAAAATGCATAGATGTTAACTGTCTGACCTTACTGGTAAGGAGATGGAGCCAGTATTGAACCCTGACAGTCTGAGTCCAGAGCCCAGGACTCTAACCACAGTGTTCTTGAGTTCACAGGCTGGAAAGCCAGGAATCAATGCTTGGCATGTCCATGAAGCAACCAGGTGACCAGTACGGCACTGGGTAGAAGAGCAGGAAACTGGGTCTGAGAGGTGACAGAAGTCAGGTTCCATATAGCACTGTCAGTCACTAGAAGGACCTTGGTTCTTACTCTGAGTGAGATGAGAAGCCACTGGGTGGCATAAATAACCTGCCTTACATTTGTAAATAATTAGTCTTTCTTCAAAGTCAGAACCAAAGATGAGAGCAGAAAAAACAGTCAGAAATGAGATCTTCCAAGTTAGATAAAGATAAAGGAAAGGAGTGATGAAGACTGGAAGCACAGCCTTCAGAAATATCACACATGGAGGTTGGGGGCAACATCTAAAGAGCATCATAGGCTTCAGAGCCAGAACATGTGGTTCAACTGTTAGCCCCCAAGTTACTGTGCGTGTGTGTGTATGTATCTATATACACATATATAGTCACTAAATATATATTTCCTAACTTGTTATCTAAGCCTCCAGTTCCTTTTTTAAAATAAATACAGATAATAATATATACCTTGAATGGTTACTACAAAGATCAGTTATAAAATTGTTATACAACATGTCATACAGTAGCCACTACATAATTAATAGCCATGACCATCATCATTGTCATCATCATGTGAGATGTTATAGAATGTAAACTTGAGGCTTAAAGATGCTTTTAAGTAATTTTCTCAAGATCTTACAGAGAATTAACTGGGATTTTGTTTTAAACTAAACATTCTAATACAAAACAATGGGGAGAAAAGTCTAAACTCTACCTCTGTTGGTTTGCATTCAGATACATCTCCCGCGATTACTATAATTCACATGGTCAGTGGAGAAAAGGGTGGTTATCTTCTTAAACGCACAAGCACTAGATCAGATATTAGATAGATAAGCCGAGCAAAGAAGGAATCTTCTTAAGTATGGGGATCCAAATATAGCTCTTCAGTTTGCAGAGTCACTGAGGACAGTGGAAGCAGGAGCCTTGCCTAGAGAAAATGCAATGTTTATGTGGCTCTGATGATGTGAAACAATTACCTGCACTGTTTCTCTCTTAACTTTCACAGACCTAGCTTTATCCTTTTCTTTCTTGCCATTATTTTTCTTCTCTTCTTCTTCAAGTTTGCTGCAATAAAATACAGAAGATACAAGCTAAATGCAATTTCTCATTCTCTTCAGTAACGTATTTTAAAAAGGAGTAAGAATCTTCCAGACCAAACGTCAGATTTAGTCTTCAGTACAGATTTATCCAATCAAGATGTACTAATACTTTGCCCAATAATGCAGATAAATTCAGTAGTTTACAATCATCCTTAAAAAAAAATAAACCTAGTATGCTTTTTTATCAGTATGTGAACCTTGGCTAGTATTTTTTTTTTCGGTGACTTCAATCAATGATCTGGGGAAAAAGTCACAGTTGCCTTGATTTTAATTTTTAAAAAATTTTTAAATTGCTTTTTATATCTAAATAATTACCATATTAATGATGAGAGCAAGGGGTGATACCATAGCAGGTGAGGGGCTCATATTGGTAATGAATCATGTTTTAATATAGAATTAAAAATTTTAATATTTTTTCATGGAATTAATATTCAAATTGAAACTCAAGTTTAATAATGATTAATGAGTATAATAATGATTCAAGTCCAAGAAGATTCAACAACTAACATTTTGAGGTCAGTCATGAGCCTAAAATTCTGACATTCTTGTTATTTTCTACTGACATATATCATATCAGAGCTGGAAAAATCCTTAGCATTTATCACATCTAATATAGTCATCTAATACAGTACTAGCAAATCAAGCCGATAAGAGGAAAACCCTGATTTCTTGAATCTCAGGCACTTTTTATTGACTGCCCCTGTTAATCTTTCCTCTAAGGAACTATGTGAATATACTTAGATTAGACCAAGACATGTGAAAGTTAAGGGGCAATAACTCGGCACTTCTTTAAACAAATATTATTTAAATATTTCTCAGCATTTTATGTGTGAGGCTCACTAGAGGATTGAGAATCTAAAGAGGAGGTGAAGCAGAGGTGGTAATAATCCATGTCTGTATTGTCCTACTCGATGGAGCTCTGGCTCCACTCAGAAAAACAGTGGCCCAAAGACCTGGACATGGCTAAAGAAGACGACTTTTAGTAAACATCCATATGGGACCTGCCTCTTACAGATTTCACTCTCTTACAGTAAGCCACTTATCCGAGTATTTCACCTGCATATGGTAATGCCCCTGAAAAGATAAATGCAATCCATTCTATTCCATTTCTTGTTTAGGCTATTTTAGACATGTTTACACACTGACCCCCAGAGACTTCTGTTCAGCTGGTTTTCCCTTAACTGGCATCTGAGTATACTCACAGAATCATAAAATGTCAGGGGTGGGGGACCAAACACTTAATCTCACCCAGATCATCAAACTTCTGGTCTCTTTTTGTTACAAATGATGATTGTCAGGTGTTAAAAACATATTTGCACTAAATTAAGACTCTTCCCATGCATTAGCTAGAAGATAGAAAGATAGCTGAATAGAGAATAACATTGTCACTGTGACTCAGTGTTACTTAATGTCTTTTCCACGTGCTTTAAAATTGTCTAGCATTCAAGTCATGGTCTATATTCTACACATTTATGGAGAAATTGAGACAGGGCTGATAAATTGTAAAGAGAATGAAGGGGAGAGAAGAGCTTAGACACTCACAACAGGCTTGCACACATGGCACACTTGTTTCCATGCATTTTGCCATCCGGGCCACGGACAGGGTCATTCTCCCTGGTGCATATGAGCATTCCGTTCCTCACCTGGTTCCGAAACTCACTGCAGAGTTCCTGGAAAATGAAGAAAATACACTCTCAGAGTAGTTTTCTACCCTTCCTACACTTCTTTCTGTTATGAAGGAGAAGTAATGCAGAGTTAAGGGAAAAAAAAGTGACTACATGTAGCAGTAAATCAGTAAGCATTTAAAAGTCTTCTTTCGTGGACTCAGAATTGTTCTGTTTAGTGGATCTGAGAATGTTTAACGTCAGCATCCTCTTGAGGGTGCTTACAATAGAGGTGCAGAGGAAGGCTGATAAAATCGGTGGAGACCAAAATAAAATATATATGTTTATGATGTGTCGCACATCACAGTCTATAAAAGCTAGGAAAGATCAAAGGGGAGGAAATTCAACAGGCTTAGAAGAGGAGGTTTCCTGGAAAAACTGAGAATATTACTAGGTCTTCATGAAAAAGAAGGAAATCCTGCCATTTACAACAATTTGGACAAACTTGAGTGTATTATGCTAAGTAAAGTAAGTCAGAGAAAAACAAGTACTGTATAGTATCACTTATCTGTGGGATCCCCAAAAGCCAAATTCACAGAAACTGAATTAGATGGTGTTTACTGTGTGTGTGTGTGTGTGTGTGTGTGTGTGTGTGTGTATGTGTGTGAGAGAGAGAGAGAGAGAGAGAAAGTAATCAAAGGATACAATCTTGCAGTTATAAGTTCTAGTTCATGGTGATTATAGTTAACAATACTGCATTATATATGTAAAAGTTCCTAAGAGACTAAATGTTCTTCACACAAAAGACAAATGTAATTATGTGACATGATGGAGTTGTTCACCAAAGCTTTGGTGGCAAGCATTTTCCAATTTATAAGGTACCAAATCAACAAGCTATACACCTTGCCCAATGTTGTAATTCAATTATATCTCAGTAAAGCTGAACATTTTTAAATGAATGTGCCCCCCCGCAAAGAATATTATGAGCCTCCATTTGTCTTTAAAAGGCTGAGAAAGAAGAGAAAAAACATTTTCAAACTAAGAAATAAAGACATATCTGAAATAAAGATCTGGGGAGAGTAAATAGGAAAGTATAATGGCTGGAGAAACTGGTTGACATCTTTCTGAGAGTTACTTGACAGACAGAGTCCAGGGTTGGAGGAGGCATATTTGAAACGAGAAGAATAACAGTGGAAGTGGAGAGAAGGAGGAATGTGTTAAGATCATTCAAAAAGCTTAGAGGATTTTAGAAACTGATCAGACATTCTGGATAGAACAAATTTTCAATTCTGAATTACTAATATTAATAAAAAGATCATTCCAGGTAACAGAGTTATTGAGAAAATTAGTCAGTATAAAGGAAAACTTTTAATTGCTGTTGACTCTGCCCCCCCCCCTACACACCTTCCAAAATTATTAGGCTTATACTTTTGCAACTCTTGTTAGGAACTAGAATAAAGATAAACTTTCTATAAGACTATTTGACTCTGGTGGTGGAGAAGACTCTTGATAGTCCCTAGGACAACAAGGAGATCCAACCAGTCAATCCTATAGGAAAGCAACCTTGCATATTCATTGGAAGGACTGATACTGAGGCTGAAGCACCAATACTTTGGCCACCTGATGTGAAGAACTGACTCATTGGAAAAAACCTTGATGCTGGGAAAGATTAAAGGCAGGAGGAGAAGGGGATGACAGAGGTTGAAATGATTGGATGACATCACCAGTTCAGTGGACATCATTTGAGCAAGCTCCGGGAGTTAGTGATGGACAGGGAAGTCTGGTGTAATACAGTCCATGGTGTCGCAAAGAGTTGGACATGACTGAGCGACTGAACTGAACTGAGAGTAATCCAACATAGTTTGCTCTGCTACTTGTAAAAATGTACAATTATAAAATCATGTGATATAGATTTAAAATAAAGAGTCAAAGGATTTACTTAATAATCATAATTGAAGGTGGGGATATGAGTATTCATCCATAGCTGGATCCCGACAAAGATCAAATATGATTCAGTTCAGTCACTCAGTCGTGTCTGACTCTTTGTAATCCCATGAATTACAGCATGCCAGGCCTCCCTGTCCATCACCAACTCCTGGAGTTCACCCCAACTCATGTCCATCAAGTTCATGATGCCATCCAGCCATCTCATCCTCTGTCGTCCCCTTCTCTTCCTGCCCCCAATCCCTCCCAGCATCAGGGGCTTTTCCAGTGATTCAACTCTTCACATCAGGTGGCCAAAGTATTGGAGTTTCAGCTTTAGCATCAGTCCTTCCAAAGAACACTGAGGACTGATCTCCTTTAGAATGGACTGGTTGGATCTCCTTGCAGTCCAAGGGACTCTCAAGAGTCTTCTCCAACATCACAGTTCAAAAGCATCAATTCTTCGGCACTCAGCTTTCTTCAGTTCAAGTCTCACATCCATACATGACCACTGGAAAAACCATAGCCTTGACTAGATGGACCTTTGTTGGCAAAGTAATGTCTCTGCTTTTGAATATGCTATCTAGGTTGGTCATAACTTTTCTTCCGAGGAGTAAGCATCTTTTAATTTCATGGCTGCAGTCACCATCTGCAGTGATTTTGGAGCCCCCAGAAATAAAGTCTGACACTGTTTCCACTGTTTCCCTATCTATTTGCCATGAAGTGATGGGACCAGATGCCATGATCTTCGTTTTCTGAATGTTGAGCTTTAAGCCAACTTTTTCACTCTCCTCTTTCACTTTCATCAAGAAGCTTTTTAATTACTCTTCACTTTCTGCCATAAGGGTGGTATCATCTGCTTATCTGAGGTTATTGATATTCCTCCCAGCAATCTTGAATCCAGCTTGTGCTTCTTCCAGCCCAGTGTTTCTCATGATGTACTCTGCATAGAACTTAAATAAGCAGGGTGACAATATACAGCCTTAACGCACTCCTTTTCCTATTTGGAACCAGTCTGTTGTTCCATGTCCAGTTCTAACTGTTGCTTCCTGACCTTCATAGAGGTTTCTCAAGAGGCAGGTCAGGTGGTCTGGTATTCCCATCTCTTTCAGAATATTTCACAGTTTATTTTGATCCACACAGTCAAAGGCTTTGGCATAGTCAATAAAGCAGAAATAGATGTTTTTCTGGAACTCTCTTCCTTTTTCCATGATCCAGTGGATGTTGGCAATTTAATCTCTGGTTCCTCTGCCTTTTCTAAAACCAGCTTGAACATCTGGAAGTTCATGGTTCATGTATTGCTGAAGCCTGGCTTGGAGAATTTTGAGCATTACTTTACTAGCATGTGAGATGAGTGCAATTATGCGGTAGTTTGAGCATTCATTGCCATTGCCTTTCTTTGGGATTGGAATGAAAACTGACCTTTTCCATTCCTGTGGCCACTGCTGAGTTTTCCAAATTTGCTGGCATATTGAGTGCAGCACTTTCACAGCATCATCTTTTAGGATTTGAAATAGCTCAACTAGAATGCCATCACCTCCACTAGCTTTTATTATATGTGCACTTTGTTTTGTAAATTGAACTAATGTGGATAGGTGACGTATAGTTGATTTACAATGTTATGTTAGTGTACAGCAAAGTGAATCAATTATATATATATATATTTATATATATAACATACATTATGTATTTACATAAATATAACATTATATATATATATATAAAATACAAAAATCATATTGATTATATTCTTTGCAGCCAAAAATGAAAAGCTCTATACAGTCAGCAAAAACAAGATTGGGAGCTGACTGTGACTCAGATCATGAACTCTTCATTGCCAAATTCAGACATAAAATGAAGAAACTAGGGAAAGCCACTGGACCATTCAGGTATGACGTAAATCAAATCCCTTACAGTGGAAATGACAAATAGATTCAAGGGATTAGAGCCGATAGAGTGCCTGAAAAACTATGGATGGAGGTTTGTGACACTGTACAGGAGGCAGGGATCAACACTATCCCCAAGAAAAGGAAATGCAAAAAGGCCAAATGGCTGTCTGAGGAGGCCTTACAAATAGCTGTGAAAAGAAGAGAAGTGAAAGGCTAAGGAGAAAAGGAAAGATATACCCATTTGAATGCAGAGTTCCAAGGAATAGCAAGAAGAGATAAGAAAGCCTTCCTCAGTGATCAATGCAAAGAAATAGAGGAAAACAACAGAATGGGAAAGACTAGATATCTCTTGAAGAAAATTAGAGATACGAAGGGAACATTTCATGCAAAGGTGGGTATGATAAAGGACGGAAATGGTATGGACCTAACGGAAGCAGAAGATATTAAGAAGAGGTGGCAAGAATACACAGAACTAAACAAAAAATATCTTCATGACCCAGATAATCACAATGGTGTGATCCCTCACCTAGAGCCAGACATCCTGAAATGCAAAGTCAAGTAGGCCTTAGGAAGCATCACTACCAACAAAGCTAACAGAGGTGATGGAATTCCAGCTGAGCTATTTCAAATCCTAAAAGATGATGCTGTGAAAGTGCTGCACTCAATATGCCAACAAATTTGGAAAACTCAGCAGTGGCCATAGGAATGGAAAAGGTCAGTTTTCATTCCAATCCCAAAGAAAGGCAATGCCAAAGAGTGCTCAAACTACCACACAATTGTTCTTATCTCACACGCTAGCAAAGTAATGCTCAAAATTGTACAAGCCAGTCTTCAACAGTACATGCACTGTGAACTTCCAGGTGTTCTAGCTGGTTTTAGAAAAGGCAGAGGAACCAGAGATCAAATTGCCAACATCTGTTGGATCATCAAAAAAGCAAGGGAGTTCCAGAAAAACATCTACTTCTGCTTTATTGACTATGCCAAAGCTTTTGACTGTGTGGATCAAAATAAACTGTGGAAAAATCTGAAAGAGATGGGAATACTGGACCACCTGACCTGCCTCTTGAGAAATATGTATGCAGGTCAGGAAGCAACAGACTGGTTCCAGATAGGAAAAGGAGTACATCAAGGCTGTATATTGTCACCCTGCTTATATGCAGAGTACATCATGTGAAATGCTGGGCTGGATGAAGCACAAGCTGGATTCAAGATTGCCAGGAGAAATATCTATAATATCAGATATGTAGATGACACCACCCTTATAGCAGAAAGCAAAGAACTAAAGAGCCTCTTGATGAAAGTGAAAGAGGAAAGTAAAAAAGTTGGCTTAAGGCTCAACATTCAGAAAACTAAGATCATGACATCTGGAATTATGACATGAGGAAACAGTGGAAACAGTGACAGACTTTATTTTCAGGGCCTCCAAAATCACTGCAGATGGTGACTGCAGCCATGAAATTAAAAGGCACTTGGTCTTTGGAAGAAAAGTTATGACCAACCTAGACAGCATATTGAAAAGCAGAGACATTACTTTGCCAAGGTCCATCTAGTCAAAGCTATGGCTTTTCCAGTGGTCATGTATGGATGTGAGAGTTGGACTGTGAAGAAAGCTGAGCGCTGAAGAATTGATGTTTTTGAACTGTGGTGTTGGAGAAGACTCCTGAGAGTCCCTTGTACTGCAATGATATCAAACCAGTCCATCCTAAAGGAAATCAGTCCTGAATATTCATTGGAGGGACTGACGCTAAAGCTGAAACCCCAATACTTTGGCCACCTGATGCAAAGAACTGACTCATTGGAAAAGACCCTGATGCTGGGAAAGATTGAAGGCAGGAGAAGGGGATGAAAGAGGATGAGATGGTTGGATGACATCACTGACTGAATGGACATGAGCTTGAGTAAACTCCAGGAGTTTTTTATGGACAGGGCGGCCTGGTGTGCTGCAGTCCATGAGGTCACAAAGAGTTGGACACGACTGAGTGACCAAATGGAACTGAAAATATATATAGAGAGAGAGTTCCCTGTACTATATAGTAGGTTCCTGTTAGTTATCTATTTTATTTATAAAAGAAAAGAAAGTGAAGTCGCTCAGTCGTGTCCGACTCTTTGCGACCCAGTGGACTGTAGCTTCCAGGCTCCTCCATCCATGGAATTTTCTAGGCAAGAGAACTGGAGTGGGTTACCATTTCCTTCTCCAGGGGATCTTCCTGACCCAAGGATCAAACCCAGGTGTCCTCACTGCGGGTAGACATTTTACCATCTGAGCCACCAGGGAATCCCAGTTTTTGTATATAGTAATGTGTATATGTCACTCCCAATCTCTCAGTTTACCGCCCCTCCCAACTTTGCCTCTAGGTAACTTTAAATTTGTTTTCTACATCTGTGACTCTATTTTTGGTTTTTAAATAGGTTTATTTGTACCTTTTTTAGATTCCACATACAAGCAATATCATATGGTATTTGTCTTTCTGTGTCCCATAAAAATTAAACAGGGGAGCATTTACGCTAATGAGATACCTAGAGTGTTATTGTAGAGAAATCATGTCAGGGTATAATATAAGAACTTGTGAGAAAATTACCTTTGCATCTTCTCTTTTAGTCTTTGCTTTTGCTCTGTCTTCTTGCTGACTGTAAGAAATAGGAAAAAAGAGAAAAGAAATGAATCTTAATATGGTAGATTCTTAATACTCACTGGTTGATCATTCGTTGCTTTCATTATTCTCAAGCAACTCCAATGATCCAGTTATAGTAGGTGTCATTTTATTGGGTAATAATTAGAATGATTTATTTCATCTCAAGAGAATGGTATTCAAGAAATAATCATTTAATTAACAAGGAAACCTATTTAGCTTCTCAGCAAATAACTTGCAATGGGACTTTCTTACTTGCTGATTCTTTTGCATTTGCAAAAGGTACAAAACTCTTCATTGCAAGTCAAGGCGTTAGTGGCTCAGTCATGTCTGACTTTTTGCTACTCAATGGATTGTAGCCCACCAAACATCTCTGTTTATGGAATTCTCCAGGCAGTAATTCTGGAGTGGGTTGCCATTCTCTTCTCCAGGGGATTTTCCAGACCCAGGGATTGAATCTGCCTGGTTGCATGCAGATTCTTTACTGTCTGAGCCACCAGGGAAGTCCCCCTCCAAAAAAAAACTCTTTATAAAGTGGTAATATTTAGCTTCTGGGAGGAGTATAGCATGATGATTAAGAAGAAAGACTCTGCAGCAAAATTGAACAAGAAACACAGAAAGTGTCAACCTGTCTGTGTCTTTGTCATCTTTAACTGTGGGAGATAGAGTGGAAGGATAGGAGAAGTAATAAGAATACTTCTCTCATAGGACTGTTGTGAGCATTACATGAGTTGATACATAGCCAAGCAATGAGAATAAGTATCTGGTATATAATAAAGGGATTGATAAAAGTGATCAATATCATCAGCATTATCAGCATTATTGAAAATTAACTCTCCAAGAACAGGCCTATGTTTAAATGAGAGTAACAGCTCTTAGCCATTTTGGAAAAGTGACAGTGTTGCAAACTGAGTTTAATATGCTCAGTCTAGAGCATAATTTGATCTATAATGCAGATAATTCAATCATATAGAGACAAAAACAATTTTTATATGTTACAATCAGCATAAATTCTCATTGATCAAATTAAAACTTAAAAAGTTGAGAACTCTATTTGTATATGCTATTAAAGTGTGCAAGAAATGACTATGGAGGAAAGCATGATTCTTAAGAAAGGCAATAGCCTTTGCTAACATATCCTTAAAATATGAGATAATAAAACTTTAATTGAATAATTTTTACATTGATGGAAGAAACTAACTAAAATAGCTCCAAAATTGTGGAGTTTCTTAAACTTCATTATTTGAAAACTGATCCAAACTTTACTATGATGAGTGTAAATTGTCTGTAAGATTTAACACATTTCCCTTTCATAATGTAGTTAGAGGAAACAGCAGAGATGACCATTAGGTGGCAGTCTTACTTCCTCATCTCTGAAAGATTAATATCAAGAATAGACTGAAATAAGCCTAAATACATGTAAATGTTACTACCAAAACAATGAGAAATCTTATCATTTTCTTCATTTTTCCTGTGCCAAAATTTATATCATCCTCATCTTCTCTGGGCCTTAATTTTTTTTCATCTATAACTTGTGATAATACCAAACCCATTACATACGGTTGCTGTAAAGATTAAATGAGACTGGGCAGCAAAGCCCTCAACAAGTATATGCGGATTATATGCATTCAATAAATGTTGGTTATGATAATTATATGGTCATTGTCATGATTTCCACGTAACAGATTTTTTTTAATGTTTCTATGGCTCTCTCACACTATGGGACAAATCTCCTGGGTTATATTGCTCTCAGCTAGGGGAGATGGAATGACTGAGTCCTTTCAGAAATTCTGCGGCTGCTGCCAAGTTGCTTCAGTCATTTCCGACTCTGTGCGACCCCATAAACAGCAGCCCACCAGGCTCCCCCGTCCCTGGGATTCTCTAGGCAAGAACACCGGAGTGGGTTGCCATTTCCTTCTCCAATGCATGAAAGTGTAAAGTGAAAGTGAAGTCGCTCAGTCGTGTCCGACTGTTAGCGACCCCATGGACTGCAGCCTACCAGGCTCCTCTGTCCATGGGATTTTCCAGGCAAGAGTACTGGAGTGGGTTGCCATTGCCTTCTCCTTCAGAAATTCTAGGCATATAGAAAATAGAGTATCCCTTGGGACAAAGAGCAAAAGACTTAAGGAAAATCATTGACTCCGGTTTAAGAGGACATACCATGTTGTCTATTGAGAATAGAGTCATACTTTAGTCCCTATAAATGGGGTATTGAACTCCTGCACAATAAAATCATCATTCCTGAAGCAGTCCTTCTCTAACTATTGCAGAGTTCATCTTCATGTTGTATCCAAATCTGTCTCCCTGTATCTCTCATCAGTTTTAATCCTGTTGCTTGCGGTCACACAGAATGAGTAGAAAGAAAAATAGTGAACCAAAACAAAAAATTCCTAAAATCCGCTGTATACCATAATGATATCAATGTATATAATCTCATGGATTTCCTCTTTCAGTTAATAATCCTTCATAAAACTAAAAGCATTTAGTGTGGTTTTCACAGAGTAGTCTCTGCTCTGAAAAAAAGATCTTTCTGAAATGTCCTGAAATGATTCTGTATTCTTTGCATCACAGAAGTTATCATCTAAAAATTCTCCATTTGTTTTTTAGTTTTGGATTTGTTTTGTTTTTGTTTTTCAGTTCATTTAAATGTGACACAGAAAAAAAGGCTAGCTATGCCTAAGTGGAAAATGTGTTATTCATAATTATTTGAAAACTTCCCTTAGCAGTTCCCTGCCCCCAAGCCTCAGAAGCCCTGGGCTCTACTCACAAGAAGGCCTCACACATGGAGCAGGTGTTGCCATGCATCTTCCCATCTGGGCCCTGGACGGGATCGTTCTCTCTGGTGCATGGGAGTTTCCCATTTCTCACAAACTGGCGGTATTCACTGCACACCTCCTGCCAAAATAGAGAAGGTAATCTAGAAATACATTTCATCCCCATTCAAAGCAGAAGTTCAAAGCATCTCCGCTGGTAGAAACTAATCTTTTGAATCCAGGACTTTAGTTGTGTTTCTCTCAAATATAAAATTCAACTCAAGGAACAGAACTTATGATTTGCTAAGAGACAGAAACAAACAAGACATCAGAGGATGCATAATAAAAGAGGGAGGCAAGTAAACTCTACTAGACATAGGATGAAACAAGTACACACATACAGGTCCAAGAAAATCTGAGAACCCAAATGTTGGGACCATGAAATCTGATTGTGGAAATCAGGGAAGATGTTTTCTGGGAATTACAATAACTTCAGTGAGACTTTGAAGAGTAAGTAGAATTTTCCTGGTTAAGAAATAGATTGAGAAATATACATTTGAGATTGCTAAAATGAGCTGAGGGGCACATGTTGGAGACTACATGGCATATACAGCAGCATATGAATTTCTGAACAGCAGTACGGAGCCAAATGAGAGCGAAGGAGACTAAAATGCATCCTTCAGTTGATAATGAGTGATTTGTGCATTTTAAGAAGATAAGTATTATGATCTGGTTGATATTTTGAAACTTTAGTCCAGCTGTGTTAGGGAGAATGGCTGGATAAGGAAAAAAAAAATTAGAAAAGGAGGATTCGACTTTTATCATTTAAACAAGTTATGATAACTTACATAGGTCCATGAAAATGAATATTGTAGCATTTCAAAGGTAAAAATCATGTTTTTTCCAGGTGTGCAAGGTATTTTTTAACCCAACTCAGAGGTGAAATTTCAAAAATTCACCTGTAGAAAATACACACCAAGTGTCTCTGAAAACTGAGTAGCAAAAGCTAGTCCAGTCTGTTACATGATAAAAGTAGAACTAGTACTCAATTTTTTTTCCCAGACTGCAAATAAGTCCTTTTCATTGTACAGAGTTAGTCTCTGAAGCAGCAAAAATTGATCAATCTGCCATAGCATGCATCTCAATGTCATCTCTAGATTGAAGGGTTAAGGTTTTCTGGGGATTTTTGCAGGGCAGTATGCCAGCATTTAGGTTCTTTGAAGTGTGTTCAAATTATAGTCTACTCACTGCATATGAGGGTGCTTTTCCAGATTCTCTTTTACTTCTTGCTTTTGCTTCAGCCTTTTTCTTTTCTTCAGCTTCTGCTTGGCTGAATGAGGGGGTGGAAAAAGGACAGATCCATAGAACCAAACCCAGGCAATGGCTTCTCCATGTTCCTGCACCGCTAATCTGTCCTCCTTCCTTAGGAAGAAGCAACGTGGCCCCTTTATCACTACATATTAATGAGAAACAGCACACAACAGCCTCCACTGTGGTAAAGTACCATATCTTCTTCATAGTTTCTGCTTAACATTGAGATAAAGATAGCAATACTGGGAGACTTGCTTTCCGAAAATTACCTTTCTTGACCATGCTCAGAAAAGGAACATCATCGGCATTCATCAAGGAGATACCAAAACTACTAGCTTGGTGACATTATACCTGGAGGCTGAAAGTGGCCTTAACAGAGCACACCGACTGGTCCCCTTGTTTCACAGACACAAGGTGAAGTAGTGAGGGCTTTGCTTATAATCTCAGGATATGACCACAACTAACCAAGAGCTTTCATCTCAAGTCTATGTTCAATCTACCACCTCATGTATACCCTACATTTATTAATTCAATTTATATGTACTGCCTACTCATGACTGTGTTCTCTATAAGGAAATGTAGGATGGATAGAAAAAGATTAATAATTGCCATACCTTGATAAGCCAAATGAGCCTGTTTGTTCTATACAATGGAATTGTATGATATGTACAGTTAATTGATGGTATTTCAACTATACATGGTTGTCAGTCAAAGCAAAAGGTCAAACTAAATGTAGTGAACTACTTAATCTGAACTCAATCAAATAAACTGAGCCCAATCCCAGATTTTGAAACCAAACTCAATTATAACTTACTGAGAAATGTCACATTATAAAAAGCAACATGTACTGTTATTTTTGAGTTCATGGATGTTTCATGGACAACTTTAATAATCAATTTCTGCAGTTTGTGTGTTAATTTGGGGAAGACTAAATGCCTATAAACTTGTAGCTTCAGCAGTAGGAAAATTTGATATTTGTGTAAATCAGGATGTTCCAGTGCGAAGGAATAGATGTTGGGGGAAACAGACATCTTGGCATAAATAGCTCTAGATACGTACTCCCGCCTCTATTATTAACATTCTCTGTGTAACTTCTGTAGCTCCCTCCCCAGTTCTGAAAACAGGCTAGTTCTATTAAATTACTGTAGGATCCTTTTACTCCTCAACATTCTAAAAGTCTATACTCACTAGAAGGCTAGACACATGGAACACAGGTTGCCATGCATTTTCCCATCTGGTCCACGAACAGGGTCGTTTTCTCTGGTACAGAAAAGTACTCCATTCTTGGCACGATCCTGATACTCAATGCACAGTTTCTGAATAATGGAAATCAGACAGTTTAGAGATGGTTCTTTGTTTATAAATGTATGATATTCTTTATCAAAGATGTTAGAAAAGAGGAATTAAGGATCAAAAATAAAACTTTTAGGGTTTAGAATTTTCTAAAATTTGTGATATTTCTCCTTAAAAGATTCATTCATTTAAGTATTCAACAGATGTATTAAGTTAGAGGGATTAAATATGAATGTGATTTGGCCCTTTTATGTTGAAAGAAGAGGATAAGGGATTACAATATAAAAAGCTAAGGGATATGACACATGTTTAAATTAAGTGTGCACAATGGCACTCCACTCTGGTACTCTTGCCTGGAAAGTCCCATGGACAGAGGAGCCTGGTAGGCTGCAGTCCATGGGGTCTCGAAAAGTTGGACACGACCGAATGACTTCACTTTCACTTTCATGCATTGGAGGAGGAAATGGCAACCCATTCCAGTATTCTTGCCTGGAGAATCCCAGGGACAGCGGAGCCTGGTGGACTGCCGTCTGTGGGGTCTCAGAGTCGCACACGACTCAAGCGACTTAGCAGCAGCAGCATAAAGGAAAGAATGATTCAAGGAAGTTCCCAGAAGAATTTATACATGAGTTGTATCTTTAGAATGTGTCTAGGAAAACAATGTGGCAAAAATGAACTCCAGGAGGAATTACGATATGCAAAGCCAGAGGCGTAAAGGAACAGGTTATTTTCAGATAATCTATCACAGCCATGAGTACAATGCTGCTGCTGCTGCTGCTAAATCACTTTAGTAGTGTTCAACCCTACAGACGGCAGCCCACCAGGCTCTGCCGTCCCTGGGATTCTCCAGGCAAGAACACTGGAGTGGGTTGCCATTTCCTTCTCCAATGCATGAAAGTGAAAAGTGAAAGTGAAGTCGCTCAGTCGTGTCCAACTCTTAGCAACCCCATGGACTGCAGCCCACCAGGCTCCTCCATCCATGGGATTTTCCAGGCAAGAGTACTGGAGTGGGGTGCCATTTGGCTAAAGAATTATCAGGACACAAAGAGGAAGGTTTGGGAACTGGTCAAAAGGAGAATTTGAAGATAAGTCAGAAGCAGACCACTCAACTTTGAAAAGACTTCTGCACTTTATTCATTGGAAACAGGAAAACAATATTTATAGCAGAGAAAAATCTAATCAGATTTTTGTTTTAAAAAGTTTGTCCAGTCAGATATGTGGAGGGTTTAGGTGACTAAAGGCTGAAGTTAGGGAAACTATAGAAGACAAGGGAGGGAGGGAGAGGGAAGGAAGGAAAAGAGAAGAAGGAAGAAACTGAAAATGAAACATAAAAGGATAGCTGGGGGGCATTTGATAGCTAAAATCAAAAGGCCTTTGTAACACAGAATTGAAGGGAGAAAGCAACTGAAACTGAGACCTTAACAATAAGAGTTACATGAAGACAGAAGGTGGACTAAGGGAGTGAGCTATTTGAAGTAGAGTTTCTTCATGGAGTGAAATGGCCCAGTATACTTTAAACATTAGATTTCCATAATGCCATTGGTTCATGGATGTTTCCTACTCTGAAAACAACATGGAAGATGAATCTTGAGGATTGAGGAGGATGCTGGCTAGAAGTATAGAGACCAGGCAGGATGCCTATGCATCAGTGCAAAGGAAAGCTGGTAGGTGTCTGAGCTAAGATGGTGAGCGAGTGAGTGAAAGTTGCTCGGTCGTGTCCGATTCTTTGCAACCCCATGGGCTATATACAGTCCATGGAATTCTCTAGGCCAGAATATTGGAGCAGGTAGCCATTCCATTCTGGAGTAAAAGACACACACACACACCCCTATAAAAGTCATAACTAAGTTGATCAAACTAATCCTTACCTCAGTATCTCTTTTAGCTTTTTCATTAGCCTTTCTCAAGATTTCATCTGCTTTATTTTTTTCTTCTGAAAATTGCTGTTTGCTGGAGACAGAAACGAAAAGGGGAATGAATATAGATGTTTTGAATCTTCAAGCAGTAAAACAGTCATTTGGATGCAGGTAGAAACAAACAACTAAGTGTTCCTGAGTTTTAGAACAAACATTTTCAAATCACCCTGAAGCCCTGATTAAATTGAAATCTTTACTATTTTCCCAAAGAACCCCTTTCATTTTGCCTTCAAGTTTGCTGTTTGCCATTTCTTCCCGTTGTAGCAATCTTTTTTTTTTCTTTTTTTGTCATCTTCTCTTTTAAATCTCCCCCAACTTAAATTCTACCTTCTTTAAGAAGACATCCCATACCTCAGAGTAGAAATGAGTTATATATCTTTTACTGTGTTTTCATATTGGATATTCTTCTCTTATAGGATAGTTTTCATTCTCTTTGGCAGAGAGAGTGTGTGTGCGTGCACACACACATGTGCACATGTGCACACACATCCATGTATTGCTGTTAGCCTTAAAAAAGCTTCTTGAGAGCCGGGATCTTTGTCCATACATTCATCCATTATTTATTCAACATTTGGTTAGTAATTATTTGCTGGCAAGCATTAGATAGCACCCTGGGCATAGAGTACTTTGCAATATGAGCACATATTCTATCTTCTTAGAACTTACGGACAAGTAGAGCAGAGTGATAGTCGATAGATAGTACTGGAAATAATTATACAAATATAAACTATTAAGATTGTTATGAAACTATTAAATGTTATAAAGATTGAATTTAATCAGTGATTTTAAGAGATCTTATCCAAAGAAGTATAATTTTGATATGAAATACACAGAAGAGACATTAGTTGACCAACAGAAGAACTAGCAGTTCAGAGGAAAGAGCTTATAGAGTTCAAGGATCTGAAAGAAAGTGTGATGAGACCTTTCCTGAGCCATCTTTATATATGTCCTAATTTATGTGTTGTGGGATTTGCTCTCTTCCCAGGGCCAGATGTCCAAGATGAAAAGATAGTTAATCTAGTTCACATTTGAACATGAATTTTTTTGTGGGCATCCCATCTATTCTGCCACAGTGGGGTAATGTATGTATGTGTGTGCTCAGTTGCTTAGTCACGTCCACCTCTTTCGCGACCCTAAGGACTGTATAGCCCTCCAGGCTGCTCTGTCCATGGAATTTCCCAGGCAAGAATACTGGAACAGGTTGCCATTTCCTACTGCAGGGGATCTTCCTGACCCAGGGAACAAATCCACATCTCTTGTGTCTCCTGCATTGGCAGGCAGATTCTTTACCACTGCACCACCTGAGCAGCCCTAATGTGGTAATAACTGAAGGAAAATAATCAGTCCTGGTGCCTACTTTTAACTCTCGATCTGTACATAGGTTTGCAAAGAGTGGGACATGACTGAGCACACGCACACTACGACTAGCTCACAAGAAGGCTTACAAAGGTGATGGGAAGAAATGGTAACAAGTATTTTGTGATCCAGTCATCTTACTGGAAACTAGAATCCACTTGTATTAAAAAAGAAATATTAGAGCTTGCTTGTTAGGTGGCATTATGATTTGTAGAGAATATAACATTGCTCAGACGTTCTCAACAGCAAATCTTCCCATAAACACTGTTCTTATCCCATCATTTTAGTCAATCTTTACTTCACCTTTGAGTCACTCCAAAGAAACCACGTCTATACTTACAAAATTTCAGCACACAGGGCACATTTGTTGCCATGTATCCTGCCATCAGGGCCACGGATAGGGTCACTTTCCCGTGTACAGAAAAGTCTTCCATTCCTCACTTGATTTTCATATTCCTTGCAAAGATCCTTTAAAAAAGACAAGTAATTACATTTAGCACTTTTCTACCCTTTAACCTAGAAAAATGTACATCATGTATTTATTTTCAAAGAATGTTATATCCAGAAGGTGTTCATAAACACATATATTAAGGAGAGTTAATGAGAAAATAGAAATTATATTGTCAAATTACTTGGTACTTGTATCTACTGTGTGGTTCATATACTAAAAGGTAAAAGAGCCTAGGAAAGAATCAGGCTGAGGAAATATTTTCTAAGATCAGATAGTTACTGTTAACTTTCAAATCTGTGAAAAAAATAAAAGGTCTGTCATGGGGTTCCAAAAGAATAAGAACATAACAAAACATAGCAGCCAAGACAAAAGAAATGTTGCCAATAAGCAGAATATAGAATCTGTGAGATAAGATATTTAAGAGCTGCTTAATAGAACAAGTCAAGAACAATATGCATAATCTGCAAGGGAAAAGAAATAAGATGGCATCCAACAGTATGCTTACTCTGTTTTTCACTCTGTGGATCATTTTAATTTACTCTTCCTCATCAGTGCTCATTTCTAACACTGCAGGTGGAAACCTCAGAGAGTGAACCTAATTTTCTTCACTTTTCACTTAGAATTGTGGGCCATCAAGACTAATCTTTATCTTTTCTTGCTGTTCAGTTGCTCAGTCATGTCCAACTATTTGTGACCCCATGGACTACAGCATTCCAGGATTCCCTGTCCTTCACCATCTCCTGGAGTTTGCTCAAGATCATGTCCATTGAGTCAGTGATGAAAACCAACCATCTCATCCTCTGTCGTCCCCTTCTACTCCTGCCCTCAATCTTTCCCAGCATCAGGGTCTTTTCCAATGAGTCGGCTCTTCCCATCAGGTGGCCAAAGTATTGGAGCTTCAGTTTCAGCATCAGTCCTTCCAATGAATATTTACAGTTGATTTTCTTTAGGATTGACTGGTTTGATCTCCTTGCAGTCCAAAGGACTCTCAAGAGTCTTCAGCACCACAGTTCGAAGGCATCAATTCTTTGGCACTCAGTCTTTTTTATCATCCACCTCTCATACCCATATATGAACTACGGGAAAAAACATAGCTTTGACTAGATGGACCTTTGTAGGCAAAGTAATACCTCTGCTTTTTAATACTCTGTCTAGGTTTGTCATAGCTTTTCTTCCAAGGAGCAAGCATCTTTTAATCTCATGGCTGCAGTCACCGTCTGCAGTGATTTTGGAGCCCAAGGAAATAGTCTGTCACTGTTTCCATTGTCTCCCCATCTATTTGCCATGAAGTAATGGGATGGGATGCCATGATCTTTGTTTTTTGAATGCTGAGTTTTAAGCCAGCTTTTTCACTTTCCCCTTTCACTTTCATCAAGAGGTTCTTCAGTTCTTCTTCGCTTTCTGCCATAAGGGTGGTGAAATCTGCATATCTGAGGTTACTGATATTTCTCCCGGCAATCTTGATTCCAGCTTGTGCTCCATCCAGCTTGGCATTTCATATGATGTACTCTGAATATAAGTTAAATAAGCAGGGTGACAACATACAGCCTTGACATACTAAAGGATTACTGGTCCCATTTTGGAACCAGTCTGTTATTCCATGTCTAGTCCTAACTGCTGCTTCTTGATCTGCATACAGATATCTCAGGAGGGAGGTAAGGTGGTCTAGTACTCTCATCTCTTTAAGAATTTTCCACAGTTTGTTGTGATCCACACAGTCAAAGGCTTTAGCATAGTTAATGAAGCAGAAGGAGGTTTTCTTCTGGAATTCTCTTGCTTTTTCTATGATCCAGCAGATGATGGCAATTTTCTAAATCCAGCTTGTATATCTGGAAGTTCTCACTTCACTGTTGAAGCCTAGCTTGAAGGATTTTGAGCATTATTTTGCTAGCATGTGATATGAGTGCAATTGTGTGATAGTTTGAATATTCTTTGGCATTGTCTTTCTTTGGGAATGAAAACTGACCTTTTCCAGTTCTGTGACTACTGCTGAGTTTTCCAGATTTGCTGGGATACTGAGTGCAGCACTTTCACAGCAACATTTTTAATGGTTTGAAATAGCTCAGCTGGAATTCCATCACCTCTACTATCTTTGTAGTGATGTTTCCTAAGGCCCACTTGACTTCACACTTCAGGATGTCTGGCCTTAGGGGAGTGATCACACTATCATGGTTATCTGGGTTATTAAGATCTTTTTTGTATAGTTCTTCTGCGTATTCTTCCACTCATTCTCAATTTCTTCTGCTTCAATTAGGTGCATACCATTTCTGTCCTTTATTGTGCCCATCTTTGCATGAAATGTTCCCTTGGTATCTCTAATTTTCTTGAAGAGATCTCTAGTCTTTCCTATTCTATTGTTTTTCTATTCTTCTGTTTTTCTATTGTCTTTCCTATTCTATTTTTTTGCATTGTTCACTTAAAAAGGCTTTCTTATCTCTCCTTGCTATTCTCTGGAACTCTGCATTCAGATGGGTATATCTTTCCTTTTCTCCTTTGCCTTTTGTTTCTCTCCTTTTCTTAGCTATTTTTAAGGCCTCCTCAGACAGCCATTTTGCCTTTTGTATTTCTTTTTCTTAGGGGTGGTTTTGATCACCACCTGTACAATGTTATGGACCTCTGTCCATAGTTCTTCAAGCACACTGTCTATCAAATTTAACCCCTTGAATCTATTTGTCACTTCCACTGTATAATTGTAAGGGATTTGATTTAGGTCATATCTGAATGGCCTAACGTTTTCCCTCGTTTCTTCAATTTAAGCCTGAATTTGGCAATAAGGGGTTCACAATCTGAGCCACAGTCAACTCCTGGTCCTGTTTTTGCTGATTGTTTAGAGCTACTCTATCTTTGGTTACAAAAAATATAATCAATCTGACTTAGGTATTGACCATCTGGTGATGTCACAGTGCAGAATCATCTCTTGCTATTACCAGAGTGTTGTCTTGGCAAAACTCTGTTAGACTTTGTCCTGCATTATTTTGTACTCCAAGACCAAACTTTCCTATTATTCCAGGTATCTCTTGACTTCCTACTTTTGCTTTCCAATCCCCTATGATGAAAAGGACATTTTTTTTTTTTTTTTTGGTATTAGTTCTAGAAGGTCTTGTAGGTCTTCATAGAACTGTTTAACTTAAGCTTCTTCAGCATTAGTGGTTGGGGTATATACTTGGATTACTGGGACATTGAATGGTTTGCCTTGGAAATGAACTGAGATCATTCTGTGGTTTCTGAGATTGCACCCAAGTACTGCATTTTGGACTCTTGCTGACTAAGAGGGCTATTCCATATCTTCTAAGGGATTCTTGCCCTCAGTAGTTCAGTTCAGTTCAGTTCAGTCACTCAGTCATGTCCAACTCTTTGCGACCCATGAATTGCAGCATGCCAGGCCTCCCTGTCCATCACCAACTCCCGGAGTTCACTCAGATTCACATCTATCGAGTCAGTGATGCCATCCAGCCATCTCATCCTCTGTTGTCCCCTTCTCCTCCTGCCCCCAATCCCTCCCAGCATCAGAGTCTTTTCCAATGAGTCAACTCTTCGCATGAGGTGGCCAAAGTACTGGAGTTTCAGCTTTAGCATCATTCCTTCCAAAGAAATCCCAGGGCTGATCTCCTTCAGAATGGACTGGTTGGATCTCCTTGCAGTCCAAGGGACTCTCAAGAGTCTTCTCCAACACCACAGTAGTAGATACATCTATTTAGAAAACCTAAGAAGGTTGCGACTTAATCCCCAAATTTGGAAGAAGTCTATATCCACAAATTTCCTGATTGATGCTTTCAGTATTTTTCAGTATTTTCAGTATTTCTCTCTGTGTTTTCAAAATTCTATTAGATGAGGGCCATAAATGTATACACATAAATATATATATGTGTGTATATATATGTGTGTATACATATATATATATAATTCTATTTGGTGAGGGCATATATATATGTATATATGAATAATGATGTATATAAGTAATGTTTTGGAATAAATATATATTTTAAACTTTTTATATATTTATAATATATATAATTAAATAAAACTATTTTGGCATATATATGTATATATTGAATCACTATGACGCATACCTGAAACTAGTGTGATACCATATGTTAATTATACTTCAATTAAAAACCTTATTTAATAAAAGAATGCGATTTGGAGTCAGAAGTGAAATGAAATTGTGGCTCTAACTCACTGGGAACCCATAGCAAAGTCCCCTCACCTTTGAGACTTCAGTCTCACTACCAACACAAAGGAGGTTTTCAGAACAGCTGCTCTTTAGGACCTTTCCTAGATCTAGTATTCTCTAATTTAAAAAAAATAACTCACATTTCACTAGGATACTTTAAAAGAGAATCTAATGAGAAGATACTTGTTTTTGGAGGAGTAATAGGTATGCTCTCAACTTCCTGATTGTAACAATCTAGGAATACAGACACAGAAGACTGTCATCTGATAATCATAGCATGGTAATAAAATTAATGCTCAATGGTTCCCATAAAAGAAACAATGATAATTTCAGTTTATAAGTTATGATTCATCCAAGGAGATTCTAAAGACATACTGTGTGATCAACCCACTGACAGGTTAATCATGGGGTAAATATTGAGCCATCACTCTAATGCAGTCCCATTCAACAAAATCACATCTAATGACCCCATCAAAACAATGACCCCAGCCATTGAGAGTAAAAGAAGGAAAAGTAGCTGAGACAGGATGAAAGACAAGGGAAAAGGAACTGTCTGTTGATAAGTAATGCAATATTGATCTCACAAGATGACCCAAAGTGTTAAACTGACATTTAACAACCACCACAAAAGAAGTGTTTTTGAAATCTCAGTGAGTGTTGAACAAAGTATTGATAATTATGAGTGTTCTGTGTTTCTTAAACTCTGAGTGCCCTATTTAGGGTGGGACATTTGATTCGTTGAATTGCATTATGAAGTGGAAGTTCAGCTCTTAACTACCAAGAATTGGACCTGCATGTCCCTTTAGGAAAATACAGGCCCTACAATCCGCAAAAATAGTATCCTTATATTAGCACAAAAGAGCGCAGGACACAGAATTGGAATCCAACAGGAGGGTGCGATTGAAATCATTTACCCAGCCTCCATATGTTACTAATAAGAAAATTGAGACATGGACAGAAGAGATGAGTTGCTCAGTTTGACACACTGAGAGCAGGACTAAAACTCAAGTGTCCTCACTTTTCAGCAAAAGACTTGGTTGTTGTCTGGTCACTCAGTCATGTCTGACTCTTTGTGACCCCATGGACTGTAGCCTGCTAGGCTCCTCTGTCCATGGGAATTCTCCAGGCAAGAATACTGGAGTAGGTTGGCATTTCCTTCTCCAGGGGACCTTCCCAACACAGGGATTGAACTCATGTCTTCTGCATTGGCAGGTGGCTTTTTTACCACTGAGCCACCAGGGAACCTTATTACCAAAATAACTACCATCATTTTCATTGACAGTAAGGTTTAATAACCTTGGTGATTTAAGAAATCCAGGCTACATTACCTACAATGAGTATTCAATTAACAAAAAGAATAATTTTTTTATATTAGATTGAAAAGCTAAATCATCAAATAATTTGAAAAATCCTTAATTTTAAAGGTATTTTAAAAACCACAATATCAGTATTTGAAGTTTTTGTTTAATTAGAAGCATGACCTTTATAAATGCAGGCCTCTCTGAAACATAATAACCATAATGGAAAAATGAATAACTAACTTGCATTAGTAGGATTATACAAAGACACCAGTGAATATACTGTTTAAAAGACTCTGGAATTGTTTTAAAGTTATTTCTGTCAAATTTATATTATATTGCTTTTTAAACTAACCTAGTCAAAGCAAAAGTAATTTAAGCCAAAGAGAAGACTGGTGGAAATGAAATAGTATTTAATTTGTATAAATTTTGTCTTTTTTTTTTAAGCAAGGACAGAAATTGCACATTTTGAGCTTTAGGTGGGAAAAGCTATTTTAAAGTTGAATCTAATGATTAATATACTAGGAAGATTATTCTAGGAGTAGTATAGCAGGAATTCAACTTGGGGAACTTTAAGGAAAAAAAGCTCAATATAATAATGGACAGTGACATTACTGAATTACCTTAAAGGTTCAAGTGTAAGTTGTTAATATTTATGTCCACAAGAACTAAATTATGTTGATGAGAAATTTACCTTTTCAGCACTACGTCGAATTCTAGTTTCATTTTCTCGCTTGGCATTTTCTTCAGCTTCTTTTAAGCTGTTAAGAAAACAGTTGATTGATTTATGACTGTATCAGATTTTCAATGTCCAGTTCTGTGCTAAGCAGTTCTATACCCTGTGCTCTAGCTTGCTAAACCCATCCACTTACATGAGACAAGCTTTCCCCTGTCTCAAATGTTTGAGCCAGAAAATTGCCAGAGATAAGGGTGGGTGTGAAACTGACTCACTGACAGTCAATTAGAAGCTTTGTTCTGTAAAACTGGATGGGTGTGGCTACTTGATTGACAAACATAAGACTGTCAGGAAAACTTGCTTTAACAAGCAGAACCAAGAGCTTTAAAACAATCCTGTGACAAGCGTGAAACCGAACTAAGCATCTGAAGTACATGTTGTCAAACACACCCTTATGTATAGCTTTTTATACCTTGTAAAGCATTTGTTTGTCTTCATGTAGAAGCACCCTTGTCACTAAAAAGTTACATTGAACAAAGCTTGGAAATCCTTTCAGATCTATTATATAATTGCAATCTTATCTTAGAAATAGGCATGACTATCTTAGTTCTATGGAGCAAGAAACCAACCAGGAGTCAAGGAGGTCAAATTCTCTTTTTTAGCTAGGGAATGAAAAGAAACACAAAATCACAGAATTAGGGCAGGTTTGAGCACTAAAAGTACATGCCTTGTAGATAAGAAAGTGGAAATGAGGATGATTTCCTGTCTGGAAACCAGTTAGTCTCTGCTTTGTAAACCTGAGAGGACACGCCCTTGAAATCCACAATGTGCTGTGCTTAGTCTGCTCAGTCATGTCTGACTGTTTGCGACCCCATGGACTGTAGCCCATCAGGCTCCTCTATCGATTGGGATTCTCCAGGCAAGAATACTGGAGTGGGTTGCCATGCCCTTCTCCAGGGGATCTTCTCAACCCAGGGATCGAACCCAGGTCTCCTGCATTGCAGGCGGATTCTTTACAGTGTGAGCCACCAGGGATACCCAAGAATACTGGAGTGGATAGCCTATCCCTTCCCCAGGGGATCTTCTTGGCCCAGGAATTGAACCTGGGTCTCCTGCGTTGCAGGCAGATTCTTTACCAGCTGAGTTACCAGGGAAGGCCTGAATTCTACAGTAGCATACTGTGATTTCCAAAGACAGGTGCAAAGTTCTTTAATCTGTTGAATCTTTCTCTGTCGTGATCTTAAAGATGCAACAATGTAAGCAGAGCATTTAAGGCTTTCTAACACACAGATTAGAGAGTCTGTGCTTTGTTTAACAGCCAGAATATTAAAGACTACCTGGATCTTATTCATATCTGGGGCTCAGTGTTCAGAGTAGCATCAGGCACTGAGAGAAAGATTAACCCAAGAGTTCTTCCCTTTCACAAAGCCCACCCCACCTTTTATACAACTAATACATTTAGGCACACGACATAATTATTTTCAACTGCCATTTTCAGAAAGAGTATCTACACATGCCTGAATAAAGCAGTGCATGTCAAATTACTTATTTAGATTATTCCAGAAGAGAGCACCTTTTAAATTTTGAAATATTGTGCCTTAAACAACACTATGCATTTAAGTCATTATAATTAAAGAAATTAACAGTCTTGAATTAGATAACTAGTACAACCACTTTATCCACTCCCTTTAAGAAACATTATCAGATAATATGAAATAGAAAGAGAAGACACTGTGGAAGCAGGGACCATTTCACCCTATAAAGATCAAGGATAACATGCTTCAGGAAAAGGACTTTCTTGCTCTGTGGGGTGGTTCTCAGAACAGCAACCAAGTGCATTCTCAACAGACTCACCTGCGAGCCTGCGAGGGGGTGAGGATACTTACAAAAGCTCAGCGCACATTGCACACTTGTTGCCGTGCGTCCTTCCGTCAGGACCAAGAACTGGATCATTTTCCCTCGTGCATCCAAGTCTTCCATCCCTCACATAAGGCCGAAAATCACTACATATATCCTGAAGAACAGAGAAAGGAACGTGACATTTACCATCCTGATGGTAATGCTTACAACACTGCCTTCAGAAATTTTATAGAGCCCAGTGGCCCTCTGCTCAGGACACACTAGCTACCTGGAGCAGTGCCAGTGTGTAGAAGCAGGTCATTAAGTGCTGTGTAATTCACATGGTTAACTATAGAGCTCATTTACTTGTTTATTCATTTGTTAGTAAACGTGGATAGCCTGTGATGTGCTAGAACCAAGTTAGAACACAGTCCTCGCCCTGAACTCATTCACAATCTACTGGGTGATACCAAGAGACTTTTAAAATACAGTGTGCTGCAGAGAACTGTATTGAGTATCCTATGATAAACCATAATGGAAAAGAATATTAAAAGCAATGTGTGTGTGTATCTGAATCACTTTGGTGTACAGAAGAAAAAACTGATACAACATTGTAAATCAACTGTACTTCAATTTTAAAAAATGAAAAAAATATAGTTTAAATGAATCTGAGGAAAAAAAAAATACAACGTGTTAAATGTCTCGGTGAAGGTAACCTCAGGTGCTGCACTTGCATATTGGAAGGTCACCAGACTTTGACTCGGGAAAATCATCCCACTATAAAAAATCAAGTGTGAGGTGTACGAGGCACTCACTCACTTCCCCTATTATCACAGGCTCACAGAATTTTAGCATCAAAAGAAGGTATGTGGTCCAATTCTCGTTGTAGATATGGAAACACTGGTAAAGTGTGGTTGAGTAATCTGCCTGAGATCCTGACTGTCAGGGACAGGGCTTTCTACTCAGGTTCAGTAGCTGAAGTAGATCCCTTTGTACAACACATGTAGCTTCCTTTCTTTCCCTCCTTCCCTCCTTTTCTTTTCTCTTCTCTTCATAGAAAGCAGAAATAGAGATGAAAGGTCTAACTACCAAAGTAATCCACTCCAGTTTCAGGAGCTATCAGTTGCTTTTCATCTATATAAGCAGTATTCTACTTCAGGTGCAGCAAGAATTCGTTCTTTCCAAACACCTCCATCAAAGAAGGAAGAAGAGAGCATCTTCTTTCTTTTCAAAGTCAGTCCCCCCGTATTTACCCCCATTCTGACATTTATCAAAAAAATTGTTGTCATTATTGTTATAACAAAATGTTTTAATTATAGATTTGAAAACGTAGAATATGGTCCTATGCCCTAGTATGCCACATAATACCAAAGATAAAAGTAGCACAGACACAAATGTAAAATACACTTGTGAACCAGAAGATTACACTGAGGAACTCTCCTAGAAGACAATTAAAAAGGAAAAAGAATTTAAACTAGAAAAGAAAATCTTTAAACATAGCCCAATCTTCATGTCGAATGTTTAGGAAGAAGTTAAAAATAGAGAGAAAACAGGATAAGCCATGGCCATATGTGGTATGTTATTCATTTGGTGGTTCATTTATTCCTCAAAACCAATTATATATTTACTAGTCTCTAGGTATTCCACTAGACTATGACCCTAGCATAGCACAAAAGAGAAATGGAACACAAACTCCAGGGGATTTACATTCTAATGGGACAAGACAGCCAGTGAACACAACAACGTTAAGTTATAGTAAGTGCTATGAAATGTAGCGTCCAGACGGTGGCTGTTTTAAATATAGTGTTGAGACAGATCTTTCTGCAAAGGTAACATTTACTGTGAGATGAGATTCATGAGCAGGAGCCAGGCATTAAAGATCCGTGGGAAGAACATTCCAGGCGTGGAGAATTGCAAAGGACTGGGGATAGGAACTGGATTCTCCTGCTTAAGGAGCAGAGGGAAGAGAAGTGTTGCTGGAACATAAGGAAAAAGCAGGAGCATGAAGAAAAGCTGTTGATTTTCTCTCACAATTATTTCTGGAGAAACTGAAGAAGCAAGGGGATAAGGACCCAAGCAATTAGCTTGGGGCGATCCCTCCTCTGCCCCTTCACCAATGAACTCAACAGCAGATACTAAGTCACAGGTGTTGGCAGGGTGATGGGCAGATGAAAAGCCCAGCTGGGAGGTGGTGAGAACAGGTGCAAGCATTTACTACTCCACCTCCACCTCCTCCTCCAAACTCCAAGGGCTGGTGGATCACAGCCCACAGAGAACACCTCTTCCTGATGCTGACAATTTCGGAGAGCTTACAGGTGAATTCCTGACCTGGTCAAGAGGCAGTAAACTAGAGTTAGCAACGCTGGTTCTAGAACCTTCAGCTCTGGCACTTATCCCTTGTCCTCTCCTGATACTCACCAGGAGAGGCAGAGGCTGAAGCTTGGCCTTGAATATTTTCTAGCTCACTTTAGCAGAAAAAAAATTACTAAAAAAATTAAAGTTGAAAAATACACAAATATAATAGGATAAGAAAAGTAACTAAGAAGAGAGCAGAAGCAACAATAATAATACTTAATATATAGAATTCAGTCCCAAATGCATCATAGATAACAAAGAAGGACATTACATAAGGGAAGAAAATAATGAGAAAGCATAATAATCATGAGCATATATTCAATAATATAGGTTCTAAATATGTCAAACAATAGGCAATAGAATGTAATCATTACATAAATCAATAACTGATATTAGAGGTTTTAACACACACTTCTCAGAAACTGACATATCAAAGGAAAAAATTAAGATGTTTAAGTTATTAGATTTTAATAGAAAACTACATCCAAGAAACAGAAAATAAACAATTTTTTCAGAACATATAAAACATTTATAAAAGCAGAATATTTATCAGGCCACAAAGTTTTATGAAATTCCAGAGGATCAATGTCAAATGGCCTATGCACTTTAGACATAATTAATCACATTAAAGGTTAATTTTAAATGGAAAAATTATTGCATATTTGAAAATCAAATAATGTATTACTAAATAACTTTGGGAGGGAGGAAAATTAAGAAATGACTGGCAAAGAATGACACAGGAAAACACTTCAGGAGCAAATCTGAGGTAGATGATTACTGATACCTTCAAATACCCTTGTCATGAAATTTAAAAAAGGAAAATTTAAAGACCAAAGTATTGCTCAGTTCATTGTAAAATGAGTAGCAGAGCAGACATAAATAGGAATGAATGACATAAAGAACAGAAACTACAGAGAAAATTAATATAAAGCTAATGTTGGGCTTCTCTGGTGGCTCAGTAGTTAACTACTAAAGCACAGGTAACCTGGCGCCTGTGTTCAAGAGAAGCCACGCGCTGCAACTGAGGGGTGAGCCCCTGCTCAGCGCAGCTAGAGAAAAGTCCACAGAGCGATGAAGACCCAGCGTAGCCAAAAGCAAATTAATGCTCTTTTAAAAATCTAAGGTTATAGTTTCTAGTACAACTGATGAAAGAGAGGATAACAGTTTAAGGATAGCAACTTAGCACCCATGCACAATGATATTAGAAATAATTGTATCAAAATTGAGAAACACAGTTGAAGCATACTGTGAGTATCTGTATGGATATCAAAATGGAGACATGGCTATAAAAATCATATAAAATATCCACACTGGGATAATAAGCAGGAGGAAAGTTGAACAGATGAATAAATATTAACTGATATATTAGTCTCAGAGAAGGCAATGGCACCCCACAGTTGGGCACGACTGAGCGACTTCACTTTCATTTTTCACTTTCATGCATTGGAGAAGGAAATGGCACCCCACTCCAGTGTTCTTGCCTGGAGAATCCCAGGGACGGGGGAGCCTGGTGGGCTGTCGTCTATGGGGTCACACTGAGTCGGACACGACTGAAGTGACTTAGCAGCAGCAGATATATTAGTCTAAGATATGCTCTCCCCAGAATGCCCAGTTCAAATAGCTTTAAAATCCATTTTTCTAAAACTTTGAATTCAAGGAGTATGTACTAGAGGCACAATTGCTTTTTTTTCTTAGCATATAACAATCTCAGCCTTTTTATTGGGATGTCAAAACCATTTCACTTAATATAATTATTCATAGGATAGTATCTATATATGCTATGTTTCTATTTGTTTTCAATACACTCTTGTTCTTTTTACTTCTTTATTCTTCTACTACTGCCTTATTTTGGGTTAAATATTACTAGTGTGTCTCTTTTATTCTCATGTTGATTTTATGTATTTATTATACATGTCATTTCTTTTTTTAAATTTATTTTTAATTGGAGGTATACATGTCACTTCTGATTGGTTACTCTGGTGATTATAATAAGCATCCTAACTGATCACAATTTACTACCAATTAATACTTAATTTTAGTAAAATATAGAAACTTTGCCCTAATTGTAGCTCTATTTCCTCTATCCCTTTTTGTACTATAACTATTATATATGTTATATAATATTTGTACACCCAGTAAAACAGCATTATAATCATTGCTGTATGTAATATCTTCTAAAGAAGCTAGGTGAAAATAAGCAACATATATTTATAGAGTATACCATATTTACCATTTCTAGTGCTGTTTATTTCTTTGTATAATTCCAGGTTATCATCTGGTGGTCATTCCTTTTTCTAAAGAACTATATTATTACTTGTAAAATCTGTAGGCAACAAATTCTCTCAGATTTCATTGATATGGGAATATCTTTATTTTGACTTAATTTTACAGGATAATTTTTGTGGATATAGAATATTGGTTAACATTTTTTTTTTCTTTCAGCACTTTGAGCATCTCATTCCATTGCCTTCTGAACCTCATTATTTTATTTTTTTATTTTTTTTGAACCTCATTATTTTAAATGACAGGCCAGTCATCAATTATAACCTGTATATATAATGCATTGTTTTTTCTTTTGCTGCTTTTAAAATTCTTTCTTGATCTCAGCATTTTCATCATGAGGAGCCTAGGTGGTGGTGGAGGTACTGTTTAATCATAAGTCATGTCTGAGTCTTTTGTGACCCCATGGACTGTAGCCGGCCAGGCTCCTCTGTCCATGGAATTTTCCAGTCAAGAATACTGAATTGAGTTGCATTTTCTTCTCCAGGGGATCTTCCCAACCCAGGGATGGAACTCAAATCTCCTGTATAGGCAGGCAGATTATTTACCACTGAGCCACTAGGGAAGCCTGAGCCTAGCTGTGAATCTCCTTTATCCTATTTATAATTTGTTGAAATCCTTGACTATAAAGATTAATTTTTTCATCCAATTTGATACATGAAGTGAAAGTCACTCAGTCATGTCCAACTCTTTGCAACCCCATGGACTACACAGTCCATGGAATTCTCCAGGCCAGAATACTGGAGTGGGTAGCCTTCCCTTCTCCAGGGGATCTTCCCAACCCAGGAATTGAACCAGTGTCTCCTGCATTGCAGGCAGATTCTTTATCAACTGAGCTCTCAGGGAAGCCCAGTAATTTGATACATTTTAAGCTATTTTTTTCTTCAAATAACTTTTCTATCCAGTCTCCCTCTTTTATTTCTGACATCCCTGTTTCACATGTATTGATATACTTGTCTCAAGGGCTCTGCGACTCTGTACATTTTTGGTCAATATTTTTTTCCTTCTGTACTACTTCTGTTAAACTTTATTAATCTATCTTCAAGTTTCCTAATTTTTTAACATTTGCTTTTATTTATTTATTTGGCTGTGTCCAGTCCAAGCTGGAGCACACAGGATCTTCAATCTTCATTGCAGCATGAGGGATCTTTAGTTGTGGTACGTGCTCCTACTTTCAGCATGAGGATTCTTGGTTGCAGCATACAGACTCTCAGCCACGGCAGGTGGGATGTAGCTCCCAGACCAGGGATTGAATCAGGGCCCCCGGCACTGGAAGCACAGATTCCCAGCCACTGGACCACCAGAGAAGTCTCCTACTAATTCTTTTTTAATGCAGTCTCAGAGCTGCTTCTCCCTAGATCTGCGTAACTTAGCAGCAGGCCAATGATTGGACACAGTTTATGCACAAACTTCTCAAAGCGAGTAAAGTTTTCATCCTCCACAGAAGGACCTATGTATGTATGGGAGAATATTAAAAACTCAGGCTATTTTTATATCTGCCTCAGCATTTGCTTTTCTTGAGGATATTCTTGTGTCTTGTAAGTGCTTGCCCATAGCTTCATGATTGGCCAGGACTTTGAATTGCTTAGTCCCTTTTAGCCTCTGCTGCCCCTTTATGAAGACTTAGCCAGAAATATGCTTACTGCTACAGCCCTAAGACCTTTCTCCTCACTGGAGCAACCAAAAATATCTCTGGATATGACAGTTTCCCACAACTCCAAATTCAATAAACCCCTTTCAACATTGGCGATGCAGTTACTGATCCACAGTCTTCTCTTCTTTGGTAGACCCTTCGTATCAACCAAGCCATGGGGGTGAGATGTGATTATTATTAAGCAAGAGGACCATAGACTCCCATCATTCTTATCCAAAGTTCAACAGTTTTTAAAACATAACTGATTATCAGATTAACATAGGCTGCTGGTCAATTTCTAGAGTGCTAAAGTGGTTATTTTACTCAATTTTGGGTAGCATTATTGTTGTTCCTTGGGGAGGGAATTTGCTGAACTCCTGATTCAGCAATAGTTTGAAGTGCCACCCCTCAGGGTAATTTTACATTGATTCCCAACCACATGAGAATAATTAAAAGGGAAAAGTAGAGACTCATTTCACTTATAAAAATAGCTTCAAATTTTCTAAATATTAACAATGCAAATTCAACAGTGTACTAAAAATGCAATGTGATTAGTATGATTTACTCTGAGAAAATAATGATTTAGCATCAGTGTGGTTATCCAGAAATGTATTATATTAATTGATTGAAAGAGAAAAATTGTAAAATTATTTCAATAGTTGCCAAGAAGGCATGTGATAATGAGTAAAACATATTGAGAAGAATAAAAACAGAAAGGAACTTCTAAGCTTATTAAAGTTTACAGAAAAAAAAAAAACCTATAGTAAACATTATATATAATGGAGAAACTTTATATATATATAGCATTTAAGATGGGCCGAGAAAGGGTTATCTTAAGGACTTCCCTAGTGCTCAGACAGTAAAAGCGTCTGCCTACAAGTGGGAGACCCAGGTTCGATCCCTGGATCGGGAAGATCCTCTGGAGAAGGAAATGGCAACCCGCTCCAGTATTCTTGTCTGGAAAACCCCATGAACGGAGGACCCTGGCAGGCTACAGTCCATGGGGTTGCAAAGAGTCAGACACGACTGAGCAACTTCACAACAAGAAAGGGCAGTTTGAAGTTCATTATCATTGCTACTGTTGAACTACTGTATGAACTCTAGATTATTGCCAATGATGAAAGAAAAAGAAATAAAGTAACAAAATTGAAAAGTTACAGAACTTCTATTATTTACAGATGATGTGATCAGCTTCCGAGAAAAATACAAGAGAATTAACATGTAAAAAATAATAATTAACAAGGTATCATAAAGGTTTTTAATATGAGATCAACTTATAGAAATCAATAGAATCTGTCTATGCCAACAATAATCAGGTATAAATACCATGAATAACAAAAATACCACTCAAAAGAGCAGTAAAATTGCCAATTTTCTAAGTCTTAGCAAAAACATAAAAATACCTGTGGAGAATATTTTTTGGATCTCATAAAGTGAAGTTGCTCAGTCATGTCTGACTCTTTGCAACCCCATGGACTGTAGCCTACCAGGCTCCTCCGTCCATGGGATTCTCCGGGCAAGAATACTGGAGCGGGTTGCCATTTCCTTCTCCAGGGGATCTTCCCAATCCAGGGATGGAACCTGGGTCTCCCGCATTGCAGGCAGACACTTTAACCTCTGAGCCACCAGGGAAGCCACAAAAATTACATGAATTAATGATATGATATTCTATGCCTTTGGCGTAGGCAAGTTACTATTGTAAAAAGTCAATTTTATGCAAATTAATTTATAAATTCTCTGTAGCCTGAACTATCTCGAGTTCCCAAACTCGTTTGATTTTTTAATAAACTTAGTAAATTTTTTTATTTCAAATATTCATGTGGAAAATGTATTTCCTGTGCATAGGTAAGTCAACTTTGAAAAAGTGAGAAAGAGGAATTGCATTATTAGTTATTAAAGAAATGAACTAATATGAACAAATAAGGAACTCTGAAACACATACATGTAACCCTACTTAATATACTAGAAAGCTGGCAACCTAAATCAATGAGAAATACTGAATGAATGAAATGATCAATTAAAAAACAAAAGTTTCTACATAGACCAAAGATGTTATGCTTAGAAATTATGCAAGTTCAGAAAACTTGGGTGGTAGGAATGAAAATCATGAAAAGGAGTCAAATTGAAATATTAGTTGGAGGCAAAACCAACAAGTCTTGTTGATGGAATGGATATCAGAATTATAAGGTTAAAGAATGACAGATACACTAATGAAGAATAGATTGATGATGCAAGAGAGAGGATGTCTGTAGGAGAAACTTTCTTGATCAGGTAGAGCATCTTACTCTGAGAGTAAGAGGCAGGGTTAATTTTTGATGGGAGAAATCTAAACAGAGAGAGTAGATTGTTTTCTTTTATAGTGAGGAGAAAAATAGCAACAATAAAAATGTATAGTTGCATTAATCTATTCACAGACATGTAAAAATCTAGAAGGAAATTACTTTAAGGCACACAGCCAAATATTAACTGCCTTCATTTATAAGTAAATCATTTCCTAGGTAGCAAAATATGTAACCATAAGAACGTTATTGAGAGGTCAAAATTATAATTCAGGCATAAAATGATAACAGAGAAGTATATTGTTTCGATATTCTAGAATTTTCTTAAAGCTCTTATTTTAAAATTCAGCAAATATATGTCTGTGTATGAAAACATATCACTAGTAATGTTTTAAAACAGTAGCATTAAAAATGATATATGTGTGTGTGTGTGTGTGTGTGTGTGTGTGTGTGTGGTGTATTTGGGGGATTTTTGTCACTTACTTGTATTTTGAATTTTTTAAAGCACCATTGATATATATGCTTTTCATGAAGAAAAAAGAGGAGGAGGAGGAGAATGGATTTTACATTATAAGCCTCTCTCTAAATGTGACAACGAAAGGCAGATTTGAAAAATCAAGTAAACCTTTCTGACCCTCACAGATTTGGGGAGCATAAAAGCAGCCCCCTTTTCCTCAGAGTTTGTAGTTATTGATCAGTTGCATGGTGACTGTGTCATTGTTGTAAAAGTGAGACCGTTTGAGCCCAGGCAAAGACTTTGGTTGACCAGGTCTATTGTGGAAGCTGAGGTGCTCAGACAGTCCTGAGTAACACTGACAAGGAAGATGTTAGCTTGGTTAGACCAGGGATATTAAGGTAATCTGGGTGTGCCTTCCTTGACTGATCATTTTGGTTATGTGTCAGAGGCATGAGAGGAGGAAGAGAAAGAAGATATTGGAGAAGAAGCTACATAGGAGACCTGGAATAATATGACTAGTTGTCAGAACACCTTGTGATAGCTCCAGCTTCATCAATACCTTATTGTGAGATGTTGTAGGCCAGCCAGAGACTTTGCCCAATCAGGGCTTAGAATTTTCATTTTTTTATACAAATAAAAATTTTTGTATCATGGAAAAATTATGTATAAAGGGAAGTGGTTGTGTGTTGGGTTGCATCTGTATAGTTTTTTCATTTTATTTAATTTTTTAAAAATTTTACCACAGAACAGTTTTCTCCAACAAATATTAGCCTGAATTCCAATTTGCAAAACAGATATAAACAAGCCAGTCTACTTGAATTAGAGGAAATCTCCAAGTATTAGAAAATATGTTCAGAGGAAAAGAGAAAGGAAATGAGTCACATGCCTGCTAACACATGTTAAACACTGTAGCTGACCTTTTAAATTTAGATTCTCATTTGACCCATGTTCCATATCAAAAGCGAATAAACTGAGACCCAGAGATACATAAATTGTCCAAATTCTGAGACTTGAACTTAGTTCTATAGTCCCATGAAGGCCTTGTTGGAACCAAGACAGGATAGTAGGAATGAGAAATGACCATGCAAGGCAGTCACCACACTGGTTTACTCTTACATCTGTTAGTGCCCAGAATGTTTTCAGAGAGTTGGGTCATGGGTTGGGCCTGTGGACAAGCGGTACCACATATTTAGCCCACCCCTGGACTAAGCCCTGTTCCCTCCCTTCTAAGTAGCTGGCTTTACAACAGGTGATGACCTAGTAATAAGGAAATAAACAGATCTGAATAGAGTTGAATGTGATCTCCAAAGCAAGTAAGACAAGTTGACTCAAAACAGTCTCACCTTTCCTGGGGCAGTAGCCCTGGAGGCTCTTGTTAAAAGCCTGTACCTTTTCTGGGATTTTGCTTCTTTTTCCCTGGAAGATAGCAAAGAATAGAATAGCTCAGACATGCTTGCCCAATTTTTAGGACTAACATCATACATGGTAAACTGAATTTTGGCTGTTCTCAGCCCAGTCTAGCTTGTCAGAAATGGAAGTATGTCCAGAATTGACCACAGATACCACAGACTTCTCCTGAGTACTGAAATACATCCATCTTAAATGTATTCCTATTGAAGGCAACAATCTCTATTGTTAACTGCACAGCACACTGCTGCTGCTGCTGCTGCCAAGTCTCTTCAGTCGTGTCCGACTCTGTGCAACCCCACAGACGGCAGCCCACCAGGCTCCTGTGTCCATGGGATTCTCCAGGCAAGAACACTGGAGTGGGTTGCCATTTCCTTCTCCAATGCAGGAAAGTGAAAAGTGAAAGTGAAGTCACTCAGTCGTGTCTGACTCTTAGCGACCCCATGGACTGGAGCCTACCAGGCTCCTCCGTCCATGGGATTTTCCAGGCAAGAGTACTGGAGTGGGGTGCCACTGCCTTCTCTGGCACAACACACTACCCACCATAAATACTGCCAACATCCAGATGGTCACCAGCTCTAAAAGCCATTTGTACTATTTTCAGAAGGCTCTCTTTGAAAGGCTGTATTCACATCAACCCCAAATCTGCTTGCCTGTCTTGGTCTTAGGCTCCAGCCTCTTAAGGACCCACAGAGCACACTGAGCAATTTAAAGAAAACCTTAATGCCTCATGCAGTCTCCTTCTTTCCAGGTTTCCAAGTTTATCTCAATGTAATTTACATAAGTAACATAATAATTGACTGAGTGACTTCAAAGTGATAAATAACCTGCCTTGCATATTTAAAGGCATTGTATTTTTGTTTTATTTTTCAATAAATTTATTTTACTCATAGTTTCAGTCTCCTATCTAAACATCTTATGTTAACAAGTAGAAAACTCTTTAGTAAGTAATATACCTACTGGTTTACAGTCAGCTTTCAAAAGACTAAGGATTCTTCAGCTTGCCCTGGGAGTCTCCCCTCCCTAAATTTTGCCCTGCCTTCCTTCATCTTCCAAAATGTCTTCATTAGAAGCATATGTGATCAGAGCTTTGTTATCCCAATATTAATAAGTATGTCAGATAAAATCCCTTGACACATTACCAGTTATAATTATCTTCAATGGGTTAGCTTAGTGTTGTCTTGGTACCAGAGTTGAAGTTTTGATGGTCAGAAACTGAGAATGGATTCCCTGTTCAAAAGTAAATTAAGTTTCTTTGATTTGAGGGTTTTCCTTTTCCAACCCAAACTTTTTTTGGGTGTCACTGGAGAGAAGGAAATCAAGTTAGGAAGCATTGCAAAGGTGTCAGTAAACTTCCAGGATATTAATTCTGTGTTGCAGGCAGTTGGAAGCCACAATCGATTCTAGAGTCCTTTCATGCTAGCATAATCCTAGAGGTCTAAAGCCCTACTGGGAGCTCCCAGAGTCAGGCTATATCCTGCTTCTCCTGGTTGGCTATCACATCATTCTCAGGGATACAACAGTGTCAGGTCTTAACAGGCCCAAGAATCATTTTCTCCCAAGGTAAGAAAACTCAACTTGGAACCACATCCTCAAAAGACTATTAAGTACTACATAAGGTACTGATACTGAGTCCTCTGGGATATTTTGAAACACCATAAGTGCTTATTAAAATCTTTGTGGGTGGGTGGCATTTATCCAACTTTACTTGACAAAAGGTATCATCTGCTGAGCATTATTATTTACCAACTGAGATTCAGAAAAATATACGTGACAGAAAATAAAAATATATTGAGTTCACAGAATAGTGGTAATTCAAAACAATTGAAAGAAAGATAAACTTTACTCACAATATCATTTTGCACATAGCACATTTGTTGACAAACATTCTTCCATCAGGACTTTGAAAAGGTTTTTTATCTTGGGAACAGAACAGTTTTCCATTTTTCATCAATACTCGATATTCACTGCATGTTTCCTTAGGAAAAATATGAAAAAAGTGTTTACAGAAACCTCATCACAGCAAGTTTTACCTTCTAAGAACAGTGTTATTTCATAACCACTACCCTCTTTGTATGGAAGACATTCACTCAACTTGATACAGATAATACAAATAAAAATAATGAATCTGGATTGTCTGTTGGAGATTGAAAATTCACCTAAAAGCATTCATCTAAAACCATTAGCAAAATGGAAAGAACAAGGGACTTGGAGTCAAAAAATCTAAGCCTATATGACAGGGTTCTCATTTATAAGTCCAACAGTCATGGCAAATTAAATTCTCAAAGGCCCACTTATAAGTATACATGCTTCATAAGTTTTGTGTGGATTAAATATCATAAGCATGTAAATCCCTCAAAGAGGGCCTGATACTTTGTAGATATTCAATAATTAGGTTCTCTACCTCACCTCTTCTTCCTGTTTAGTATAGCTGTTGTTGTTGCCACGCTTATTATTGGAATATGCTAAGCTCATACATATAAATATGTCTAATGTCATAGTTCAATAATAATTGTCATTGAAAGGTATATGTAAAAGTTGCTGAGAAGGTTAGAAAGTGAAGGTAAAAGTGAAGTCGTGTCCAGCTCTTTGCGACTCCTTGGACTGCAGCCTACCAGGCTCCTCGTCCATGGGATTCTCCAGGCAAAAGTACTGGAGTCAGTTGCCATTTCCTTCTCCAGGAGATCTTCCTGACCCAGGGATCGAACCCAGGTCTCCCACATTGCAGGCAGACGCTTTAACCTCTGAGATACTCAATATATTTAATGAAGGCCGGGTATATGACACTCAATTTTTTTCTAGGAGCTTAGTATTAATGGTGCATTTGCACTACCTAGTAAAGCACTGATTTAAAATATTACATTGCCTATTAGTTTAGGAAATTCACTGGTCTATATTTTGTTTTGTTTTGACTTTGAAAAAAGGCTTCAATATCCTCATAACAGAAAACATAAGTAATTAAATCAAGCCTTTGATCCAATGCTGACAAATGCACCTGTTCCAAAGGATTGATTATAGAATTCTACTCAACCTCCTATATCTTTATAGTAATCATTCAGTCAGTCAACAAACACTATGAGGATACTATACTCTTCTAGGTGCCATGGATATAGCAGTAAATAAGGCAGAAGGATCCTTGGCCTAAATTGTGTTTACCATCTAATGGACAATGATGTACCTAACCCAGCATCCTACACTTGGGAGGCAGGTGATAGCACTTGCAGAATGAAGAATGATTAATGGTGAAGAAGAATACATAATTTCAGAGACCAGCCCTGGGAAATTTTGCTAAGGGTAACCTACTAAGACATCTCTAAGATTATGATCACCAACCAGTGATTTTATCTGAGTAGCACAATAACAATTTATGGCAGCAGACTGACAACTAGGTCTCTTGAGATCCATGTCTGGTCTCTGATTCTGTAGTATTTTATGCCGATATTGCAAGTTACTGCTTAACTGGCCAGATATAACTGAACCTACAAAGTCCAGATAAAATTCCTGTCATGGAATGAGAGAAGAGCCTGGTGTCTTTGTAATAAATATATATTTCTTGTGAGGCAGGTCTTAAAGAACATACTAGAAACAAAAATTCATGAAGAATGAAGCTTTAAATAGTTTCTATTGGTCAACTCTAAAAGAACATTATCAACGAAAATAATTCCTGAATTGGATTTCTCCAATATCACAATTAGATAAATTCCTAAATCTGAGAAAGACCCTCTTCTCTTATTTTTTCCCACACAAATGGACAACAGAGTCCCAAAGAATAGGTTTAGAAATTTGTTCACAGTTTGTAATCAGTAAACATGGAACTCAGTGTGATTTTTCTGAGTTATGAGGTTATCCAGTGTATTCTCTTGGGCAAGAGCAAAAGTCCATAAAAATTGAAAGAAACACTTGCATTTTTCTTTGGGAAAAGTGAAATAGCTTCCCAAAGACCATAATAGAAAAGGTTGAAACAGGAACAGGTCTGGACCATCAGGGGTTCTGAGGTGGGGAGATGACTTCCCTGCAACTGTTTACTCATGATGTAATTTCCAGGCTTTGGCTCAATTTTGTTTGTTGCTCTCCGTGTTTTCTCCACTTATTTCAGAAAAACTGGAGCCCTGTAGGGCCAAGCTCTTTCTGTTTTCTTTCACTGGCTGTGATATCCGTCTCATTGTCTTCGATTGTTCCTCCCCAGGCATCCAAATAAACCCCAGGAGCTGGTATCACCCCTGCTCTATGTTAAAGCACCAACACGGTTGATGTGGCTTCGTAATTACCCTTCTGGGATGACAAATGTAAGCATTTAGTAAGGATCCTTGTAGATCACTCTGGTGCTTTTCTGTGCTGCTCTGGCTCATGTTTGTAACATTCAACATGTTTTATGGTACTAGAAAGACCTCGAGCTACCAAACTCGGAAAATAAAAAAATCCAGCATTGTAAGGAAGACCAAATCAATAGTTTTCATTTCTGACAAAATATTCAGACTATGATCTGAATTATTTCCAGATAAATAATCACTTTTCATATTCTTTTTGCTTTTGTCAACATAAGAGGAGGCTAAATTTCTGTTTTTAAAATGCTTTTCAGTGAAATAAGAATTTAACAATATGAGAAATATCAGTGCAAAATTTGAAGTATGCACTAGAAACTACCACCCATTATCATAGACTCTGAAAAAATAAACATATTTCTTCATGCACAGAGAGATTTACACAATACGCTTTTTTTTGAGTATAAAATATCCAAACAAGCGTGCTCTTTGATTATCAAAAATCCAGTCTTTTTTCCTACCCTATCATCCCACTCTACTTATGTAATGGAAGTTTCTGAACCTCTTTAATCAGCAAACTTCAATGAAATAACAGAGACTATAATGGAATTCTCTAGAATATTCCTGTAACAAGTTTCTTTAAAAAAAAGTTAACAATAAAATACAGCAAGAGTATTTTAATCATGTTTATGAGTTTTGGTGTAGAAAACAATCTTTGTATTATTTTATTCTTCAAGTGTTCATGATCTTTGAGAGACGTAAATATCTGCTTCATAACCAGAAATATTTTAAATCTGAAATAATGGCGCAGTTGTGCATGCATGTGTGTGTGTGTGTGTGTGTATAATTGGCTCTCTCAATGTGGCTTTCAAATATATTAAAAAATATTTAATTTCTATAGAAATTAAACACAGGTGCTTCTGCTCAGTCTGCTGTGAGTTGCAAGTATCTTCATGATTCACTCCCTCTGCATCTTATGCTATCCTTATTCTAAGGCTATCTTCTCAGAGGAAACTTAGTTGACTATTGAGAAGAACTGATACCATTTCCATCCACAGAAATTCCTATCTTCTATCCTTCTAGCACTAATCATTATTTAATGTACTGTATATTTTGCTAAGTTACTTACTACCTTGTCTGTTTTCTTCCCTTACAAGGTAAACTCCATGATGGCAGGATTCTTTTTTTGTTTTTATATTCCTGGCACCTCAAACAGGATCTGACATACAAAAGATGCTCAGTAAATATGTACTGAATGAACTATATACACTGAAAATATACAAAATATAGACAATTCCTTTTTGCATAGTGATCATAAGAAAACTTATTTCAGCTTCCTGTGTGCGTCATGACTTTTTCAGCTGTTAAGCTGAACAAGAGTAATTCACTAATGTGTTTGTTTGTGGAATTGTAAAGCATTCCTTTAGTGTGATAGACAACCTCTTGCCAACCTCTGTTATCATTAATGCATTGACGTGTGTGTGTGTGATTTATGCCTTGATTCATAAAGACCTGTTTCTGTGTTTTTAACAAAGCTATTAGTGCCCATCAGTATAATATGTCTGTATTATTAATATGAAGGTGTTGGTCACAGAACATTTTTCTTCAGGGATCTTGGAATGAATTCAATGAACAGAAAAAGCAGGACTAACCTGATTTACATCTTCACTGGCAGCATCTGGGACAAAAATACAGAAACCAAAGTTAAGGGAATGTACAACATTTAATAAGTAAAATGAACAATCCACTGAGTGTAGTGTCTTGCTTATTTTAACAACAATATATTTTAAAACCACAAATTGATTTGAACACATTAAAATGCACCATGGCAAGTAAAGTGAGGGCATTGCACCAGCAGTATATACAATAACAAAGACCTCTCATTCATAAAGTGCCAATTTCTTCAAAAAATAATATTCATATACTTTCTGAACCCCTCAAAATATCTAACTTCTTAAAAAATCCTTTCAGAACAAAGTATTGTAGGCTTCTTTTAAAATTATAACACACATATCCAATATATCAATCACAGTTTTAAGGAATAGTGTAGCATAAAGTTTATATCCTATATACATAAAATTAAATTTTCTGGATTCTGGTAATACCATCTCCTCATCACAGCCACAAAATTTAGAGATCTGGTAAATATTATGCCTTGATTCATAAACACCTGTTTCTGTGTTTTTTAACAAAGCTATTAGTGCCCATCAGTATAATATGTCTGTATTATTAATATGAAGGTATTGGTCACAGAACATTAAAATTAAAATTACAGACTAATACGCTCTCTCATTAACAGACTATTTTTGGTACCAAGACACTCATTTTAGGAAAGTGGGTATCATTTGTGTATAATAGTCTCCTCACTCTCCATCTCTGAAGTTTCCTTTTAAAATACATAAAACTTCACAGCAAGGTAAGTCTAGGTAATCTGTGTTCCCTTCAAATTCAGATAGCAAAAGCAAAAACCTATCATCTCCTGGCACCCAAAGAAGAAAGACCCTTACCATGTAGAAGAAATACTTTCAATTCATTTAGGATTTGAAAACACAAAAATAAAATTTGCTAGAAAGCATGCTGGTTTTAAACCAGATGATTGAATTTGATTTTTTAATGTTTATATATAAGTAGAGTATTAAAGTATACATATTAAGTACATCTAAGTTTTAAATACCTGTTGTATACACAATTCATATAATTATGTTTCATACATTTAATATTCTAAATATGTATAATATATATATAATTCATATCACTATGAACTGATATGTTTGGTGAGGGGAATAAGGAGAAGACTCTATTAGCTTTTCAGAATTAATGTTGAATTAATGGAAGAATTTCTGATGGATAAAAATTCAGATTATCTCACACTACATGTCCTTTTTAAAGATACCCTATTTATAAAGTTGCATATCTAATTCTTCAAAACTCTATGTCTGGCAAGATAGTTCAGGGTTTTGTATACACATGCATGTGCGCGCACACACACACACACACACACACACACACACACACACACACACACTGAGGAGGGAGGAAGGGAGAGAAGTCTCTGCCTAGAGCTTTGGAATGTGTGGCAAGAGGCTTAGATTACAGGCAAATTGCTCACCTTGTATGAGACAAACAGCCAGGGTCAGAAGCATTGGCACTGTGGTTATCTTCATGTTGATGATGATGTAAGTTGGTTACCAGTCTGCTTCTTGCATTGCTCACCAGCTGGTGCTCTAAGACTGAAGCCGTGGAGATGCAGCTCACTTTTATAATATAACTGTGGGTAACACCCACAACAGCCAACACTGCAAAACCAGTTGTTCAAGGTCATGCTAAACTTAATATACCACATCAATGTAGTTTCCATCTTTTAGGATCCTGTCAAGGTGGCAGATTCGCACAAAAGCTATTTCTAAAGTAGTTCTAATGTGTTTTCAAGATACCTGCCCTAGAAGGCAAGAGATTATGTCCAAAACTCAAAGTTTAACACTCCAGAGTCCAATATGAGAACTGAATTTCTCACCAACCCTAGACACATTTCCTCATACACAAACGTGTTTCTAATTCAGCTCCCTTCATAAGTGAGAAGGGAGGGGAAAATAAGGCAGATGGGTTGTCCTACAAGTCAGGTAAAGATTTAAAGACATCTGGAGAAAGCTGCTGCTAGCAAGAGCACCCAGGGTTCCTTTTGCTTCCATCTGCATCTGTCCTAGAGTGTTTCAATTCAGTGTCACAGACTCATATATAAGTTATAAAATGACCCTAAGGGATAACTATCAAAATTCAAACACTGAAGACTTGGGGAAACAGAAACTAACAGAAGAAGCTATGAGTTTCCCAAAAGCTCACCATTGAGATGGAAGAGAAGACCACAATTTCAACATTTTTTCAACTCCATACTCTTTCACCCACTATACATTAGTAAAGGCAGAAAGATGTGAAATCGAAACTTGTGCATAGCTACTCACATTCTCCACCAAAAAAAAAAAAAGCTTGCACACAGCTACTTTTAAAGTTTTTCAATCTGAAAGACATTTTAAATGTGCAAGCTTTTTCTGTAGCTAGCCAAACATCATAATCATAAACATTAGAGATGCACGGTTTAACTTTCCACAGTCCATCACTTTCCAAATTACTGTTTGGAAATTTTCACTTAAATCAGTTTTAGATTAAGTTTACTCCTGTAATACTTCATTATTTAGTTTCCCAAGAAGTAAAGAAGAAACAAAATATCTAAAAGTATAGATAACTTTTCCAGAGAAAGTATCTTCTCCTTAGTTCCTTCTTCCATTCTATAAGCAATGCCTTTTGTCTACTGGTTTATTTTACTCCATTCAATAAAGCACCTGGAGAATTACGCAAAGGTGACTGAAATCAAAGCCAAATGGTTGGATTCTGGTATTCTATACATTTCCAAATCTATAGAAAGGAAATTTTGGATTCAATGGGATCAAAGCCCTTTTTAAAGATTGTTTCAGAAAACTGATCTAAGGCTAGCCAATGCTGAGGTCGTGTCAATATTCTGAATATACCATCAAAGCCATAGTGTTTCCTTTTCTTTCTTTCATGAAATAATTTCTTTCCTATAAAATATAATCATTGGTCTCAAAGTCTGTGCTGTATTTCTGTATTTCTTTCCAACAGTTTAGTAAAATTAATAACCATAGAAAGCAAGTTCAGATTGCATTACTATTACAGATTAGAAAATTGATATCTGTCATAGCTTAATGGAAAGAGAATGGGACAGGGAATCAGAAAATTTTTCTGTTTCTGTCTTTGCAACTATACAGTGTAATGGAAATGAACATGGTTTTGGCTCACGGTAAACCTGGGTTAAAATCTTGATCATGAGTTACCAGCCATGTTGCCTTGGGCAAATCACTTATTTTCTTTCAGCCCGTTTCCAAATATGTAAAGCAGGGATAGTAAAACTATACTGTACAATTGTTATAAGAGTTAGAGGTAAATCATGTGTGTGTGTGTGTGTGTGTAATGTTCAGGGAAATTCCAAGTACATGTGATAAGCTTTATAGTTGATAGCTGGTCTTGCATTTTCATCTCATTATAATAATGTGGCTTCCTAGGTAATTTCTAAGACTCCAAGAAAAGTCAACATCTCTTACACGTGGTCCACAATGACAGATTTAAGTTTGCTCAGCATAGAAATAACAATCCCAAAACATTCTGAAGTAAAATCAAAAAGTCAAGATACAAGCTCTCTTTTTCATCCTATCATTGTGTTCTAAACCATGATACCTAAAACAAATCAAAGTATTAGCCATTTAAATTTGCTGAAGCTGTTGCTAGATTTTGGTCATCATTGATTCCTGTAAAAATCATCTTCTGTATAATGACATGCCAATACTAATTTTTTAATCTTCCATTTATTCTGGTAGAACATATGAAATGTGTCCTAACTATACACTCTTACTGATGGTGTGTGTGTGGGTGTGCGGTCAGTCATGTCCAACTCTTTGCAACCTCATGCACTGTAGCTTTTCAGGCTCTTCTGTCCATGGGATTTCCAGAATACTGGAGTGGGTTGCCATTTCCTTCTCCAGGGCATCTTCCTGACCCAGGGATTGAACCCATGTCTACTGCACTGGCAGGCAGATCCTTTACCACTGAGCCACCAGGGAAACCCATTATTGATAGTAGGAAAGTTTAATGCCTTAAATTGAATTGGTGACTATGTAATATGCAATGATGAAAATCAAATCTAGCCCAAATGGACAGTCTTCCCAGGAGTGGAAGTGGTGAGAGGGTGTAACAAAGAACTGAAAGATGATTGTGTCTCTAGAGTATCCCAGCTATGAGGAAGGATTGAAGGAGTTAGTTCCCTTCTTACTGGAGAAGAGTTCCTCACGGACACCCAGAACCTTATGAAACGATGCATAAGAGGATTGAAACTCATAACCTCTTCCAGGAGAATAAAATCGCCAAGAGAAGATTCAGCAAGCACTGCAATACCAGAAGCACGTGTCAGCTGGCTCTTGTCATCAGAGCTACTTCTCCACTTCATTTTAGACATGTAAATCCAGAGGTGATTGATCACATACTCTGTTAATCACGTCTTACTTCGAAAACCATAGACTTGAAATTCAAATGAAAGGAACCAAGGTTTTAGAGAGCTGGGTTAATAGAGTACTTTTGTATTAGGTTGTCAGAATACTTTCCTTAAATTCTAAATTTTTTTCCCAGCTCTTTTAGTTTTTCATCAAATATGCACAACCCTTTTCCTTCCCATTAAAAAGGAATGGAGTTAGGTTGCAAAAAGTATAGACCTTACAATTCAACACAGGTATCAAGTGGCCCAGAATCTGAATCCACATCAAGGATATTGACACGGGGAAGAGACAAGAAAACTATGAAGGAAACAAGACTTTGCAGATCAGCAGTATTACTAAAGACAAAGGTTACTTCTAAAATCCAAAGTTAGCAGATCACTGTTCAGATGGTCTCTTTTTCTATGCTGAGATTTCCTTGATGATCACAACAGTTTAATAACTATAGTCCCTTACAGTTAAACCACCTTCTGCATCTTTCCAAACAATCTGTCTTCCATGAGCTGTCTTGACTTGTTTATTCAATGCTGTGAGGCAGCAGAGCAGGTATCATTATCCTTTCCTTACCTGCCAGAAATGGTGTCATTCATAAACCTCAGAGTAGGAACTAGCCTCAATGGTAGTCCCAGCCTTGCCACTTTCTTATTTTTTACACCCTTCATTGGCAGCCCATAGATTTTCAGGCAGTTCAAGAGAATCTGGATGTTATAGTGCTTTAAACAAGGTACAACATTCTATTGCTAAAGTGGTCCTTTCTATTTATTGCCTGCTCTCGCACATTCATAGATACACACAACCATAAACCCATGATGATAAAAAGAAGCATGCTGTGACCATGATTGACAAAGTATATAACCTAATAGTTCTTAGGAGATGAATTAATTTTTTATTTTCTTAATTTTTGTTTCCTTTCCTAAGATTCTCATGTTTTTCCTGACTAACAAGTCTGAATTCTCCTTTTTTGAAGACACTAACTGGAAAACAGCCTTTACCCCCCTTCTTTTTTTGAAAGTCCTATTAACAGGTATTGAAACCAATTGTGTTTTTTTCCGGGGCTCTGAAGAGCTCTGTTACCACAGTCCTTTATGCTTCAGCGCAGAGAAGAATTCAGTGTGAGCAAAGTGATAGATTAAGAAGTGATTTTTTTAGAATACGATTCTTCTGAAGTTTACAAGTGGGCAAGTGAGAAATGCCATGTTCTGAGAACTTATGGAACTACAGTTTTACAATCAAAGGAAAAGCGGGGAGAGAGAGAAGACCTTCTTTGTCTTTCTTAAGTAGATGTCACGCTTCCATCATTAGCTCCTCCTCCAGGTTGAGCAAGGGAGTTTTCTTGTCCCTACATGGTCAAGCTAGGTGCACAAATTATTATTTTTTATGTGTGCAGAGACCATGTCCTGGAGATCATTAACTTACTGAGCTCACTGGGCAGGATGGGAATCTCATGTCACCACTGTTTTATTGTTTTGGGGTCTGTCTCGTGCATCTTGCATGGTTTATTGCTAAGTAAATCTGCTTTCTTGAGTTATCCATTAACTTATAGGGGGCTCCCATATTTTTTTCTACTTACAATATCTTATAATGAATAATGAAATCACCCAGTCATGTCGACTTCTTGAGACCCCATGGACTGTAGTCTACCAGGCTCCTCTGTCCATGGGATTTTCCAGGCAAGGGTACTGGAGTGGGATGCCATTTCCTTCTCCAGGGGTTCTTACTAACCCAGGTATTGAACCTGGGTCTCCCACATTGCAGGCAGGTGCTTTACTATCTGAGTCTCTAGGGAAGCCTACAATCCCTTAGTGGGATTATCTATTTAATCACCTCTTTGTATCTTACTCCCTCTATGAGAATTTCTTTTTGTCTGTCTAGAAAGGCTAAGAGACTATAGAGATAAGCATATCATTTTATCTAAGAACAAGATGAGATGGGTGCTGTTTGATCACTAAGCATACAGACCTTACTATTTATAGATATAATTGTTGTTTTTGTTAGATTAGGATTAAGAAAACAGAATGATTCAATACCTAATGTTTGACCGTATTAAGTTTCATGTATTGGTGTAATATTTGGTTCTTAAATACAATATTCAGCTTCTCCTACAGTTGATACTACAGAGACCCCTGTTCCATGACACTATACTATCCATAACCTGGGAATTCTGTATGTTCTGAAGTCTCCTAGGATTTATTCTGACTGTAGAAAACAGGTTTCTGAAGCCAAAGTCCTTTGGGGGAAAATTACAATGACTTAATTCTGAAGAAGCTAGTATACCGAATTTAGGTAAAAGAGTAATGCATATTTTATACTGAAATATTTTATGTGCATACTTACAATGAGAAAATTGTCAAATTTGTAGGTAAAATTAGGAAAATATATTTCAGTTCAGTTCAGTCACTCAGTCATGTCCAACTGTTTGCAACCCCATGAATCACAGCACACCAGGCCTCCCCGTCCATCACCAACTCCCAGAGTTCACCCAAACTCATGTCCGTTGAGTCGGTGATGCCATCCAGCCACCTCATCCTCTGTTGTCCCCTTCTCCTCCTGCCTCCAATCCCTCCCAGCATCAGGGCCTTTTCCAAGGAGTCAACTCTTCTCATGAGGTGGCCAAAGTATTAGAGTTTCAGCTTCAGCATCAGTCCTTCCAATGAACACCCAGGACTGATCTCCTTTAGGATGGACTGGTTAGATCTCCTTGCAGTCCAAGGGACTCTCAAGAGTCTTCTCCAACACCACAGTTCAAAAGCATCAATTCTTCAGCGCTCAGCTTTCTTTATTCAATTGTTTGCAAAGAAACAAAATTTGCTATCATTTATGGTGCATCATTTTATGTACCATAATGTACATCATTACATAAGGTACATACATAAAGTACATCATTAAGGTGTACTTACTAAGTGACAGGAACAACAATAAAGAGTAAATACCATTTTGTTCTGTTTTTAAAGGATGAAAAATAGAGGTTTCAGTTCAGTTCAGTCACTCAGTTGTGTCCAACTCTTTGCAGCCCCATGAACTGCAGCATGCCAGGCCTCCCTGTCCATCACCAACTCCTGGAGTCCAGCCAAACCCATGTCCATTGAGTTGGTGATGCCAACCAACCATCTCATCCTCTGTTGTCCCCTGCCCTCAGTCTTTCCCAGCATCAGGGTCTTTTTCAATGAGTCAGATCTTTGCATCAGGTGGCCCAAAAATTGGGGTTTCAGCTTCAGCATCAGTCCTTCCAGTGAACACCCAGGACTGATCTCCTTTAGGATGATGAACTGGTTGAATCTCCTTGCAGTCCAGGGGATTCTCAAGAGTCTTCTCCAACACCACAGTTCAAAAGCATCAATTCTTTGGTGCTCAGCTCTCTTTATAGTCTAACTCATGGTCATCCATGCTTGACCACTAGAAAAACCATAGCCTTGACTAGACGGACCTTTGTTGATGAAGTAATGTCTCTGCTTTTCAATATGCTATCTAGGTTGGTCATAACTTTCCTTCCAAAGAGTAAGTGTCTTTTAATTTCATGGCTGCAATCACCATCTACAGTGATTTTGGAGACCCAAAAAATAAAGTCAGACAGTTTCCACTGTTTCCCCATCTATCTGCCATGAAGTGATGGGACCAGATGCCATGATCTTAGTTTTCTGAACGTTGAGCTTTAAGCCAACTTTTTCACTCTCCTCTTTCACTTTCATCAAGAGGTTCTTTAGTTCTTCTTCACTATCTGCCATAAGGGTGGTGTCATCTGCATATCTGAGGCTATTGATATTTCTCCCAGCAATCTTGATTCCAGCTTGTGCTTCCTCCAGCCCAGCATTTCTCATGATGTGCTCTGCATATACGTTAAATAAAAGTGAAAGTGAAGTCATTCAGTCGTGTTCAACTCTTTGTGACCCCATGGACTGTAGCCTACCAGGCTCTTCCATCCATGGGATTTTCCAGGCAAGAATACTGGAGTGGGTTGCCATTTCCTTCTCCAGATCTTCCTGACCCAGGGATTAAACCTGGGTCTCCCACATTGTAGGCAGACTCTTTACCATCTGAGCCACCAGGGAAGTCCAAGTTAAATAAACAGGGTGATAATATACTGGCTTGACATACTCCTTTCCCTATTTGGAACAAGTCTGCTGTTCCATGTCCAGTTCTAACTGTTGCTTCCTAATCTGCATACAGGTTTCTCAAGAGGCAGGTCAGGTGGTCTGGTATTCCCATCTCTTTCAGAATATTCCACAGTTTATTGTGATCCACACAGTCAAAGGCTTTGGCATCGTCAATAAAGCAGAAATAGATGTTTTTCTGAAACTCTCTTGCTTTTTCGATGATCCGTCAGATGTTGGCAATTTAATCTCTGGTTCCTCTGCCTTTTCTAAAACCAGCTTGAACATCTGGAAGTTCATGGTTCACGTATTGCTGAAGCCTGGCTTGGAGAATTTCAAGGATAGTGAAGTATACTAGCATGTGAGATGAGTGCAATTGTGCAGTAGTTTGAGCATTCTTTGGCATCGCCATTCTTTGGGATTGGGATGAAAACTGACCTTTTCCAGGCCTGTGGCCACTGCTGAGTTTTCCAAAAAAATGCTGGCATATTGACTGCAGGACTTTCACAGTATCATCTTTCAGGATTTGAAATAACTCAACTGGAATTCCATCACCTCCACTAGCTTTGTTCATAGTGATGCTTTCTAAGGCCCATCTGACTTCACATTCCAGGATGTGAATGGCTCTAGGTGAGTGATCACACCATCATGATTATCTGGGTCATGAAGATCTTTTTTTGTACAGTTCTTCTGTGTATTCTTGCCACCTCTTCTTAATATCTTCTGCTTCTGTTAGGTCCATACCACTTCTGTCCTTTATTGAGCCCATCTTTACATGAAATGTTGCCTTGGTATCTCCAATTTTCTTGAAGAGATCTCTAATCTTTCCCATTCTATTGTTTTCCTCTATTTCTTTGCACTGATTGCTGAGGACGCCTTTCTTATCTCTCCTTTCTATTCTTTGGAACTCTGCATTCAAATGGGTATATCTTTCCTTTTTTCCTTTGCTTTTCACTTCCCTTCTTTTCACAGCTATTTGTAAGGCCTCCTCAGACAGCCATTTTACTTTTTGGCATTTATTTTTCTGGGGGGATGATCTTGCTCCCTGTCTCCTATACAATGTCATGAACCTCCATCTATAGTTCATCAGGCACTCTGTCTATCAGATCTAGTCCCTTAAATCTATTTCTCTCTTCCACTGTATAGTCATAAAGGATTTGATTTAGGTCATACCTGAATGGTCTAGTTCTTTTCTCCACTTTCTTCAATTTAATTTTTAATTTGGCAATAAGGAGTTCATGATTTGAGCCACAGTCAGCTCCCGGTCTTGTTTTTGCTGACTGTATAGAACTTATCCATCTTTGGCTGCAAAGAATATAATCAATCTGATTTCGGTGTCGACCATCTGGTGATGTGAGGTTTGGTGAGACTCTATTACTTTTCCAAAGTCATATAGGCTGTAAGCAGTGGTTGTTGAAAATGCTAACAGTCAGTACAAATAGAGGCAGTTAAATCCAGAGCCCAAACTCCAAACTACCACACATTGTAGTGACCATACTATCTACACCTATAACTAACTTATCTCAGACACTCCTTGCAATAGACTGAACCGTGTCCCTCCAAAATTCATATTTTTAAGTCTTAATCAACCCCTAGTATTTCAGAACATGACTGCATTTAAGAAAAAAAATCCTTTCATAAGATGATCATGTTAAAAATGAGGCCATTAGGGTTGAGCCCTAACCCAACTGATTGGTGCCCTTATAAGAAGAAATTTGGACACAGACTTGGGGGATGCCTGTGCACAGGGACTTACCCCAGGCCACATGGTTTGTACGTGGTCAAGATGGAGCTCATGTCTAGGTTTTAAGACTTAAAATTTTGTTCTAAAAGCAGCAAGTTAAATAGTACAAACCATTGTGTCATATCACAATTCTGATTCATTAGACAGAAAAAAGGATTAATAAATTAGAGAATTTTCAAGTATGGGACTAAATTACCAAACTGTAGTTTTAAAAAGTTTTAAATGTAAGTCCAAAGTTAGGTGTTATGGTATTCCAATGGATTCCATAATATTGCCCACATGAATACAACACATAACCACTCAGTTCAGTTCAGTCGCTCAGTCGTGTCTGACTCTTTGCGACCCCATGAATTGCAGCACGCCAGGCCTCCCTGTCCATCACCAACTCCCGGAGTTCACTCAAACTCATGTCCATCTTGTCAGTGATGCCATCCAGCCATCCCATCCTCTGTTGTCCCCTTCTCCTCCTGCCTCCAATACCTCCCAGCATCAGGGCCTTTTCCAATGAGTCAACTCTTCGCATGAGGTAGACAAAGTATTGGAGTTTCAGCTTTGGCATCAGTCCTTCCAAAGAACACCTAGGACTGATCTCCTTTAGAGTGGACTGGTTGGATCTCCTTGCAGTCTAAGGGATTCTCAAGAGTCTTCTCCAACACCACAGTTCAAAAGCATCAATTCTTCAGCGCTCAGCCTTCTTCACAGTCCAACTCTCACATCCATACATGACCACTGTGGAAAAACCATAGCCTTGGCTAGATGGACATTTGTTGGCAAAGTAATATCTCTGCTTTTGAATATCCTATCTAGGTTGGTCATAACTTTCCTTCCAAGGAGTAAGTGTCTTCTAATTTCATGGCTGCAATCACCAACTGCAGTGATTTTGGAGCCCCCCAAAATAGTCTGCCACTGTTTCCACTGTTTCCCCATCTATTTCCCATGAAGTAATGAGACCAGATGCCATGATCTTAGTTTTCTGAATGTTGAGCTTTGTTTTAAGCCAACTTCTTCACTCTCCACTTTCACTTTCATCAAGAGGCTTTTTAGTTCCTCTTCACTTTCTGCCATAAGGGTGGTGTCATCTGCATATCTGAGGTTATTGATATTTCTCCTGGCAATCTTGATTCCAGCTTGTGCTTCTTCCAGCCCAGCTTTCTCATGATGTCCTCTGCATATAAGTTAAATAAGCAGGGTGACGATATACAGCCTTGATGTACTCCTTTTCCTATTTGGAACCAGTCTGTTGTTCCATGTCCAGTTCTAACTGTTGCTTCCTGACCTGCATACAGATTTCTCAAGAGGCAGGTCAGGTGGTCTGGTATTCCCATCTCTTTAAGAATAAATGCCTACATTTATTTGATATCATTTGAGAGCCCAGTGTTATACTTGTGAATAAAAGATACGGTTTCTAATCTCTAAGAAAATATAGTCTAATTGAAAAAATAGAAATTAATCATACAAATCACTGTTCACCTGAATCTGTGAAAATCTTTTTAAAAGGGTGTCCATTGAGTCAAACTAGCATAAAATAAGATATCTGACCTCTAGAAGGGGGTTCCCTGATGATAATCTCAATTCTAAAAAATAAGCTGGAGTAAAAAGGTATATAGACTTCATCCATATGAAAAATTCAGTAAATCAAAATGGATCATTCCTTGTAAAAAAATAAACTTATGGTTATTAGAGAGTAAGGGGCAAGGAGGTATAAATTGGGAGAATGAGATCGACCTAAACACACTACTACATATAAAATAGATAACTCATAAGGACCAACTGTATAGAATAGAGAACTCTACTCAATACTCTGTTATGGCCTATCTGGAAAAAGAATCTTAAAAACAAGTGGTTATATGTATATGTATAAATGATTCACTTGGCTGTACACTTAAAATTAACATAACATTATAAATCAAGTATACTCCAATATTTTTTTGTTTTAAATAATGAATCACTCCTTAAATAATGAAGAAAGCCAACATTGTGCTTTAGTAAATTCTTTTATCTGAATTTTTAGCTTCCACTATATCACTAACAAACACTAAAAATGTTAGCTAACTAACAGTCTTTTGGGGGCAGGAGTTGAGTCTAAAAGTGAATGTAGAAATCACTTTGCATTTAGTGGGGTTTTGTTTCTTTTGAGTGACACCTCCTACATGATGTTAATGCATTGCATCACCAAGTCCTTACTATAAAACACCTCTATTTAAGAAAGTATTTTCCAGAAAGTAATTTTAATATTTCTGAGCAAGAAGTTGTATGTAGTGAACATTTATCTATATACACAGCCTTGGATTAGCCTACCGTATAAGATAAGATTATTTTTCTTTCACTTCTAGACAGAAAATACTACTTATGCTTCTGAGAAGTATTATAAAAGGGTATAGGAAATTATTTCAGAACTCTATGCACTTACTAGCATTAATAAAGGCATTTACATTATTGTACTTACAGAGCAATTTTGTATAAGATTTTATAATATAATAATAATATTTATAGAATAACACAGTACAATAAGGATGTTGCCAGGTGACTCAGTAGTAAAGAATCCACCTGCCAAGTAGGAAATGTAGGTTCAATGCCTGCATCAGCAAGTTCCCATGGAGGAAGAAATGGCAACCCACTCTGGTATTCTGGCCTGGGAAATCCCATGGACAGAGGAGCCTGGCATGCTACAGCCCATGGGCTCACAAAGAGTCAGACATGACTCAGAGAATAAATAATAACAACAATAGTACAATACCGATTTGTACATAACATGTATATATAGAAATATTTATATACTGTCTATATTTTATATACCTGATCCTCACATTAACTCTTTCAGATAAGCAGATAATGTCTTATTTCCACTCATAGTCAGTAAAACTGAAAATAAGCCCAGTTGAATGATTTCCCTCATGTCTATTAGCCATAAAAGGAATCACTGTCAGGAATTCAAGTCTCCTAATATCCATATATATATATACATTCTGATATATATTTTTTTATACTCTCCCATGAGGTCTAAACACCAATTCAGAGAGATTAGGATAAGAAAGAAGAAAACATGAAAAGAGTACAAAAGAGAGGCAGGTATTCAGAAAGAAAATAAAGAGAAGGACACCAAGTACACTGAAAGAGAGAAATAATTCAATTTGAACCAATCTTGGTGATGAAGGGCAAATATTAACATGTCAAATGCTTTCCAAATTACAATTTTTAAAGATTTTTTTGATGCGGACCATTTTGAAGGTCTTCATTGTTACAACATTGTTTCTGTTTTATGTTTCTGGGTTTTTTTTTTTTTTGCCACTTGGCATGTGGGATCTTAGCTCTCTGACCAGGGATTGAACCTGCACCCCCTACATTGAAGGGTGAAGTCCTAAACCACTGGACCACCAGAGAAGTCCCACAAATTAAAACTTTTAATACATATTCTCATTTGGGCCTCAAGATCAACTTTTGAGCAGGCTGGACCTACATTATTCTTAACATTCTCATTTTAGCAAAACTTACAGATACAGTAACTTTCTCAAAGATACAAACAGTAAGTGTTGAAAGCTGGAGTTCAACAGAAGTCTGTTCAATCAAGATTCCATCGCCTTTTCCCTATGCCCTTAGACTTTTCTAACCCTGTGAAAGATGTTTCAAGGTACAGCTTTCATAATTTCATTAGAAAGGAAATGATGAGAAGGCAAATAAGAAAACGAAATACCTATTTTATTCTCTGAAAAGAGAAACAAAAAATTAATATGTATGCTAAGAGTTGCTAAGTCACTCAGTCATATCCGACTCTTTGGGACCCTATGGACGGTAGCTCACCAAGCTCTTTTGTTCATGGGATTCTCCAGGCAAGAATACTGGAATGGGTTGCCATTTCCTCTTCCAGGGAATCTTCCCAACCCACAGATCGAACCCGTGTCCCTTACGTCTCCTGCATTGGCATGCAGGTTCTTTACCACTAGCACCACCCGGGAAGCTCATGCTAAAGGATACACCAGGGGTTTTGTCTTTTATTTTGTTTTAATGATAAGATTTCTGTTTCTGGCCAAGATACAGGAACAAGGAAAGGAGGTTTCCTCCCCCTGAAATAATTTTTTTTAATTAGGATAAAAACTACATTAAACAATAGTTTTCTGATACTGGATATTAGATAATGCAGGTCATGATCCCTGGGAGTGAGAATAAAACCCCAGTTAGATCTACATTGCCACAGTTTACTGTCTATAGTTTCTAGGCTGTTGCATAGAGAAAACACAGATAGAGCACAACAATCTCCCTGAGATGAGGATAGAAAGCTGAGAGTTGGGGAGACCAAGAGAACTAAAATTTACGTGGCATGGTACCAAGAGGAGAGAACTTCAAGGAGAGATTTGTAGCAAATTACCCACCTAGAGTCTTCAAATGAGTGATAATAAATAATTCTACATGAGAAAACTACTCAAGGCTGGGGGAAAAAATCACCCTAAGAAGTAGAGGGAATAATATTCGGGTTTAAACAGGAGAGGAGATGGCTTGTGTTCCCACCAATAAAATGGGGGAAAAATATGTCATTCGGTTAGAAATCTGAGAAGGTATTTCTCTAGTAGGGGGACAAAATAATCCACAAAAGGCTGTTCTGCTTCTACCTAACAAAGCTTAAAAGCAAGGCTAGACATTATCTAAGTATTTTCAAGTAACTTTACTATGTTCCAGAACCAACTTCAAGGACATTTAGAGGAAAGAAAAATATGCATCACCTAACAAAGTAAACAGAAAATGACTAGCATACAATCCAAAATTACCACAGACAGACCAAGAAACAGGAAATGGAATTCACGTTAAGAAGGAAAATTCAACCCAAAGAATTGGCTGAACTCATGATCCCAGCAAAGTAATAGGAACTGGAGATATACTTCTGCAGTTACTGCAGAACTTACTACACTTCTGTAGTAAGCCAACAAATAAAAACAAACACATAAAATAGATGAAACAATGGTTTTCAAGATACTGAACAGCAGTCTCTTGAAATGGAGACAAGTGACCCATGATAAACAGATAGTAAACAAACAAGGTGAACCTTAAAATTGCCCCAGCTTACTGTCCTTAGAAAATTTACAGGTCACAGAGAACGGAGGAGAAACTCAGGTACAGCCATGCAGACCCTGTGTTAAGGAGACAGCTCAGACTCCAGGAAGGTGAAGTCAGTTGAAATTTATCAAAACAGAATATTGGAGATGAGAGAGCTGATCAGTGGAAACCCTAAAAATATGAATAACCCTAAGGATTCCACAGAATTCTGATCACCAAACACATGTGAGTAACTACTCAAGATCAAAGAAAGGTCCATCTGAAATGATTAAAGAGAACACTACCCTATGTTTATACAGGATCAGGACTAGTACCTGTTCCTATCAACCACACTGGAAAAATCTCAAAATTCATAAGGCAACTCAACCCTACTGGACAGAATACTCAAAAGGGCTGTGTCACAGTAGTAGGTGATAATTAGCTGTAGTGTGAATATTTCTCCCCTCTTACCTAACAAATGGTAATAACAAGACCCAAAAGAATTCAGTTTTCAATGAACAGAACTGTATCTGAGAACAAAATTAAAAATTATTTACAGAAATAAAAAATCATTCTCTACTCAATAATATAAAACTATGTCTGGTATTCAATAAAAATTACCAAGCATGCTAAAGAAGCAAGAAAACAGTGAGGAGAAAAATCAATCAATTAAAACTAACTCAAAACTGTCACAGATGTTGTAATTATCAGACAAGGACAACAAAACAGTTATAACCATGCTCCATATTTTTGAAAATATAAAGAAGAGACATGGAAGATACAAATTACAAAAAAATAAAAATTGGACCTTGGAGTACAAAATTTAAAATATACTACATATGATTAATGGTAAATTGGATGTCATCAAAAAAAGATTAATTATATAAAGACATATGATATAAATGATGCAAAATAAAACACAGAGGAAAAAGATAAGAACATCAGTGGTCTGTGGGACAACTAATATAAGAAGACGGATAGAAATTTAACTAGAGTTCTCAAAAGTTGGCCTGGGAAAGCAGAAAAAATATTTGAAGTAATAATGGCCCCAAATTTTCCACACTATAAACCAACAGGTCAAGAATCTTAATGAACTCTAAATATAAGAAACAGAAAGGACCCATATCAAGGCATATCATTAGCAAGTTGCTCAAAAACAGTGAGGAAGTCTTAATAGCAACTACAGGGCCAGAGGGTGGGTGTAGAAAGGCTGTTATATATAGAATAATAAAGACTAGGAGAATGACAGTTTTTCTCTTTGGAAATAGCACAAGTAAAAACACAGTGAAGCAACATCTTTAAAGATCTTTAAAGCATGAAAGAAAATACTATCAATCTAGGACTCTGTGCCCAATAAAAACATCTTTTAAAAATGATGGTGAAATAAAGACTTTTTCACATACATAAAAGTTGAAAGAATTCATCCCTTACTGCATACCTTTACTAAAAGAAATGTTAAAGGTAGATTTTCAGGCAAGAGAAAAATACATATCACATGAAAATATGGATCTATACAAAGGAAAGAATATCATTAGAAAGAGTAACTACATGGGGAAATGTATAAGAATTTTTCTTATTATTTACAACTCTTTTAAAAACAACTGCTTTAATAATAAAAAACTAAAAATCTATACATGATAATAAATTAACAAAGGAGATGCAATGAAATCATAAAATACTTGATTAATTCAAAAGCAGAAAAAAGGATAAAGGTAGTAAGAAAACAGATGGGACCAATAGGAAACATAAAGATGGCAGACTCAATAATCTATATTTAAATCTATATATTTTATTAAAATATATATTAAATGTAAATATGTTTTATATAAAATTTCAAGGAAGATCAAACCAGTCAATCCTAAAGGAAATCAACTCTGAATATTCATGGGAAGGACTGTTGCTAAAGCTCCAATACTATGGCCACCTGATGCAAAGAGCCGACTCATTGGAAGAGACCCAGATGCTGGGATGGATTACAGCAGGAGGAGAAGAGGGTGGCAGAGGATGAGATGGTTAGATAGCATCACCAACTCAATAGACATGAATTTGAACAAACTCCGGGAGATAGTGAAGGACAAGAAAGCCTGGTGTTTCGCAGACCATGGAGTTACAAAGAGTAGGAGACGACTTAGTGACTGAACAACACAAAGTGTATTACACATAAAATATGTGTGTTATATGTAAGCGTGTAAATTGAAAGACAGATTGTCAAATTAGATGAAGAAGGAAAATCCAGCTATTTGCTGCTTTCAAGAAATGCACTTTAAATATAAAGATGCAGCTGCTGCTGCTGCTAAGTCGCTTCAGTCGTGTCTGACTCTGTGCGACCCCATAGACGGCAGCCCACCAGGCTCCCCCGTCCCTGGGATTCTCCAGACAAGAGCACTGGAGTGAGTTGCCATTTCTTTCTGCAATGCATGAAAGTGAAAAGTGAAAGTGAAGTCGCTCAGTCGTGCCCGACTTTTAGCGACCCCATGGACTGCCGCCTACCAGGCTTCTCCGTCCATGGGATTTTCCAGGCAAGAGTACTGGAGTGGGGCGCCATTGCCTTCTCTGAAATATAAAGATAGAAATAGGTTGAAAGTAAAAAGATGATTAACATTAATCAAAAGAAAGCTTGATTGGCTATATGAATATCAGAAAATGTAGATTTCAGAGCAAAGAATATTACCAGGGATAAGGAGAATCATTTCAAGATGACAAAGAGATCAGTTTACCAAAGACGACTCTCTTCCCACTCTTAATGTTTGTACCTAACAAAGGAGACCTAGACTTACAAAAATTACATGAGAGAATATTTCTTATTGTTTCATTAGCTGAAAACTATTCATATGTTTATAAATCATAGTATCTGTTTATAACTCACTTTAAGACAGAATTGTTACCCATTGGCATTTTGAATACTTAGGAAAGTCTTGAAATTCCTTATGATCAAGTAGAAAAAAAAAAATTTACTCCATGTAACCCAAGAGAGTAAAGCTAGAATCTGAGGCTGTTATGACTCCACTGAAAGGGAAATCTCTCTAGCAATGAAATCTGTCCAGAAATAAAGCAGGTGGTTGTCTTAGAGAGATTGTCTTTTACACCAGAGATGGCAGAAAAACCACAATTAACACTTAGGAGATCACATGCATGGGCTGCTACTATTTGAGCCTGGGTAGAATAAGTGGATTTTAAACTATAAAATTTGAATGCTATATAGAAACCTATGTAGAAATTAACTAGAAACAATGGGGTTGGTATAGGATTAAGAAAGCATTCAACATAGAGATTTGAAATTAAGCATTTTTCTCTTGGATCCTTATATATAAGGATACTAATGCCAACCAAAATTTTAGATCAATATTAATTTGTAGGCATCATGTTGAATTTTATTAATTGAAAGCTTGAAAATCATAGTTGCTGGAAGAATAAAAATATTAAAAAAATTTTTTCTGCATTAAGGAATCTAGCACCCTGGTAAGGAAGCCAATACTTACCTCAGAAATGATTCAACAGAACATAAAATATTAACGTGTCATAAAAGAAGTACAAGTGAAGTGTCCAGGAAAGATACATTATTTCTATCTGGAAGACAGCAGTGGGCCTTGAGGATTAAGAATATTTGAACATGTGGGGATGGTAATGTAACTGATTTTTCAGCAGAATGATGCACACAAAATTCCAGGAGCAAAATAATGTGGGGTCTCTATGAAAGAATATGTAGTACTCCTTTTGACTGTGTTGATATATGAGAAAGGAAAGAGCAGAAAGTAACTTTAGAAGAGTGGGATGCCAGAATGACTAAAATAAACAACAGTGACCATAGAATGCTGGCAAGTGTTTGGAGAAACCAGATCTCTCATATGTTTCTGGTAGGAATGTAAAATGGTGCAGCCGCTCTGGAAAGTAAGTTGGCAGCTGCTTACAAAACTAAACATATACTAATTATACTACCCAGTAATTGCACTCCTGGGCAATTATCCCAGAAAAATGAAAACTTACATCCACACAAAAACCTGCAGTAGCTTTATTTATAATATCTCCAAATTGGAAACAACTACAATGTCCCTCAATAGGTGAATGGTTAAACAAACTTTGGGCTTCCCTCGTAGCTCAGTGATAAAGAATCTGTCTGCCAATGCAAGAGACGCAAATCTGATTCCTGGGTCAGTTGAGAAGATCCCCTGGAGCAGGAAATGGCAACCCACTCCAGTATTCTTGCCTGGGAAATGCCATGGACAGAGGAGCCTGGCAGGCTATAGTCCATGCGATTGCAACAAGTTGGAATACAACTAAAGCAACTGAGCATCTAAACAAATTTTAGTACATTGAGCCATGGAATCCTATTCAGCAATAAAAAGGAATCAATTATGTATACATGTAACTACTTGGATGGATTTCAAGGGCATTATTCTAAGTGAAGGAAGGCTATCTCCAAAATGCATATAATGTAGGTCAATTTATATAACATTCAAAATTACAGACATGGAAAACAGATTGTCAGAGGTGAAGGATGGCTGTTGGAGAGGGAATGGAGTATATGGATGGACTCTACTGAAGTAGCACGAGGGAAATCTTTGTGGTGATGGAAAATCCTATATCCTGATTGATGACACAACTATGCATTCAATAAAATAACATGGAACCACTCAGATACATTTCATCAAAGTAAAATTCCTAGTTTTGCTTTTATACTATAATTATGTAAGATTTCATTATGGGGGACACTGGGTAAAGAATATACAGGACTTCTTCGTATGGTACTATCTTAGCAAAATTCCAAAAAAAAAGGTTTTAAAACATGTAGATTACAAAATCCTTTTTTTCTATAAAGCTAACCATATACTTATCATTGGACTCAGAAATCTCACTTTTAAGTATTTATTCAAAGGAAAATTAAAATATATGTTCACATAAAACTTAGAATATTTATAGCAATTACGTTCATAATCACTGAGAAACAGACATGATCCAAATGTACATCAGTTGGTGAATGGATTAAAAAAAAAAACTATTGTACATCCTTACAGTGGATTTTTATTCAAGAATAAAAAGAAATGAACTACTCCACCATGGATGAACATTAAGAACATTATTCTAAGTGAAAGAAACTAGATACAAAATTCCATTCATATGACAGTTTTAAAGTGACAAAATTACAAGGGCAGAAATCAGATCAGTGGCTTCCAGGGGCCATGAACCAAAGGACAGGATACAGAATTGACCACAAAGGTGCACGTGAAAATACTCTGTGGTGAAGTGTGTTACACAAGTGACTGTTAATCGTAACTTATGCAAATATACACCCAAAATTTTGAATTTTGTCTTTATAAATTTCACTTCAATAAACTCAACTTTAGCAAAAAAATTGACATTCAATATCATACTATTTCAAAAAATTTACATATATATATATATATATCTCAAGGAAGACAGAAATGGATTTACATGACAGTCCTAACATTTGTTATCTCTGAGTGAATTACCTATGATTTTTCATATTTCTCTTTCATTTTTCTTGTCTGATAAGTTTTTTGCACAAAGTGGGTATTATCTTTAAGAACAAAAATGCTATTTTTAAAAATTAGTTGAGGATTTTTAGGGCAGGATAGGACACAAAGTCATCCAGCTCTCTTGTTTAGTTTACAGATGAAGATATGAGGGTTAAGACAAACAGAATGATTTTTCCTAATTACTTAAATTTAAAGGGTTTACCAGGTGGCTCAATGGTAAAGAATCTGCCTGCCAATGCAGGGGATGAAAGGGATACAGGTTCAATCTCTGGGTCAGGAAGGTCCCCTGGAGAAAGAAATGGCAACCCACTCCATTATTCTTGCCTGGAGAATCCCAAGGACAGAGGAGCCTGGTGGGATACAGTTCATGGGGTCACAAAGCACCATTTGCTAAGACTAACAGAATGATTTTTCCTAATTATTTAAATTTAAAACCACATATCCACAGTACCTTGATCTCCTAAGTGGTATGATCTAACTGCAAATGTCATAATTTATTTTGATAGAGGGGGCAGTTTTCATCCTTCCAGACTCCCGCTTCTTAATGCCAAAGCAAAGTGTTTCAGGATTCCTGGCCGATCTCCCGCAGGTGGATCCCAATACTGTCTGGACAGAGAAGATTAGTTCTCTAACCTGCACCACAGAAGACGAGTAGTTTTTGGAAATGTGTAACTTGCTAGCATATTGATCTCAGCAAACATGATAGGAGAATCATTCACTTTACAGAATTGTTGAGCAGACTGACATGATTTGTGAAAAGGTTAAAACAGCTATTATTATTGGTAGCAGTTCAAGTTATACATGCTGAAGCCTACTTAAAAGTCAATGGAGATATAACTTAGAAATGTTGGCTTTGGAGCAATGCTGCTGCTGCTGCTAAGTTGCTTCAGTTGTGTCCAACTCTGTGCGACTGCATAGACGGTAGCCCACAGGCTCCCTGGTCCCTGGGATTCTCCAGGCAAGAACACTGGAGTGGGTTGCCATTTCCTTCTCCAATGCATGAAAGTGAAGAGTGAAAGTTAAGTCGCTCAGTCATGTTGGATTCTTAGCGACCCCATGGACTGCAGCCTACCAGGTTCCTCCATACATGGGATTTTCCAGGTGAGAGTACTGGAGTGGGGTGCCGTTGCCTTCTCCTGGAGCAATGCTATCTGAATTCAAAAACTGACTTTTTGGCTGTGTGACCAGGGACATTTTTCCTAAACTCTCTGTCTCAATTTCTTAATGACTAACCTGAGAAGTGTTATATGATTGCCATGAGGATTACATGAGGTATTTCATGTAAAGTCTTTAGATGGTACCTGGACTATGGAGAGTGCCCAGTGCTATCTGTTGTTAGAAAGATTTTCTCATTAGGCTGCTGACTACATTGAATTAGAGACCACAACTGGGAAATCCACTTCTGGGTCTTTTAAACTGTTGAAATATTTTGTAGGAAGTGCTAAAAACCAGTGCTTAATTTTAGGTGCACACCTAATAGACTCTGCTTCTGTGAAAAGAAGAGAAGTGAAAAGCAAAGGAAAAAAGGAAAGATATAAGCATCTGAATGCAGAGTTCCAAAGAATAGCAAAGAGAGATAAGAAAGCCTTCCTCAGCAATCAATGCAAAGAAATAGAGGAAAACAACAGAATGGGAAAGATTAGAGATCTCTTCAAGAAAATTAGAGATACCAAGGGAACATTTTATGTAAAGATGGGCTCAATCAAGGACAGAAATGGTAGGGACCTAACAGAAGCAGAAGATATTAAGAAGAGGTGGCAAGAATACACAGGATAACTATACAAAAAAGAACTTCACAACCCAGATAATCACGATGGTGTGATCACTGACCTAGAGCCAGACATCCTGGAATGTGAGGTCAAGTGGGCCTTAGAAAGCATCACTATGAACAAAGTTAGTGGAGGTGATGGAATTCAAGTTGAGCTATTTCAACCTGAAAGATGATGCTGTGAAAGTGTTGCACTCAATATGCCAGCAAATTTGGAAAATTCAGCAGTGGCCACAGGACTGGAAAAGGTCAGTTTTCATTCCAATCCCAAAGAAAGGCAATGCCAAAGAATGCTCAAACTACTGCACAATTGCACTCATCTCACACACTAGTAAAGTAATGCTCAAAATTCTCCAAGCCAGGCTTCAGTAATATGTGAACCATGAACTCTCAGATGTTCAAGCTGGTTTTAGAAAAGGCAGAGGAGCCAGAGATTAAATTGCCAACATCTGACGGATCATCGAAAAAGCAAGAGAGTTCCAGAAGAATATCTATTTTTGCTTTATTGACTATGCCAAAGCCTTTGACTGTGTGGATCACAATAAACTGTGGAAAATTCTGAAAGAGATGTGAATACCAGAACACCTGACCTGCCTCTTGAGAAACCTGTATGCAGGTCAGGAAGCAACAGTTAGAACTGGACATGGAACAACAGACTGGTTCCAAATAGGAAAAGGAGTACGTCAAGGCTGTATATTGTCACCCTTCTTATTTAACTTCTATGCAGAGTACATCATGAGAAACCCTGGGCTGGAAGAAGCACAAGCTGGAATCAAGATTGCCAGGAGAAATATCAATAATCTCAGATATGCAGATGACACTACCCTTATGGCAGAAAGTGAAGAGTAATTAAAAAGCCTGTTGATGAAAGTGAAAGAGGAGAGTGAAAAAGTTGGCTTAAAGCTCAACATTCAGAAAACGAAGATCATGGCATCTGGTCCCATCACTTCATGGGAAATAGATGGAGAAACCGTGGCAGACTTTATTTTTGGGGGCTCCAAAATCACTGCAGATGGTGACTGCAGCCATGAAATTAAAAGACGCTTACTCCTTGGAAGGAAAGTTATGACCAACCTAGATAGCATATTTAAAAGCAGAGACATTATTTTGCCAACAAAGGTCCGTCTAGTCAAGGCTATGGTTTTTCCTGTGGTCATGTATGGATGTGAGAGTTGGACTGTGAAGAAAGCTGAGAGCTAAAGAATTGATGCTTTTGAACTGTGGTGTTGGAGAAGACTCTTGAGAGTCCCTTGGACAGCAAGGAGGTCCAAACAGTCCATCCTAAAGGAGATTAGTCCTGGGTGTTCATTGGAAGGACTGATGCTAAAGCTGAAACTCCAATACTTTGGCCACCGTATGCAAAGAGTTGACTCATTGGAAAAGACCCTGATGCTGGAGGGATTGGGGGCAGGAGGAGAAGGGGACGACAGAGGATGAGATGGCTGGATGGCATCACCGACTTGATGGACATGAGTTTGAGTGAACTCCGGGAGTTGGTGATGGACAGTGAAGCCTGGCGTGCTGTGATTCATGGGGTCGCAAAGAGTTGGACAAGACTGAGTGACTGAACTGAACTGAACTAATAGACTCCAGGTGAGGGGAGTTATTTCCTTCTTGGTACCCCTTGCTTTGGACAACTTATTGTACTCCAGCTGGTATAGTTTTGTAAGGAACTGGGTCACTCTCATGGAACAATAGCCACAAATGCTGGACAGACTGACAGGTCTTCTGAGTCATCAAGAAGCGATACCTTTTCAAATAGTTCAGAAAATCAAACAGCTCACTCTAAGCCCGTAAGTTTTCAAATACTTCACCTGTTGAAAAGAGAGGAAGTGGCTTATTATTCAGCAGGGAATGAGACTGGAGGGAATGCCTTTTCTTTCTGTTACCAGTCTCTTACGCCTTTAGCTCATTTGCAAGTTCATGAATAAAGTCAAAATAGTGTTTGATATGGAATTAGGAAGCCTTTTAATTCCAGTCCTCACTTTTACCCAAAGTGAGGGAGATTAAATTCCTAAATTACTAATGAGGTGAGGCATACTGGGAAATGAACAAAGGGAACAAAAAGAAGGTAGACCAATTAAACTGTACTAATGAAGTGTATTGCTTCACAGAGGATATTTAAGATACTGAAAATACTCTGTATAATCCTATAATGGTGGAAATAGGCATTATACATTTTATACATTTGTCCAAACCCATAGAATGTACACTATCAAGAGTGAGCCCTAATACATGTATATATGTGGCTGAGTCCCTTTGCTGTCCACCTGAAACTATATTGCAATATAAAATTAAAAGTTTTTTTAAAAAAAATACAAAAGTGAACCTGAATGAAGATATAATTAAACAATATAGAAGGAAGGAATTTCTGAGCTATAAGGTGTTAGGAAGAAGCCAGTCACTCTTCTTGGTGAAGACTGGTATTGTGTGCCTCAGCTCCTGTCTTTATCAGGTATTATATATTCACCTACAAGTCTAGCTCGTCACATTTCAAAATCTCAAACAAGTATGTGAGGTTTGGAGAAGAAGAGAGGGAAGCTCTGACACAATTTTTTTTTTTTTTTTGCCTCTAGATGAATGACTATATGCAATTTTTAAATTAAAGTTAGTCCTTAAAAAATACAATTTGTTGTCATCTGGGCGAGGTTGCATTGTAAGATGCCACTGCTGTGAGGGTGACTGGCTGCGGCACCAGGCCAAATCCATTGTGGGTGTGGAGACATCCAGAATAATAAAGTATCACTCCACCCTGTTGTCTTGTCACCTAATTAACTGGTGTGCTCTGAAAACAACTCTTGGGAGTCAAAATAATCTCTCATCTTAGACTTGTGATGCAATGGGAAAATGGCAGCCTACTTAGGGCGGAAATGAAGAACATCCTCTGACGTTGGTTTTCTGGGAAGGGAGGCAAGAGGAGAGAAATGGGCACTGTAATTCCCATGGAAGTTCACTCTTGATTCCTTGCCCACTTGGCCTAGGCTTCTGAGCTCAGCAGAAGGTGCTTGCATAACCCAAACAGCTTGGCCCCAGGCCTCTTCTCCAGGGGTGGAAAAAATTAATATCATCTTAGGGACAAATAAATGCCTTTGTCAGAGTTCAGTTTTTCCTTTCATTTCTCATGGAAGTAAACAGTGAGAGTAGATATGAGGTAAATCCTCTCACCAAAGGAAAAAATACTGAAAACCTTTCAGGTCAGATCCTAACAAGAAAACACACAGCCCTCTTGAGTCTCCAGTCTTTGCAAGAGTTCAATACCCAAAGAACTAGGTGTATTGATATATAAATTTATGAATAGTCACAAATGTGTCATAGTCTTTGAGCAGGAATGGGTCATAGTATATTCTACTATATTAAAATATCTTCATTTTATCAGTAAGGGGAAGCCATAGATTCAAGGACAAATAGCTAGAGACTAGGAGAGCTGAAACCTCATTTCACTTCTCCTGACTCCTAGCTTCATGTAATTTTTCCCAATCACAACTTTTTCACTCACTCATTCATTGCCTGATTTGAGGATTGACTATTCAACACCCTGTATGTCAGGGAATAAACTCAGACTCATAATGGGATTTGACTGCTCATTTACATTTTAAATAGTTTTAATTTATTTTAAGTAGAGGCAGTTTTGCCCCCCGGGGGACACTTAGCAATGTATGGAGATGTTTTTGTTTATCACAATTAGGGATATTCTATGGCCCCTAGCAGAAAGTGACTGGGAATGCTGTTAAACATTCTGAAAGGCACAACTCTCCCCACCCAAACAAAGAATTATCCAATCTAAAATGCCAATAGAGATGTTCAGAGACTATACTCTAGAGCTATTAACCAGGACTAACTACAAAGCTTCATTGATTATCTTGGTGATTATACAGTTGATTCTAGAACAAGGAATTTGGCTATATTCCACAGGGAGTATAATATACTGATAGAAAAGTCAAGTGATACTTATTTTTGAATGTTTTACAGGATTGGCCAATTTCTTATTTCTGATTTTAAAAATAAAATCCTCCCCTGAGTACAGAATATATGAACAAATCTTAAATCCATCAATAACACATTTTTGAGAGAAAGAACCATTAAAAAACATGTAGAATACTGGACATTTTACTTAGGTCTTCTGTTTCCTCCAAGCTTTCCAATCATTACTTTTTCAAAAGCATCTCCAGAGCTGAACTTCTTGTAGATCTAATGTCAAGATCCTTTCCTTCCAAGGATCTTTCATGAGTGACTTTTCACCTTTGATGAAACTTCACCAAGTTACTTACCTAGGGATTCACAGCTGGTCACATACAGAGGTTTATTTGTATTTCTGATCCTTTTCACTGTTAAAGCCATGGTTTACCTTATATTTGCATTCCAAAGGATGCTTTCCTCACTTCCATTCTTTCTGCTTCTTCAGAATTTTCCTAAGTGTTTTCTGTTCTTACTTTGGAGGTGGCAACATTTCTGTCTTTGCTATATGTAATTCAATGTTTAAACAACAGCATTTGTTCAAATATAATCTTGAATATAACGATGCAAGTGAAAAAGTGAAAATGTTAGTCAGTCGTGTCTGACTCACTGCAACCCCATGGACTGCAGTCCGCCTGACTCCTCTGTCCATGGAATTCTCCAGGCAAGAATATTGGAGTGGGTTGCTAGTCCCTTCTCCAGGGAATCTTCTGAATTCAGGGATTCAACCCGGGTCTCCTGCAGGTAAACTGCAGGTAAATTCTTTACTGTCTGAGTCAACAGAGAAGCCTGAATATAACCATAACATACATAATAAATAAAAGTGTTTTGTTTCCAGAGATGGGAGGACTAGTACACTTCACCTAGCCTCCCCCTACATTACAAGTACAGTTGTTCAGTCATTAAGTCCTGTCTAACTCTGCAACCCCATGAACAGCAGCACACCAGGGTTCTTTGTCCTTCACTATCTCCCAGACTTACTGAAACTCTTATCCATCAAGTCAGTGATGCCATCCAACCATCTCATCCTCTGTTGCTCCCTTCTCCTCTTGTCCTCAGTCTTTCCTGGCACCAGAGTCTTTTCCAATGAGTCAGCTCTTCACATCAGGCAGCCAAGTACAAAGATCATAACTTTTCAAATCATTAGTACACATCTAGCATTTAGGATGGGGGTACCTGCCAAGACTTATATACTTTATTGATCAAAATGAAAGAAGAAAAAGATATAAACTGTTTGAAAATCACAACAATGTCAAGTGTGTACTTTTCTCCCTATTTTCCTCCTTTATCTCAGTTGCTCAGAGGTATGCTAAATATTCCTGTTATGAAGAACTGTATTTTTCTTCATTGAATGCATGATTCAGATTAGCCATCCCTTCTCTTCATTTTTAAAGATGTTTCTCATTTCCCATTATATCAAAACTGTTCTTTCACTGTACTTGCTTCAGCAGCACACATAGTGAAACTATTCATTCACTGATTTGCTGAGTCATTACTGAACATCAATTTCAAAGTTGGTGGAAGTTACTGAAGATGAATCAGATACAAGTCTTGCCTTCGAGGATCTTATAATAGGGTAGACAAGGCGTATGCCCAATGTAGCTCTATTTTGAAATAAAAAGTGTTAATTGCCAAACAATATAATGGCATGGGAATTTAGAACGAAAAATTGTACTATCAGCTGAAATATGAAGAAAAAGTTTATAAGAGACATGAAATCTGGAAAAAAAAAAGCCTTGAGAAATGAAATGAACCTTGAGAAATGGTGTCAACATAGAGATATGTGGGGTAAGACTCAGGATATGTATATCTGGAGGAACAGTGATATCACAGAGTTTAATTTGACTGTAACAAAAGGTGAATGAAATAACAACAAATACAATTAGAAAAGATATTAGGTGCTCACTTCAGCAGCACATATACTAAAATTGGAATGATACAGAGATTAGCATGGCCCCTGCGCAAGGATGACATGCAAATTAGTCAGGAGTTCCATATAAAAAAGCAAGAAAAGGATATTGGGACCACAATGTAAAGGACGCGACACCTGGATCTCAGGACTCATTCAGCTTTATCTCCCATGGCGTCTTCTACCTGATATTTTTTAGTATCAAATATTTTATAGGAAGTCTGAATACCAGATTAATGCTCTATTAAAAGAAACATCTTTGTTACTTATTCTGCTTTAAATATTTGCTGAGTATGGACAACTTTTGGCATGCCAAATTGAAGAGCAATATGATATACCTTTATAAGTTAGAGACTATCATAAATGGAAACTGTTCTCACTTACATATAATCAATAAGGAAATATTATTTTAATACTTGGCCGAAGTTAGAACAAATGACATTTTAAGTGGACTTGGAAAAGATATTTTACTGGAAATGAGCTAAGTTTTATGAGTAATATTTAGAAAAAAAGTAAAATGAAAAATTATCAAAGTTGTTTGAAAAAAATATTACAAGCTGTGGTTTTAAAATATATTTAAGAGAAGTGAAAGTCACTCAGTTGTGTCCAAGTCTTTGGGACCCCATGGAGTATACAGTCCACGGAATTTTCCAGGCCAGAATACTGGAGTTGGTCACCTTTCCCTTCCCCAGGGGTTCTTCCCAAACTAGGTTTCAAACCCAGGTCTCCCACATTGCAGGTAGAGTCTTTACCAGCTGTCACAAGGGAATCCCAAGAATACTGGAGTGGGTAGCCTATCCCTTCTCCACAGGATTTTCCCAACCCAGGAATCAAACCGGGGTCTCCTACATTACAGGCAGATTCTTTACCAACTGAGATCTCTGTATTCTATCTTTACCTCTTTCTATCTATCTATCCCAATATTCAGTCATGATAACAATTACTATGGCAAATGCCATAACAGATTGGTGGTGCTAAGAAAAAGTGTTGCCATGTGATAATTTCCCTTAACAATGCTGATTACCATGCCAAACATACCTGCTTTAGGAGAAATGTTGGAACATTGACTAATTACAAGTCATCTGGCCTTGGACAAGTTACATCGTCCTCTCAGAACAAAGATTATTCATTTATGCCACAGAGAGACTAGACCAAATGTCTTCTAATTTCAAATAATAACAATAATAGTAATTTTGTCTTCCATGATGCATTACCTGTCTATGAGGAAACTGCTCTGCCCAATTCATCTGAGGAAAAAGCAGCTCTAGGCCATTTTTTGAGTATGGGACGACAAGGGCACCGACTGGACAAGGTGGACATATGGTCCTAGGGCAGTCAATCCATAGGTTGAGAATACTTGGCTCTGAATAAGAGAGGCATTGGATGCTATTTTAGCTAAATAACCCTCTATTTTAGCTAAATTTTCCTGATGGAATTTGAGTGGTACAATATGGAGAAAATCAAAATACTGACAAACAAAAAAATAAATAAGACATAAAAAAGTAGCTTAAAGCTAGGATAATAGTGAAGTCAGAAGAACTAATGAAGGGCTGCAGAAAGGAAATCTGTTGTTCCCAGAAGTAAAGGCAGGACAGCGGTTCTAAGTATTGCAACAGAACTGTATATCTGTATATCAACAGAACTCTTGACAAAATATGAAACTCAAAATTGTAAAATTACTAATCACCAAAACATGTCTAGAGCAGTTCAACACACTTGAATTTTACCTTGGTGACTATGCATTGATTGTAATGTAATATCAAAACCTTAAAAAATAAAACTCTGGTACCTCAGCTTTGAAGGTCCCTTAAGTATACTGTCAGTTTTCCTGTTGGATCATTTATTTGAACTGCTTTCAGTCTTCAACCAAAGCCTTTTGAGGGTTTCCCTAGTGTCCTTCTTTCTTCTTTTTTATTCAACTTCAGTAGAAACTACGTAACTTCAGATTCACCCTCTTAAAAAGCTTCAGTGTACTGTACAGTATTAACTATAAGCACAAAGCTGTACAGCTGATCTCTAAGATTTTTCATCTTGCATCCCTAAAGCTCGAAACTGATTAAACAACTGCTTCCCATTTACCCCTCCCCCTAGCCCCTGGAACCCATCCTTCTACTTCCCATTTCAATGAGTTTGACTACTGTGGATAAAGTGGAATCATGGAACATTTGTCCATCTGTGTCTGTCTTGTTTCACTTAGCATAGCATCATCAAGGTTCATCTATGTTGTAGCATGTGATAGGACTTCCTTCTTTTCTGTGGCTGAATAACATCCCATTGTGTGTGTATACCACATTTTCCACCTATTATCCTTCTTTCTTATTGGCACATGTTATCCTCACAATATGTTCCCATTACTAGAGGTAGCTTGGGTAAAACTTCTCCTGACATCTATGTTCTCCTAGAGAACTATGTTTTTCACCTGTCATCGTATTTAATGTTCCCCATGGCAATCCACTCCAGTACTCTTGCCTGGAAAATCCCATGGACGGAGGAGCCTGATAGGCTACAGTCCATGGGGTCGCAAAGAGTCGGACACAACTGAGCGACTTCACAAGCAAGCAAGCAATAGACCTATGAATTGTTTTTTCTCCATTATAAAATTAGAAACTAAGGCCAAGAATCTTAACCTAAATCATAAAACTAGAGAGTGGCACAGACTGGATTCAAACCTAGAGACATGTGACCACAGAGGCCATGCTATTGTGCTGCCTTCCAGATTTGAAACACCAACAGTGGGAACGTAAACGGGTGAAGCCTATGGAGAACAGTATAGAGGTTCTTAAAAAAAACTGAACACAGAGCTACCATATGATCCAGAAATCCCACTCCTAGGGACATATTTGGAGAAGACTGTAATTCAAGAAAATACATGACCCCAATGTTCACAGCATTACTTACAATAGCCAAGACATGGAAACCCAAATGTTCATAATTGAAGGATGGACAAAGGTGTGATTCATATAAACAATGCAATACATACTCTCAAGAATGAAATAATGCCATTTGCAGCAACATGGATGCAACTAGAGATTATTATACCAAGTGCAGTAAGTCAGATAAAGAATGACCATATGATGCCACTTATATGTAGAATCTAAAATATTGTACAAATGAACTTATTTATGAAACAGAAATAGACCCACAGACATAGAAAGCAAACTTATGGTTACCAAAGGGGATAGGGGGTGGGGAGGGACAAATTAGGAGTCTAAGATTAGCAAATATAAACTACTTTATGTAAAACAGATAAACGATAAGGTCTTACTAGTCCTATAGCACTTGAAACTATATTCAATACCCTGTAATAGACCATAATGGAAAATGATATAAAAAATAATATATTTATACATGTATGGAGAAGGCAATGGGAACCCACTCCAGTACTCTTGCCTGGAAAATCCCATGGGCGGAGGAGCCTCATAGGCTCCAGTCCATGGGGTCGCTAAGAGTCGGGCACGACTGAGTGACTTCACTTTCACTTTTCACTTTCATGCATTGGAGAAGGAAATGGCAACCCACTCCAGTGTTCTTGCCTGGAGAATCCCAGGGACGGGGGAGCCTGGTAGGCTGCCATCTATGGGGTTGCACAGAGTCGGACACGACTGAGGTGACTTAGCAGCAGCAGCAGCAGCAGCATACATATATAACTGAATTACTTTGCTGTACACCAGAAACTAATACAGTATCATAAATCAACTATATTTTAATCAAAAAAAATTTTTTGACGCCAGCATGTTGTAATCACACACTGATTTGCTGAAAATAATAGCATAATATTTTTCAAAATATTTTCATATCTTTAGTTCATTGAATAATAAAACTGTTTTATGTTCCTATGTGGGAGATAAATGAGAAAGGTAATAACATTCTCATTTTACAGATGAGGAAACCTAATATTCCACTAAATCTAGAGACTGTATAAAGTAAACTAATTCAGAGGACATGACATATGCTTTAGAGCCAACCTTCTCCACATACCAGGTATATTCTATGGCATGTCTTCAGAAGAGGAGAAATAATGACATTGATCTCACAAAATAATGTGAGGATTAAAGTTAAATGAAATCTAGCTCAATAATTGGCAAATAAAAGATGTCCAATAAATGACTGTTCTCTTCCTCTTCCGTTCCAGATCCCACCCAATTCTTTTTAAGAATTAAATCACAGTGTCCTTAATAGCCACCAAACTCTCCAAGGTCAAATCATAATGTGAAATGCATGGAGTATGATTCATCATATAGGATTTCCTTAGATTTAAAGAATGTCATTTTATCCAGGACTACTCACGTCTATTTATGTGCACTTGCTAATTTATTTCTACCGCACCTTCTTCTAAAAAGTATTTGAGGCCAACAACTCAAGTTCTAAATCAAATTTCCTGAATATAAACAGGATCCTCTGTCCATGGGATTTCCCAGGCAAGAATACTGGAGTGGGTTGCCATTGCCTTCTCCAAACATAAACATAAGACAGCTTATTCTTTCTGAGGTCTTCCAAGGCAACAATTGCCTACAGAAAAGGAAAGAAGTGCTAAGATACAAAGATCTGAAAGCCACATACATTTAGAAATGAGCACTGATTTCATCTGTGAGATAGTGGAGGAGCCTGACAGGCTACAGTCCATGGGGTTGCAAAGAATCAGACATGACTTAGCAACTGAAAAATAACAACTGATTTCATCATCAAAAACAACTTCATCCTAAAAATCTGCGGTTTCTGAGCCCTAATTTCCACATTGGTGAAATAAGGAACGGGAATTAGCGGATCCTTCATTTTCTTCTCAATTTTATGATGTAACATTGTCATGTGGGAAGAGCATCAATCAGAATTCAAGTGGAGGAGAGTTCCAGCTGGTAAAAAGAGCCTCCCCTCTCCAACTGGCCTCAGAGCACACTCCCTCCTCTGACCTCCTCTAGCATATACATACTGACTTGCTCACCCATTTGACACATTATTTGAATGATTAAGTTATAATTTGCTTTTGTTTTTAAAGCTGTATATCTAACAGAACAAAGTCAATACCTTATACATTTTCATAACTAAAATACCTAATAAAATATCAAATAACAGTGAATACTTGCTGATAAGGGAAACCTTTTTTTCTCCCCAAATTAAAAAATTTAAATTCCTTGAATCTGCTTACAATTATGAATGTTTCCTGGTCCACACAGACAATTTTCTGTCATTTTAATGGTCTCAGACATTGTAACAATAAAACACTTTTACCTTAATTATTATATTTGATGCTTCCAATAATCTTAGATCATGCACAGTTTTGTTTGATCTACATTTTTATAACATTTTATAACCAGGGATGCATGCCAAGTGAAGATCAATAGATAGATTAGGTTTTGGGGTCTAAACCCAACATTACCAGCCATGAAAGCTTCAGAAAATTACTTAAAATTTCTGAGCCGTGGTTGAGATTAAAGTATTTCATAGAATTATCATGAGGATTATTTAGAAAATATTTGAAAATTCCTTGGACTTTGTAGGTGCTTAATAAACGATAGCTATTCAGTTCAGTTCAGTCGCTCAGTCATGTCTGACTCTTTGCGACCCCATGAATCGCAGCACGCCAACCCCTCCCTGTCCATCACCAATTCTCGGAGTTCACTGAGACTCACGTCCATTGAGTCCGTGATGCCATCCAGCCATCTCATCCTCTGTTGTTCCCTTCTCCTCTTGCCCCCAATCCCTCCCAGCATCAGAATCTTTTCCAATGAGTCAACCCTTCGCATGAGGTGGCCAAAGTACTGGAGTTTCAGCTTTAGCATCATTCCTTCCAAAGAAATCCCAGGGCTGATCTCCTTCAGAATGGACTGGTTGGATCTCCTTGCAGTCCAAGGGACTCTCAAGAGTCTTCTCCAACACCACAGGTCAAAAGCATCAATTCTTCGGCGCTCAGCCTTCTTCACAGTCCAACTCTCACATCCATACCTGAACACAGGAAAAACCATAGCCTTGACTAGACAGACCTTAGTTGGCAAAGTAATGTCTCTGCTTTTGAATATGCTATCTAGGTTGGTCATAACTTTCCTTCCAAGGAGTAAGCGTCTTTTAATTTCATGGCTGCAGTCACCATCTGCAGTGATTTTGGAGCCCCCAAAAATAAAGTCTGACACTGTTTCTACTGTTTCTCCATCTATTTCCCATGAAGTGATGGGATTGGATGCCATGGTCTTCGTTTTCTGAATGTTGAGCTTTAAGCCAACTTTTTCACTCTCCTCTTTCACTTTCATCAACAGGCTTTTGAGTTCCTCTTCACTTTCTGCCATAAGGGTGGTGTCATCTGCATATCTGAGGTTATTGATATTTCTCCTGGCAATCTTGATTCTAGCTTGTGCGTCTTCCAGTCCAGCATTTCTCATGATGTACTCTGCATAGAAGTTAAATAAGCAGGGTGACAATATACAGCCTTGACGTACTCCTTTTCCTATTTGGAACCAGTCTGTTGTTCCATGTCCAGTTCTAACTGTTGCTTCCTGACCTGCATACAGATTTCTCAAGAGGCATGTCAGGTGTTCTGGTATTCCCATCTCTTTCAGAATTTTCCACAGTTTATTTTGATCCACACAGTCAAAGGCTATGGCATAGTCAATAAAGCAGAAATAGATGTTTTTCTGGAACTCTCTTGCTTTTTCCATGATCCAGCGGATGTTGCTATTAGTTCCATTAAAATAAAGGTATTGAAAAAATTAAGGTATTGGGAAGGAAAACATAAAACCATGTTTATTCAGAAATGATGTGATTGTCTACACAGGAAGTTCAAAAGAACCTTAAAAAGATTCCTGGAACTAATAAGCAATCATGACAAGATTCTTCCAAACTTGATCCATAGATTCAATGTAATTCCAATCAAAATTTCAGCAAGTTATTTTGTGGATATTGACAAACTGATTCTAAAATTTATATAAAGAGGTAAAAACACAGAATAGTCAATACTCAGTTGAAGACATAAAATAAAGTTAAAAGAGTGATGTTACCTGACTTTAAGACTTACAAAGCTACAGTAATCAAGACAATGTGGTATTGGCTAGAAGACATACAGATCAATGAAATAGAATAGAGGGCCCAGAAATACACACACATAAATATAGTCAACTTATCTTTGACAAAAGGAGAAAAAGGCAGTAAAATGAAACAAACATAGTCTTTTAAATATATAATGCTGGAACAAGTGAACATCCACATGCAAAAAATAAATAAATAAGATGGACTTTACACCCTTCACAAAGATTAACTCAATAGAAACATTACCTCAAAATGTAAAATACAAAACTATAAAACTCCTAGAAGACAACACTGGAGAAAACCTAGATAACTTTGGGTACAGTGATGACTTCTTAGACATAACACCAAAGGAATGATCCATGAAAGAAATAATTGATAAGCTGTAGATAATCAAAATTTACCTGAATCTTCCCCTTAATTTTATTGAGATTCTAAAAGCTCTAAAATATTAAGTCCTAATTAAAAATTAAAAAAAAATTCCATCCTCAAAAGTCTTCCAATGACTCCTTCAAGCTTCAAAATATTCCTATTCATCTCTGTTTTGTAAAATTTACATAATTTGGCTATCACTTACTTATTGGAATATATGTGAATCTATGTGAGATCTTGGACTTTGATCACACCTTGGCTTATGAATATATCTGCTATTTCTCTTTTTGTTACTGTATAAAGAGTAAGAATTTTAAGCTAGATACAAATTGAGTTTGAATCCATGTTCTGCCTCTTCATACCCATGGGACTCTACACATTTCATTTAACCTAGCTTCATCTGTGAAAAGGTGATGGTAATATAAGGGTTGCTGATAATACCCATAGTGCTTATAACTCAGGACTTGACATATAGTAGGCACTCACGTAGGGCTTCCTAGGGGGCACTAGTGGTAAAGAACCTGCCTGCCAATGCAGGAGACATTAAAGTCACAGATTCAATCCCGGGGTCAAGGAGATCCCCTGAAGGAGGGCATAGAAACCCACTCCAGTATTCTAGCCTGGAGGATCCATGGACTACAGTCCATAGGATTGCAAAGAGTTGGACATGACCAAAGTGACTTAGCATGCACATACAGACACCTACTAGTTGGAAGGATGGTAATACTGAGGATGATGGGTTTTTGACCACTGAGCAGGTTTTCAGAGAGTAGAGAAAGTCTCTCTCTGAATAAAAACTTCAACTAAGTCCTAAGTTAATCAATACTTATTTATTTAGCTTGCATGTATTTTTCCCTAACTACTAGAATACCTGATATCTAAACCCTATATTCTTTCTCATATAGCTCCTGGAGATGGTGAAGGGCAGGGAAGCCTGATGTGCTGCAGTCCATGGGGTTGCACAGTCAGACATGACTGAGTGACTGAAAGACAAAATTCTATCTCATGCTGTTGTCTTTATGTAAATAAAACATTCACTAATCAGATGTTTTGGAGACTGTTGATGGAAGTTAATGATTAGAAGTATGGATTTTGGAAGGATTGTATCTGCCACCAACAAACTGCTTAAAACTTGGCATGTTACTTTATCTCTCCTTGCCTCAGTTTATTTATACATAAATTCTGAATGGTAAAAGGAGTTCTCATAATTAAATTAACACTTACATAAAGTACTTAGAATAGTTCTTGACAATCAAAAGCTCTCAATTTCAGATAGTATTTGCTTATCATTATTATTTCATTTTTAGTTCTCTCTTTAATAACCTTCTCCCCAACTCCCTTTCAAAACATTTAGCATTATGTGGTCAAAGAGAGGGTCCTTTAGTACTTAGTGACTTGAAATAGGATTCAATTTGGGTTCACAAAGGTTAAAAGAAAAACACTGACCATGCCAGTAGAGTTTGTGGAAATCAGCAGAATTTATAGAATTTAGTGTACTAAACTCTGGTAGAAGTGTGAATTGGAAAAGCGTTTCTAAAGAACATTGCAGGGCAATTTAACTTTGTTATGCCAGTGAAATAATAGAGCAAATGCACTAACCTGAACATATAAGATTGGTAATTGCACACCTTTATATATAAGGAAATATCAACTTCAACCTATATCAAAAGGAAAATGGTAAAACAAACTATAGAATATTCACAAGTGTGTGCCCATAAGTCCCTGAAGCCTCACTCTCCATTACTATAGCCTATCTCAGTAAACATCTCCAGCTTCAATTCAATTTCTCCTAAAGCATACGATTCCTACCTGACTCCTTTCTATATTATCTTTCGGTAAGTAAAGTCACTCAGTTATGTCCAACTCTTTGCGACCCCATGGACTGTTGCCTACCAGGCTCCTCTGTCCATGGGATTTTCCAGGCAATAGTACTGGAGTGGATTGCCATTTCCTTCTCTAGGGGATCTTCCTGACCCAGGGATCGAACCCAGGTCTCCCACATTGTAGACAGATGCTTAACCATCTGAGCCACCAATTACTTAAGGAGAAGTAACTAAGGAGAGATAAGGAGGGCTGAGCTAAGGAGAGCTACAGACTTTCGGTAAGTCCCACCAATTCTTCTATTACATACTCTACTCAGTCATTACCAACTGAGCTAAGCCATTATCATCTCTCATATGGACTGCTGGTATAGCCTCCTCATCAGTTTCTTTGCTTCCATGCCAATGAAGTTTTCACAGAGTAGTCTGAGATGTCTTAAAAATATAAATAAGATCAATTAAAACATCTTCTTAGAGCTTCTGATTATTCCCTGTCACACCTCACATGCAGAGATAGATACAGACTTTCAGCTGTGATCTACAATATGCTAGTGAATCTTTCCAATGTCATCCTGTGCTGTTGTTTCTTCTTGTGTACTATATTCCAATACCATCAACCCTCTTACTGTTTCTCCAACATGCCAAGCTTGTTCCTACCTTAGAATCTTATACCAGCTTACCCTCTGCCTAGAAAGTCTCTCCCCTAGGTTTGTGAGTGGCTGATTTCTTTACAGGGTCAACTTAAATATTTCTTCTCAGATCTTTCTTCACAACCAAATCTAAAGCAGTCCCTCCACCTACTTCATCCCCATTCCCAGACATTTTCTTGATACAGTTTACTGTCTTTGTAGAATAATCATATTTGGAATCCTCTTGCTATTAATCTGTGTGCATTACTTGCTCAGTCATGTCTGACTCGTTGTGACCCCATTGATTGTAGCCCACCAGGCTCCTCTGTCAATGGAATTCTCCAGGCAAGAGTACTTGAGTGGGTTGCCATTCTATTCTCCAGGAAATTTTTCCAACCAGGGATCGAACCCAGACCTTCTACATTGCAGGAAGATTCTTTACTGTCTGACCACCAGGGAAGCCTGTTTACTTCTTTACTATTTTTCTTTTCCTAGGAAGATCCCCTGGAGAAGGGAATGACAACCCACTCCAGTATTCTTGCCTGGGAATCCCCCATTACAGAGGAGCCTGGTGGGCTACAGGTCCTTGGGATCACAAAAAGTCAGATACGACTGAGTGACTAAGTCTAGTCCAGTTGAATATAGGCTCTATAAAGCGAGGACATTACCTAAGAGAGAACTCTGGATTATTTCTCAGATTTTACTCCATGAAAAGGTATTTCATTATTATTGTTATTATTATTATCATTATCATCATTATTATTGTTTATTGTCTGACTTAAGAATTTTTACATCGTTTTCACTATTTCAGAGCAAAAAAAAAAGAGCATTTCTTTACATAGATCTCATAAACCATATAGCTTCTCCCACTTATTTTTTCTTACACTCCCATTTATAAAATAGTAAATCCATTAATTTGGTGCTGATGATTTTTGTTTTTCCTTAAATCTTCTCATCACTGTCGTATTTTTATAAATTAGAATATTAATATATTACAATAGGACTTGAAAAATCTTTAAAAACCATGTCAGTCATTTAACCTATCTTATTTCATATAACTATACTTAACAATCTAAAAAGACAGGAAATATTATGTCTGTGAGTAAGAGATAACATTTGTTGACTAAATGGTAAAGAACCTGTCTGCCAATGCAGGAGACATGAGAGACGTGGGTTCAATCCCTGGGTCAGGAAGATCCCCTGGAGGAGGAACTGGCAACCCACTCTAGTATTCTTGCCTGGAGAATTCCATGCACAGAGGAGCCTGGTGGGCTACAGTCCATAGGGTCTCAAAGAGTCGCGCATGACTGAAGTGACTTAGCACTTAGCACAGAACACTGTTAAATTTGTTCTCCTTATGTTAACCAATCTTCAAAACAACTAACAACACATTCTACAGATCAGGAAGCTAAGAAGCAAATAAATTAAGTTGTCCAATATTTTGCAATTATTGTTAATGGCCATGTCAGAATTCAAACCTAATCCATCTGACTCCATATATTCCTTTAACTTCTATAGTATGTTGATTTTAACTTCTATATTAACTTCTTTATTATATTGCTTAACTTCACTTCTTAACTTTTCTTAACTTCTATATTACTTTCATGTATGAAGAAATTTCCTTAGAGTTTGAGGAATTTGAGAGTACATGGCAGAACAGGATTTGAATGAAAAGCATGTACTCTATTAATTTATTAAACTATCCTGTCTATTCCAAAGAGATCTGGTGCCTCAGTCAAGATAATGAAATGTTTCGTGATGAGAGATGCTGCCAGAGCCCACTTCTTACCTCCCATTCACTGTTTGCTCATTCTCTATTGAAAGTTTTCTTCCTTGTGGGATTGATTAAAAGTCTTGTGGTTGTCCACTACTCACTGTTACATCCACTTTTATCCCAGCACATGTGAACAAATGGGACTGGCATAGAAAAGGAACTTCAGGGAGAATGTGTGGTCTCAGGAGCTAGGATGGCAGATTTGGCTGAGAAGCACCAGCAATAATAGCTGTCCTGAATGGAGCACTATCTGTATTACAAGCACTCTGAGCACTCAGGGTGCCTCATTTGGATCTTCATAATAATCCTATGAGGTAGCTATAATTATCTCCATTCTGAAGTGAGGCAACAGAGTTTAAGACTTACCCAAGGTCACCAATACAGTATACTAATGCCTATATATGGAATTTAGAAAGATGATAACGATAACACTGTATGCGAGACAGCAAAAGAGACACTGATGTATAGAACAGTCTTTTGGACTCTGTGGGAGAGGGAGAGGGTGGGATGATTTGGGAGAATGGCACTGAAACATGTATAATATCGTATACGAAACGAGTCACCAGTCCAGGTTTGATGCACGATACTGGATGCTTGGGGCTGGTGCACTGGGATGACCCAGAGGGAGGGTACGGGGAGGGAGGTTGGAGGGGGTTTCAGGATGGGGAACACGTGTACACCCGTGGTGCATTCATGTTGATGTATGGCAAAACCAATACAATATTGTAAAGTAATTAGCCTCCAATTAAAATAAATAAATTTAATTAAAAAAAAAAAAGACTTACCCAAGGTCATGCACAGGGGTAGAAGTGAAACACCAGGATTTGAATATGAGTTTCTCTAATGCCATCGACTACTCTTCAACACCACTCATACGAATTCCTAAACAAAACTAGGAGGGAGCAGAGTACTCTGTACCAGAGTCTTATTTTAAGCCTGTTTATAAATGACTTTTTAAATTGCAATATGGAGAGTACAACTTGTAATTCACACAGGGAGAATGCTGGCTAAGGGAGGGCTCAGAAGTCAATGAGGGCATCCTGAGATAGAACAAAGTTTCTGTCCTTACATAACACAGGTGCATAAAATGCTTCCAGCCTAGACATGCAACATTAATGCTGTCACTGGATTATACGTTCATAGCTGTCATTCCCAATATTATTATGGTATCATGGCAACTGATTCAGGTCAGAATTCCTGCATTTTAATTCTTGCCAAACAGTGGAAAGAATGTCTCACTTATTGTCAGAAGTCAAAAACTCCTTAGAGTTCTTCTAGCCCAACCTATTCATTGTATAGATTAAGAAATGGAATCCAACTGACGTTAAAATGTACGGTAGCAACTTGGATGAATCACAAAGACAGTGATTCATCTGTGGGGTGACAGAAGCCAGATACAAAAGATGGGGCCACCATGTAAAATTTTACAAGGAAATTTAAGCCTACTGTTTTTAAACACATGATATACAATTTCTTTAATATAAAGTTCCAGACAGATAAAACAAATATGTACTGATAGGAATTCAAATAAGGGTAACATCTGTGACTAGGCGGAAGAGACATTTGCTATTAAGAGGCACAAAGAAACCTTTAAGGCAATAAAAAAATGTCTATACTTTGATCTGAATGATGATTACAAAGATATATACATACATAAAATGCCTCAAAATGTGCACTTAAGATTTGCAAATTTTAGTATATGCAACTTCTATCTAAAAATAAAATGAAAGAAGAAAATAAATGCCCACATATTAAGACGCTTGTCTTAAGTCTTACATCATCCTAAGATGCTCACTCATCTTCCACTGAATAATACCCAGAGACTATTTCTTCATATATTTAGAATTACATTTAGGATTGTATACAAAAAAAAATTACTCTGTACCACAGGGAAGAAATTTACTCAAGATCATATAATAAGGAAAAGACTAGGTTTGGATTTTACATTTCATCTCATAATGGCTTAGAAATGCCTGAAATTAAAAGTTTTTAGTGAAGTCCCTGGCAACACTTTTGGAAAACAGTACATAAAACAAAAGTACTGAGTCTCAAGCTAGATAATTCATATTCAAAGGTCAACTTTACCATAATTTGTACAAATTACACAGTCTTTCACATGACAGGCACTCAATTTATTTTGGGGGAGGATCAGTGTGAAAGGCAAATTTGGAAAACTCAGCAGTGGCCACAGGATTGGAAAAGGTCAGTTTTCATTCCAATCCCAAAGAAAGGCAATGCCAAAGAATGCTCAAACTACTGCACAATTGCACTCATCTCACACACTAGTAAAGTAATGCTCAAAATTCTCCAAACCAGGCTTCAGCAATACGTGAACCATAAACTTCCAGATGTTCAAGCTGGTTTTAGAAAAGGCAAAGGAATCAGAGATCAAATTGCCAACATCTGACGGATCATTGAAAAAGCAAGAGAGTTCCAGAAAAACATCTATTTCTGTTTTATTGACTATGCCAAAGCCTTTGACTGTGTGGATCAAAATAAACTGTGGAAAATTCTGAAGGAGATGGGAATACCAGACCACCTCACCTGCCTCTTGAGAAACCTGTATGCAGGTCAGGAAGCAACAGTTAGAACTGGACATGGAACAACAGACTGGTTCCAAATAGGAAAAGGAGTACGTCAAGGCTGTATATTGTCACCCTGCTTATTTAACTTCTATGCAGAGTACATCATGAGAAACGCTGGGCTGGAAGAAGCACAAGCTAGAATAAAGATTGCCAGGAGAAATATCAATAACCTCAGATATGCAGATGACATCACCCTTATGGCAGAAAGTGAGGAAGAACTAAAGAGCCTCTTGATGAAAGTGAAAGAGGAGAGTGAAAAAGTTGGCTTAAAGCTCAACATTCAGAAAACTAAGATTATGACATCTGGTCCCATCATTTCATGGCAAATAGATGGGGAAACAGTGGAAACAGTGGCTGACGTTAGTTTTGGGGGCTCCAAAATCACTGCAGATGGTGATTGCAGCCATGGAATTAAAAGACACTTGCTCCTTGGAAGGAAAGTTATGACCTACCTAGACAGTATATTAAAATGCAGAGACATTACATTGCCAACTAAGGCCCGTCTAGTCAAAGCTATAGTTTTTCCAGTAGTTATGTATGGGTGTGAGAGTTGGACCATAAAGCTGAATGCCGAAGAATTGATGCTTTTGAACTGTGGTGTTGGAGAAGACTCTTGAGAGTCCCTTAGACTGCAAAGAGATCAAACCAGTCCATCCTAAAGATCAGTCCTGAATATTCACTGGAAAGACTGATGCTGAAGCTGAATCTCCACACTTTGGCCACCTGATGGGAAGAGCTGACTCATAAGAAAAGACCCTGATGCTGGGAAAGATTGAAGGCTGGAGGAGAAAGGGGTTATAGAAGTTGATATGGTTGGTTGATATCACCAACTCAATGGACATGAATCTGAGCAAGCTCTGGGAGATGGAGAAGCACAGGGAAGCCTGGTGTGCTGTCGTCCACAGGGTCATAAAGAGTTGGACGCACCTGAGCAACTGAGCAACAACACAGAACTCAATAACCAAGAAAACAAAAATCCAGTTGAAAAATGGGCAGAAAACTTAAATAGCCATTTCTTCAAAGAAGAAATGAAAGTGACCAATAGGCACATGAAAAGATGCTCAACACTGCTAATTATTATAGAAATGCAAGTAAAAACTATAATGAGGTACATGGCACACTGGTCAGAATGACCATTGTTAAAGTCTACGAATAACAAATTCTCGAGTGGTTAAGAAAAGGGAATCATCTTACACTATTGTTAGGTAGCAACTCACTGTTACATCCTTTGTAAGTTGGGGTAGCCACTTGGAAAACACTATGAAGGTTTCTCAAAAAAACTAAAAATGGATATCATATAATCTAGCGATCCTATTCATGGGCATACATCCAGAAAAAAGCTATAATTAAAATCCTACTCAACCACGAAAAATAATGAAATAATGCCATTTGTAGCAACATGGATGCAACTAGAGATTATTATACTAAGTGAAATAAGTCAGGAAGAGAGAGACAAATACCATTTGATATCATTTACATGTGGAATCTAAAATATGACCCTAATGGACATCCCTATGAAACAAACAGACTCACAGACACAGAGAACAGAACTGTGGTTGCCAAGGGGGAACAGGGGTGGGGTCGGGATCAGTTTATGGTTGGAGTTAGCAGATGTAACCTGTTATATAAAGAATGGATAAATTAGGTCCTACTGCATAGCCCAGGGAACTATATTCAATATCCTGTGATAAACCTTAATGGAAAAGAATATTAAAGGGAGTGTGTGTGTGTGTGTGTGTGTGTGTGTGTGTATAACTGAATTGCTTTGCTATGCAGCAGAAATTAACACAACATTGTATATCAACTGTTCTTCAAAAAAATAATTATAGTATAAAGTGAAATCATTTATAATAGAATTTTTAAGAAAATCAAACACTTAGGAATAAGTCTTAAAAAAGTTGTGCAAGATCTCTGAACTAAAAAAAAAAAAAATTCTGAAAGAAATTGAAGACCCACATAAATGGATAGATATTCTCTGTTCATGGGTCAAAAAACTCAGTATTCAAGATGTTAATTCTCCCTAAATTGGTCTATAACTACAATGTAAACCCATTTTAAAAGGCCAGCTTTGGTTTTAAAAGCCCAGTTTTGCTGGCCTTTTTTTGTAAGGTTTTGAAAATTAATATTCTGATTCCAAAGTTTATCTATAAATTCAAAGGATATAGAACAGCAAGGATAATATTTAAAAGGGAGAATAAATTTGGAAGACTTAAACTACAAGACCTTCCAGAAAGCAACAAACTAAGACAACATGAATTTGATGCAGAGATAGAAAAATAGACCGATGGAAAAGAATACTGAAACCAGAAATATTATATGAACTAATAAGAAAAGCAACCTAACTAGTAAGTGGGCAAAAGCCTTAAATAACACTTCAAAAAAAGGAATATCCAAGGGGCCAATGTGCATATCAAAAGGCACAAAGCATTATAAATAATTAAACACAAAATCACAATAATGTATCACTATCCCTCCACCAAAAGAGCTAAAATTTAGAGGACCGATAGTGTCACGGATCGTCATTACCACTGTCACCACTACATCATGTAGTATATTGAGCAACTTGAACTCTCCTGCATTCCTGGGGGGAGTGTAAATTTGTTCTGCCTCTTTGGAAAACTATTGCTTACCTTGTGATACACCCATTAAACTTTTAGGTGTAAACTCAAGAGAAACAAAGTGTATTTCCACTAAAAGACATGTACAAAATGTACATCAGCTCCTCCATAAGAGAAAAATCCAAATGCCTATTAACAATAGAGTAAATAAATATATTGTAGTATATTTATACAATATGATATTCATCAATAAATAGCAACATACCTACATCCATTTAAATAAATAAATTTCAAAAACATTACATCGAATGAAAGAAGCCAGACACCAAAGCATGATTATACTATGTGATTTCATTTATATTATGTTCAAAAATAAGCAAAATAATACCATTTAAAAAGATAAAGAAATAGAAACAATAGAAGACAGTAACACCATAGAGAAAGAAAGTGAAAGTGAAGTCGCTCAGTCTTGTCCGACTCTTAGCGACCCCATGGACTGCAGCCTACCAGGCTCCTCTGTCCATGGGATTTTCCAGGCAAGAGTACTGGAGTGGGGTGCCATTGCCTTCTCCATCAGAGTCTTTAGTGCCAATAAAACTGACAACTACAATGGGAAGCAGCGGGAGGGCAGGGGGCAGAGGAAAAGAAAAAAGGAAAAAATCCCAAAGAATCTACAAAACAAGTCAAAACATAAGAATGATAAATGTGTTTCTTGAGTCACTGTTGTCAGAGCCTTTTTCCTCTCTGGGAGTCACAGTCCACCTCAACCTCCCTAGGATGCCCTCCAACACTGTGCTGGTTTCTGGACCTGCCGTAGGGGCAGTTCAGATTCTAATCTGATCCTGTGTGTTCTTGCCTCCAATGTCCACAGCTATCAGAACTAGTATGTTTTCTTTTGTGGGAGCTCTCAGTTCCTTTTATATATTCCATAGACACAGAGTCTGCCTCGGTGATCATGTGGATTTAATCTGCAGCTTGTACAGCTGGTGGGAAGGTTTTGGGTCTTCTTCCTTAGCCACATTGCCTCTGGGTTTCAATTGTGGTTTTATTTCCACCTCTGCATGTGGGTCCTCCACTGGGATTTGCTCCTGAGGCTGCTCTAGAGGACTTGGGTCTGTCCCTCTGAGGGCCAGGTTTTAAGGTGGTGTAGCTGCTTGGGTAGCAGGGGTTCTGGCAGCACCAGGTACTCAAGGGAAGTTGGCAGCTAGGGCAGCAGGAAATATAGTGCTCTAGAAGTATATGGCAACCAGTATTGGCCAATATGCTCCAGTATTCTTGCCTGGAGAAACCCCCTGACAGAGAAGTCTGGCAGGCCACAGTCCACAGGGTCACAAAGAGCTGGACATGACTTTAAAGCGTATATTTAAAGCATACGCAGATGCAAGACATTTTTTGCTTATGGCAGCTCTGCCCTAGTGAGGGTTGAGCATGATGGTGGTGCAGCTGCCTGGTTTGTGGGGATCCTGGCAGCGCCAAGTGTGCAGGGACACAGACTGCCTCCGCCACAGGAGTTATGGCCCTATCCAAATCTTTCCTTGAGCCTCCTGTAGCTGGCGATCAAGTCTCTTTGGCCAGTCATTCTCCATAGCTCTGCCCATTCAGGCACTTGGAGGGCTCCCTTTCCTGTGGTGCTTCTCTGTTATTTGGCATGTCAGGCACGTACAGGAGCTCCCCTGACTGGGGTCCTACTCTGTAGATCAGCGTGTCAGGCACTTAAAGGGGCACGCTGAGTAGGGTCCTACTCTGTAATTCAGTGCTACAGGCATTTGATGGTCCAGGCTCTCTCTTGTTCAACTACTGATACTGGCGTGTGGGGAGAGGCTACGGTGATGGCTCCACCCCTTACTAGTGACTCAGCAGTATCCTCTTGCTTCCATGGCTGCCTGGCTTTCCTCCACAGGCATTTCCCACCACAATCTCCTCCCTAACATCCCCTCTATCTGTCTCATCGCAGTCAACAACAGCCCTCACCCTGAGATTACTCCACAATCCCTAACACTAGCTCCCAGCCACTGCACCTTCTCGAAGCCCTGCATCCCTGTCAGGGGTATAGCTGCAGCAAGAACAGTTGGATTCTCATTCCATTTAGGCTGCCACAGATCAGCTGTTTCACTCTCAGCTTTAAATGTTCCTCCTCTGACTCAGACAATTGCCCCGATGCAGAGATCAGACCCCTGCTTCAGTTCCCCCACCGACCCAGGGCAGGTCCAGTCCTATTAACACCCCTGTTTTCCTCCCTAGTTCTTTGGTCCTACCGAGTTTTGTATGGCTGGTTCTATATATTCTTTTCTGCTGGTCAGGTACTCCTGTCCGCTCTCAGCTGGTGTTCTGCATGCATTTCTGTGTCTGAAGGTATATTCTTGATGTATCTGTAGAGAGAGATGTACTACACACCCACCTACTCCTCTGCCATCTTTAGGCCTTCTACATTTATAGAAAGAAAAGTGAAGTCCCTCAGTCGTGTCCGACTCTTTGTGACCCCATGGACTGTAGCCTACCAGGCTCCTCCATCCATGGGATTCTGCATGCAAGAATACTAGACTGGGTTGCCATTTCCTTCTCCAGGAAATCTTCCCAACCCAGGGATTGAACCCAGGTCTCCCACATTATAGGCAGATGCTTTACCATCTGAGCCACCATTTATAGTTAAATATGAAGGCAATGGCACCCCACTCCGGTACTCTTGCCTGGAAAATCCCATGGATGGAGGAGCCTGGTAGGCTGCAGTCCATGGGGTCGAGAAGAGTCGGACACGACTGAGGGACTTCACTTTCACTTTTCACCTTCATGCATTGGAGAAGGAAATGGCAACCCACTCCAGTGTTCTTGCCTGGAGAATCCCAGGGACGGGGGAGCCTGGTGGGCTGTCATCTCTGGGGTTGCACAGAGTCTGACACAACTGAAGTGACTTGGCAGCAGTAGCAGCAGCACAAACTGTTTAGTGTAGCCAACAATGCCCTGCATAATCTCCTTCTTACCTATCTCTTCATTTTCATCATGCTATTCTTACCTGTGTTCACCTGGCTTTGACTGCACTACCTTCCTTGGTGTTTAAAAGATATCACAAACTCTCTCCTAACTCAGGGAAGTTGCTCATGTTAGTTCCTTCATCTTGAAAACTGTTCTGCCTAAGTCATCCCTGACTGACTTCTTATCTCAGTCTTCATGTCTCAAACTAATTGTGGCTATTTTCCCTGAAAACATATCTAAAGTAAAGGCCCTCACTATTTTCTGTCAAAGCACCATTTTAATTTCCTTCATGGCATTTATCATATCTATAACCATTTTTTAAATTTATTATTTGTCCACTGCTTCTCTTCCAATGCATTACATAGTCTACAAAGTCAAAGACCATGCTTTTCTTTTCAACATTATGGCTTCAGCACTTGATACTGTCCCCAGATCATGGGATATGCTCAATAATAATTGCTAAACCATTTGCCTGATAATTCACATTTGAAAAATCTACATTAGTTTCTACTATGTTCTAAGTGCTTGACATAGAGAAAATGATCAATGTAGTTTTTAAGAACAGGCATTCTTATACAGAAGTAGACAAAGGATTACAAAATTGTGTGGGAAATGCCATAAAGAGGCATTGGTAGGAAAAGGACAATTTGGTCTTCCTAAAGGAGGCAAGCTCCAAAATCACTTCAGATGGTGATTGCAGCTATGAAATTAGAAGACGCTTACTCCTTGGAAGGAAAGTTATGACCAACCTAGATAGCATATTCAAAAGCAGAGACATTACTTTGCCAACAAAGGTCCATCTAGTCAAGGCTATGGTTTTTCCAGTGGTCATGTATGGATGTGAGAATTGGTCTGTGAAGAAAGCTGAGCGCCGAAGAATTGATGCTTTTGAACTGTGGTGTTGGCAAAGACTCTTGAGAGTCCCTTGGACTGCAAGGAGATCCAACCAGTCCATTTTAAAGGAGATCAGTCCTGGGTGTTCTTTGGAAGGACTGATGCTAAAGCTGAAACTCCAATACTTTGGCCACCTCATGTGAAGAGTTGACTCATTGGAAAAGGCCCTGATGCTGGGAGGGATTGAGGGCAGGAGGAGAAGGGGACGACAGAGGATGAGATGGCTGGATGGCATCACCAACTCGATGGACATGAGTTTGAGTGAACTCCGGGAGTTGGTGATGGACAGGGAGGCCTGGCGTGCTGCGATTCATGGGGTCACAAAGAGTCAGACACGACTGAGTGACTGAACTGAACTGAACTGAAAGGAGGCAAGAAGTCTTCATGGAGAAACTGACATTGGAATTAAATCAGAGGTTCTCAAAAGGTTCCAATTTTGCTCCCAAGGGCATTTGGCAATGTCTAGAGACATTTTAATCATCACAACTGGGGAAGAAGGAGATTGTTGTTGATACCCAGGTGGGTAAAGACCAGGAATCATCCTGCAATGTACATTACAGCAACCCCCAAAGAATGGGTTTTCCGGCTCAAAACTTCAAATGGGCCAGGCTTGAGAAATTCTGAATTAGATCTTCAAAAATTAATGAAGATTTCCTACTAGCTAGATGGCGATAACTTTCTGTCTTCCTGAAAATATGTATTCTATACCAGTTGCTATTTATAACCAATTCTAAAATATACATCTATTTATATCACACCAAGTTCATAATTTTTCTGATATTATTACAATATCTACAAATGTATTGAGTAATTATTCCAAGTCAGGGTTTTCATGACAATCTTGTGAGAAAGGTGTTATTGTCCCCATTTTACTGAAAAGGAAACTAAGATTCAAAGAAAATAAATAACCAATAGGGTCTTTATTCTCCTTTTGCCTGGAGAATAAAATCCAAACACCTTGTCATGTCAACTTACTGCTCAATCTGATTCCACCCTTCCTTTCCAGCTTTATTTCCCAATAGTCTTCCCAAGCACAAAAGTTTAATTATGAATAGCAATTACTAATGACAAAATGCTAATTTCCAAAAATAGCTTGGAAAACAACTGGACACTATCCAGCAAAATTGAGAAGACATATACCCTGTGGACAAGCAATGCAAATCCTAGATGTACATCTCAGAGATACTCTTGCACCTCTTCACTAGGAGATGTGTACAAGAATACTCAAATACCATTTCTGGGCAACAGGAGAAAAGAATAGAGGGAAAGAGATAAATCAATACAAAAATCTATCAGTAAGAGACTTAGATAAATGAGTTGTGGCTTATTTATACAATGGGATAATACAGAGCAATTAAATGTTATATGCACAGAAATATACATATCAACATGGACAAAATCTCACAAGTATAATATTAAGAAAAATGCAAGTAGTGTGAATATAAATAGCATATAACAACATTGGTATGCAGTTCAAAACATATAAACACCTAAACAAACTATTCAGATGCCCATATTTAAGAAACAAACCTGTATGTAAAGGTAAGTAAAACAATCACAAACACCACATTCAGAATAGTGGTTATTTTTAAAGGGAAAAGAAGGCCACGAGATCTAGAATCTTCAGTATATTTGGTAATATGCTACTTCTTAAGATGAAACATGGGTACACAAGTCTTCATTATAGTATTCTTTTCATTCTTTATAGATTGGTCTATGTATACATTATTTATATGTAGGGACTTCCCTGGTGGTCCAGTGGTTAGGGCTCTGCACTTCCACTGCAGGAATCATGGGTTCCATCCCTGATTAAGGAACTAAGATCTCACATGCAAAGTGGCACAGCCAAATAAATAAATAAATAAACTATTATTCATATGTAGTAAATGTTTTAAACTGATACCATATTTTTTTTAGTTTTTAAAAATCTATTTATTTTTAATTGAAGGATAATTGGTTTACAATATTGTGCTAGTTTCTACCATACATCAACATGAATCAGCTGTAGGTATACATATGTCCCCTCCCTCTTGAACCTCTCTCCCACCTTCCACACCATCCCACCCCTCTAGGGTATTACAGAACCCCAGTTTGAGTTCCCTGAGTCATACAGCAAATTCCCATTGGTTGTTTATTTTACATATGTAAACTTATACCATTTTTTAAAATTTTATTTTATTTTTAAACTTCACAATATTGTATTGGTTTTGCCAAATATCGAAATGAATCTGCCACAGGTATACATGTGTTCCCCATCCTGAACCCTCCTCCCTCCTCCCTCCCCATACCATCCCTCTGGGTTGTCCCAGTGCACCAGCCCCAAGCATCCAGTATCGTGCATCGAACCTGGACTGGCGACTCGTTTCATATATGATATTATACGTATTTCAATGCCATTCTCCCAAATCATCCCACCCTCTCCCTCTCCCACAGAGTCCAGAAGACTGTTCTATACATCAGTGTCTCTTCTGCTGTCTCGTATACAGGGTTATTGTTACCATCTTTCTAACTTCCATATATATGCGTTAGTATACTGTATTGGTGTTTTTCTTTCTGGCTACAATAGTAAACAATAGTAAAGTTAAAAAATAAAATAAAAAAATAAAGGGAGAACACACACACACACACACACAAAATAATGTCATCCCAATATCCTAATATGAGACTTTTATCCTAATAAGAGAGTTACTAAGATTTGTACTGTTAAAAAAGAAAAAAAGATGTTTTGGGAAAAGAACCATGAGAAAAGAAAAAAGGATAGATTGGAATGGAGAGTAGGAAAAACAATTTAGAGGCTATGGAAAGAGACAGAAAGATCAGGACTAAGAAAGTAGCTTGATCAGACTAATTAGGCATCTGTTTAATCTCTCCCATCTTTGGTATTATTAAGTATGGATTAGTTACCAAATCCCAGAGCTGCAGATTAACTTGAGATAGAACATGCTCATTTACCAGTAGCATGAAAAATACATGGGGATTTTAAAAGGAGTTATCTTTAAATTTCTAAAAATAAAGTATAATGGCTTTAGAAATTAACCACAATATTTCCCTTTAGCTGAAGATATTCTATGAAATGAAATGAGTCACATTAACAAATTACATAAACTCAGGTCAACAGGATGCCAACTTGACTGTTGAGTTATACCACTCAAAAACTTTATTTGCTGGAAAGAATAAGCACAGTTTCTCAAGATGCTTAAATAATTTCTAGGAAGCTGTTCCTTGATTCCTTGACAGACCTCAGAGTTGAAAGAGTCAAAGACATTCAAAACTGGAAAGGACACTAGAGATGATCTAATTCAACACTTTCCTTGTACTGATGATGAGGCTCAGTGGGGGAGGGGTACTCATCCAAGGTTGCAGGACAAGTTATTTGATTCACTCACTAAGGTAAATATTCACTGAACTCCTAACTTGTGTGAAGTACTGCTTTGGTATCTGAACCAGGAATGGAATCCTGATCTCCAGAACGGCTCTTGTGCAACAATGTGTGCAGCCAAGCTTTAATATCAAATTAATTCATGGGGACCAATTTCGGCTCATACATCTGTAACTGAGGTCCTTGTCTATCAGTTGTGGAATCCTGGGCCCTTATCTAGACCTACTAAGTCAGAATCTCTCGGGGAAGGGTTATGAAAACTCTATTTATTCATTTCCTAATTCTCACTAATATGAAATTTGAGAAGCACAATCTTGAGGGAATGGAAAGGGAAAAGCAAGGACTTAAATTTTTAATTGAATTTAGAAAGGCAAATGGGCTTCCCTGGTGACTCAGCGGTAAAGCATCTGCCTGCCAATGCAGGAGACAGGGGTTCGATCTCTGGATCAGAAAGATCTCTTGGAGAAATGGCAACCTACTCCAGTATTCTTGCCTGGGAAATCTCATGAATGGAGGACCTGGCGGGCTACAGTTCATAGGGTGACAAAGGAGTTGGAAACAACTTAGCGACTAAACAACAACAACAGGAAGGCAAATAGCTAATACATGTCAACATATTCCCAGAAGTAGGAAAGAAACTGATCCTTGAGTCTAGATTTATAACATGTCAGAGTCTCAGAAACTGATTGACCATTTACCAACAAAGTATACTTCACTGTTGTTCTATGCACGTTTACATTTATCTACAATTACCTCTGCTTTTTTCCTATCAGAAGAATATAGTTCAGGATGGTTAAGTGGCTTACAGGAGGTCACAAAGCTAAGAGGCAAGGGCAAATTTTTTTTCCACTACACCACAATTTCCTCACCTGTCAAATATAGGAACTGTACTTGATGGAATTTAAAATTCTCTTGATGATGTATGAAAAATCAGAGAGTGTGTTTCTCTGTGTTTTAATTCATTGCAGACTCAATGCCAATGTTTCCTTTAAGGAAGCAGAGGAAAAAATAAAGGCCAAATATCTCTCATCAGACTGAGACCCAGAAACTGCCTTAGAGAAGAATATCCTATGACAGTCCAATATTTGGAACCACCATACTATTCTTACAAATATTGAACTGTGTTGGTTGGTCTCCAATTCCTAACTTCACCATCTGAAACTGAGTCCCGGCCTATCACTATCGAATCCAAGTGGGTGGATAGAGTTCCGGGTTCCAGCTTCTCCAGGTTATTAAATTCCACTGAAGTTAACCAGGTTTAGCTGCTGAACAAGTCTGTGTTATATAGCTGGCAAGTAGCAAAACCATGACCATACCCAAGCTTCCTGATGCAAACACCAAAACACTGTACATTAAACTTCCCTCAAATGCACTTGAGTTAGGGAAAGAACGTGGAAAATAATATGCACAGAATCCAATCCATCACAATACTGAAGTACACAGAAATTCCGTTTTGTATTACTATGATTGCTTGAGGCTAAAATGCTACCAGCCTCTTCACCAACACGCACCACTTCTTTGTGCCACATCAGCCCATCTGCTAGAACAATAACCCATTCACTGAATGACACAGCCAAGTTCAATGCTCCAGAACATATGGCCAGGAGATTGAATGAAATTATATAATTGATGGAAGAAGAAAAACAAGGAATGAAGTAACAGTGAAATGCGTAAGATCGCTGGGTGGATCTGGACAGGAATCAGGAAAGGAAAGATTGTGTTCATGGGATTGGAAGAACTGTGGTAAAATAAGGGTAGCCTAGGGTTCCCAAACTAGCTTTGGCTGAGCCAAGTTGACATTTTATGTTTTACCAGAGAAGCAGAAACAAACAACATTGAAGGCGATGATACATATGGAGGCTTCTATCCTACCCTTGCTGGGTTTTTTGGAAAAATTATAAGGAGACAAGAAACCTATGGAAGCCAGTCATTCTGTACCCTTACTTGGAGACACACTCATCTCCATTTAGCTCTTCAGAGAAGCGTGGAACCTTTGAGTAGGAAGGGTCTTAAAGGTCATCCTTTGTAACTCCCTCAGGTTACAGATGATGCAACTGATGCACAGAAAGAATAAATGACTTGCCCAAGGTCACGCAGTGAGTCACTATCCAAGCTGGGGCATAAGCGCCCATTGTACTCTGCCTTCCTCTTGCGTGCTTAGTCACTTCAGTTGTGTCCCACTCTCTGCGACTCCATGGACCATGGCTCGCCAGGCTCCTCTGTCCTTGGGATTCTCCAGGCAAGAATACCGGAGTGGGTTGCCATTTCCTTCTCCCTGCCTTCCTCTTAGAAGTTATATAACTGAAGTTTTTCTTGTTATTATTTCACATTTTATTAGTATGGTTCAGAACTTGATCATTTATGAGCTAGACAAAATGAAAGCAAGATACTAAGATGATTTTTGTGTTCTTAGCATTCTGAACATTTTTTTGGCAAGAAGAGGTGGTGAAAATTTTTATATATCCCATTGGCTACAGTAACTATATTTCTATCTTCATTTTATTTAGAGTATAAAATAATGAACTGGTCAACAATTAATCAAATGTAGGATTAGTCTTTAAATTAAAGGTGGGTTAGACCAAATCATTCTAAGATTCCTAGAAGCATTTGAGGCTCTTTGATTCAAAGAGAGTGGAATAAGCCTTGAACTCCGAGTCCAGAAATATCAGTTAAAATTTTAACTCAACCCATTCTACATCCTTAGACAAATTAATCTGAATTTCAGTTCCTTCATTCATATGAAAATATTAATAATCTCTAAGCTTCAGATTTATAAGGAAAATGCAAAATTGGTTTTTAGCCACAGTTTACATTCTATATTATTAATATCAGCCTCTAATTACTGAAATTCCAGGTGCTCTACATGTGTGTCTTTGTATGTACATACATGTATATGTATAGGGAGGCACACATGTATGTACGTCCATGCATGGATGAATGAATGGTGTGTGTGTACGTGTGTATTTATGCACATTTCTAGTTTAGCTGTCTGTGCCCAGTTTGACTCAGCTGTAGCCTGTGACCACAGGAGCACTCCTCCAGGATGTACCATACCTGCCCTAATTTTTAGGTCCAGTCCTAAATATAAAGCCTGTGAATTAGAAGTCTTTGAACTGAGGATGTGGTTATTTTACTGTCTTTAACTTACAGGCAGACAGGAATAATCAGCTATAATCTTATGGGTGTATACAATGTCTGGCACAAGTTAGGAGTTCAAGTTTTGATGATGTGACATTTTCATGCAGAAGTATTGTCATTGAAAGTCAATTACAAAACTGGCAAACTTTAAAAAGGGGGAAATTCCTCAAATTACTATCTGACTGTGTGGATCACAATAAACTGGAAAATTCTGCAAGATATGGGAATACCAGACCACCTCACCTGCCTCTTGAGAAACCTGTATGCAGGTCAGGAAGCAACAGTTAGAACTGGACATGGAACAACAGACTGGTTCCAAATAGGAAAAGGAGTACGTCAAGGCTGTATATTGTCACCCTGCTTATTTAACTTCTATTCAGAGTACATCATGAGAAACACTGGGCTGGAAGAAGCACAAGCTGGAATCAAGATTGCCAGGAGAAATATCAATAACCTCAGATATGCAGATGACACCACCCTTATGGCAGAAAGTGAGGAAGAACTAAAGAGCCTCTTGATGAAAGTGAAAGAGGAGAGTGAAAAAGTTGGCTTAAAGCTCAACATTCAGAAAACTAAGATCATGGCATCCGGTCCCATCATTTCATGGCAAAGAGATGGGAAACAGTGGGAACAGTGGCTGACTTTATTTTTGGGGGCTCCAAACTCATTGCAGATGGTGATTGCAGCCATGAAATTAAAAAATACTTACACCTTGGAAGGAAAGTTATGACCAACCTAGACAGCATATTAAAAAGCAGAGACATTACTTTGTCAACAAAGGTCTGTCTAGTCAAGGCTATATTTTTTCCAGTAGTCATGTATGGATGTGAGAGTTGGACTATAAAGAAAGCTGAGCACCAAAGAATTGATGCTTTTGAACTGTGGTGTTGGAGAAGACTCTTGAGAGTCCCTTCGACTGCAAGGAGATCCAACCAGTCCATTTTAAAGGAGATCAGTCCTGGGTATTCATTGGTAGGACTGATGTTGAAACTGAAACTCCAATACTTTGGCCACCTGATGGGAAGAACTGACTCATTTGAAAAGACCCTGATGCTAGGAAAGATTGAGGGCAGGAGGAGAAGGGGATGAGAGAGGATGAGATGGTTGGATGGTATCACCGACTCAATGGACATGGGTTTGGCTAGACTCTGCGAGTTGGTGATGGATAGGGAGGCCTGGCATGCTGCGTTTCATGGGGTTGCAAAGAGTCAGACACAACTGAGAGACTGAACTGGAACTGGAACTATCTGGAAAGCTGTGGCAAGAAACCAGTCTGAAGATGGGTGGAAATAGAGGGAGCACTGGACAGAGTAAATTATTAGCTTTAGCAATAATGTCATAACAAAAATCACCTTTTCCATATGGACAGTGCTTTTAAATTTACAATGCTCTTTTATTTTCTGTATCTCATTTCATCCTTACAACACTGCTATGGAGCCAAGTCAGTGATATATATTTTCTCCATTTACAAACAAGTATCTAAAGTTCGGGCTTCCCTCATGGCTTAGTGGTAAAGGATCTGCCTGCCAACACAGGAAACATGGGTTTAATCCTTGGGTCAGGAAGATCCCCAGAGTAGGATATGGCAACCCACTCCAGTATTCTGGCCTGGGAAATCCCATGGACAGAGGAGCCTGGCAGGCTACAGTCCATGGGGTTGCAAAGAGTTGGATAAGACTTAGTGAATAAACAAGAACAACAAATCTAAAGTTTGGGGAGGTTAAATATATTGTCTGAGGTCTCTTGTATAGGGACTGGAGAAGTTCAGATTACAAGTTAAGGAATTTTTCTGAAACATAAATTTTATTTCCTAGAACTGAATATCAGTTGCTTCATTAATCTTTTATATTCTCAGAATACATTGTTTTTTAAATTATCAAATGATCTTTTTGGATTGCACAAGTCAGAGATTTTATCTTTAACAATACCCACAATGTCTAATATGAATACTGACTCATTGCATGCATGCTCAGTTGTATCCAACTCTTTGTGGCTCCATGGACTGTAGCCAGCCAGGCTCCTCTGTACATAATATTTCCCAGGAAAGAACACTGGAGTGGGTTGCCATTTCCTACTCCAGAGGTTCCTGACCCAGAGATCAGACCCATGGATCAAACCTGTGGTTCCCACATTAGCGGCTTGCAAAACCTCAGGAACCCCTTCTCACCACAGAAACTCAATCCTTTTTTATTGGGAACCATTATGTTAATACAGTTAAGGTCAAGCCTAGGGTTGTCTTAATTACAATATCTTAATCAGAGAGGGAATCATTATTTCACAAAACAGGAAGTCAGAGGTGGAACAGGCTTCAGGACTGGATGACTCAGTAGCAGTTTGTATCATCCTCAGTCAGGGGGTCAACCGGGTACAGCAGTTCCAGGTATGAAGCCAGAGAAGAAAAAGACCATGCCATCCTCAGGCCTCCTCACAGGGAGAGGAACCTCTTCCAGAAGCCTCTAACAGTTGCTGCCTTGGCTTGCACTGAGTTCAGGCTACTTCTAAGCTAATCACTAATGGCTAGGAAATAGTATAATATTTCTCTCACATCAGTAAGGCCCAGACTAGAGCTGTGCATGAGGTCAGCTTCTCGAGAGACACAGGGCTCTCTGCAGAGATGAGTAGAGAACACAATCAGGATTCTGGTAGGAGGAGCGAGGAACACATGCTGAACAGAAAACAATATTGGTCACTAGAGGCCAATACATGGGCTTATCTCCAGTGTGGAAACAAGGCCTAATTGAAGGAATGTTTAATAGAAGTCCTCAGATTAGATGATAGTTTTTGCTTTACAAATTCAAAGTAATTCAAATATTACTCAGCAAATGGAATATTACTCAGCCATTAAAAGGAAGGAAATTGGGTTATTTATACAGATGTGGATGGACCTAGAGACTGTTATACACAGCAAAGTCAGTGAGAAAGAGAAAAACAAAATACTAATGCATATATGTGGAACCTAGAAAAATGGTAGGGATGAACTTATTTGCAGGACAGCAGTAGAGATCTAGATGTAGAGAACACACGTATGGATGTGCGAGGGAAGGGAAAAGAGGGTGGGATGAATCAGGAGACTGGGACTGATATATATACACTGCTGCTGCTGCTGCTAAGTTGCTTCAGTCGTGTCCGACTCTGTGCGATCCCATAGACAGCAGCCTACACGGCTCCGCTGTCCCTGGATTCTCCAGGCAAGAATACTGTAGTGGGTTGCCATTTCCTTCTCCAATGCATGTATGCATGCTAAACCACTTCAGTCATGTCTGATTCTGTGTGACCCTATGGACAGCAGCCCACCAGGCTCCTCTGTCCACGGGATTCTCCAGGAAAGAACACTGGAGTGGGTTGCCATTTCCTTCTCCAACACATGAAAGTGAAAAGTGAAAGTGAAGTTGCTCAGTCCTGTCTGACTCTTTGCGACCCCATGGACTGCAGCCTACCAGGCTCCTCTGTCCATGGGATTCTCTAGGCAAGAGTACTGGAGTAGTTTGCCATTTCCTTCTCCAATATATATACTACCGTATACAAAATAGCTAGCTAGTGGGAACCTGCTGTATAGCACAGGGAACTCAGTTCAGGGCTCTGTGGTGACCTAGATGGGTGAGATGGGGGTGTGGGGTAGAAGGGAGGTCCAAGAGGAAGGGGATATATGTATACATATAGTTGATTCACTTCACTGTACAGTAGAAACCAACAATATTGTAAAGCAACTATACTCCAATTTAAAAAAAATGAAAATCAATACTTCATATTTTAGAGTGACAGTACAATAAATACATTTACATTGTTTACTAACTTGAATGACAGAAAATTATCATTTGTAAGGATGCAAGAATTACAGTAACAGCATGATAGTTTTTGTCATTCATTCACAAAGTTCATTAATCAATTTAATGAGTTGTCACTGAGCAAGTGCTGCATGCTGCGTAGAGTTCTAGACAGTGAGTTTGTGTGTGTGTGTATGTGTGTGCTCAGTCGTGTCTCTTTGTCACCCCATGGACTGTATCCAGCCAGGTTCCTCTGTCCATGGGATTTTCCCAGCAAGAACATTGGAGTGGGTTGCCATTTCCTCCTCCAAGGGAATCTTCCCAACCCAGTGATCAAACTCATGTCTCCTGGGTCTCCTGTATTGCAGGAAGATTCTTTATCACTGAGCTATCTGATAAGCCCAGTGAGCATACCAACATAAATTCATCAATGGATGTGTGTTAAGGGAGGGGGTGGAGGCAGATGCAAGTTATCACAATGAAGCATTCTTCTTTTTATTCTGTACAAAGTGGGATGGGAAGATGGTTCAATACCCTGGGGTCAAGTATACCCATATATGATGAGAAATAATAAATGTAATTAATAAACATATGCATACTTTGATCTTAGTAGCAGTAAAATGGAGAATCTTTATTATTGAAGCTGTTACATAGACCCTAAGTATTAAGTATGATATTCTACTTGCAAAATGAAATTGCGTAAAGACATAGATAGGTAGCATGACGATTTTCCCAAGTGCAGTTCTAACAAGGCCAGCAGACTGACAGCTAACTAAATATAAGATGTAATTGTTGAAGGTATGACAGCCAGTTGTCTATAAAGAATCGTAATTTCAAAAGACACATGCACTTCTATGTTCACTGCAGCACTATTCACAGTAAGGACATACAAGCAACCTAAATGTCCATCAAAAGAGGAACGGATAAAGACGTGGTACGTATATACAATGGAATATTACTCAGCCATAAAAACGAATGAAACTGGGTCATTTGTAGAGATGTGGATGGACCTAGAGACTGTCATACAGAGTGAAGTCAGAAAGAGAAAAATATGATATATTAACATTATACGTGGAGTCTAGAAAAATGGTATAGATGATCTTGTTTGCAAAGCAGAAATAGAGACACGGGGAGGTGGGTAGGATAAATTGGGAGACTGGGATTGACACATGAACACTATTGATACTATGCATAAAACAGGTAACTAATGAGAACCTGATTTACAGCTCAGGGAGCTCTACTCAGTGCTCTGTGGTGACCTAAATGGGAAGGAAATCCAGAAAAGAAGGGATGTACGCATATAGACAATTCACTTTGCTCTACAGCAGAAATGTAAACACAACAATGTAAAGTAACTATACTCCAATTAAAAATTAGTTTAATAAAAAGAGTAATCCAATCATCTAAAAGTGAAAATCAAAGCTTAGTTTAAAAACTAATAATAAAAAACATGAGCTCATGTTTTAAGTACTTAGACACAATACAAATACAATCTTATTTAATCATCAGAAAACCCCCGAATAGGTATTATTACTATTACTACTACTATTAGTACTATTATTATCACTACTGTTTTACTGATGTGGAAATTGAAACTCAGAGGATGAGTAGTGAAATCTGTCACTACTTCTACCTTTTCCCCTTCTGTTTGCCATGCAATAATGGGGCTGCATGATATGATCTTAGTTTTTTTTTTTTTTTTTAATATTTAGTTTTAAGCTGGCTCTTTCACTCTCCTCCTTCACTCTCATCAAGAAGCTCTTTAGTTCCTCTTTGCTTTCTGCCATTAGAGTGGTATAATCCACATACTAACATTGTTGCTGCTTCTTCCGCCTATCTTGATTCCAGCTTGTAACTCATCCAGCCAGGTATTTCTCATGATTTGCTCAGTGTATAAGTTAAACAAACAGGGTGACAGCAGACAGCCCTGTCATACTCCTTTCTCAATCTTGAACCAATCAGTTGTTCCATACAGGGTTCTAACTGTTGCTTCTTGACTCACATACAGGTTTCTCAGGAGACAGGTAAGATGGTCTGGTATTCCCATCTCTCTAAGAGCTTTCCATAATGTCAGTCCTAATTTCTTTCAGATGGCCACTAAAGTAGCAAGTTAAATAAGTTTCCCCAAATTATTTAAAGTGATAAATAATAAAGAAAGGGCATTAAAATATTTATTTTAACCCTCTTTGATTTTTATAGATGATAAAACCAGGCAGTGAATGGACCCAGTGGAATACTCCTGTGTTACCTACTCCACCTAATGAATGCTTGTGCATTTAGTCTCTGCTTGCTTAAAGCAGTGCTAGGGCTGCTATGGCCTTGTGTTTTCTACAACAGTAACCTTAGCCTGTGTCCAGGAGCAGGGCAGCATTTTCCAAAGCTTAGGACCCTGTCCTCTAGTCAACTACCAGAATACTGAAATACTGGTCAGGATACTGAAGTGGGTAGCTGTTCCCTTCTCCAGGGGATCTTCCCAACCCCGGGACTGAACCCAGGTTTCCCACATTGCAGGTGAATTCTTTACCAACTGAGCCACCAGAGAAACCCAAGAATACTGGAGTGGGTAGCCTATCCCTTCTCCAGCAGATCTTTCAGACCCAGGAAAAGTACCAGGATCTACTGCATTGCAGGCAGATTCTTTATCAGCTGAGCTACCAGGGAAGCCCTCTAGTCAACTACAAGATTTATTTGGTTTTAAATAATGTTCAATCACATAAAAGAAAAATAATTTCCTTGTCAATTAAAAAAAATGTACTTACTTCAAAAAGAAAGTCTCAGGATGGTTCTAATATAGCCTTAGTGACTCTGTGACTTGATAATCTCCCTTTTTAAGAAACTCACAATAAGCAGGTCTGTTTAGTTTTATTGTATTTTTATACTCACGGTCACCTTTTCTTTATGGAAAGGTGCATAAGCTTTGCAAATATCATAGTTATATGAATTTTTCTTTTAAAAAATCAACCAACTGAAAAATATCAAGCAATTAATAGTATAAGTGACATGACAAAAAATCATCAAAATGGTATGAGAATGATTTTAAATGATGAAATGGTTCAAGACAGATTCTGGAGTCAAATACACACGGAATTCGAATGCAACTTCTATAAGTATAAGACGTGGAGTAACATATATTATTTCGGTGATTCACGTTTACTGATGGCAAAATGAGAACATTTGAGGTCCCCACCCATGGTTTGCTGTGAGGACTAACAAAATGATAATTTTCAGGTTCTTACCACACTGCCTGGCTTGTGGTGAGTGATCAGCAAGTGCCAACTGCTATTTTATCAGCAATGGCAGCACCACCATCACCTTGACTAAGGAATGTTGATATGTTTTATTTTATAGAATCATAGATTATAAAAACCTAAGGAATTAAAAAAAAAAAAACAACTCTAAAATTTATCTAAGTGAACTTTCCCCAGACCCCAACATCTGAGGGTATGGAGAAAAGAGAACCCTCCTACACCATTGGTGGGAATATACAATTGTTATAGAGAACAGTATGGAGGGTCCTTAAAACACTAAATTTAGAACTACTGTATGATTCAGCAATTCCATATACCCACTCCTGAGCGTATATCCAGAGAAAACCATAATTAGAAAAGATATATGCACCCCAATATTCATTGCAGCACTCTTTACAATAGCCAAAACATGCCAACAACCTAAATGTCCATCAACAGAGGAATGGATAAGGAAGATATCAATTCAGTTCAGTCACTCAGTCATGTCCGACTTTTTGTGACCTTATGGCCTGCAGCATGCCAGGTTTCCCTGTCCAGCACCAACTCCTGGAGCTTACTCAAATTCCCGTCCATCAAGTTGGTAACGCTATCCAACCATCTCATGGTCTGTCGTCCCCTTCTCCTCCTGCCTTCAATCTTTCCCACCATCAGGATCTTTTGCAATGACTCAGTTCTTCCCATTAGGTAGCTAAAGTAGGGAGTTTCAGCTTCAGCATCAGTCCTTCCAATGAATATTCAGGACTGATTTCGTTTAGGATTGACTGGTTTGATCTCCTTGCAGTCCAAGGGACTCTCAAGAGTCTTCTCCAACACCACAGTTCAAAGCATCAATTCTTTGACACTCAACTTTCTTTATGGTCCAACTCACACATCCATACATGACTACTGGAAAAACCGTAACTTTGACTAGATGGACCTTTATTGGCAAAGTAATGTCTCTACTTTATAATATGCTGTCTAGGCCGGTCAAAGCTTTTTCTTCCAAGGAGCAAGCATCTTTTAATTTCATGGCTGCAGTCACCATCTGCAGTGAGTTTGGAGCCCACAAAAATAAAGTCTGTCACTGTTTCCATTGTTTCCCCATCTATTTGCCATGAAGTGATGGGACTGGATGCCGTGATCTTAGTTTTCTGAATGTTGAATTTTAAGCCAACTTTTTCACTCTCCTCTTTCAGTTTCATCAAGAGGCTCTTTAGTTCTTCTTTGCTTTCTGCCATAAGCATGCTGTCATCTCCATATCTGAGGTTATTAATGTTCCTCCTGGAAATCTTGATTCCAGCTTGTGATTCATCCAGCCCAGCATTTCACATGATGTACTCTGCATAGAAGTTAAATAAGCAGGGAGAAAATATACAGCCTTGAAGTAGTCCTTTCCCAATTTGGAACCAGTCCATTGTTCTATGTCCAGTTCTAACTGTTGCTTCTTGACCTGCATACAGATTTCTCAGGAGGCAGGTAAAGTTGTCTGGTATTCCCATCTCTTTAAGAATTTTCCACAGTTTGTTGTGATCTGCACAGTCAAAGACTTTGGCATAATCAATAAAGCAGAAGTAGATGTTTTTCTTGAACTCTCTTGCTTTCTCGATGATCAAATGATGTTGGCAATTTGATCTCTGGTTCCTCTGCCTTTTCTAAGTAGCTTAAACATTTGGAAGTTCATGGCTGATGTACCGTTGAAGCCTGGCGTGGAGAACTTTGAGCATTACTTTGCTAGCATGTGAGATGAGTACCATTGTGCAGTAGTTTGAACATTCTTTGTTAGTGCCTTTCTTTGGGATTAGAATGAAAACAGACCATTTCTAGTCCCATGGCCACTGATGAGTTTTCCAAATTTGCTGGCATATTGAGTGCAGCACTTTCACAGCATCATCTTTTAGGATTTGAAATAACTCAACTGTAATTCCATCACTTCCACTAGCTTTGTTCATAGTGATACTTCCTAAGGCCCACTTGACTTCGCATTCCAGGATGTCTGGCTCTAGGTGAGTGATCACACCATCGTGGTTATCTGGGTCATGAAGATCTTCTTTGTATAGTTCTCTTCTGTGTATTCTTACCACCTCTTTTTAATATCTTCTGCTTCTGTTAGGTCCATACCATTTCTGTCCTTTATTGTGCCCATCTTTGCATGAAATGTTCCCTTGGTGTCTCTAATTTTCTTGAAGAGATCTCTAGTACTCCCCATTCTATTGTGTTCCTCTATTTCTTTGCATTGATCACTGAGCAAGGTTTTCTTATCTCTCCTTGTTATTCTTTGGAACTCTGCATTCAAATGGGTGTATCTTTCCTTTTCTCCTTTGCCTTTAACTTCTCTTATTTCCTCAGCTATTTGTAAGGCCTTGTCAGACGCCATTTGCCTTTCTATTTTAAATTAATTTATCTTTTATTAAAGGATAATTGCTTTACAGAATTTTGTTGCTTTCTGTCAAACCTCAACATGAATCAGCCATAGGTATACATATATCCCCTCCTTTTTGAACCTCCCTCCCCATCCTGCCCCTTTAGGTTGATGCAGAGCCCCTGTTTGAGTTTCCTGAGCCATACAGCAAATTCCCATTGGCTAACTATTTTACATAAACCATTTGCCTTTTTGCATTTCTTTTTCTGGGGATGACCTTCATCACTGACTCCTGTACAATGTCACAAACCTCCATCCATAGTTCTTTCAGGCATTCTGTCTATCAGATCTAATCCCTTGAATCTATTTGTCACTTCCACTGTATAATAATGGAAGGGATTTAATTTAGGTCATGCCTGAATGGTCTAGTGGTTTCCCCTACTTTCTTAAATTTAAGTCTGAATTTGGCAATAAGGAGTTCATGATCTGAGCCACAGTAAGCTCCCGGTCTTGTTTTTGCTGACTGTATAGAGCTTTTCCATCTTTGGCTGCAAAGAATATAATCCATCTGATTTCAGTATTGACCATCTGGTGATGTCCATGTGTGGAGTCTTCTCTTGTGTTGTTGGAAGAGGGTGTTTGCTATGACTAGTGTGTTCTCTTGACAAAACTCTGCTAGCCTTTGCTCTGCTTTGTTTTGTACTCCAAGGCCAAATTTGCCTGTTACTCCAGGTGTTTCTTGACTTCCTACTTTTGCATTCCAGTCCCCTGTAATGAAAAGGACATCTAGAACTAACATAGTTCTAGAAGGTTTTGTAGGTCTTCACAGACCCATTCAACTTCAGCTTCTTCAGCATTACTGGTTGGGGCATAGACTTGGATTACTGTGATACTGAATGGTTTGCCTTGGAAATGAACAGAGATCATTCTGTCATTTTTAAGATTGCATCCAAGTACTGCATTTCGGACTCTTATGTTGACTATGATGACTACTCCATTTCTTCTAAGGGATTCTTGCCCACAGTAGTAGATATAAAGATCATCTGAGTTAAATTCACCCATTCCAGTCCATTTTAGTTCACTGATTCCTAAAATGTTGATGTTCACTCTTGCCATCTCCTGTTTGACCACTTCCAATTTGCCTTGATTCATGGACCTAACATTCCAGGTCCCAAGGAAGATATGGTACATATATATGCCATAGAATATTACTTAGCCATAAAAAGAATGAAATAATGCCATTTGGAGAAATGTGGATGGACCTAGGGATTGTCGCACCAAGTGAAGTAAGTCAGAGAAAGATATTATACTTCACATATCACTTATATGTGAAATCTAATAAAAATAATATAAATAAACTTATTTACAAGCTGAAAGAAACTAACAGATCTTGAAACGAAACTTATGGTTACCAAGGAGGAAATGTGAGGAAAGAAATAAATTAGGAGATTGGTATTAACATATACATACTAATATATATAAAATGGATAACTAACAAAGACTTGCTATATATCACAGGGAACTCTACACAATATTCTGTAATTACCTATATGGGAAAATAGTCTAAAAAAGAACGAATATATGTATAAAACTGATTCATCTTGCTGTATACCTAAAACTAACAATACTGTAAATCAACTGTATGCCAATAAAAATTAAAATAAATAAAATAAAAGCAACATTTTTCCCAGAATAGATGTCTCCTTTTTCCCTAACCAATATATGATTACAAAAAATAAAATTTGTTTTAAAAATTTAAAAAGCAAACACTAAAAACCTCTAAAATTTATCTACTCTAACCTTCCCCAGACCCTACCCACTGAGGCTTAAGTTTCCTCTAAAGGAGTTTTTAACCTCTATGGTTTATGACTTTTAATAATTTGTTTTAAATATTGTAATGTCTTTATTCTACTCAAACTAAAATTTAGCATACATGTTAATTATGATGTAGGGAAGTAGTATAAGCAGTACTGACTTTGTCAGTAATAGAAATCACAGCCATTTTCACATAATGGCTCTTGAAATATTTATATTCTTTGGCACTTAGAGATTTAAGATAGTTATTAGAGCATATGGTTATGAGCATATTAAATAGAAGCAAATTTATTACTATATCTCAAATGTGTAGTGTTTTGATAACTCCATTTCAAAATAATTAATTTCCTTATAATCTTATATATTTTAAGTTATACATTTACAAGCATTCTGAGAGAAAAAAAATGTGAGGCATTATCACACTGCCTCAGCTGTCCATAGAACACACAAAAGGTTTAAACACCCCTGCTCTATCACCTAACCAAACAAAAAGTTCCTGTGATCCATTTGCATACCTTGGGAGATTTCCTGGTGAACTCTTAAAACCATAGACAACAAATTCTATGGAAAAAAAACAGACTACTGTGCTAAAACAAATTTCTGAAACGGCGTAAACTAATTCTGACACATACCTTGCAAAAGTATTTGATTTACCAGCCAAGAAAAATGCTAATGTAAGTAGCTGACTTTCTGAGATTTAAATCACCTAATGAATAAAGGTAGCAGGATTTCATTCTGTTTTATAGTATACTATGTCTACAAGGCATTTTCTTATCTACTAAGTCACAATTAATGTTGCTTCACTGTTGCTCACACATTACTTGCCTTGCTAACAAAAAAAGCAGGGTGGGGAGAGCATCAGCTTTCAATCATTTTAACTAATCCATCTTCTCTACAAAAGACATGTAGATAATTACATCAATTTTTTTTTTCAGCAAATGTTTTTATCTCTTTAAAATTACAAGGCACAGGACTTCCTTGGGAGTCCAGTGGCTAAGACTCCATATTTCCAATGCAGGCGGCCTGGACCCAATCCCTGGTCAGGGAACTAGATCCCACATGCTGCAACTAAGAGTTCACACACCAAAAGCAAAGGTCCTGCATGCTGTATCAAAGACCAGGTGCAGCCAAATAAATAAATACATTTTTTTTTTTAGATTAGGAGGCAGTTACCTAATTCATGACATAAGAAAGGACCAGAGAGTTAGGTTGGTGGCTGAGCAATGTGCAGACCCAAGGCATTCTTGCTTCCCATCTAATACTCTTTCTAGCACTCTGCGCCAGAGAAAAGAATTTGGGAAATGGTAGGTAGACAGAGAAAGAGAGAGAAAAGAACAAGGCAGCTCAGATGGTAAAGAATCCACCTGCAATGTGAGAGACTTGGGTTTGATCCCTGGGTTCGGAAGATCCCCTGAAGGAGGGGATGGCAACCCACCCCAGTATTCTTTGCCTGAGGAATCCCATGGACAGAGGCATCTGGTGGGCTACAGTCCATGGGGTCTCAAAGAGTCGGACACGAGTGAGTGACTAAGCACAGCACAGGTAGAAAGAGAGAGAAAAAGAATAAATTAATAATTTTACCTTTAAAAAGTGTTTCCATAGAATCACTTTTCATGTTCCCTCCAAACACTGTGTAATGTTATCAACCATATTTTGTTAAAGAAACAAGAGACCAAAGAGGTTAAATGGTTTGTTCAACTTCATACAGCCAAAAGGAGCAGACAAGGTTTGAACTCTGGACAGTTAGTTAAGAGGCTGCCTCTGGCCTTAGCTTTGCCCTGACTCAATGCATTCCCTTACAGAGCTGGTGGCACAATCTTTCTAAAGGACAGATCTGACCATGCCACTTTTAGATTCGTTATCTTTCAGAAATGTTTGGGAAAAAATCAAAGGCTTAGAAATCCATCTTGGTCTGGCTATTGCTTACTTCTGCTGTGTAGAGCTAGCTCCACTGGTGTTTGAAAAATGACTGTTAAATACAAGTTTTCAAGTCAGTTTATAAACTGTTGGCAGCTTGATTTTGGCCTTGGTGAGAATTTTTACACCACAAAAACTGGCAAAAGTTACAAATGAATGTTCTTTCTATTTGAGAACAGATTTACCAATACACTGCTGTTCCATAGCACACATCATTTGAACACAGTCTCTTTCTCTTCTTTTCAACCATGCTGAACTAACTTTCATTCCCTAATGTGGTGGTTTGGTTGCTAAGTCGTGTCTGACTCTTGCAACCCCATAGTCTGTAGCCTGCCAGGCTCCTCTGTCCATGGGATTCCCCAGGCAAGAATACTGAAGTGGGTTGTCATTTCCTTCTCCAGGGGATCTTCCCAACTCAGGAATTGAACCTGTGTCTCTTGTGTCTTCTGCATTGCAGGCAAATTCTTTAGCACTGAGCCACTGGAGAAGTAATGAAAAAAAACATGACTTGCAACTTATCTATATTCAGAGGAGAGAGATCAAAAACTGGGAAAATCATTCTCAAAACAAAAGAATTTAAGGGGGAAAAAAAGAGACAAAACTAGGGTCTTTATTTCTGGCTCTAGCCCAAGGATGACAAACACTTATTCAGCTGGCACCTATTACCAAGAGCTTCCAGGTTTGATCTCTGTACCCTTTTCTGCTGAGCCCAGGGGACTCCTCCATGGCAGCATCACTGTCAACAATCAAAGCCAGCGTGAAAAGTGAAACTCATTTGCAAGCTTGGAGGTGGCCATAAGACGATAACCACTGCCTTCCTCCCAGAAGCCTTTCTGCCCTACTTTCAAGTATCTCAACAGCCTTCTTTTTGTCTCAAGATTGAAACTTAGAGCAGTGAATAAAGAGCAGGAAGAGGAAGTGAGGAAGCTCTGTGGGAGGGCAAATTTGCAAACAGGAGGGTAGGGAGGGCCTGCCATAATCTGCTCTCACATTCCACCTCCTCCCCTTTCCTTTCTTCCCTGGAGTTTCTTCTGTTTCCTTCTGACTAATTCTCTCGGTGATTGCTCTCCCTCATGCCCATCTCATTCCAGCTTCTCATTCCTTCTCTGTTCCCTTTTCTGACCTTCTGTCTCCCTTTCTCCTCTGCCAACCTCTTTCTTTCCCAACTTCCTCCTTACATTTCCTCCTGCCTTTTAAATTGTTCCATGATCTCTCTCTGAATTTGTTTTCTTTTGTCTCATTCCCCCTCCCTCTCTCAACTAGATTCCAGAAGAATTAACCTTATCTTGAACACTATTTTCCTCCTCTTTCCCTGGTCCTACTTCTCCTTATCCTTCAAATTTCACCTTCTGTATCCTTTACTTCCTGACATACATCACCTTCAATTTTTTTAATTGAAAAAATTTTAGAGCACTTTCCCCCTGAAGAGACCTTTCAAATAAATAGCAAAATGATTTATTTAATCTAAAGGCAATAGCTTAAAAAAAAAATTGTATCACATACATAGTAATGAAATCCTACAGATTATTCTGCAGCTGGCTTTATAAATTTGTCATAACATCTAAATGGATAATCTTATCAAACATAGTTCTTTTTAAATTAAAGCCTAGCAAGCAATGACACACACACAAAAATTAATCTTGTCATGTGTTGAATATCTACTATGTATACATTGCTCAATATATTACTCACCTTCTAAAGCCTTTGATTTTTTCTATCTATCTTTACACATAATCTGATTTCTAAAGATATTTCATGGGAAACATTGTTTTTAAATGAGCACAGGTTAATTAGAGCATGGACACTTTTACTATCTTTTAATGAACCTTGAATATCTGCTGGTCTTGGGTGGAAAAATTATGTGTGACCTTGTAGAGGCCTCTGAGTGACTTTCTTAAAGACTTATCTTACCTCTCATCGGTGTAGAAATATAAAAATTTATGCTGAAAAAGAGTGGAATGACCTTTCTTTAAAAACAGAACATAAAAGCATAGGAAAGGCATTCTGCAGAGGATGGAGAACCCTGGTTAACCTCCTTATAGTAGAGAAGCATCTCCTCAAAGTCTGTCATCCCAGTGGCTGACCAGGTTCAAAAACAAGCTTGGAACTAACATACAAAAGAAATTCAGCAAATCTCTTTAAGAAAATCCCTAATTACCAGACCAGAAAAAATGGAAACATACTACAGACAAATCTCTTATTTTTACCACAAAATTACTACAGAAGAGCAGTTAGGGAATATTAAGTTCAAATCCACCATTTTACCAGGAGTCACTTGGTTATAATTTAGAATACGAACATTCTTTGGCATTGTCTTTCTTTGGGATTGGTATGAAAATGGACCTTTTCCAGTTCTGTGGCCATGGCTGAGTTTTCCAAATTTGCTGGCATACTGAGTGAAGCACTTTCACAGCATCATCTTTTAGGATTTGAAATAGCTCAGCTGGAATTCCATCACCTCCACTAGCTTTGTTTGTAGTGATCCTTCCTAAGGCCCACTTGACTTCTCATTCCAGGATGTCTGGCTCTAGGTGAGTGATCACACCATTGTGATTATCTGTGTCATAAAGATCTTGTTTGTGTAGTTCTTCTGTGTATTCTTGCCATCTCTTCTTAACATTTTCTGCTTCTTTTAGGTTCATACCATTTCTGTCCTTTATTGTGCCCATCTTTGCATGAAATGTTCCCTTGTTATCACTAATTTTCTTCAAGAGATCTCCAGTGTTTCCCACTCTATTGTTTCCTTCTACTGCTTAGCATTGATCACTGAGGAAGGATTCTTATCTCTCCTTGTTATTCTTTGGAACTCTGCATTCAAATTTATATATCTTTCCTTTTCTCATTTGCCTTTAACTTCTCTTCTTTTCACAGATATTTGTAAGGCCTCCTGAACAAACATTTGCCTTTATTTTAAATTAATTTATTTTTCACTAAAGGATAATGGCTTTACAGAATTTTGTTGTTTTCTGTCAAACCTCAACATGAATCAGCCATAGGTATACATATATCCCCTCCTTTTTGAACCTCCCTCCCATCTCTCTCCCCATCCAATCCCTCTAGGTTGATACAGAGTCCCTATTTCAGCTTCCTGAGCCATGCAGAAAATTCCCATTGGCTATCTATTTTACATAAACAATTTGCTTTTTTGTATTTCTTTTTTTGGGGATGGTCTTGATCACTGCCTCCTGTACAATGTCACAAACCTCCATTCACAGTTCTTCAGGCATTCTGTCTATCATATCAAATCCCTTGAATCTATTTGTTACTTCCACTGTATAATAATGGAAGGGATTTGATTTAGGTCATGCCTGAACGGTCTACTGGTTTTCCCTACTTTCTTAAATTTAAGTCTGAATTTGGCAATAAGGAGTTCATGATCTGAGCCACAGTAAGCTCCCGGTCTTGTTTTTGCTGACTGTATAGAGCTTCTCCATCTTTGGCTGCAAAGAATATAATCCATCTGATTTCAGTATTGACCATCTGGTGATGTCCATGTGTGGAGTCTTCTCTTGTGTTGTTGGAAAAGGGTGTTTGCTATGACCAGTGCGTTCTCTTGACAAAACTCTGTTAGCCTTTGCCCTGCTTCATTTTGTACCCCAAGGCCAAGGTATCTCTTGATTTCCTACTTTTGCATTCCAGTCCCCTGTAATGAAAAGGACATCTAAAACTAACATAGTTCTAGAAGGTCTTGTAGGTCTTCACAGACCCATTCAACTTCAGCTTCGTCAACATTACTGGTTGGGGCATAGACTTGGATTACCGTGATCCTGAATGGTTTGCCTTGGAAATGGACAGAGATCATTCTGTCGTTTTTGAGATTGCATCCAAGTATTGCATTTTGGACTCTCTTGTTGACTATAAGAGCTACTCCATTTCTTCCAAGGGATTCTTGCCCACAGTAGTAGATACTGAAGTGGTTTGCCATTCCCTTCTCCAGTTTTGTCAATGGGTGAGTTAAATTCACCCATTCCAGTCCATTTTAGTTCACTGATTCCTAAAATGTTGATGTTCACTCTTGCCATCTCCTGTTTGACCACTTCCAATTTGCCTTGATTCATGGACCTAACATTCCAGATTCCTATGCAATATTGTTCTTTACAGCATTGGACTTTACTTCCATCACCAGTCACACATCCACAAAGGGGTGTTGTTTTTGCTTTGGCTCCATCTCTTCATTCTTTCTGGAGTTACTTTTCCACTGTTCTCCAGTAGCTTATTGGGCACCTACCAACCTGGGGAGTTCATCTTTCAGGGTCCTCTCTTTTTGCCTTTTCATACTGTCCATAGGGTTCTCAAGGCAAGAATACTGAAGTTGTTTGCCATTCCCTTCTCCAGTTTTGTCAGAAGTCTTCACCAGGACCCATCCTTCTTGGGTGACACTACATGGCATGGCTCATGGATTCATTGAATTAGACAAGGCTGTGGTCCATGTGATCATTCCAATCCCAAAGAAAGGCAGTGCCAAAGAATGTTCAAACTACCGCACAATTGCACTCATTTCACACACTAGCAAACTAATGCTCAAAATCCTCCAAGCTAGGTTTCAGCAGTACATGAACCATGAACTTCCAGTTGTTCAAGCTATTTAGAACCATCTATTTAGAAAAGGCAGAGGAGCCAGAGATCAAATTGCCAGTATTCGCTGGATCATCAAAAAGGTAAGATAGTTCCAGAAAAACATCTATTTCTGCTTCATTGACTAGGCCAAAGCCTCTGACTGTGTGGATCACAATAAACTGTGGAAAATTCTTAAAGAGGTGGGAATACCATACCACCTTACCTGACTCCTGAGAAATCTGTATGCGGGTCAAGAAGCAACAGTTAGAACTGGACATGGAACAACAGACTGGTTCCAAATTAGAAAAGGAGTACTTCAAGGCTGTATATTTTCTCCCTGCTTATTTAACTTCTATGCAGAATACATCATGTGAAATGCTGGGCTGGATGAAACACAAGCTGGAATCAAGATTGCCAGGAGAAATATCAATAACCTCAGATATGCAGATAACACCACCTGATGTCAGAAAGCGAAGAACTAAAGAGCCTCTTGATGAAAGTGAAAGAGGAGAGTGAAAAAGTTGGCTTAAAGCTCAACATTCAGAAAACTAAGAGCATGTTATCCATTTCCATCACTTCATGGCAATAGATGGGGAAACAGTGGAAACAGTGAGAGACTTTATTTTGAGGGGCTCCAAACTCACTGCAGATGGTGACTGCAGCCATGAAATTAAAAGATGCTTGCTCCTTGGAAGAAAAGCTATAACCAAACTAGACAGCATATTAAAAAGCAGAGACATTACATTGCCAATAAAGGTCTGTCTAGTCAAAGCTATGGTTTTTACAGTGGTCATGTATGGATGTGAGAGTGGCCTATAAAGAAAGCTGAGCACTGAAGAATTGATGCTTTTGAACTGTGGTGTTAGAGAAGACTCTTGAGATTCCCTTGGACTGCAAGGAGATCAAACCAGTCAATCCTAAAGGAAGTCAGTCCTGAACAGTCACTGGAAGGACTGATGCTAAAGCAGAAGCTCAAATACTTTGGCCATCTGATGCAAAGAACTGACTTACTGTAAAAGCTCTAATTCTGGAAAAGACTGTAGGCGGGAGGAGAAGGGGATGACAGAGGATGAGATAGTTAGGTGGCATCACCAACTCAATGGACATGAGTTTGAGTAAACTCCGGGAGTTGGTGATGTCAGGGAAGCCTGGTGTGCTGCAGTCCATGGAGTCACAAAGAATTGGACACAACTAAGTGACTGAACTGAATAATATGAACTTTAGAGATAAATAGACTTGAGTTTAAATTGTCATTCTGAAACCCACTAGCTGTGTTTTAAACTAATAAAATTGCGTGCACATTAGATTGCTATACATATTAAATAGATGAAGCTCATAAAGTATGGCAAAATAAAAAGTGTTCAATTCATATTAACTATAAATTGTTGAGAAGGAAACACCATTTCTTGAAATTACAAACTTGTTCAAAAGCAACATTAAGACCAGATTACAATCAAATGATTTTCATACCAATGTCTTTCCATCCCCAGAGATCATTAAACTGTGGCCCGTGGGCCAAATCTGCCCTGTTGTTTTGCAAATAAAGTTTTATTGTCACAAGGCCACACTCATTCAGCCAAGTATTGATGATGGTTAATGCTAAAATGGCAGAGCTGAGTAGCTGCAAACCACAGATCCAAAAGTATTTACTAAAAGTCCTTTACAAAAAAAGTGTGTTTAATCTTGTGACTACCGCACAACTTCAAGGCTAGGTCATTTAGGGAAACTAAGTAAGCTTTACTATAACTCTTCCTATACCCTTGGGGTGTCTTAGATTTATTGGTGAAATCTGACCTTCTCAAGTCTTAGTTTTGGTAGCTTAAAATGAAAAAAAAAAAAAAAAAAAAACAATTTCCATAGCAGGAGCGCTATTTCCTGTAAAGAGTAGACTTCAGATTCAAAATGATATTCCTAGTTATTCATTCAGATCTTCCAATTCCACTCAATTCTCAAATTTCTACCCTATTTTGCTCTCTACCAATTTGAGAATCACTGACTCAATAGACATGAGTTTGAGCAAGCTCTGGGAGATGGTGAAGGACAGGGAAGCCTGGCATGCTGCAGTCCACAGAGTTGCAGAGTCAGACACGAATGAGTGATGGAATAAGAATAAATTTGAGAATCTTGCATTTAAAATTGCTAGGCACTCCTCTTTCCCATACAGCTATGTTTCATCAGGGTCAAGGAATGACAGTGCTAAATCTGTCCTTTGCCCTCTGTTTGCCCACAAGAAGAACTGTTGTCCATATAGGGAAAATCTCATCATAGATCCCAAACACAGTGGGTTTTTTTTCCCTTAAACTAAAACTGCCCCCATGATTTACTTTATGTTGCTCAACTATTTACAATTCCAGTAAGACCACAGATTTCAAATTTTACAATAAGGATTGTAGCCTTTACTATTTTTTTTTTTTTTTTGGAGGGGGGAGGGGGAGCTGCCCCCTCTGGCTTGTGGGATCTTAATTCCTCAACCAGGGACTGAATCTGGGCCCTGGCAGTGAAAGCAGCAAGTCTTAACCATTGGATCAGCAAAGAATATCTATTAAACTATGTTTAACAGCTTTGCTGGGAGAAAGAAAATCAATGATCACTAGTCAGAGATGAGAACCAAGGATCTTATTTGAGTTCCTCAAGATAGTAAACTTGTAGATTTATTTTAATACACAATTTAAGTATTCATCTGAGACTGCCTTTTTATGAAGAGATGAGAAAAAACTTTAATGGACTCACAAGGAAAGGAGCCCTCATGACCCTGGGAAAGGGAGAGGAAGGTGGACCATGTAACCATGAGCAGCAAAGTCCAGACAGGTACTTGGAAAGGTTGCTGACAATACACATTTGGAAGAAATGGTGACTTTATCTGGATTTTAAAAAAAAATGTGATCTACAGAAGGATTATACTTCAGTTAACTCTTGAACTGCCTGGGTCCACTTATATGTGGATTTTTCCCACTAAGTACGTACTATAAATACTATACAATCTGTGCTTAGTCACTCAGTTGTGTCTGACTCTTTTAGACCTCACTGACTGTAGCCTGCTAGTCTCCTCTGTCCATGGGATTCTCCAGGCAAGAATACTGGAGTGGGTTGCCATGCCCTCCTCCAAGGGAACACAGTCCGTGTTGGTTGAATCTCCGTATGTAGAAACATGAATACAGATGGCTAATTATAAAGTTATATGTATATACATATATATATATACACACACATATGCACACACAAATGGATTTTCAACTATGCAAAGGGTTGGTATCCCAGCCCCAACACTGTTCAAGGGTTAAGTGTATTTATAAAGGATACCTTTCGTTGCGGCTTTAACCTCCAGGCCCACACCCTTATTATTGACGAAAGGCACTGTCATATATTCTGCAACGCTGATTTCATCTTTGATTCACCAGTCTGCTGATACAGTAACATATTCACATGTATATATTCACTAGGCTATCAGTTTTATAATGATCATATAATTGTTCATCATCCCAGTCAGATCCTTCTCTGACTCCAGAGTTCTCTTAAGGGATCAATCACCAAATCATGAAGCCTTGAGAATCTTTTCTATCTCTGATATCCAGATCCAATCAGTGACCAAATTTTTCTAGGGTTTCCTTCTGAGTTGTTTCTTAAATCTATCCCTTGATTTCTATGACAGCACTCCTGTCCAGACTATCAGTAGTTCTGGTCACATTATTTCTCCTCTATGTACGGTGCCTCTCAATTCTAATCCTGTCAAAACACCACCAAACCAATGTTCCTGAAAACAACTTTGATCCATTATGTCTCTTGTTTAAATACCTTCTATATATTAATAGCTACTTTAAAGTCCAAACTTTTAATCAGGCTTTCAAGTATCCTTTCTAATCCCATTTTTAGGATTTTGATTTCCTCCTTGAGTGCAAGAAGAAATTGACTGAGTTTCACATATCTGTATGTGTCAGGGAAGAAGAAATTTTCCCTTCTAGATTCTGCTGGCTGGCCTAAAAATTAAATTGACATGAGATAGATTAAGAAAGGAAAGATCAAACAAAAGTTGAATATCACGAACATACAGGAGAGACCCAGGAAAAATAGATAGCTAAGCCAAATGGTCAAAGACCCCATCTTCAGCTAAAGACAAAAGAAGAAGTTTGAGACTTCAAAGGGGAGGAAAGTAATTCACACAGTGGTGGAAAAGTGAGAAATGGTAAAAAAAAAAAAAAAAAAAAAATGTTTGCTGAGCCATGCAGAGACAATAGGACCCAGAGTATACTCTGACCTCTAGGTCTTCCTGAGTTCCCCCCCACCACACCTAGCTTGTATTCTCTGCAGGTATTTCTGATGATAGCTCTGTTCCTGAAACAGGTGTTTTACCTAAATTCTTCAGTCAGCCAAGGGGGAGATAAAAAGAAAGAATTCCTTAGTCTTCTGTTTCTTAAAAATAATCAGCCTAAATTAATCCCCTTACCAAAGAGATACAACTGGGGTGGCAAATTTTGCTCTCCTACAGGGACCTTTGGGGAAGATGGACACAGAAGTGAGAAAAAGCCATCTGCTTTGGGTGCTATTAGATTGTGGTTTTCCTGATAAATATCACAAGTCCTGAGGTTATTTGCTCTGACACCAAACCTTGATTTGCAGTACCTGGAGGTCTGCTGTAGAGGGCACAGAGTAATAGTTTTTCTCTCTTAACTGAGGAAGATAGTTAAAGCTTAGAAGTTATCTTTGAAGCAGTTAATTTGTAAATCTTGTTGCTTCATTTATGAAACATTTTAAATTAATCAAATTTAAAAAATCACTTTGTTGGGACTTCCCTGACAGTCCAGTGGTTAAGACTCCACATTTCCACCACAGGGGTAGGTTGGATCCCTCAGATTCCTCAGTCCATGTGGCATGGCCAAAAGTATATAAATTTTTAAGAAAAATCACTTTCCCAACTGAAAAAAATGCACAGTACAAGAATTGTAGGTTTCAGTTTTATTCAGGAACCTTACTGAGGACAACAGCTTGAGAAAAGAACCTCTCAGTAGCTCGGAGGGAACTGCTCCAAAGAGGCAGGGGAAGAAGACAGTTTATATATGATTTTTTGCTGGGGAATACATGAAGTCAAGCACACATCTTGATAAAAGTCTGCTGGTTACAAGGAACAGATATCTTGATTATTGATTTTAGTGCTTTTCTATGTAGGGGAAGATGCAAGAATTCAGGCCTATTAAAATCTTTCCTGAGATATACATTTAACTATCTAATGGACCTGTTTTTCCAAAGCACAGAATGCCCTATTCTGTTTTCTGTCTTTAATTCCTTTCAGGGTGCTGTCCATCAGTGACTGCAGTAGCTAATGACTTGAACCTTGTACAACTGGACAATGAGCAGCATTCTTTCTTTTACAACTTTTAAGTAGCCTCTGAAAATACTTGACATATTTTTAAAACATAGTCAAGGCTATAAAAATTTTTTAAGTAAATTTACAAACTTAGTTTCCCTTTTAAGTATTTTAATTGTTTAACAAATGATTTTTAAGTACTAGTGAATTTCATAAATTTATTAAATTTAATAAGCTTAATGATCTTAGATACTGCAATACTGAGAATAATATAACAAAATCTCAACCAGAAGGGATATGTGTTAATCGATTTAGACAAGTTAACCATTTCAAATTTATTTACAAGGTTGTGATTTCAATTAACTAAACATTCTTGTTTATTATAAGTATATGAAATTACAAATACACACACCCCATTCTTTCAAGATATAATTGGCATATCTAAACACTTCAAATGTATAATTTTATAAATTTGGACATACATATACATATGTAATACCATTGCTACAATCAATGGAACAAATATGTCCATTACCCTCCAATTTTTCCAATATCTCTTTGCAAAGAATTCTCAAAGCTCAACAGTAAGAACAGTATTCCAAGCCAAAATGAAAAATGGGCAAAAGATTTGAATAGATATTGGACCAAAAGAAACAATTAGCACATAAGCATATGGAAAGATGCTTGGCATCATTAGTAATTGGGGTAATGAAAAGTACAACCACAATCAGATACTTACACACCTAACAGAATGACTATATTTAAAAAGACTGACCATACTGAGTATTGGAGAAGACATGAAGGAATTGGACTTCTCATACACAGTGGCATTGATGCACAGTAGTACTGTAGAATGGAACCCCACTTAAAAAATAATTTGCAGTTTCTTTAGATAATTAAGCTTAGCCCTACTATTTAACTCACCCATTCTGCTCCTACGTTCCCAAGACAAATGAAAGCCTATTTTTATGTAAAGACTTGTACTGAAGTGTTCAAAGCAGTTTTATTTTAATAGCCAAATACTGGGATCAACTCAAGTGTCCAACAGCAGGTGAGTAGACAAACATATAGTATTATATCCATACAACAGACTACTACTCAGTAATAACAAAAAAAAAAAAAAAAAGAAATGAATTATTGGGTTTCCCTGATTCCTCAGATAGTAAAGAATCTGCCTGCAATGTGGGAGACTTGGGTTCAATTCCTGGGTTAGGAAGATCCCCTGGAGGAGGGCATGTCAACCCACTCCAGTATTCTTGCCTGGAGAATCCTCATGGACAGAGGAGCTGGGGAGGGGTGGGGTGGGGCGGGCTATGGTCCATGGGGGTCACAAAGAATCAGACACGACTGAGTGACTAAGAACAGCACACAGTATTCATACAAGCAATTGATACGAGTGAATCTCAAAAGAATCATTCCGAGGGGAAGAAACTAGACTGCATACTGCATGATCTTATTAAAACTCAAGAAAATGCAAACTAATGTACAATGATGAAAGTATCAGTAGTCTGCGGAGGGAGGGAGGAGTGGGAGAGATGAGTTACATGGGTCTTAAAGAACAATTTGAAAGTTATGGAAATGTTCATTGTTTTGATTGAGGTAAAGCTTTGAAGGGTATATGCAAGTGTCAAAACATATCAACTTATATTCTCTTAACTTTGTGCAGATTATTCTGTCAATTATACCTCAGTCAAGTTCTTAAAAATAAAACAATCGATACACTGCCAGTTAAAAAACCTTTAATTTTTATTGAGAAGGACCAAGAAGATCTTTGTTTTTTTGACTGTCAAAGAAAACCTCTAAAAACAGATAAAACTTCAAAAACTATTTATGATTCACATAAAAATCAGAACTTGTCTTACGTATTTGTTACTACCAGTCTTGCTTTTTGGATTATATAGGACCCAAATGTATCAGTGGGGATATGGTAGGTGATGCTGCATTGCAAACAGCCCTAATACCTCAGTATCTTTGAACTACAAAAGTTATTTCTTAAAACATCACATGTCCATTGAAGAACAGGGACTTTGCTTATTCTATGACTCAACAACCCAGGCTGCAGAGCACTCACAGTATTGAATGCTGCCAGGTAATACTCAGGCAGGGTGTTCTGGAGGGAACATGCAATGAAATGTCCAACCAGAAGTGACAAGGCTTCTCTGTACTCATAACTATAGACAGAGAAACTAAGGCATAAGGTCCCACTTAAGTTCAAAGGCTGATTCACACCCAGAGCATGATGGAGCAGGACTGTGAATTTATCATACAACCCAGAAGAGCATGCACTTTTAAACTTGTGAATTGTTGACTTGTGGAATTTCCCATTTAATATTTCTGGACTGCTCTTGAAATAGTTTACAGTAATCCCCATTTATCTGTCATTATAAAGGAGTACTACAGAGAGAAGATAGCCTTCCATTTTCATTTGCTGTGTTTTGTCTTCCATTATGTTTTGCTTCATTGTTCAAAAACTAAACTTCTCATTTATTGAGCTGAATGTCAGGGACCTTCAGAGTTAGTGTATACTTATGAAGAATCATGCCTCCCTTTTATGTTGGTCACCAGTTTCATTCACCTACCATATCACATTCTTTCCTACCCTTTGCTTTGAGCATACCTCAATTTAACAGTGTCCTATTAACTCAAACTTAGGATTCTCTTCAGAATCCAACATCTACTCTTCACTGCCATCAACAGCACCTTAGTTTACATTCTCGTTCTTCTTGAATCTAGGTCACTTCAATTGTTTTTGTATTGCTTTCTGTGCTCCCAGTATCTGTCCTCCTCATTACACACAGGGTCATCTATTTGACAAGCAAATATTATTGTTTCATTATCTTCTGAGTGAGTAACAAAGAACTGGAAAGGCTTTTAAGTAAGGGAAAGTTCATAATCATCAGGGTCGCATAAATGTTCCTCTAAATCTAGCCCGGCAGACTTTCCCAGCCTCCTCTCACTAGGACAACCAGCACTCTCACACTAGTCTTTTCCCCGACGTAGGAAGTGATCGCAGGCCTCCTTGTCTTTGTGCCATCACCTGTGCTTAGAATGACTCCCTCCCTTCTGTCAGTTTCACAAATTCCTGCTTAACTATTCAAATGTCTTCTTTGATGCCATCTTTGACTTTTTGAGATAGAGACATCACTCCTTTCATGCTCATAAAATTGTGTGTTTTCTTTCACATGATATTAGTCATATGACAACTAGTCACATGTGAGTTTACCTAAGGACTTCTCTAATAGCATTAGATTCTCAAAGACTTTGCTATGTCCTTCTCATCACCTTACCCAATAAATATGATACCCATGTATATGATATGCAATATATTATATGCATCCAATATATATTATTCACAGTGTTTTACCCAGTGGCTAACAATGAAATGGATGCAAGAAAAATGCACTGTGAATGTGAAGTGGAAAAAATGGGGTCCATGGCATTAATCCAAAAAAGTATCTGAACCATAAATATCTTTATTTCAACACTAGAAAGTAATGGGTACATTCTGTAGGTAATAGATTGGGATTTGGAGTATTTAAGAAATTTAAGTAAGAAAAATACCTACAAGCAACTCCTACAGCTCAATTCCAGAAAAATAAATGACCCAATCAAAAAATGGGCCAAATAACTAAATAGACATTTCTCCAAAGAAGACATACAGATGGCTAACAAACACATGAAAAGGTGCTCAACATCACTCGTTATCAGAGAAATGCAAATCAAAACCACAATGGGGTACCATTTCACGCCAGTCAGAATGGCTGCGATCCAAAAGTCTACAAGCAATAAATGCTGGAGAGGGTGTGGAGAAAAGGGAACCCTCTTACACTGTTGGTGGGAATGCAAACTAGTACAGCCACTATGGAGAACAGTGTGGAGATTCCTTAAAAAAAGGGAAATAGAACTGCCTTATGACCCAGCAATCCCACTGCTGGGCATACACACTGAGGAAACCAGAATCGAAAGAGACACATGTACCCCAATGTTCACTGCAGCACTGTTTATAATAGCCAGGACATGGAAGCAACCTAGATGTCCATCAGCAGATGAATGGATAAGAAAGCTGTGGTACATATACACAATGGAGTATTACTCAGCTATTAAAAAGAATACATTTGAATCAGTTCTAATGAGGTGGATGAAACTGGAGCCTATTATACAGAGTGAAGTAAGCCAGAAAGAAAAACAGCAATACAGTATAATAACGCATATATATGGAAGTTAGAAAGATGGTAACAATAACCCTGTATAGGAGACAGCAAAAGAGACACTGATGTATAGAACAGTCTTTTGGACTCTGTGGGAGAGGGAGAGGGTGGGATGATTTGGGAGAATGGCATTGAAACATGTATAACATCATATGTGAAACAAATCGCCAGTCCAGGTTTGATGCATGATACAGCATGCTTGGGGCTGGTGCACTGGGATGACCCAGAGGGAGGGTATGGGGAGGGAGGAGGGAGGAGGGTTCAGGATGGGGAACATGTGTATACCTGTGGAGAATTCATGTTGATATATGCAAAACCAATACAATATTGTAAAGTTAAAAAATAAAGTAAAATCTAAAAAAAGGAAAAAAAATTAAAAAAAAATAATAATAATAATAAAAGAGAAAGAAAAATACCTAATTTTATTAATTTTCTTTAGTTTAACTTTGGAAACTTTGCCAAACGTGGGCCAAAGAGGAAGGATCAGGTGGAGACCCAGGTGAAAAGCAATAGGTCATGCCACTTTCAATTGTCATGTAACCATGGAAATGGAAGGACTAGAGACAATGATTATTCAGAAGGTAAATTTAATAGAATTTAATGATTAATTGGATGGTAGAGAATGGCCAGTGGAAAGGTAGGAAAGATTAAATTCTGGCATATGAGAATGAGTAGATGAATATCCATCAACAACACTTTGGGATTAAAAAAAAAGAAAGGGCATATTTTAGGGATAAAATCATTATTCATTTTGGAATGGTTTGAATGAGGGATTTCTGAGATAGGCCTAGTTATTAAGCTCAAAACACCAACAAATTACAAGTGCTATACTAGGAATATGAATAGGGGTATTTTTGTTTAAAATGAATTCAATATATGGCAAGAAGCATGCTCCATCAAATTACCTCTGCTACTACTGCTAAGTCACTTCAGTCGTGTCTGACTCTGTGCAACCCCATAGATGGCAGCCCACCAGGCTCCCCCGTCCCTGGGATTCTCCAGGCAAGAACACTGGAGTGGGTTCCCATTTCCTCCAATGCATGAAAGTGAAAAGTGAGAGTGAAGTCGCTCAGTCATGTCTGACTCTTAGCGACCCCATGGACTGCAGCCTACCAGGCTCCTCCATCCATGGGATTTTCTAGGCAAGAGTACTGGAGTGGGGTGCCATTGCCTTCTCCAAATTACCTCTAAAACCATGTAATAAATACTACTAACAGAACAAAGTGTAATAGAAACAAAGGAAGGTAACAATTGCTGCTGCTGCTAAGTCGCTTCAGTTGTGTCCGACTCTGTGCGATCCCGTAGACAGCAGCCCACCAGGCTCACCCGTCCCTGGGATTCTCCAGGCAAGAACACGAGGGGGTTGCCATTTCCTTATCCAATGCATGAAAGTGAAAAGTGAAAGCTAAGTCGCTCAGTCGTATCCGACTCTCAGCGACCCCATGGACTGCAGCTTACCAGGCTCCTCCATCCATGGGATTTTCCAGGCAAGAGTACTGGAGTGGGGTGCCATTGCCTTCTCCAAGGTAACAATTACATCAAGTAAAATCTGATGAGAACTTCACAGTGTAGATTAAGTTAGAGCTGGATATGAAAAGTAAATTTATTTTTGTAGGAGACAAGAGGGACCCGGTTCTGCCCCCATGGGACATGCAGTCACTTAGAGTTGGAGATAGGTGACTGAACAGAATTATCAGAATTTTTATACAGCATGGCGTGCTGCAGTCCATGGGGTTGCAAAGAGTAGGACATGACTGGTTGATTAAAAAACAACAATAATCATCAGAATTTATACAGAATTCTGTATACAGAATCATCAGAATTTTATCATTATAATACAATGTAATGAAATATCAATTCTGGTTGGGACAGGAGACATTTTAAAGAAGAAGATCAACAAGAGCAAAAATACTATAAGGGATAATTCTCTATGGCCATTCATATAGACACTCAGGAAGTAGACATCCAAGTCCTACGTCTGGTATCCACTAGTGAAACTAAACACTAAGAAATGTTCTCCCACCCACAGAGACATCTGGGGAATACAGTGCACTAGGAAACACACAATGTTAGCAACAGAAATTAATCATTAGGTCTCTGCTGAGCTTTCTTCACTTCTGATCCAACTCACTGAAATAGCACAGGCATTTGGTGAGTTATTGCTCTTGACCATGTGATATATCAAAACTCTTTCACTGTAATTGCAATAATTATTCTGTGAAAATTATTTTAATAGGCATCACATTCTCAGGAAGATGCTAGCTGAGCATTACTTAAACATGAAGTCGAGAAAACAATAGTTTTAATCTCATTTATCATGCCTTATGGTAATTTTATACTTTATGATGGGTGATTTCTTATACAAGTGTATTTTGTATTTTAGATCAATACTGTTTTCCCATATTTAATGGGGATCCACCTGTAAAGGGCACTCAAATTTCTCTCCAACTGGAAAATCATGGCACATGTAAAGTCTGTCCAGATTTCCTCTTCTTAGGCTCTAAAATCACTGTGGATGGTGACTCACCATGAAATTAGAAGATGACTGCTTCTTGGGAGGAAAGCTATGACAAACCTGGACGGTGTATTAAAAAACAATGACATCATTTTGCTGACAAAGGTCCACAGAGTCAAGGCTAGGGTCTTTCCAGTAGTCATACAGATGTGAGAGTTGGACCATAAAGAAGGCTGAGCACCAAAGAATTGATGCTTTCAAAGTGCGGTGTTGAAGAAGACTGTTGAGAGTCCCTTGGACCGCAAGGAGATCCAACCAATCTTAAAGGAAATCAATCATGAATATTCATTGGAAGGACTGTTGTTGAAGCTGAAACTCCAATACTTTGGCCACCTGATGCGAAGAACTGACTCATTTGAAAAAACCCTGATGCTGGGAAAGATTGAAGGCAGGAGGAGAAGGGGATGACAGAGGATGAAATGGTTGGATGGCATCACTGATTCAATGGACATGAATTTGGGCAAACTCTGGGAGATAGCGGCAGACAGGGAGGCCTGGCCATGGCTGTGGTCCGTGAGGTCACAAAGAGTTGGAAACAACTTGGCAACTGAATGACAACAGTGCATCCTTTGTCTCATAAAATAAGGGCTGATTGATCATTCATGAGGCAATCTACTCAGGTAAGGAAAAAGAAGAAAACTACGACAGGGGCAAGTGGCATGTCTGCCCCTTTAACTACTTCTATTATGTTCGTGATCACAGAGGGGCAAGCTGTTGGGCTTTCTGCATGTGAAGCCTTTAAATCTCTAAGTCCTGGTCACACAGGTGCTCCTTCAGGCTTATCCTGCACAGGCTCTGGGCCAACCATGGCCCTAGTCAATAAAGTATAAGGCTGGAGGGACTTCTCTTCTTGTCCAGTGGTTAAGCATCCACCTTCCAATGCAAGGGACCAAGTTCGATCCCTGGTTGGGGAACTAAGATCTCAGGTGCAACAGGACAACTAAGCCCAAATGTGACAACCAAGCACAACTACTGAGCCCATCCACTCTAGAGCCTGGGCCCCACAACTAGAGAAGCCACAAAGTGCCCCAGTGAAGGCCCACAGGAGCCATACACACAAAGAGAGAGAGAGAGAGAGAGGGATAAGTATAATGGAGAAGGCAATGGCACCCCACTCCAGTACTCTTGCCTGGAAAGTCCCATGGACGGAGGAGCCTGGTAGTCTGCAGTCTATGGAGTCACAAAGAGTCGGACACAACTGAGCAACTTCACTTTCACTTTTCACTTTCATGCATTGGAGGAAATGGGAACCCACTCCAGTGTTCTTGCCTGGAGAATCCCAGGGACGGGGGAGCCTGGTGGGCTGCCGTCTATGGGGTCGCACAGAGTCGGACACGACTAAAGTGACTTAGCAAATAAGGTATAAGGCTAAGTAGTCACATGAGCCCTCTTGCTTTTCCAACTCTGGCTTCCTCTCTACTGAAACCTAAGATAAAGGAAGTTTGAGCCTTCCACTGAGTTTTGCCATTGGTTGGTCCCCATGGAACTTAGGGCAGTAACTCCTGCCTTTGAACTTGGCCCAGCTGTTCTATAGAATCAGAAAATTGTACTACATGGTCTTTCAGTCTCTTCTAAGCTGCAACAATTTTAGCAGTTAAGAGTAGATGTCCTAGTGAAAAATAAAGATAACCTGGATTCAAAACTTGACTCTGCTACTTACTGCAAATGTGATGATGGGCAAATTGTTTAAAAGCTAAACAATTTAAACCCTGCTTCACACATCTTTGAGATGAGGATAACAATAGTACCTATTTCATAGGGTTACTATGTAGGTTAAAATACACAATGCATACACAGCTCTTAGCACAGCAGCAGGTGTATAGTATTTGCTCAATAAATGTTAACCATTATGAATGTTATTTTCTCCAGGGGCTTACCCTCAAGTGTCAATTAATATTGGGTTAGCTCTGTTTTCTGAAGCCACCAAGAAACCTGAGTATAGTTCTACACTCTGTATGGGGCCACAGCCACCTAGACATACCATAGCCCTCTTTTAAATTACCTATAGAACTCTGCTTGATTGTGTGTCTGACGCATTACAGGTGTTTCAAGTCTCAAAATCTCACCTTCCTGCTCTACGCTGTTTCACTGAGAGCATTAGCCTTGATTCTGACATAAGCCCATTATGGATCCATCAGCTGGGCTCCTGGTTATGACTCCGACTACAACTTCGACTTCAAATTAATATTGCCTGTCTGAAAAATTGGATTTTGTACAGAAACAGATTCTGGCAGCCACTTTAGACTGAAAGACCAGGGTTTCATTTCATGTTCCCTGAACCATGCATTCCCATTCAGTCTTTGGCATTTCAGCTCCATGCTTTTTATCCACCCACTTCCCTCTGATGCTGTGCCATCTGCTTTAGCTTACAGCCTTCTCTCTGTGTCATAGGAACCTTCCAATGAGCTCCTATGAGCACTCTCAGTAGAGCCAGACTCATTATCCACTAAATCCCCAAATGTCTATTGTGAAATCCTTTCAAAAGCTACTTTCCTCTGAGAGGTTAGAATTAGCACATATCGTTTCTATATCAGTTCTATAATTAGTAACTTTAAATTCCTGAGACTTCCCAGGAAGAGAAAAACAAATATCATCTATTAATGCATATATATGGAATCTAGAAAGATGGTATTGGAGAACCTATTTGCAGGGCCGCAATGCAGACACAAATATAGAGAACAAACGACTTATGGACATGGAGGGGGAAGGACAGAGAGGATGGGAGAGAGTAACATGGAAACATATACATTACCATGTGTAAAATAGATAGCCAATGTAAATTTGCTGCGTGACTCAGGGAAATCAAACATCTAGGTTGCTCTAACAACCTAGATGGGTGGAATGGGGTGGGAGGTGGGAAGAAAGTTCAAGAGGGAGGGGTCATATGTATACTTATGGCTGATTCATGTTGATGTATGGCAGAAACTAACACAATAATGCAAAGCAATTATCCTCCAATTAAAAATTTTAAAAAGAAAATAAAAATTCCTGACAGTTGCCTTGTTAGTCTTTACAAGTAAACGTCTTACTCATCATCATCAGGCAAAGCATAAAACAAATTGATGTAGCGTGCCTATTCAGAGAAAAACTGACAATAATGATGACAATTACGCTGAAAATTAGTAGGTAATACTTAGCACTTGCTATTTTTCTATCTGCCAAGCTCTATGTCAGGCATCATTCCCTCATTTTTGTTTAATTCTCAAACAACGCTAGGAGGTAGCTAGCCCATTTTAAATGTGAAGAAATAAAACAAAAGGCTGATGAGTTTAACTAGTACTCTAGCTAGTGAATACTAGAATTCAAATACTGGTCTGTTTAAAACTAAGCGAAAGGAAGAAAACATGCACACATACCTAGTTCCGACAAAGAAGGTATTGGTAAGAAGTATAAGAGTAGAATTGAAAGAGGTCTGTGGGTATCTAAGGAAGAATGAAGCCTCTTTCTACTTAAGGGGAGAAAGTGGGAATGTATACTTTTGGTATTTGAGCTTAGTTTTGAAGGATGGAGAGAAATAAAATGACTATCAAAGGAAGAAAGAGTATGGAGACAGGAAGTCAAAGGACATATAGAGTGAACATCTTTATTTTTGACTGGAGCAAAGCTTACACATAAATAAGTGATGAAAAATCACTTTTGAAAGAAATACTGATACCAGGAATTTTTTTTTTTTTTTAAGTTGCTCAGTCATGTCCGACTCTTTGTGACCCCATGGACTATACAGTCCATGGACTTCTCCAGGCCAGAATAATGGAGTGGGTAGCCTACCTCTTCTCCAGGGGATCTCCCTGACCCAGGAATCGAACTGGGGTCTCCTGCATTGCAGGTGGATTCTTTACCAACTGAACTATCAGAGAAGCCCCAAGACCAGGATGTGGGATACCTTTAATCTTTCATCTTTGTTCTCCATTCCTAATGTCATCCTCTGCCCCTCACCTCAGTTTAGAACCTCATAAGTCTTACCTGAACTATAGAAATAACCTAGCTTGTTGTCTCCCAGCCTACCTTCTCCCCTCTTCAAACTACATCATTCATTCCCTAGTTGAAAACACTCCCTGAAACACAAATATGATAGTGATAATGCATTTCTTTCCTATGTAGAACTTTACTCAGAAACCGTGAAGTTCTAAACTGGGGTGAGGGGCAGAGGATGACATTAGGAATGAAGACGAGAACAAAGATTAAAGATGCTCACTTCTAATACTGTATTAAGTGCAAAAGACAGTCTTTAAAAACTTCATAAGCTTCTTGAGAAGCAAGATGTATAAAAACAAAATCAAAATATTTAGAATTTGTCAATAAGTGGTACAAGAATACAGAAGAAGAATATATTAACTAAGGCTGAAACTTCTGGGGAACATTTTTAATAGAAGAGGTTAATTGAACTAAACCAGGGGAACTTTGTCAGTGTCCATAGACCTATTTTATTATCACAGCTGGACAAGGAGAGGCTAGGGACACTGCCAAACATCTTACAAATCATAGGACAGCTTCCGCCAACTCTTTTCCAACAAAACAATTACGCAGCCAAAACTGTCTATAGTTTTGAGATTTAGAAGGCCCACTTTAAAAGATTGTCAGGAATGTGATAAACATTGACAAAGGTGACCCTGCTTTCTCATTGTAAAATGGAGCCATTAACAGTAATAGTATCTCCTTCATAGGGTTTATGACAAGATTAAATAAGGTGCTGGTTAAGTATTTATCACATGGTAAGTGCTCAATAAATCAATATCATATTTTTTTTTCAAAAATAGGAAACTGAAGGGAAAATAAATGAATTCATAATGAAAAATTTCAGCTCAACTAAAGTCACCATCTCTGCCACCAAGTTTAAAATGTGTAACCTCAGCTCTGACCTCCCTACTAGACTCCCTTCCCACCACATGCCTGCCATTTTCAGTTGACTGTCTCAACATTTTTCCAAACCAAACCTATATAAAACAGAACTCATAATCCCCTTACTAACTCCCTCCATTGTTTGTTGCAAAGACACATTCCCTTAGTCACTGAGTAAAAAAAGACAGTAAGTGTGATTCAGGAAAACTGTTCATGAGTCCCATCTGTTACTAATATGGTGTGTGCTGTGCACTATTAGCAATTCTGTTTCTGTTCTCAGCTTCCACTTTCCAATTGTAAAGTTGAGAATGTTACCTGAGATGATCCAACAGGCTTCTTCCAGAACCAATATTTTACTACTTGTAGTGAGATTTACTTTCTCCCTCTTCCTCTTCACCATATAAGTATTAGCCACTCAGTCATATCCAACTCTTTGCTACCCCATGGACTATAGCCTGCCAGGCTCCTCTGTCCATGGGATTCTCCAGGCACGAATACTGGAGTGGGTAGCCATTCCTTTCTTCAGGGGATCTTCCCGACCCAGGGATCGAAACTATATCTCTACCATATAATGCCAACAGTAACGTCAATTCTTTTTCTGGAAATGTCACTCAAACTTGTCCACTCTTCTCTAGCTCCAGTGGAAGCAGACCTAAGCGTGTGTTCAATGGCTTTTAAAAGGAAATATTGCAACAAACTCCCAACCAGTTTCCCCCCTTCCTCCTTTCTTTTCCAATCCATTCTACATGCCACATGCGTCCTCCTTACACATGTGTTTTATATGCCACACCTGCTCCAAATTCTTCAATGACTCCAACTTCATGTTTCATCACTAAAACTCTCCCCCCGGTACTCAAGGCCAGTCCCACCACCCATGATCCTCGTCCATATACTGCTCTCTAACCCAGACATCCTTCTCTCTTCATAAACTCTAACATGACAGATACATTCCTTTCAAGTTTCTCACATTGTCACAAAGCCCTCTGAAATGCCTTTATGCATATCCAGCCCTCCCATGAGTTATTAGAGAAATATTAATGAAAGGCTACTCAGACATAGCAAACATGTATAACATTATAGTGAGGAAAAAAAGACAAGACAAGAAGCTCAACTACAAATTTTAAGCTTATCCATTCCTGTGCTTTCTTGCAGAAAATTCTTGTGCATTTCTTCTCCCTCATGGAGCACCACCTATTCCTGGCAGTCACCATGGAACCTCCTGCTACCAAAGAAGTAGCAGATGGGCTAGGAAGCCTGTTGTGACAAAACAGAGTAGGCTTCAAATGCAAAAGTGACTCCCATATATGTAGATAGCAAAATTTTAAAGAAAATAACAATAAGCTCAGTTACTTGGAGTTCTATTTAGTTTATACAGCAAATGACTATATGCTAACTCATTTGATCTAGATGGGTACTCTGCAGTCATTAGTAAGAGTTATTTTATAGGTGAATATTTGAGTTCCGACTTGTTAACTGGCTCATCCAAGGAACAAGATCTGGAGTAAAACTATGGTCTCTGGTCCCCAGGGCAGGACTTCTCCTCCTCAACCACTCTCACTGGCCCTGCAGTTCGTAGACCATTTATGTCCACTCAACAGTCAGACCAAGTGTGACTGTCTTCTTGAAGCCTCAGTCCTTCTGACCCACAATCAAAAATAACTAGAGTGAAACAAATGGTACCTCACAAGCCAATAAAATACCTATAACATAGACAATAGATAGGAAAGGGTCACCATAAAAAGAGCTCATAAAATTGATGGGAAAAAAATGAGAATCCAGTTAACAAATACAATTCATGAAAAAGAATTACAAAGGACTAAACAAATACAAAATAAAACATCAAACACCACTGGTAATCAAAGTGCAAATAAAAAGGGTAACTTTTCTCCATTAAGCTAGTATTCTTTACTATAGAACAAAAGGAAGAGCTGTCAAACTTGCCATCACAGTGGCAATAATGTACATTGCTGGTGGGAGCACAACAGACTGCAAACAGTTCCAAAGAGTGTGCATTACTTTCCACATGTCTCCTCAACCGCATGAAGTGGATACACTGTGATTCCTATATTAGAGATGAGGGAGCTGAGGCACAGAAACTTTAAAAACTTTCCCAGATGCACATTAAATTAATAGGACCCTTCTGATGATTACTGAAATTCTATACAACAAGAAAATTTCAAGTATCAAAATTGGACCTAGTATAATAACTTACTGAAAAGATTCATGGACAAAATGTGTTCCAAATAGTGTTAGCATTCAGATTATTCCTGATTTTTCTCATTGTAATGTGAATGGCAAAATAAAAGGGGGAAAACTTGGAATAGTAAGAGAGAAACTGTTAAATCATTACAGTTTATCTGAGTGACAGACTATCATTCACCCCTCTGAAACAATATCAGTAATAAATTATTGACAGAAGGAAATGTTTTAGAATATTATTGAAAATGTTAAGGGATAAAAACTAATACAAAATCATATATACTGGTTCCAACTTTATTTTGAAAAAGTTGTCGGTATATATTTGAATGCAACTGCAAAGACTGGAATGCCATCCTTGGCTTGGAAAGAGAAATGTATAACCTATAAATAAGAATATGGTAAATCTCCTTTGTAGGAGCAGCAAAAAATGTTAATAATTTAAGAACACTAGGAAGAATCTTGTTTTTAAAAGAGACTATAATTTATATTCTGAAAGAGATGGGAATACCAGACCACCTGACCTGCCTCTTGAGAAACCTTGCAGGTTGCAGGTCAGGAAGCAACAGGTAGAACTGGACATGGAAAAACAGACTGCTTCCAAATAGGAAAAGGAGTACGTCAAGGCTGTATATTGTCACCCTGCTTATTTAACTTCTATGCAGAGTACATCATGAGAAACCCTGGGCTGGAAGAAGCACAAGCTGGAATCAAGATTGCCGGGAGAAATATCAATAACCTCAGATATGCAGATAACACTACCCTTATGGCAGAAAGTGAAGAGGAACTAAAAAGCCTCTTGGTGAAAGTGAAAGTGGAGAGTGAAAAAGTTGGCTTAAAGCTCAACATTCAGAAAACGAAGATCATGGCATCTGGTCCCATCACTTCATGGGAAATAGCTGGGGAAACAGTGGAAACAGTGTCAGACTTTATTTTGGGGGGCTCCAAAATCACTGCAGATAGTGACTGCAGCCATGAAATTAAAAGACGCTTACTCCTCAGAAGGAAAGTTATGGCCAACCTAGATAGCATATTCAAAAACAGAGACGTTACTTTGCCAAAAAAGGTCCGTCTAGTCAAGACTATGGTTTTTCCAGTGGTTATGTATGGATGTGAGAGTTGGACTGTGAAGAAAGCTGAGCACCGAAGAATTGATGCCTTTGAACTGTGGTGTTGGAGAAGACTCTTGAGAGTCCCTGGGACTGCAAGGAGTTCCAACCAGTCCATTCTGAAGGAGATCAGCCCTGGGATTTCTTTGGAAGGAATGATGGTAAAGCTGAAACTCCAGTACTTTGGCCACCTCATGCGAAGAGTTGACTCATTGGAAAAGACTCTGATGCTGGGAGGGATCGGGGGCAGGAGGAGAAGGGGATGACAGAGGATGAGATGGCTGGATGGCATCACTGACTCGTTGGACGTGAGTCTGAGTGAACTCCGGGAGTTGGTGATGGACAGGGAGGCCTGGCGTGCTGCGATTCATGGGGTCGCAAAGAGTTGGACACGACTGAACTGACGGAACTGATAATTTATATTATATTATTACTGTTGCAAAATAGTTCAGAGTTCACAAATCAGAGGTACCTAATACTGTGGCATTACACCTAAATCTTTCTAAAATGAATCACATCCATGAAACTTTTTCAGTATTACTTGAATAAAACTAAATCTGGGCTCCCTGGTCAGGCCCCTTGCTCTTCAAGTTTGGCTACTCTCCTTGACCCACTGGGGTTAGGTCCAGCTGACCCTTAGAATCCAGGAAGTCAGACTTAGGTGTTCTGTTGACTCTTTAAAGTGTGAGAGTTCAGTAGAAAGAGCCTCACCCTCTGGTGCACCCAAAGGAAAACCTTCAGCCATGTCCAAACTCTGAGAATCTTCCTTCTTCTCTTGAGCCTCTATGGTCCCCTGAGATTCAAAGTTAGCTACTGTCAACCCTATTTCTCCTCTTTTACTCAAGGCCTGAACATAATCCCCATTCCTCAGAATGATCCTCATTGGGTTTGGAGACTACATTTTACTAATGCTATACTAACGGAACCTGGACTGGTTCAGACCCTAAGCACAGCAATCAAGAACCAGGAAGACCCATCTTCCTAGGATGTGGTGAAGGAATCTTAAGTCTACACTTTCTCCTGCCCACCCTCAGGACAAAGGGAGGCTATAAATCTTGGTCCTTATCCACATATCTGTACTTCCACAGCTGAAAAATGGATATAATAATAGGGATTGGGGGCAAGAGGAGAAGGGGAAAACAGAGGATGAGATGGCTGGATGGCATGACTGACTCAATGGACGTGAGTCTCAGTGAACTCCAAGAGTTGGTGATGGACAGGGAGGCCTGGCATGCTGCGATTCATGGGGTTGCAAAGAGTCGGACACGACTGAGCAACTGATCTGATCTGATCTGATCTGATCTTGTTAGACATATGCCATTAACAAGTTTTGAGCACATAGGTGCCAGTTCCATAAAGGGTAACTATTGTTATGTTAATGAGGAGACAATGATGACCAGGAAGAGCTTAGTTCCCAGTTGGAGCAAGTACAGAAATTTAGCCAGACTAAACTCTTGGCTGTTTTTATCCATTATTTTATCTTCAGTACCTGTAGTATATATATATATATAGGGAAGGCACACAGTTGACACTGGACAAATATAGATAATTGAATAAATAAATGGATTTGGCAAATACCTTCCAGCTGCCCAGATTTTAGGTATCTCTGAGGAGCAGTGATCTCTCACATGACTGGGTCGGGAGTGTGGGATGTCTGGGAGGGTGTCCAGGTTTCCTAGCCACGTCCAGACCCTGTATCTAGATGCACTTCTCCACAAGTGGCTTCCTCTTTTCCTAGATCGCTATATAACACTAGGCAGAACTATGTGTTTCAGCTAAAACTGAAATTTGTGGCAAACCCTGTCTGAGGTCCCTCCCTTGGTTTGGGCAAAACCAGTTGGCACTATTAGAACAGGAAGTCCAGCCATGCAGACGCATCCTGCCAGACCCTTGCCAACAGAGGAGAGGTTATGTGAATTGCTCTGACCCAAGAAGCCACTCCCTGTGACAACCATCTGGGAAGTCCTGTAGCCTCTCTGAAAGGGATGAACCTCGATAAACTCCATGAGGCAATAGGCACAGATTCAAGTAATCAAAATCTTAGGTTTGCACAGTGTGCAAAAAGGGATTCCAAAACTACCTTCCCAGGCAACTTCCTTCTTCCCTAGGTCTCACCTGCCCTTCTGTTTCTTAGAATAAGAAGTTCAGTAGCATGGACTGGTTCCAGCGCACCTGGACTGGAAATCTCAGAAATTGAATTTCTATTTTCTGATTCCTGGAAGACAAGCAATGCCACCTCTGCAGCATTCCCAGTTACCTACTTTGCCATATTGTTTATTGGTATCATGGAAACAGACCTTATCTGTCAAAAGTCATGTGGCCCATTGGTTTTCAATGGTTAGTCCCTTGAACTGAATATGGAAGAGTCACCTAGGCAGCTTATTAAAAATTCAAAAATTTTGGCCCCAAACCTAGGTATTCCAATTCAGTAGACCTTAAATAGGGCCCAGGTACTTCTGTCCTCCCATCCATCCTTCCTGTTTTGTTTGTTTAGTTAAATTAGTCAGAATATTCTGATGCTCAGACAGGGCTGAAAATCACAAATCTTCCAAATTCTAATTTCAGGCCTAACTATTGTATCCTCCCCATGATAGTCACAGCAAATGATGATCAAATCCATGTTTGAGAACTACTAGTAATGGGAAGCCTGACTTCTGGAACAAAACCATCTTTTTCTAGTTATCTAACTCATTATATAATTTTACATTTTCAGTCAAGTTTTAACCTTCTTGGGCCCTTGAGAAATAAGTATAATTCCTCTGTTACATCCCAAGTTTCTTTGTTTGACATGGATCTTTGTACAAAGATAAAAGGATTATTTGTAACTCAGTCTTTCTCAAATGATCTACCTGGGGACAGTGCAGCTAGGATGTGTTCCATGAAAAAGTGGTCAAAGAAGTTTGCTGCTTATCAAAGACATAGGCTACATTCAGTGGTAGAAAATACATGCTATACAAGCAGGAGGATGGTGATCCCCTCACACATGCAGGCAGGGATTTTCAGCCTGGATGAAAGAACTTTTAACTGTCATCTCTATACCCTTTAGCACTGATGTTTTTATGAAGAGGATCTAGTAATTCCTTCTTGCTCACAATACTCCCATCCCATTTGAAACCTCAAAGAAAAGGCAGGAAAAACTGAGGATTCTGTGTGTAATTCAACCCTAGTCATCAAGGGTCAGCCCTAGGTCACACCCCATCAGAAGGCTTTGTCAATTAGTCATCATCTTGAGGGAAGGGCCAGGTCTGTCTACTCCCAATATAATTCACTCAGTTCTCATCAATGGCAATAGAAGATTTCACCCTTCAATTAGTAAAGGCTCAGCAGATTTCAGATGAAAGAGAATCAGAAGTCAAGGAGGTCCACACCTACCCTTTTCTAGACATGTGGGAAACTGACCTAGTTTTGCTTTGTACCTTGTATAAAGCCTTTGCTGGCAATTAAATAAATTGTTTAAAAATGTGCATATGTTATACCAACCTGTTTCATCAACTGCTACTGTTTTCTCATACATTATTATGGTCCTACAGCAATCACATACATATTTTACATAGCTCTAATCATAGTACACATATAATTTTGTGCTCCTTATTTCCAATATGCTGTACACATTTTTCATATTCTTATGGCATTCCTAATGATCATACAATATATATTCAGGGAATCCACATGAAGTTCCTTAACATTTCCCCAGCTTTGTAATTTGATCTTACTTGAAACATTCACTATGATAGACTGTTAAACATTTTTGTACATAAGAATTTTTCTTGTCTTTAATCCTTTTCTTACTGTGGATTTTTATGAGTGGGATTATTGACCCCATAAGCTTAAACAACTTAAGGCAACTTAATCTTGTATAATGTTATACTAATTTATAATGATGCCAATAAGTATTAGAATTAATGTTTTAAAATATACATTTCATTACAAATTTACCTATATTGCACAATGTATTTTTCTTCTATATATTCATTTGTATATAAAAGCAGTACTTTTATAAAATATTTAGAGATGTATCTCAAGAACTTCTTTTCAAACATCATAGAACATATTCATATGAAAGAAATCCTCTAGCAAGTCTTTACAAATATTTCTCAAAACTGATGAAGAATTTGTATGATTTAAATGAGCCACTGTAGTAGGCAGAATTCTAAGAAGGCCCCCAAGATTCCTGCCCCCTGTTGCACATACCCAGTGAGTGTCCTTGAGTGTGGCAGGTCCTGTGAATATGAGAGCAAACCACCACCAAGCTTACACTAGGTTATAGGACTAAGTAAAGGAATTTTGCAGGTGTCATTAAGGTCTTTGATCTACTAATTCTAAATTAATTAAAAGCAGATAATCCTAAGTAGGCCTGACTTAATCAGGTAAACCCTTAAATGACAGTGTAGCAGGAGGTCAGAGACATAAGGTCAGCACATTTCAAAGCAGGAGCATACACATTCCTGCAGATCCTAAAGGATAATACTGCTGTATTTTAAAGAGGGCTATGTCTCAGACAATGAAACCTGATCACTAGGAGCCGAGAGCCTCAGTTCCACGCTGTAAGGAACTAAATTCTATCAACAACCAATCACTTGGGAGTAACACCTAGAGCCGCAGAAGAGATTTAAACATCAACTGACATCCTGATTTTATCCTGGTGAGGTCCTGACCATAGGAACCATCTAACCCATGTCTGGATTCCTAACACACAGAAACTGTGAGATAAAAAATTATGTTATTTTAAATCAACGAGTTGGTGATAATTTGTTACTCAGTGAAAGAAAATTGATACATTAAACACCAAAGGTAAAAAAAAAAAAAAAAAACCAATAATCAAAAAACCAACTAATAGAAAAAGAAATAAAATAAAATAAAGCATTAACTGCAAATGGGATAGTTGGAGCTACTAAATATCCCAAATTAATGTAATATTTTGAATAAATTTAAGTCATGCTGACCAAATTTTTTAAAAAGCAGTTAAAGATAGTCTCATTCTCCAGATTAAACAAAACAAAAAGGTTGCCAATAAGAATGGTCTTTTCCCCTATAAAATTAAGCTTAAAATAGATTTTACATGAGCATAAATAAATAATCTGGTGGTTAACAATGTTTGAAATACTAGGACATAACTAATAGCATAGAAAAAAAAAAACTTTCTCCTCACACAAAATTTTAAGTATAAAATCAAAAAAAGAGATGGTGTACTGATAAACAAATAATCAATAAATATAAATAAATTCAAGGAAATAAACAAAAAGGTAACAAATGTCAAACTATGAAAAAGTCATTAAATATAAAGGGTAAATATTCCTGATCAAATGTAAGGAGTCTCCATGTAACTGAAAAGAAATTTAGCAACTGCTTTTAAGAGACATTTCTAACATAAAATTACAAACTAATTATTTAATTAATATGAGATGGATGGATGGCATCATTGACTCAATGGGCATGAGTCCATGCTGGGCTGGATGAAGCACACATGGAATCAAGACTGATGGGAGACATATCAATAACCTCAGATATGCCGATGACACCACCCTTATGGCACAAAGCAAAGAACTAAAAAGCCTCTTGATGAAAGTGAAAGAAGAGAGTGAAAAAGTTGGCTTAAAGCTCAGCATTCAGAAAACGAAGATTATGGCATCTGGTCCCATCACTTCATGGCAAATAGATGGGGAAACAATGGAAACAGTGAGAGACTATTTTGGGGGCTCCAAACTCACTGCAGATGGTGACTACAGCCATGAAATTAAGACACTTGCCCCTTGGAAAAAAAGCTATGACCAACCTAGATAGCATATTAGAAAGCAGAGACGTTACTTTGCCAACAAAGGTCCATCTAGTCAAAGCTATGGTTTTTCCAGTAGTCATGTATGGATGTGAGAGTTGGACTATAAAGAAAGCTGAGTACTGAAGAATTGATGCTTTTGATGCTTGTTGGAGAAGACTCTTGAGAGTCTCTTGGACTACAAAGAGACCTTGGACTACAAATGAACATGAGTTTGAGCAAGCTCTAGGAATTGGTGATGGTTAGGGAAGTCTGGGGTGCTGCAGTCCATGGGGTTTAAAAGAGTCAGACACAACTGAGCAACTGAACTAACCTGAAACGTTTTTACATCAAATAAATTAGAAGCACATTTAAATTAATCATGACCAACTCCTTAAAAATTAATAGCACTATGAAAGTGAAAGTCACTCAGCCGCAAACCCATGTATGGATTCTCCAGGCCAGAATACTGGAGTGGGTAGCCTTTCCCTTCTCCAGGGGATCTTCCCAACCCAGGGATCAGATCCAGGTCTCCCACATTGCAGGTGGATTCTTTACCAGCTGAGCCACCAGAGAAACCCAAGAATACTGGAGTGGGTAGGCTATCCCTTCTCCAGCGGATCTTCCTGACCCAGGAATCAAACCAGGGTCTCCTGCATTGCAGGTGGATTCTTTGCCAGCTGAGCTACAAGGGAAGCCCCTAACAGCACTAACAAAAAAAAAAGAAGAAGAAGAAACAAATCATGGAAGCTAATAAAGAAAAGAGCAGTGCATAAACTTTGTACTGGGCTTCCCTCGTAGCTCAGTCAGTAAAGAGTCTGCCTGCAATGCAGAAGACCTGGGTTTGCAGGTCTCCTTTCCTGGGTCGGGAAGATCCCCTGGAGAAGGAAATGGCAACCCACTTCAGTATTCTTGCCTGGAGAATCCCATGGACAGAGGAGCCTGGCAGGCTGCATCTATTGGGTCACAAGAGTTGGACACAACTGAGCACAAACTTTGTACTATGGAAGGGAGTATACATTAGTAAACTGGTCATTTAAAGGAGTGTGGGTTTTTAATATAGTGCCATCAGCATGGATGACTTTATATCAAAACATCCAAAATGTCAAAAGCAATGCAAAAAGAAAGTTGAACATGCCTAAGAATAATAATAATACAGGAAATATAACAATCAAGGTGATTATCTTTTCTTTTTTTGTTTTATGATAGAGGCAGTAGTCATACTTAGGGACCTTCCTAAATGAATGAAAGGGTCTTTTTGTGTTAAGCCTGTTACATGTTTTATACTTTTCTTAAAACTCTTACTAATATGTACATTTCTTGGTGTGCATACTACAAAATAATTTTCATTATTCCCTACAGCGTGTGTGTGTATACTTGGCACCCAAATAAGGACACTCCAGCATCCTCAGGGTGATACTAGTAAATCTTCCAGCACTGCACTGAGAGTGCTGGCGTGTCCTCACTTCTCCCATGAAATGTATTTGAGTAGTGGATCACATAGGCTTTTCTAAGGTCAAATATATGTTGTGTGTGTGCGTGCTCAGTTGTTCAGTCGCATCTGACTCTTTGTGACTCTATGGACTATAGCCCATTAGGCTCCTCTGTCCATTATGCAGCCATAAAAAAGCTTTCTTCAAGCAAGCTAAGTGTCCATCAACAGGTGAATGTATAAAGAAGTGATGTATATATGCACAATGGAATATTAATCATAAAAAAGAATGAAATAATGCTATTTGCAGCAACATGTATGGACCTAGAAATGATCATACTCAGTGAAATAAGACAGAAAAAGACAAATATTACATGATATTGCTTACATGTGAATGATATACTTCCCTGGTGGCTCAGATGGTAAAGCATCTGCCTACAATGTGGGAGACCCGGGTTTGATCCCTGGGTCAGGCGTACATGTGAAATTAAAAAAAAAAAAAGATTCAAATGAACTTATTCACAAAATAGAAATAGACTCATAGACACAGAAAACAAACTTATGATTACCAAACAGGATGTGGGGTGGATAAAGTAGGAGTTTGAGATTAAAATATACACAGTACTACATGTAAAACAGATAATCAACAAGAACCTACTATATAGCACAGGGAATTCTACTCAATGTCTTGTAATAAGCTATAATGTAAGTGAATGTTAAAGAAATTGTATGTGTGTGTGTATATGTGTGTGTGCGTGTGTGCATAACTGGATCATTTTGCTGTACACCTGAAGCTAACACAACATTGTAAGTCAACTTGTTTCAATTAAAAAAAAAAAAAATTTAAAGCTTCCTTCATTTTCCTTTATGTGTGAAAGCCTAATTCAGTATCATAGATCTAGGGCTGGAAGACAAGTTAGATACTGCTTTATTTTTGCTTTTCTTTCTTTTTTATAGACATCCCTAGGGTACAAAATCATAAGGAGCAGAAACTTGGCATGAGAGGCTGAGCCTAGCTGCTGAACTCTGAGCTTAATTTCCTCATCTGTAAAACGGGGCTAAAAATGCCTTGTTTCTTTGTTTGCTTTGAGATGTAAGAGAAATAACACCTGCATCTGGAATAATATCTGGAAAATTGCACTTTTCTTTTTCTTCAGAGTTTTTAAACAGAGTAATTCTATCCACATGCTTTCTCCTCCTTTCTCCCTCCCTCCCTTTCCCTCTCATTCTCCATCTCTTTTTCCCACAATTCACTCTTCATCATATAAAGAATATCACACACTGCTAGGTAATACCTACCTAGCAGCTGCTAAAGGGAAAAAAAAAACACAGACCTGGAATATAAGAACCAGGCTTGCAAAATGATTCAGAGCCCTGGATCTGGACTGCTTGCACTGGACTCCTGAACAAGCACTGTGAACTTAGCCAAATTCTGTTAAGTCCTCTGTGTCTGAGATAAAAAATACAAAAAAGAAAAAAATAATAACAGTAGTAGTAGGTCCCTCCTAGAAGCTCACATGTTAGCACTTAGCCGGAGAGTGATGCATATAGTTCATAATGTTCAAAGAGTGTTAGCAATTATTATAGCATAAGTAGTATTTGAGCAGATGTTGAATAAAATATCTATAGCTGTTGGGATTGACATACATCCACCACTATATATGTATGCTTTAAACACTATAAAATATATAACTAGTAATTACCTACTATATAGTACAGGGAACTCTACTCAATACCCTATAATGACCTACATGAGTAAAGAATCTCAAAAAGAGTAGATATGTGTATATGTATAACTGATGTATATGTATTAAACATATATATGTATAACTGATTCATTTTGCTGTAGAGCAGAAAGTAACACATTGTTTATCAACTATACTCCAATTAAAAACTGTTTTAATGTACACACTCCAGGCTTAAACAGGATGTGACAATAAAATGAGGGCATTCTTCCTTTTCATAACCAATTTATGATGGGATTAATGACCCTCTGTTCAAAAATTATCCCATCTCAAAGGTTCCTCAAATACTTCTGAGATTTTTTTCCCCCCATTCTTGCTATTTATGTGGTTGGGAAATAGATCTTCTAGTTCACCTGCCCTCAGGTCTTTATCAAGCCACCATTCTAAAGTTTCTGTTGCTGGTGACCCTTGGAATTGATTATTTTTTTGGTTACACTGTTGTCCAGGGGAGATCAGCATTACTAGTCTCTTCTGTTATCAACTGGAGAAGGCAGTTTCCCTAAACTGGTCGTTTTTGCTACTTGAAACGTCCCTGAAAAGTAGAACAAAGGTTCTACTTTTTGACTGGAATTTACTGAGGCTTTGTGAATAAGGAAAGGAAGGTAAAATACTGAGGATAACTTTAAAAGGCTCCTTGCATGGTTGGCTCTTCTTTATTTAAGGGTCATTTCCCCAGAGCAACGGGTTCCCAGGTATCTTCCCCCAACACATTTACCTGTATAATCATCATCTTCTCCTCCCCCTTCCTCCTCCTTATTTTTATTCTTTATCAGTACCTGAAATTATCTTATGTATCTGTTTATCTATTCCCCTGTTTTAGAAAGGGAGTGCTTATTCATTCCTGAGTTCTTGGAACTTAGAATAGGGCATGTCTCATTGTAGGAAAACAACAAACATTAGTCTTAAAAATGGATGAGTGAATGAATGAATGAACAGAACCAGACCTGCCTTAGGGTGCAGCTAATTTTTGTTCATTTTTTAGATATCAACTTGCATATGACTTCTTCAGGCAATGTCCTCCATGACTGACTGGACAAGATAAGTGCTCCCTGTGACACAATTCCTCTGTACTCTTTTATCTAAAGTAATTCATTTTATTGTCTGTCTTCCCTCCTTGAGTTTCAGGTCAAGAATTAGTTCTGTTTCATCCTGTAATGGACTCCCAATTCCTAGACAAATACACCCCATGTAGTTGGTGCTTGACAAATCTTTTCCAAAACATAACTATTAAAAGATCATTCAACTTGATGAAATAATATACAAAATTAGGAAGTAGCCTTTTTGTTTAATGGAAAATACAAAAACTGAAACTATGTGAAGAAATCATTCTATTAATAATACAAAGTTAACCTAACCAGGATTTTACAAATTTCTGGATTTTTTCTTGACTCTTAACATCCCTCACTCATGAGTCATTCTGTTCCCTCCCCCTAGCCCTGTGACTACATATCACAAATTCTTGCAGTGTCATTATACAGAAACTTTCAGAATATCACTCAACAATAAATGCTTCATTTAACCCATAAAGTACTAATACCTGACATTAACAAACCTAATGACTAAGGAAATAGTTTTCCCATGAGTACTTTCACATTATTCTGTAAGGGGTGAAAATTGTAATAGTTGGTGCTCATATTGTTACATTTGGTGTCATCAGACTAGAGCTACATTCAATGTGACATATCTGGGAGTCAACCTGCCTAAGAATTCTCAGTCTTTAGGAATGTGAAGATGGTAGCATATTCCTACCCAGATTTCCATGGCCAAAGCATTAAAACAGTCTCTCAGCTCTTTTCACGCTTAGGCTCTTTTTCTGTTCTATTTTGTTTTCTGTCTTTCATGCTCAGGCTTTAAACACTATTTTCCACATATGTTCACACAACAGCAAAGAACCCAATTTAATTAACAAAAAAAAAATCACAATTTAAACAAAAATTAAATATATACTGACATAAATCATAGCAGGATCCTCTATGACCCACCCCCCAGAATATTAGAAATAAAAGCAAAAATAAACAAATGGGACCTAATTAAAATTAAAAGCTTCTGCACAACAAAGGAAACTATAAGCAAGGTGAAAAGACAGCCTTCATAATGGAAGAAAATAATAGCAAATGAAGCAATTGACAAAGAATTAATCTCAAAAATATACAAGCAACTCCTGCAGCTCAATTCCAGAAAAATAAATGACCCAATCAAAAAATGGGCCAAAGAACTAAATAGACATTTCTCCAAAGAAGACATACAGATGGCTAACAAACACATGAAAAGGTGCTCATCATCACTCATTATCAGAGAAATGCAAATCAAAACCACTATGAGGTACCATCTCACGCCAGTCAGAATGGCTGCGATTCAAAAGTCTACAAGCAATAAATGCTGGAGAGGGTGTGGAGAAAAGGGAACCCTCTTACACTGTTGGTGGGAATGCAAACTAGTACAGCCACTGTGGAGAACAGTGTGGAGATTCCTTAAAAAACTGGAAATAGAACTGCCTTATGACCCAGCAATCCCACTGCTGGGCATACACACTGAGGAAACCAGAATTGAAAGAGACACGTGTACCCCAATGTTCATCGCAGCACTGTTTATAATAGCCAGGACATGGAAGCAACCTAGATGTCCATCAGCAGACGAATGGATAAGAAAGCTGTGGTACATATACACAATGGAGTATTACTCAGCTATTAAAAAGAATACATTTGAATCAGTTCTAATGAGGTGGATGAAACTGGAGCCTATTATACAGAGTGAAGTAAGCCAGAAAGAAAAACACCAATACGGTATACTAATGCATATATATGGAATTTAGAAAGATGGTAACGATAACCCTGTATGCGAGACAGCAAAAGAGACACTGATGTATAGAACAGTCTTTTGGACTCTGTGGGAGAGGGAGAGGGTGGGATGATTTGTGAGAATGGCATTGAAACATGTATAACATCATATGTGAAACAAATCGCCAGTCCAGGTTTGATGCATGATACAGCATGCTTGGGGCTGCTGCACTGGGATGACCCAGGGGGATGGTATGGAGAGGGAGGTGGGAGGGGGGTTCAGGATGGGGAACACGTGTACACCCGTGGCAGATTCATGAAGATGTATGGCAAAACCAATACAATATTGTAAAGTAATTAGCCTCCAATTAAAATGAATAAATTTATATTTTAAAACATAATAAATATATAATTATATAAAAACAATATTATACTATCCAATTTGATGGCAAAATCTCTCAGCCTCTGTCCCTGCTTTGGGGAAAAGAATATGCATTTTTTGTACTGCAGTTTCCTCATGTGCAAAATGGATATAGTAATGGCCATCAAGTTCAGAGAATTGCCTTATGGTTTAAGGGAGATAGTAATCATGAAAGCAACAATTATAGCTCCCATTTATGGTCTGCTGCTGCTGCTAAGTCGCTTCAGTCGTGTCCGACTCTGTGCGACCCCATAGACAGCAGCCCACCAGGCTCCGCCGTCCCTGGGATTCTCCAGGCAAGAACACTGGAGTGGGTTGCCATTTCTTTCTTCAGTGCATGAAAGTGAAAAGTGAAAGTGAAGTTGCTCAGTCGTGTCCAACTCTAGCGACCCCATGGACTGCAGCCTACCAGGCTCCTCCGTCCATGGGAGTTTCTAGGCAAAAGTACTGGAGTGGGGTGCCATTGCCTTCTCCAGTGATGTCACAGTGATGGCTTAATCTAATCCTTCCAACCACTCTTGTTAACAGTTATTAATATTATTGTAACTTCATTTTACAGATGCAGAAATTGAGGCATGTAAACGTTACACTGCTTGCTATAGTTCACAAGCTGGCTGTTCATTTTTGAAATGAACATCTTTATCAATCTGTGCCAAATAGAAAAATAAGGCAATCATTTTAGTGAATAGCAAGTTTCTAAATGAGAAACTTCAGGTTCTTAGCTATTAAAAGTAGCCCCCAAATTACCAGTTTGCTAAACATTTTAACTCTTACTTCATCAGAGTAAGAAGTGTGTTGTTTTTTACTTTCAGTGTGTACTTTACAGAGAATTTAAGTAATTTGCCCAACTACACACATTTAGTGATGGAACTGGAATTTGAACACTGCTTTGCCTAACGTTAAAGCCACCTCTTGTAACCACAATGTTTTACTGACTCTAAAACCCCTTGACCCTAAAGCGAGTTTGACCAAATGTCCCAACTCTGCCCATGTGTCATTTCTTCTCTACCCTCTTTACTGGATCAAGGACCATCACCTTCCTTGCTTCTCTATTCATATAGCTTAATTTGCTGAGTGATTTTGGAAGAGGCTGTCGACAAAATTTAATTCTTTTGTTTTTCCTCATCCATAATTCCCAGACCCACAAGCTTTTTCCATTTCTAGAAGCTAGAGGGGAAAGGGATAGAGAATCAAATCCTGACTCTGATTCTGGAAACTTCCTCCACAGACCAGGGAGGTGCACACTCCAGAAATTATGTTCCCTCCTCACACAAGTGTTCATCTCTGCTCATTTGTCCCATTCCAGGCAAGAGTCTCCATCCTTCCACACGTAAGCACCAAGTGAGTTTTATTCTTAATAACAAGAACAACGATAACAATTAGTATTTATTAGAGTCTTCGGTTTCTCAGTACTTGCTAAATGTTTCTTATTCTTTATACTATTTCATTCTCATTGCCACACACTGAAGTAGGTATTACTATCACCATTTTGCAACTGATAAAACTGAAGTTTGTGCAGATTAAGTAATTTTGTCATGAAGCCTGTAAGCTGGAGAATGAACATTGGTTTTTCTGACTCCAAAGCCCTTGTTCTGAACCCTTGCCCCATATTACATCTGATCCCATCCCATCAAAATATAGTTCATGTTTGAGCATAAATATAGCATCGATGTAGTGCAAACAAGTTCACACATGCATATACAAGAATCATCATATTTATATATTATGCAATTCCACACCTACAGGTATTTTCTCACAGTGTCTTTCAAGTTTCACTTAGCAGCATTGTGACCTAGCAAGTCATATGAATTCTGCAAATAGTATTGCTATTCTGATGCAACTCAGTGGAAGCCTTACTATTATAACAAAATTGTCTGAGGCATTTCACGGACGTGAGTCTGAGTGAACTCCGGGAGTTGATGGACAGGGAAGCCTGGCGTCCTGCGATTCATGGGGTTGCAAAGAGTCGGACACGACTGAGTGACTGAATTGAACTGAACTGAAACATTTTATCTAGTTCTCACTTGGGGTTCATATCAATCATAATATGTGCGATTATCTCATTTTGCAGAAGGTGGTACAGTTTCTGATAATTGGACAATGACCTGAAATTAGAGGCCAGCAGGGGAAAGAGTGGGGAATTTAATCTCAGTCAAACCCTAAAGCCTAGGCTCTTTGCATCACGTGCTTCATGAACTACTTGCTCATCCTATGCTCTCTCTTCACTCTGTAGTCGCTGGTATTGGTCATCTTGTGAAATCAAATATTTCCCTAGATGGAAATCTCCAATCACTTGTATCATTACTACACCAGAATGCTTTTACCCAGGTGGAGTCCTTATTTCTTCCTCTCAGTCTTTTACTTCCCAGTGAAATGCCTGGATACAGTCCAGAGTAAAATGAGTTGAATGGCTTCCTGCTCTGTGATGCTGACTCAGCTAAAGTGGGGTCTGCGTGACTGAAGACAGTTTGTCTCCAAAGGCAGGTCTCTCTATCTTCTGGGTAGCTCCAGGGCTAAGAACCCAACAAACCAGCACTTTGTCTGGGATGGCTTCTGACTTCTACACTAGCACTTTTATTTGTGAACTGTCTTTTCTCAGTGCAGGAGATAGAAAGATAGAAGCCCTCTATCACCTGAAATCCTACATCTATAGTTATTCAATACCCGCACATTTTCTGATTCCATACACTCATATGAACAGGACATTCAGTAATAATCTAAGATAGGACTTTTTGTGAGCTAATGTTAATTCCAATACAAACTACTAATTATAACCCCATTAAAAAAAAAAAAAAAAACTATGATCCCAATCCAGCTCAGAAAAATTTAAAAGTGGAACTCTAAATTATAAATGTGGAATTATAAATAATTCCACAGCATTTCACTGCCAAGGCTGATAAATAAACTAGATTGCATAACCTATTTTTTATATCCCATAGGCCAAACCACCATTATAGCCTGCCTATAATACTGCAATAGCCTTTGGACATTTCTGTGTTTATAGTCTTGTACCCTTACAGTCTAATCAAAGATCCGCCAATATGTTATTTGATAAAATAAATTATGTTGTCAGTCTCCTTCTTAGCACCATCTTATGATTTCTCTTTAGTCATAGAGTAAGATCTAAACTCCTTATAATGCTGGTTAGATTTTATTCAGAGAACATTCTCAGAGACTCTCTTGGAAAATTCAAGACAATCGTCAGTCAGTCTATGAATACCCAGCAGAGAAATTTTTCCCTATAAAATGTTGCAATTCATGGGGAAAACCTGAGAGCAGCAAGAAAAAGAGAGCTTTTTAATAAAAAAGCAACAGAGAGATAACCACCAAAAGAAAAACTATGCTTCTTATGGGGATCTGAAGTAAAGCATTCAGAATCTATGCTATACTTAGGCTTTTACCAAAAAGCAGGATTATTTAGCTTGAAATAGAGCAATGAAGCTTCACTCAATTTTTATTTAGACTTTTTTCTAAAGATTCTTGGGATTATGGCATCTGTGGAACTGAAATAGAAACTAAAAATCAGTTATTCTAAGACCTTTCATCCATGAATGAAGACAGTAATACCCAAAGAAGAATGAGGTGCCAAGATATTTGACTCCACAAGATAATCAATACCAGCAACTGCAATGTGAAGAAATATCTTAGGATGAGGAAATAATATGAGTTGGTGTCAGAGCCAGGACTGGAACCCATGACTCCACACTGCCCAGTGCTTTCAAACAATCTGTCATAAAAAATACCAGCTTCTCTTTTCTTTCTTTCCTTTTCTTTTTTTCTTGTTTGTTTTCTATTCATCACAAACCAATGCCTTAAATTAAATGAAACATATACCACCAGCCCTCCATTTTCATGGGGGATTGATTCTAGGACTCCTCATGAATACTAAAATCTACAGATACTCAAGTCCTTTATCACACATGTGCCAAATATGAGTGCACATTTCTCTACTGGTAGATTAAACAGACATAAAGGCACTCTGTAAGACTGATACACATCTGTTTAAATGCTTGTTCTCAATCCCATACTTATCACATTCAGAACAGCAACAGATTGAGGACCAGCACTGGTCTGAGGACTGCACTTTGAGTAGCAATGCTCTAATGTCATGCCTAACCAGTCACCTTCCAGATCCACAAGATCCTTCTTGGTAGCAAGTTGACATTTGACCTGGATAAATCCTTACAAAGCAGGCTGTTGCCATCTTCAAATGCAATCCTTGTTCTTCAGAAATTAACTTCATCATGAACTTACTTCTTCTGATGAGTTCAGAGAAATCCTGGACCTAGTAGTGACTTCAGACATAGGAAAGAAGGTTCCTCATACTGAGCATTTTAATAACGAAAAAGGCTCAGAATGACCAGTGTTTAAGAATACACTAAGAATTTCTTCAGACATGTATTTCACAAAGAAGAGCACTGAGGAACATATAGTCATTTTTTCCAAAACTGCCCTGTAGCATCATCCTGTTTCTACCAACACTTCTCAATCTGTCTTGTTTCATTTTTTCCATATAACCATTCCCTCTTCAAACTTTATACCTTATTTGTTTTCTATATCCTCTGATAATAGCAATATGTAAGTAAATTCATCAGTTACAATCCTAAGTGCTTTATGCACATTCATTCATTCATTTACTTCTTAGAACTATTGCTATCCTCAACTTTAGAACAACTCTGTGAAGTAAATACTATTACTATCCTCAGTGCAGAGATGGAGCATAGAGAGAAAGTGGGTGGGTTCAATTTGAACTTTGTAAGATAAAACACCTGTAAGACACGCATCCATAGATATTCACAAGGCTGCTATACTTAATCATGAAATTCAGGAGAACATTTGAATAAGATATTAGAATCCTCAGTCTGTGGATGCAAACGAGGGTAGTAGACCTGGAGGACATCTTTTAGGATCATTTGCAGAGTTAAAAGGGTGGGGAGGGGCCGAGCTCTAAAGCGCACCAGACACACCATAATCTGTCATTAATGGAGTCACGTAAGTACAGTGACTGGATCTTGTGTAACTGAACTGCTAAGGAAAGCATCTCTGTTTATACTGGAAAAGGGGCCCAGATTCCAGTATCTTTTGCCTTCAAAAAAGGGCAGAGACAAATATTAGAACATGTTGGTCAATGACTAAGAAGGCCTGGAAACTATGACTGAAACAGTGTAACTGTGGGAGCACCACAGAATGGCATGGAAATCAATAACCACAGGGCAAGCACTCCATCAGTCTGCAGCCTTCTGAAAGATTCTCTTGGGAGGCAATGGGAGACTTGTTCTTTGTGGTTAAAGAAGATGAAATTAGGACATGTGGGTGAAAGCTGCAGAGAAGCCTATTTCAGCTCGCTTAAGGAAGTGTTTCCCATGGCCAGAGCTCTCAAGTGGACCTGGTTGCCTGTCAGCAGCCACTGGCGGGTGAAGGCCAGGTTCCAGCTGAGGGTTAGACAGGATGGGTCCCCTCTGTACTCATGGGAACCCTCATAGCCTTCCTAGTTGTGAGGAAGGCTGTGAGGATAGAATGGGTATTTTTCCTGGTTGGGCAAGAACTATAGGACAATAGCCGTGTGGTTCTCAGACAACTCTCCTTGACTGTGACGTGGGTTCTATAAAGGCCAACAATAGTGCTCACAGAGCAATGGCTCTTTGAGTCCCGTCAAGCACTACTTTAGGTGTCCTCCCAAGTTGGAGGAGGAAGACTCTCGTTTCAAGTCTCTCTTACATCAAGAGAGAATTCACTAAGGGCAGACTCACAGAAATCTCCCATCTGAAACAACCTCAGAGTTCTAGCTGAGTTCACACCACATAGGATCTCCCTTTCAGCACCCCTAACAAATGCCCACCTAGTTCTATTTATACATCTTCCACAATGAGGAGCTTTCTGCTTCACAAGGTAGCCATCCATGGTTCAATAGTTCTCTTTGTTATTTATAAAAATGAAAACAACGGAGGACATTTAGTTGGTTCTCACTATGTGTCCAACTAAGTTGAATACTTTCCATTCATTAAACCATTAGTCCTTGCCACACAGACTTATTAAACAGATGAGGAAATTAAACATCATAATGTGAGGAGTATGTCCAAGGCCATGAAAAGTGATAGAGCTAGCTTCAAAGAATATGATTTTCACAAACCACTCACTCATCAATCATTTCAATTGTAACATGTCTGAAAATTGCCTTTACTGTTACACACCAAAACTTTCTCTTTAAATGCTTTTGTTTCAACTTTTTTGAAAAGTTAAATATCTACTTTAACCACTTCTTATATATCTGAAATCATAAAATTGTCTACTAGTTATATATTTCCCTAGTATGTAGTAAAGTAAACTTATAACAAAATTTTTCAAAATGTTAAATCATGTCCTAGATAAAAAAATCTTTCTTAGCACCATTTTGTATATACTGTATTTTGGAAAACATTGCTCAGCGCTACATTATTTCTAATTTTTTAAATACATATTTTGAATCAAAAACTCAATTTTTGCAATTATTTCTCACTGTTGGTATTAACTCTGCCCTGTGAGCCTACAGAGAAAAAGTCTTGGCAATCTTGTCTTTAAGACTGGTTTTCAAGTGTCTGAGAAGACCCTATCTCCCTGCAGTCTTCTCAAGGTTGGTCATTTCCTGTTCCTCCAACTCTTAGAGCTTCTAGGTTCCTCTAGACCCTCTTAGGCTGGTCACTCTTGCTTAAATTACCCTATGCTGTAAAAATAAGCACAGTTGTTATTACATAAGGCTATATACAACCCTACTTGTAAAACTCAGAATCTTTACACATATACCCAGTAGGTGCTTCTGTACTCAGATTCAGATGGAACCAGGGCTGGGGACAGAGCACATAGCTTGCTGGAAAGAACATGGTCCCAGCCCAGACATGGACTGTTTCACAGCTCTGCCCACCCTCTGGCTACCACTTGATTTATAGGAGCCTGAGTTTATTTAGTCGAGAAATGAATATAATGTCTTGCTGTGCCAGCCTCTCAGTGTGGTTGAGAGGACAAAATGAGAGAGAGGACAAAATGAGACAATTGACATGTAAATTGTGTAAACAATAAAGAGTTCAACACATTAGTTATCACTAAAGCAGACCATATGGACTTCCCCAGTGGTCCAGTGGAAGCTGTCCATGCTTCCACCGCAGGGGACAGAGATTTGATCTTGGTCAGGGAACTAAGATCCCAAACACCACACAGTGCGGCCATTAAAAGAAAACAATTAGGCTGCATGGCCTAAATACACCATTATTTAATCCTATAAGTGACCTTCGAACCCAGGCTACCTTATAGCTCTTCTAGAAAATATCAACTTAGTGTTGTGGACCACACTTGCTGGTCAAGTAAGTCACATGTGAGGGTTGCTATATTCTAGTCACTGTTCCAGGCCTGGGATACAGTGTTGAGTATAGAAGACAAGTAGGGTGGATATTCAACTAGACAAACTAATGGTCGTACTGATCACTAAGATACTGAAATATTTCCACAACAGTGGGTACATAGACATTTTCTTGAGTCCCGTAATTAACCTGCCCTGCTTATTTACTTCAACCCCTCCCTCTGGACTCCTGGGCCTCCTCAACAACTTAAAGGTCAAGGGGGCCCCCTGGACCCTGTTTCAAGACTTTGGTCAATGTCAATCTTGACTGATTAGTGCCATGTAACACTGGTTGTTAAACATTTGGAATAGCACTCTGGGAAAAGAGATTCCATTCTACTGAGAAGATACAGAGTAAACAGTGAATGAAACAATGCATAAGTCAATAGCAGATTGTGATAAGACTCTAAAGAAACGAGATGGTAGTTGGGCTGAAGCAGGGGTGGACCTCAGATAGCGAGATAAGGAAAGGCCTCCTTGCAGAAGTGACATTTTTTTGAGACAGGAATAGGGAAGAAGGAGTGAGAGCCACCCATGCAGAGATCTCGGGGAAGAGCACTGAAGAGAGAGGAAAGAGCATCGAAGGGAAAGGAACGAGTAGGAGCCAAAGCCCTGGGGCAGGAACGGGTTTGGCATGCACAAAGAGGAGAGAGAAGGCCCCTGCGACTGCATCACAATCAGTGTTGTCCAAAGTAGGCCAGTGCAACAGCATGTGAGCGTGGGCAGTCTCTGGCAACAATCTGGGTTTTATTCCAAGTGTGAGGAGCAGTCACTGGATGATTTAAGAACACTGAAATGTGATGATCATATTTACAAATGCCTGGTTCTAAGAAACTCAGAAGACACTGTTTCCTATTGTCTGTTGACTACAACTGCAAAAGCTGAGGCTGACGAATGACCTGATAGACGCATACCTGGTAATGATAACAAATTCACCAGCCTAGAGTCTGGGACCAAAATGGGAGGGAAATCAGACACCCAGGAAACCTGCCTTGCAAGGTTGGAAAAACAGGAAATGACCAACCTATAGAAATCTTAATGGGAACATAATCTTCTTAGACACTTAAAAACCAGCCTTGGAGACCAAGCTACCAAATGTTTTCCTTTCTTTTTTAAAGTATAGTTGATTTACAATGTTGTGCTAATTATTACTGTACAGCAAATGATGGCCATCATTAAAAAGTCTACAAACAACAAACGCTGGAGACCGTGTGAAGAAAAGGGAACCCTCCTACACTGTTGGTGGGAATGCAAATTGGTGCAGCCACTATGGAAAACAATACGGTGGTTCCTCAGAAAACTAAAAATAGAATTACCAGTAAAGCAACTATCCTCCAATTAAAAATAAATTTAAAACAATAATAAAAGACAAACAAAAAATTACCATATGACCCAGCAATCCCACTCCTGGGCATACATCCAAAAGAAACTCTAATTCCTATGTTCATAGCAGCACCATTCACAGTGTTCTCAAGACATGGAAACAACCTAGATGTCCACTGACAGATGAATAGACAACGAAGATGTGGTGTGTATGTACAATATTTTCCTTTCAATAGTCTGACTTCCACAACAATCAGGTAAAGTGGTTCAAGGAGAAGTTATCATTTCTTACCATTTTATAAATAAGAAGCACCAGATTCTGCAAAGAAAATTACAACTGTGCTCCACAGAGCCATTGGCAGGGGTTATTTCACTTATTTTACTTACTGAGAAATCAATCAAGAAGATTTACCTGATTTTACACACAATCATCACTGCTGGCTTAGACTAGAATACAGATGCCCTGATTCTCATTATAATATTCCTTATGACGTTGGGGAATAGGAGAATTTTGTAACGTGTTAGTCAACTGAAGAATGACCCAGCCAATTCCCCAAGTACTATTCAGCCCACAGATGTGATGACTATCTGGTCAGGCATTCAGACAACCTGTTTGCTTTATCGAGTGTAGAGAAGGCATACATGCATTCGGTTTGGCATATATACACTTCAGTTAATTTTCATTCTAAATTTTAGAGATGGCTAAAATCTGCCCAGAAAATTATCTGTGATTGAACTATCATCTAGTCAGAAAAAAAAAGAGAAAAATCTAAGCTTTCTAAAGATGACCCAGAAGATCACAGTAGTATGAGGGAAAGAGGGGTGGATGAGAAAGGAAGAAATGCTTCTTTGTTCCTAAGTAGCCTGTAACTGTGAGTCACTCAGTCATGTCCAACTCTTTGTGACTCCATGGACTGTAGCCTGCTGGGGTTCCTCTGTCCATGGAATTCTCTAGGCAAGAATACTGAAGTGGGTAGCCATTCCCTTCTCCACGTAGGGGATCTTCCTGACTCAGAGGCTGAACCGAGGGCTCCTGCATTGCAGGTTCTTCACTGTCTAAGCCACCCAGATAACTAATGGGAAGCTGCGATACCCACAGTTATCCAAAAGGTACAGAATAATAGAGGTATACATCTTACGGTCATTATACACCACTACTGAATAAGAGAATGTCAGAAACATGAGAAAAATCTGTTGTCCACAGAATGGAATTTAATGTCAAGGTGGCCTTTCCCATACTTTTGCAATGAAGTTTTCCCTCTGGACCCTCCTCCCTGCTGCATAGTTCCAACTTCATCTCCATTCGGTTCTCTCCCCATAACACTCCTTCACCCACGTCCTTAGCTTACTTTGATATTTTCTCTCTTCCAATAGTCTGTAAAGTCCTCTGCAGGGACCATGTCTCCTTCTCTCCCTAATTCCATAGTGCCAAGCATGGTATATTTCATTGTAAGGACACAGTCCAGTTCAGTTCAGTTGCTCAGTTGTGTCCAACTCTTTGCGACCCCATATGAATTGCAGCACGCCAGGCCTCCCTGTCCATCACCAACTCCCAGAGTCTACTCAAACTCACGTCCATCGAGTCAGTGATGCCATCCAGCCGTCTCGTCCTCTGTCATCCCCTTCTCCTCCTGCCCCCAATCCCTCCCAGCATTAGGGTCTTTTCCAATGAGTCAACTCTTCACATGAGGTGGCCAAAGTACTGGAGTTTCAGCTTCAGCATCAGTCCTTCCAATGAACACCCAGGACTGATCTCCCTTAGAATGGACTGGTTGGATCTCCTTATTAAATAACACAAAACACAGCCATGACTTCCATTTATGGAATAACATGTACCAGGCATGTAAGTGTTTTACCTAGTTTATTTTTATCCTTTTAGCAATCCATGATGTCTTCAGTATCATTTTACAGAGGAGCAGATAGAAGCTTGAGGAACTTAAACAACTTGCCCAACATCACCTAATGAGTAAGGAGCAGCTCAATTCACTTTTTTTTTTTTTGATACAAACTCTAGAGTAACCTACATACTAATCTTGGCTGCCTCTCTGTACTATTTCATTATAAAATTGAAAGGAAAGAGCTGGAATGATGAGACAGAGTCAGACAAGCAGCCACTTGCATTAAGGAAGCTGGACCAGTTGAGCGGCCAGCAGAGTCCACATTCTTACTGTGTACCTGGGTATTAGAGGGTGGGCAGGTATCTGTGGGAAGGAACTCATTTCAGACCTTAAGCTAGTTCCCATCCCCTTTTAATACCAGACAAACAAACTGAAAAGGAGCTGCCCCGTGCTCAGATGTACTGCATGCTAATCCTGTACTCCTTGGGAGAAGAGAAGCAGTAGGAAATGTTTTCTACAAGTCTTTTCCTGGCAGACAGAGAGCTGAGTCAGACAGTCGGCTGAAATTGTGAAAGGGTAGACAGGCAGCTTAACAGAGGGTGGTGCAGGTTTCTTGTTACTTAGCCTTTCCCAGGAGCTGGGGAGCAGGATGCTCGCACCACAGTGAGAGCGGATATTTAGAAAGAGTGGGAGGTGTCCTGGTGAAGGAGAAATATGCCAATTTGGAAATCCAAGGTCTTGAAGTTGTTGAAAAAGCTATTGAAATGACGACAGCGAATACAATGGGGTGTGGTTTAGTAGAAACGGGCACTAGCCTTGAACTTAGGAAATTGTACCTTTGAATTTCAGTGTTGGAACAAACTTTTTTGAAATGTTAATTAATATGAATTTGTTGCCAGAATTTTGCTTCATTCCTCATTTCTTCCCACATTCAATCAGCTAAGCATTCTCCATCATTGCTGTGGAGATGAAGTGACAGAAGAAAGCAGAAAAAGCAAAGGGAGTCGGTTGCTGGTTTGGAGTTTAGCAACCCACACGTTATGCCTCAGCTATAGATGCATGAAGTTTTGAAAGAATATATGATATGGTGATGATATAAATGATAAGAGAAAGTTTACCTTGAAGACAAAAGATGGGTTCCAAAGGCTAAAAACAAAAAGATAAAAGATACTTAGAAGACAGTTGGACAAAGAATGAGAAGAAATAGCCGGAGAGACCTTAAGAACAGCACTGAGTCAACATCCAAAAATGACCAGTGTCCATCTGAGCAGGACCATGTGTAACCAGGGCCCAGGAATAGAAGCTACAGCCTTCAGACATGAAGTCTCACATGCTGCCTGTACTGAGGGGCTATGCTGAGGTCCTTCCTTTGACAGAAGTTAGCATCTAGTACACTGATAATCAAGCACAAGTGAAAGCCACGGATACCCTGGCCCATAAGCTTGTGTGACCCCCATCCAGCATATCCTAGAATTGTCGAGTATTTTTTAAAATGAAACAATTGTATTCAAATTCTTCAAAATTTATACTCAGTATGTTGTTTTCAACATGTTTCATTTTATAAAATGGTTGCATTGTTTCACTTTTCTTTTATAGTTTTCTTTTATACTTTTTCTGTACAGTTCTTCAATAGAAGCCAGCATCCTGAATTGCTCAGTTAGAAGCCCCTGTTTAAATTTCTTCCCAATATCCATGGCCAACCTCTGTCTTCTAAATGAAATACTTTTGGTCTTTTGAATCCCTGATAGGGTGAGACTGCATTGTTACCCATAACCACACGGCCTAGTTCAGAATCAATCTTAGCATCCAGTTTTGCATTTCTAATCAAATTTACAATCCACCTTTCAGTTTCTTCTGGAGTTACATTCAGTTTACCTGCCAACATGTTAATGGTGGTACACTGATGGATACAGTGTATTTTGAGACAAAAAATTCAAATATAAAGAGTTTGGCATTTTCAATGAAATCCTCAAGTCACCAAGAAGAAATCATTCACTAGCACTGACTCATATTTCCTCAGCTTTTTCTGAGCCCTACCAAAGTCAAAGTTAACATATAAATATTAAACAAACTCTGTAACTGGGTTTTTATATGTGTAGGATTCCTGTTGAATAATTTTGACCAGATCTTTTATTAATAGTTCCTGCCAGCGTTTTTGAACATCTTTGTTTGCATGACTACTGGTAAAGAATCCACCTGCGATGCAGGAGACCTGGGTTCAATCCCTGGGTTGGGAAGATCCTCTGGAAAAGGGAAAGGCTACCCACTCCAGTATTCTGGCCTGGAGAATTTCATATGCTATACAGTCCACGGGGTCGCAAAGGGTCGGACACAACTGAGTGACTTTCACCTTCACTATGGTCAAAAAGCATAGAATATGTAGATACATTGTATAAAGCACGTTAAGATACTGTGGCTCACAAAGGAAGAGATCAATAATGCTATTATAATCTTTGGGGGTGATTGAAGAAAACAGAGACCAGTGAATGAGCTGTGTTTGCTACTGAAGAGACTGAAGTGGCAAACTCACAGAATTATTATCTATGATCTCTTTTAGCCACATAAGGTCTTACATGGCTGCATCCCAATTCTGCATGAAGACGTCGGAGGCCGGTTTCCCCCAGGGTGATCTCAAAGCATTTCTATCCATTGTGGGAACAAACACTCTAAAAAAGTAAAAATATTCTGCTGCTCCAGAGTAATTTCCACCTTTATATTGGAACTTTGCATACCAGCAGAGTGGATCTAAATATAGAATTGTCAAGTCTACATCAGCCTCCTGGGACACTTGTATACCAAAGAAATAGATACTTAGAGGGGTTGGTAGTTTAGAAGAAAAACTCTCCCAATACATGGACTTACCGGGTGGGAATGAAGAAAGTCTCCAGGGATTTCTCCTGTAGCTGACAATCAAAAAAATAGTTTACCCTCTATTATTTTCAGAATAATGATCCCCAGTGACACCTGCATTCTAATCCCTATAATCTGTGGATATGTTGCTTTATATAGCAAAGGAGACTTTGCAGATGTAAGTGAGTTTAGAATTCTAAGACAGAAAGATAACCCTGGAATATCCTGGAGGATCCAATGTAATTATAAGGGTCCTTATAACAAGAAGGTAGGAGTGTCAGAGTCAGAAAGGGAGCTATGTCAATGGAAGGGGAAGTTGGAGTGATGTAGGACTGTGAACCAAAGAATATGGGTATTCTCTACAACCTGAAGGCAAAGAAATGCATGTTCTCCTAGAACCTCCAGAGGGAAGCATCTTGTTAATAACACAGAATCTTGAGCCTTTCTCTAGATCTACGAAATCAGATTATCTGAATTTGGGTCCAGACTTATCTAATTTTTAACACTATTCAGGCTATGCTATATAGTCAGTCTATACTAGCCCACGCACAGCAGGTTGAAAACCACTGGATCTAAACTGACAGATCAGTCTCTGAGACCACTATCACATTCAGAAATGTTAATGTCCTTTACCACATGAACACCAAGTGGTCACTCAGTTTTATAAAAACACTTAAAGGGATCATGATGTCATCACCTCTTGAATAATACAGCTTCCATTTATTGAATATATCCTAAGACAATCAATGTGCTAATATTTTATGCATTATCTCATTTAATCTTAGAGCAACCTTATAAAACAAGTATTGATGATATAAGTCGTGCATGCTAAGTTGCTCGAGTTGTGTCTGATTTTTTGCAACCCTATGGACTATAACCCACCAGGTTCCTCTGTCCATGGGGTTCTCCAGGCAAGAATACTGGAGTGGGTTACCGTGCCCTCCTCCAGGGGATCTTCCCAACACAGGATTGAACCCTCGTCTCTTGATTCTCCTGCATTGGCTGGTGGGTTCTTTACCACTAGCGCCACCTGGAAAGCCAAGACTAAAAATGATCTAGGAAAGTTAACTGTAACAACATGGAAAGGGCAAAAGAATGGTTAACATGTAACTGGAATTGCTGTTTTTGATGCAACTGGGGAGGAGGAGACAGGATCTCAAACCAGTTCGACTCATTCCTACCAAGGTACCGATGTGAGGCTTCCCTTCCATATCACCTCTCCTCACAGGTGTTCAGAAGGCCTCCTGTCATCTCAGCAACATCTTAGAATATATCCGGTAAAAAAAAAAAAAAAAAAAAAAAAGTTGTTTCCATACAGGGAAAGTAGAATAGAGCTGAGCAAAGTTTTGGTCCCAAAGAGCTGTAATTCTCAGAGGACACTGACCAGCACTTTGCTAGTGTTTCATTAGGAGGTCTTTACAAAACGTGAAGAGGACAGTATGGCATCAATGACTTATGACAGTGGTTCAAATGCCTAATGTGATCCTGTGATGTACATTAATGATCTGACTCTCACCTTGTGATAGATGATGTCTCCCTATCGATAGCTGATGGGCCTTAGTGCCAATTCCACAGCACCCCCTTCATTCCCTTGGGTACTGTGAGCCCCAGACAGGCTAGGCTTCACCAATCTCCTCTCTCAGCACCATCTTGCTGCCACATCTTAACTTCTAGCCCATGGGATTTTTATTTGATATTAGGAGGCAGTGCTATGTGACTCCTACTCTATTTCCAAACCAACTGCTTCAGCATATACTTTGTATTCTACTTCCTTCCAGACATTCTGGCTTTTGCTTCTAAAAGCCAGACTCAAAATCCTTTTTCTCAAAGTACTTTCGCAGCCTTGAGTTTCTAAATTCTGATAGTATAAACTGGCAGTGGATGTATGAGGTTCAAGGGCATGTAGAAGAGGGGAAAAAAAGAGGGCTCTATATACTATGTTGCAATATACTATTCTCCTCCATAACCGTAATTCCCAGGGTCAAGTAGGCAATAAGTGAAGCCAGTAATTATACCCCTCTCTCTCTAAGGAGTGAGTTACCGTTTCCTTCTCCAAGGGATCTTCCTGACCCAGGGATCAAACCTGGGTCTCCCAAATGGAGGCAGACGCTTTAACCTCTGAGCCACCAGGGAAGCCCTCTCTCTCTAATGCCAAAGTCTAAATAACATCTAGTTATTCATTGGACATCTCTAACTAGTGAACTCAAGCCTAAATGCCGGCTAACTCTACCCATCGGTCCTAGATGGGTACGAGACAGTTAAAAGTTCCTCCTTTCCCAGGACAATCATTAAGATACCTGAAGATAATTACTCGGGCATCTGAGTCATCACTGAGCTAAGTTACCACCAAGTTCTTTCTACTCTTCTTTACACACATGGGGTTTCTTATTTTTTGTCATCCTGGACCTACTTTTGAATATGTACAATTACTTCATGTGTCCCTCTTGACTTGTGACTTTCCTAAATAAGTTGTGTCATCACAACTAGGGAAATCCAAAGTCAACTACAGAAATTCTCTGATCTTGTCCCCGACACCACATTCCTAAAGTGAAGGGTAAGTGTACCTTGCAGCATGTGTGCAGATTTCTACTTCATCTGTCTGCCAGATATTTATAAGCTCAGGGAAGACATGTGGGATTAATTTAGGGTGTGCCTCAACTTCTCCCTAGAGCCCAAAGAGCACTCACATGACCAGGGCATACAGAAGTTGATAAGCCCAGGAAAAAGCCTTGTGAATGTATAACACAGCAGTCGATTTAGTGATAAAGAGAATGTGAAGTCAGCACAGGGAAGCCCCTACTTCACAAACCTCAAGTGGAGAACAGCAAAAGATAAGGGGGGCCTGTTTGCAAAATAATACAGTGAAAGGGGCAGGAGTCTGTAGCTGATCTACCAATAACTTTCTTTGGGACTTTGAACAATCATTTAACACTCTGGATTTTATTCTTCCCATATGTAAAATAATACAGTTAAACTAGAGTGGTTTCTAAAAATATTTGATTATGCACTTCGATCAGAAAACCATTTCTGCTGATGCATGTGAAATTATGTCTATTTTGTTTATTTATAAAGATGTCCATTTCATCATAGGGACCAGATGCAAAGGTAAGAAGTCAAGAGACATGTGGAGTAACAGACAAGTTTGGCCTTAGAGTGAAAAAATGAGGCAGGGCAAAGGTTACCAGAGTTTTGCAAAGAGAACACACTGGTCACAGGAAACACCCTCTTGCAACAACACAAATGATGACTCCACACATGGACATCACCAGATGGTCAATACCAAAATCAGACTGATTATATTCTTTGCAGCCAAAGATGGAGAAGCTCTATACAGTCAGCAAAAACAAGACCAGGAGCTGTGGCTCAGATCTTGGGCTCAAACAAGACTGTGGCTCAGATCATGGGCTCCTTATTGCCAAATTCAGACTTAGATTGAAGAAAGTAAGAAAAAGCACTGGGCCATTCAGGTATGACCTAAATCAAATCTCTTACAATTATACAGTGAAAGTGGAAAAAAAAAAAATCAAGGGATTATATCTGATAGAGAGTACCTGGATGGAGGTTCATAACACTGTACAGGAAGCGGTGATAGAAAAACATCCCCAAGAAAAAGAAATGCAAAAAGGCACAATGGTTGTCTGAGGAGGCCTTACAAATAGCTGTGAAAAGAAGAGAAGCTAAAGGCAAAGGAGAAAAGGAAAGATATACCCATCTGAATGCAGAGTTCCAAAGAATAGCAAGGAGAGATAAGAAAGCCTTCCTCAGTGATCAGTGCAAAGACATAGAGGAAAACAATAGAATGGGAAAGACTAGAGATCTCTTCAAGAAAATTAGAGATACCAAGGGAACATTTCATGCAAAGATGGGCACAATAAAGGACAGAAATGGTATGGACGTAAGAGAAGCAGACGGTATTAAGAAGAGGTGGCAAGAATACATAGAAGAACTATACAAAAAAGATCTTCAAGACCCAGGTAGCCACGATGGTGTGATCACTCACCTAAGCCAGATATCCTGGAGTGTGAAGTCATGTGGGCTTTAGGAAACATCACTATGAACAAAGCTAGTGGAGGTGATAGAATTCCAGCTGAGCTATATCAAATCCTACGAGATGATTTTGTTAAAGTGCTACACTTAATATGCCAGCATATTTGGAAAACTCAGCAATGGCCACAGGACTGGAAAATGTCAGTTTTCATTCCAAACCCAAAGAAAGGCAATGCCAAAGAATATTCAAACTACCGCACAATTGCATTCATCTCACAGGCTAGCAAAGTAATGCTCAAAACTCACCAAGAGGCTTCAACAGTAGCTCAGCTGGTAAAGAATCTGCCTGCAATGTGGGAAACCTGGGTTCTATCCCTGGGTTGGGAAGATCCTCTGGAGAAGGGAAAGGCTACCCACTCCAGTATTCTAGCCTGGAGAATTTCATGGACAGAACAGCCTGGCAGGCTGCAGTCCTTGGGGTCACAAAGAGTAGGACATGACTGAGCGACTTTCACTTTCACTTTATTTCAGACTTCAACAAAACTGAGAACTTCCAGATGTTCAAGCTGGATTTAGAAAAGGCAGAGGGACCAGAGATCAAATTGCCAACATCTGTTAGATCATAGAAAAAACAAGGTAATTCCAGAAAAACATCTACTTCTGCTTCTTTGACTACACTAAAGCCTTTGACCGTGTGGATTACAACAAACTGAACAATTCTTAAAGAGATGGGAAAACAAGACCACCTTACCTGCCTCCTGAGAAACCTGTATACAGGTCAAGAAGCAACAATTAGAACTGGACATTGAACAATGGACTGGTTTCAAACTGGGAAAGGAATACCACAAGGCTGTATATTGTCACCCTGCTATTTACCTTATATGCAGAGAACATCATGTGAAATGCCAGGCAAGATGAAACACAAGCTGGGCACAAGATTGCAGGGACAAATATCAATAACCTCAGATATGCAGATGACACCGCCCTTAAGGCAGAAAGCGAAGAGGAACAAAAGAGCTTCTTGAAGGTTAGAGAGAAGAGTGAAAAAGTGGCTTAAAACTCACCATTCAAAAGACTAAGATCATGGCATCCTATCCCATCACTTCATGACAAATAGATGGATAAACAATGGAAACAGTGACAGACTGTATTTTCTTGGGCTCCAAAATCATTGCAGATGGTGACTGCAGCCATAAAATTAAAAGACACTTTTGCTCCTTGGAAGAAAAGCTATGACCAACCTAGATAGCATATTAAAAAGCAGAGACATTACTTTGCCAACAAAGGTCTTTTAGTCAAAGCTATGGTTTTTTCAGTAGTCATGTGTGAATATGAGAGTTGGGCCATAAAGAAGGCTGAGTACCAATGAATTGATGCTTTTGAACTGTGATGTTGGATAAGACTCTGAGAGTCCCTTGGACTAAAAGGAGATCAAACTAATCAATCCTAAAGGAAATCAACCCTGAATATTCATTTGAAGGACTGATGATGAAGCTGAAGCTCCAATACTTTGGCCACCTGATATGAAGAGACAACTCATTAAAAAAGACCCTGATGCTGAGAAAGAATGAAAGCAGGAGAAGGGGACGACAGGATGAGATGTTTGGATGGCATCACCGATGAGTTTGAGCAAGCTCCAGGAGATAGTGAAGGACAGGGAAGCCTGGCATGCTGCAGTCCGTGGGGTTGCAGAGTCGGACATGACTGAGCAACTGAACAACAACAAAAAGCCTGCTTTTGTTGTTGTTTAGTCACTAAATCGTGGCCGACTTTTTTGCAGCTCACCAGGCTCCTCTGTCCATGGGATTTTCTAGGCAAGAATACTGGAATGGGTTGCCATTTCCTTCTCTAGGGGATCTTCCCAACCCAGGGATCAACCCACATCTCCTGAATTGACAGGTGTATTCTTTACTGCTGAGCCTGCTGGGAAGCCCAAAGAATATTCAATCCGAATATACTACGTATTGTATAAAGCGTACCATAAAAAGTTTCTAAATAATTAGACTTTTAAATAGCAGTCAAATTTTTAATATATTTTCCTTCATCCCAGTAAGTCATTATGAGCATCTAGAATAGGAATTAGTGAACCTTTTTCTATAAAGGACCAAATAGTAAACAGCATCCTATCTCCACTTCAAGAACAGTTCCGCTTATATTTTGTTTACTTTTTCAAAATGGAAAAGATTGCATGTATCAAAGTGTCCCAGGAAGGAAGAAGGCGGGGGCGGGGAATGGAGGGAAGTAGGAAGGAAGAAAAGGAAGTATCACGTGTTTTTCTAGCAAATGAAATTCTATTACATTCATCTAAAATGGTACTGAATCATCAGCAACACTGGGACTATACCTCAGTTAACCTTAAAATCTAAACATTTGATATCATACTGTATTTTCATTTTTTCTCTTAAGAGTTTCCTGTTTTGTTATTAAGATTCTTTTCTGAAAATGGAAATTGCATTAAAGGAAAGAGACCATGACTATACTTGGGCCTAAAAAACCAGAAGCAAGATCTTTTAGCACCCTCTTGTGTCTATTATTAGTGATGACAGCAAACCTGCTAAGTATTGTTGCTGCTGCTGTTGCTACTGCTAAGTCGCTTCAGTCGTGTCCAACTCTGTGCGCCCCCATTCAGTCCTAAATCACAATCCCATGGACTGTAGCCCACCAGGTTCCTCTGTTCATGGGATTCTCCAGGCAAGAATACTGGAGTGGGTTGGCATTTCCTTTTCCAGAGGATCTTCCTTACCCAGGGATTAAATCTGTATCTCCTGCATTGGCAAGTGGATTCTTTACCAGTGAGCCACCAGGGAAACCGCTGCTAAGTATTAGGGATATGAAACTCCAATACTTTGGCCACTTCATGCGAAGAGTTGACTCATTTGAAAAGACTCTGATGCTGGAAGGGACTGGGGGCAGGAGGAGAAGAGGATGACAGAGGATGAGATGGCTGGATGGCATCACAGACTCGATGGACATGAGTTTAAGTGAACTCCAGGAGTTGGTGATGGACAGGGAAGCCTGGCATGCTGCAATTCATGGGGTCGCAAAGAGTCAGGCACGACTGAGAGACTGAACTGAATTGAACTGAACAAAGTCTAAGGCATCAGCCTAAGGCACACAACTTTTGTGTGTCAAAAATGTAAAAAATTAATAAATTAACACCTCAATTGGGCTTCCCTGGTAGCTCAACTGGTAAAGAATCTGCTTACAATGCAGGAGACTCTGGTTTGATTCCTGGGTTGGGAAGATCCACTGGAGAAGGTATAGGCTACCCACTCCAGTATTCTTGGGTTTCCCTGGTGGCTCAGCTGGCAGGAGACCTGGGTTCAATCCCTTGGTTGGAAAGATCCCCTAGAGAAGGGAAAGGCTACCCACTCCAGTATTCTGGCTGGATAGTTCCATTTACTGTATAGTCCATGGGGCCACAAAGAGTTGACACGACTGAGTGAGTTTCACTTTCACTTTCAAAACCCCAATTAAATGGAGTATGGTTTTTTCAGTAGTCATGTATGGATGTGAGAGTTGGACCATAAAGAAAGCTGAGCACCAAAGAATCGATGCTTTTGAACGGTGGTTTTGGAGAAGACTCTTGAGAGTTCTTTGGACTGCAAGGAGATCAAACCAGTCAATCCTAAAGGAAATCAGTCCTGAATATTCATGGAAGGACTGATGCTAAAGCTGAAGCTCCAATATTTTGGCCACCTGATGGGAAGAACTGACTCATTGGAAAAGACCCTGATACTGGGAAAGATTGAAGGCAGGAGGAGAAGGGGACAACAGAGGATGAGATGGTTACATGGCATCACCGACTCGATGGACATAAGTTTGAGCAAACACTGGGAGTAGGTGATGGACAAGGAAGCCTAGTGTACTGCAGTCCATGGGATTACAGAGTTGGACATGACTCAGCGACTGAACTGAACTGAACTGAACTGGGAGACCAGAAGGTGGAGCTCTCATGCCCTGCAACAATAGCAGAGCCTAACAGAAAAGACAGACTCCTCTTTTTTCCCAGCAACAACTCAGTCAATGAAAATCCATGGACTCTGTTTACTACAACCCTCCCGACCTCCTTTCCCCCTCTATAAAAGAATTTCCCTCTCCTTGCTGTCTGGGGACTTGCATGTGGCTTGCTAGTCATGGATGCAGACCCCAAATTGCAATTCTAATCCCCCATAAACCCATTTTTTGCTGGAGAAATAGCTAGCAGTCTATTTTAGATCAACACTTTGGTGGCACATACAGGAATTTAAAGAAGACCCCCAGTAACTCCAGGGCTGGTGAGAAACAAGTGCAGTACCCATACTAAGCCCACCATGACTCATGGCTTTTCTCCCTGACCCCGGAGTTTAAAGGATGTCTGTCTTGGATCAAAACTTCCCCCGACTTTTTGCATTTTGAAGTTCCTTTTTAGATCTATTTTCAAGTTTCATCTTTTACAGGAAGGCCCTCTTCTATGTGGAAGAGGTCATGGCATTTTGATCTGATTTGAAGCCAGATTGTTCTAGTTGGACTGGTTTGGCCTTTGAGCCATCTTTTTTTTTTTTTGGAACAAGGGCTGTTCTATGGGGACTGAGCTGAGAAGCCTTGGGGTAGGTCCCTCTAGGACCAGACTGTTACTTAGAAATGGTTAGTATTAGGCCTACAGGTTGTGAGAGATATTTGAACTGTTTGAGCTATAAGCTGTTTAGGTGTTTTGAAAATTATTCTATTGCCCTAGAGAAAAACTTCTGAGAATCAGACCCCAGTTGTCTAAGTATTTTATAGGCACTCTCCCTTCAGGGATTTGAGCTGATTTTATGTTTAAAAATCATAGTCTTTCCTCATGCATGTTTCTAACTAAATGGACCAACCTAACCAAAGGCAATTTAGAATATATCAGTGACCATTGAGAGGAACTTTTAAAATACCCAAACTTACTTTTCTTTGTTTGTTTGTTTAATATATTTATTTGGTTGTGCTTGGTCTTATTTATGGCACACAGACTTTTCAGTCTTCATGTGGCATGTGGGATCTAGTGCCCTGACCAGGGATCAGAACGCAGCTCCCTTACATTGAGGGTGCAGAGTGTTAGCCACTGGACCACTAGGGAAGCTCCCAAACTTAATTTTCTTAAAACTAAATTGGACTACCATAGCTCTAAAATTTCCCAAACTAAATAGAATGTCTATTTTGATGTGTATATTTTGAGGACTCCGACATTATCAGGAGCCTAAAATTGCCTCTTTCTGCAAAATAAGATTTTAAGATTAACTGATGCAAATAAAGGATTAAAGAAAGTGAAAATGGGTCCAAGAGCTACCGGCGCTTCCTCCTTGGCTCCTTCATCCCTGATGCCACCTCCAGTGCCATCGGCTCTGTCTGCCTCTACTCCTTGTGCCAAGCCCTGCCTCCTTTCTGAGGTTGTATCCCATCCTCCTCCTGTCCTTCTATGCCGCCTACACCTATATACCCTCAGTTCCCCCATACTAATTCTCCCACTAAATTTCCCTTTTTATCAGCAACATGCCTCACTCCCTTTTCCACTGAACTTGTCAGAATATATTGCTTTAAAACTAAGCTTTCTGAGAGATCTGAATAGACCTTTCCCCAAAGAAGACACACAGATGGCCAAAAGGCACATGAAAAGATGTTGAACATCACTAGTTATTAGAGAAGTATAAATCAAAACTACAATGAGATGTCACCTCACTGGTCAGAATGGCTATCATCAAAAAATCCACAAACGACAAATGCTGGAGAGGGTGTGGAGAGAAGGGATACCCCCGTACTGTTCATGAGAATGTAAATTGGAATAGCCACTATGGAAAACAGCATGGAGGTTTCTTAAAAAATAAAAGTAGAGCTACCACGTGATCCTGCAGTCCTGCTCCTGGGCATATATCTGGAGAAAACCATGATCTAAAAGGATACATTTACCCCATGCTCACTGCAGCACTGTTACAATAGCCAAGACATGGAAGCAACTGAAATGTCCATCAAGAGATAGATAAAGAAGATATGTTACATATATATAATGGAATATTACTCAGCCGTTAAAAAGAATGAAATAATGCCATTTGTATTACCATGGATGGACCTAGACAGTGTCACACTGAGTGAAGTAAGTCAGACAGAGAAGGAGAAATATCAAATGACATCCCTCATATGTGCAATCTAAAAAGAAATGATACAAATGTACAAAACAGAAAGAGACAAATGGAACCTAATTAAACTTAAAAGCTTCTGCATATCAAAGGAAACTATTAGCAAGGTGAAAAGGCAGTCTTCAGAATGAGAGAAAATAATAGCAAATGAAGTAACTGACAAACAACTAATCTCAAAAATATACAAGCAACTCCTACAGCTCAACTCCAGAAAAATAAATGACCCAATCAAAAAATGGGCCAAAGAACTAAATAGACATTTCTCCAAAGAAGACATACAGATGGCTAACAAACACATGAAAAAATGCTCAACATCACTCATTATCAGAGAAATGCAAATCAAAACCACTATGAGGTACCATTTCACGCCAGTCAGAATGGCTGTGATCCAAAAGTCTACAAATAATAAATGCTGGAGAGGGTGTGGAGAAAAGGGAACCCTCTTACACTGTTGGTGGGAATGCAAACTAGTACAGCCACTGTGGAGAACAGTGTGGAGATTCCTTAAAAAACTGGAAATAGAACGGCCTTATGACCCAGCAATCCCACTACTGGGCATACACACTGAGGAAACCAGAAGGGAAAGAGACACGTGTACCCCAGTGTTCATCGCAGCACTGTTTATAATAGCCAGGACGTGGAAGCAACCTAGATGTCCATCAGCAGACGAATGGATAAGAAAGCTGTGGTACATATACACAATGGAGTATTACTCAGCTATTAAAAAGAATACATTTGAATCAGTTCTAATGAGCTGGATGAAACTGGATCCTATTATACAGAGTGAAGTAAGCCAGAAAGAAAAACACCAATACAGTATACTAACGCATATATATGGAATTTAGAAAGATGGTAACAATAACCCTGTGTACGAGACAGCAAAAGAGACACTGATGTATAGATCAGTCTTATGGACTCTGTGGGAGAGGGAGAGGGTGGGAAGATTTGGGAGAATGGCATTGAAACATGTATAATATCATGTATGAAACGAGTTGCCAATCCAGGTTCAATACACGATACTGGATGCTTGGGGCTGGTGCACTGGGACGACCCAGAGGGATGGTATGGAGAGGGAGGAGGGAGGAGAGTTCAGGATGGGGAACACATGTATACCTGTGGCAGATTCATTTCAATATTTAGCAAAACTAATACAATATTGTAAAGTTTAAAGATAAAATTAAAAAAAAAGAAACCAGAGACTCACAAAGCTAGAAAACAAACTTATGGTTGCTGGAAGGAAGGGATAGTTAGGGACTTTGGGAAGGTCATGTATACACTGCTATGTTTAAAATAGATAACCAACAAAGACCTGTTGTAAAGCACATGGAACTCAGCTCAATGTGGCAACCTGGATGGGAGAGGAATTTATGGGAGGATGGATACATGTACATGTATGACTGAGTTTCCTCACTGTCCACCTGAAACTACTACAGCATTGTTAATCGACTATACCCCAATACAAAATAAAAACGTTTTTAAAAAATTAAACTTTCCGAGAATCCAGAGGCTAACCCTTAATTTCTCATATTCCCTAGACTGAATCTAAACTATGAGCCACAGTCCAAGATTTTCCCAAAGTAATTGAAGATTCTCACAGATTTGCAGAGGAATTTAACACAATCATTCAAACCTATCAACCTGGTATTTCTGTCTTGCGTTAGCGAGTTCATATGCTTGTCAATGAAGGCCAGCCCAGGACTGGATGAAACTGGGAACACTCTGAAAGGTCTCTAAGAGGACATCTGGGAGACCAGACCACTAGCTTATTATAAGATTAGGCTCAGGCAATAACCGGGTGATTTTATCCAGTAAGTTTTAGGGTTTTTCCAAAAGTCTATTGATTGAAACAAATTTGGTGTTTGCACGTAAAAGTCTGATTAATCTTGTCATGACTATTACAATCAACTTCAGATTATTTTTAAAGAAAAAATTTGGTGTTCCTTCAGACGTCGATTCCACCTAGGTAGCTTTTAACATTGTGTTAAAATGGGTTATTATGGGATGAACCAGAACCTTACCCTTCTAGGAAAAACAACCAGGATGGAATGAGAAATTATGTTCATTCCAGATTTAATTAATCTGCAAATCAGCTCTCATATGGAGAATGAGTCACCTCAAAGGAAGAGAGCTAAAATTCTCTCTTTTTTTGAAGGATTTTTTAAATTGAAATATAGCTTATTTATAATATTGTGTCAGTTTCTTGTGTAAAGTTATTAGGTTATACATATATACTTTTTCACTATAGGTTATTAGAAAATATTAAACATAGTTCCCTGTGCTAAACAGTTGGACTTTGTTTATATCTATTTTATATAGTGTAGTTTATATCTGTTAATTCCAAACTCCTAATTTATCCACCTTGTTTCTCCTTTTGTAATTCTAAATTTGTTCTCTATGTCTGAGGGTCTGCTTCTGTTTTGTAAATAAGTCATTTGTATCATAATTTGGATTCCACTTATCATAATATGGATAAGTGATACCATATGGTACTCCCCTTTCTCTGACTTCACATAATATGATCATCTCTAAGTTCATCCTTGTTGCTGCAAATGGCATTGTCTCATTATTTTTTATGTCTGAGTATATATTCAGAATAATATATATATTCCTATATATATTATATAGGAATATACACACACACCACATTTTATGCATTTATCAGTACAGATACAATTCTTAATCTTCAATTTCAGCATCTTTACCTATGGCTACTTCAGCCCAGCAGGTTGAATTATATGTTCTTAGTTAGGAAGATTACCTGAAGAAGGAAAAGGCAACTCCTTCCAGTATTCTTGCCTGGGAAATCCTATGGACAGAGGAGCTTGGCGGGCTACAGTCCATGGAGTTGTGAAAAGAATCAGACACAATTTAGCAACCAAGCAACAACATAGGCTTTCACTTTAATTACGGGCAAAACTATCAATACTTTAGACAGTACATATGCTTTTGGAGCAGCTCATGGTTTTTGAATATTGTGGAAACACTATATCTTCCTAATTTTCAACAGAAATAAAATTTTAAATGGCCTCGATGTTCAAGAATTATTAAATACTGTATTTTAACCTGCTGCTTTTGCCATTATGAAGATTCCAAGGTGTTCTAAACTTGAGTCTCTGGAAGCTAAAGGAAATCACCTATTTGATGTTTCTGCAAAGAATGCTGACCTTAAAGGGAACAACAGCAGCCAAACCTCTGCTTGGTACAAACACTATTTTCCCTAGATGATAACTTAGAAAAAATGGCTAGAGAAGCCCAAAAGTTGACCTCAGAAAAGAAATAACCAAGACTGAAAGTCAATAACTTCTGGTTTGATAAAAAGAAAAAGCTCTGGTTTGGGCCAAATGACAATTCAGTCCTGCTGGAGACTGAAATTAGCACTCCTCCCCCACTCTACATGCATTAAACCGTTGGTCTACTGACAGAATAATAGCATTCATGAATCAGCATTGGTAGGGAAACTGAACAAAGCTGCGAAAAGTGCCTTCCTCACTTGTCCAACTTGTCCAAAAAACAGCCCAAGGAAGCATGCTGGTGCTACTTGCTGTCATGCTAACCTGCCTAATGGACCTTTCATGGTCTGGCAAATGGGTTTCATACACCTTCCCCCATCTCATGGATACAAGTATGTTTTAGTCATGGTCTATATGCTTTCACACTGGACTGAAGCCTTCCCTTGCAAATAGGGAAGGGAATACTGCCTCTTCTGTGGTTAAAATACTCTTAGAAAAGATTACCCCTACCTGATGAAATCCTCTTCAACTTTATAGTGTTCAAAGAACCCATTTTACAGATCAGGCATTCAACAAGTCTACATCATTCGACTGGTTTTACACTTCCACTATGCTTAATACCCTCAAATCCTTTGGCTTAGTTGAACACACTAATGTCATTATTAAGACTCAGTTGGTAAAATTTGTAAAGACTCTTCAAATACCTTGACCTAAACCTTTGCCATTGGTCCTTTTAAATCTTAGATCCCCCTTTTTTGGAACTCATGAGCTCTCACCCTTGGAGACAGTCACAGGACATGCAAGACAATTGTCCCTGCCTTTTGTGACCCACGATGTGAAAGGAAAGATACTCTACTATTACTAAGGTCTAATTGCTTCTATTAGAAATAATCATGATCAGGTGGAACAGTCTTTTCACAATGTACTCTCAGGAGGTAAAGACCTTAAATATCACACCTTGCAACCTGGAGATTTCAGCTATTGGAGAAGACACTTCCAGAAAGACTCTCTTCATCCTCACTGGAAAGGGCCTTGGCAGGTCCTGCTATAACAACCCTCATGCCTCCAAATTCAAGAGAATAGACTCTTGAATTCACACCTTATGAAAGCACTGAAGCCTGACTAGACTTGCGTGTCATCTGGTGACCTAAAAGTAAAGATGTCCTTGAATTAAAGCAGACCACGTTTGATGAGACCACTTTCCCAGGTTATTCAGAACAGAACCACTGGAAGTTTGTTACCAAACCTCTGCTGATGGCATAATGCTTCAGATGATCTCCAATATCTATGACTTGATAACTTATGGGCTTGAGATAGAAAGTCCCTGAGAGTTCTTCCTCCTACCCCTCCTTGTCACTTGAATGTGACCTCAATAGGTTTCCAATCTTTACGCCAACATGAGAAACCATGCCTCAGAAAGGTCCTTCTAGGCATGAGAGAGAAAAAGCGACTGAAAGTGGAAAAGCTGATTTGATCAGTGATGCTTCAGAGAATGATCTTGATCAAAAGGAGAAAAAGTAAGAAAAAATTGAAAGAGACATGTGTACCCCAATGTTCATCACAGCACTTTTTATAATAGCCAGGACATGGAAGCAACCTAGATGTCCATCAGCAGATGAATGGATAAGAAAGCTGTGGTACATATACACAATGGAGTATTACTCAGCCATTAAAAAGAATACATTTGAATCAGTTCTAATGAGCTGGATGAAACTGGAGCCTATTATACAGAGTGAAGTAAGCCAGAAAGAAAAACAGCAATACAGTATACTAACGCATATATATGGAATTTAGAAAGATGGTAAGGATAACCCTGTATGCAAGACAGCAAAAGAGACACAGATGTATAGAACAGTCTTTTGGACTCTGTGGGAGAGGGAGAGGGTGGGATGATTTGGGAGAATGGCATTGAAATATGTATAATATCGTATAAGAAACAAATTTCCAGTCCAGGTTCAATGCATGATACAGGATGCTTGGGGCTGGTGCACTGGGATGACCCAGAGGGATGGTATGGGGAGGGAGGTGGAAGGGGGGTTCAGGATGGGGAACACGTGTATACCCATGGCAGATTCATGTTGATGTATGGCAAAACCAATACAATATTGTAAAGTAATTAGCCTCCAATTAAAATAAATTTAAATTTTAAAATAAATAAAAATACCAATAGGAGACGAGAAGGGGGAGCTCCCATGCCCTTAAGAAGAACAAAATAGGAAGGACCTTTTTCCTGGCAAGGACTGAGCCAATGAAAAGCCATGGGTTTTTTTGTTTAGGATAGGCCTCCCAACTTCTTTCTTTAAAAGAATTTTTTTCCCTTTCTCTTCAAGGACTTGCAGTGGTTCTGGCTATAGACCCTAAATTCCAAGTCTTTCTGATCCCAAATAAACCCATTTTTGCTGGAGAAATCGCTGGAGGTCTGTTTATTTTAGGTCAACAAAGGATACTATTAAGAAAATGAAAAGACACATACCAAATGAGAGAAAATATTTGCAAATCATACAGTCTATTCATGTTATTGTGATGCTTACATTCTAAAAGTCACTAGTGAAGTGTAAAAGTCACTCAGTTGTGTCCAACTCTTTGGAATCTCGTGGACTGCATAGAATTCTGCCTGGAATTCTCCAGGCCAGAATACTGGAGTGGGTAGCCTTTCCTTCTCCAGGGGATCTTCCCAACCCAGGGATCAAACCCAGATCTCCCACATTGCAGGTGGAATATTTTACCAGCTGAGCCACAAGGGAAGCCCACGAATACTGGAGTGGATAGCCTATCCCTTCTTCAGTGGATCTTCCCGACTCAGGAATCGAACCAAGGTCTCCTGCATTGCAGGCGGATTCTTTACCAACTGAGCTATCGGGGAAGCCCATAAAAGTCACTACAAACAATGAATTAGCAAAAATGAAATATTGCTCCTAGGTATAGACAGATAGATGGATAGAGTTTAAGATGGATACACACACACACACACACACACACACACACACGTTTTATGTAGCGAGAAGAGACGTATACAGAGAGAAGTGATCCCTTCTCTACACATGCACATATATTTGATGTATGTGTATCTTTTCTCTATATTTTTAAAAAGAGAAAACAAAGTTCATAAGAGTTTAGTGACTTGCCTGAGGTAAATTGCAGAGCTGGGAATCAACTGATAAGGGACTATTATCAGAATATATTAAGAACTATTATAACTCAACAAGAAAAAGATAAACACAATTTTTAAAATAAGGTTACGAAGTTAAAAACACATTTCTCCAAAGAAGATATACAAATGGCCAACAAGAACATTAAAAAGGAGATCCACATCATTAGTTACAGGGAAATAAGAATCAAAACTTTAAGGAGGTACCTTTTTACACCAACTAGAGTGGCTATAATTTTTTTAAAAAAGAAAATAAGTTTTGGCAAAGATGTAGAAAATTTGAATCTTCACACATTGCTGACAGGAGTATAAAATGGTGCAGCCACTGCAGAAAACACTTGGCAGTTTCCTAAAACATTAAACATAAAATTACCATATGGTCCAGCAATTCCACTCCTAGGATAGATGCAAAAGAATGAAAAACAAGCATTCAAACAAAAGCTGCAGCACTATTCACAATAGCCAAAACGTGGAAACAACTCAAATGCCCATCCATAGATAAGTGGAGAAAGCAAAGTGAGATACCTATACAATGGAAATTATTCAGCCATATAGGGAATGGTATGCTGATCCATGCTACAACATGGATGAATCTCAAAAACCTTTGCTACGTGAAAGTAGATAGATACAAAAGGCCACTATGGTATTATTCCATTTATTTGAAATATTCAGAATGGGTCCATCCATAGAGACAAACAGCAGATTAGTGACTTCCAGGTCCAGGAGTCATGGAGTTGAGGAGTGACCACTTAATGGCTAAAAAGTTTCTTTGGGAGTGATGAAAATACTTTGGAAATAAATAGAGGTGATAGTTTCACTCTATAAGTACTAAATGACATTAAACTGTACAGTTTTAAATGGTTAACTTTATATTACATGAACTTTACCACAGTAAAAAAAAAAATAAAAAATGAACCACCAAAATGTTGGAATTGAAACCAAAAGAAAAATTCCTTCTTTTTCTCAATATTGTAGCATCTGTAACATGTCAGCTCAGAAACAATCAGATGGATATCTACTTCCTGCCAAGTGGATAGAGGAACTGAGAGAAACCTGTTCTAGAGAGAAGTAAAGAATAAAGAAGTATAATCTATAAGCAGGAGCATAAATTCAGGATGGAGAGAAAAGACAGATGATATTTCAGATCCTAGTTTCAGTTCTTTCTTCTGCCTGTGGACTTCTTGAGACATCTTCTGACCCATATGATTAACTTTTTTTTGTTTTTCTTCAGAGTTTTTCTTCTACCACTTGTAATCAAAAGTGTCCTACCTAATGCACAAATTCAGCTGAAGGATTACTTTTGCCATGAAGCCTACTGTGAACCAGACAAATTACTTCATTTTGAAATTTACTATAGAAATGCTGACTCTTAAGATTTGAAAATACCTTAATGGTTCTTTTTAGTGAGCCACACCCCCTGCACTATCTCTTCCAGTTATCAGAAGACTGCTTAAGAAAGCCAACTCAGGAAGACTTACTATCTCCAAGGACGATTGTCCCATATTTGGGTAATTGTGATTGCCAACATCCGCTGGATCATGGAAAAAGCAAAAGAGTTAAAAAAAACATCTATTTTTTCTGCTTTATTGACTATGCCAAAGCCTTTGACTGTGTGGATCACAATAAACTGTGGAAAATTCTGAAAGAGACGGGAATACCAGACCACCTGATCTGCCTCTTGAGAAATTTGTATGCAGGTCAGGAAGCAACAGTTGGAACTGGACATGGAACAACAGACTGGTTCCAAATAGGAAAGGGAGTACGTCAAGGCTGTATATTGTCACCCTGTTTATTTAACTTATATGCAGAGTACATCATGAGAAACGCTGGACTGAAAGAAATACAAGCTGGAATCAAGATTGCCGGGAGAAATATCAATAACCTCAGATATGGCGATGACACCACCCTTATGGCAGAAAGTGAAGAGGAACTAAAAAGCCTCTTGATGAAAGTGAAAGTGGAGAGTGAAAAAGTTGACTTAAAGCTCAACATTCAGAAAACGAAGATCATGGCATCTGGTCCCATCACTTCATGGGAAATAGCTGGGGAAACAGTGGAAACAGTGTCAGACTTTATTTTTCTGGGCTCCAAAATCACTGCAGATGGTGATTGCAGCCATGAAATTAAAAGTCGCTTACTCCTTGGCAGGAAAGTTATGACCAACCTAGATAGCATATTCAAAAGCAGAGACATTACTTTGGCAACAAAGGTTTGTCTAGTCAAGGCTATGGTTTTTCCTGTGGTCATGTATGGATGTGAGAGTTGGACTGTGAAGAAGGCTGAGCGCCGAAAAATTGATGCTTTTGAACTGTGGTGTTGGAGAAGACTCTTGAGAGTCCCTTGGACTGCAAGGAGATCCAACCAGTCCATTCTGAAGGAGATCAGCCCTGGGATTTCTTTGGAAGGAATGATGCTAAAGCTGAAACTCCAGTACTTTGGCCACCTCATGCGAAGAGTTGACTCCTTGGAAAAGACTCTGATGCTGGGAGGGATTGGGGGCAAGAGGAGAAGGGGACGACAGAGGATGAGATGGCTGGATGGCATCACTGACTCGATAGATGTGAGTCTGAGTGAACTCCGGGAGTTGGTGATGGACAGGGAGGCCTGGTGTGCTGCGATTCATGGGGTCACAAAGAGTCGGACATGACTGAGCGACTGATCTGTTCTGATCTGATTGTTAGAAAATTATTCTGTGTAAATGGGCAGAAATTTGTTCACCCAAAATAAAATAACATTTGGAATCATTTAAAAGAGAGAGAGAGAGAAGGGACGCCTTTTCTTATGACGGGACGCCTTTTCTTATGACAACTATGTAGCAATTTGAAGACAGAGGCAATATCTTCACCCTCCTCCTTCCTTTTCTTTCCTTTATGTATAATACACACCCACACCCACACACAGAGAGTCTTCTCTCTGTATATATTATTTCCTTGCCTACCCCTATCACAATATCTTAGAACAGCTAAGATGATATGTTGTAACATCAGACTTGGATTTGATTTCAACTCTGCCTTTCTTGATGTGTAACTCTGGACATATCAGTTACTCAGAGTCCCAGTTCCTTCATCTGTGAAATGAGCATAAAAAGAGTATTCAATACAAAGGGTTGTTGTGAAGAGTAAATGAAACAGTTCAGCATCTGCCACAAGTAGGCATTCAGTAAATGCTATTATTATCATCTTATTAATAATATTAATACTTGCTATTCTGATTGCTCTTATCTGGCAATCTAGCTTTATTTGATAATGTCTTTAAACTGTGGTATACAAGACATCCTTTTTGCAGTTCTGTGATTACTATAACACCAGGTACCATAGGATTGGTAGGATATCTGCTTTTACAGAGTAAACTGACACAAAGTTTAAGTAGCTTGCCCATGTCACCAGTTGATACAAGGCAGAGTAAGACCTTGAATCCAAGAGTTTGGGCCTGGAACACCAGTTATACTAGCATAGCTCATTATTTATCCATAAGGTAATGCTCAGCAATACAGCATGACTTCTTTGGCTACGCTCTCTCAAGGAAAGGACAAGCAATTCAAAATGAGGCCCAATAGTGGGCAGTCAGTATTTTCAAAGGCCATTTTCCCCCAAGTGCAAGACTTTCAGTAAGTTTTTAAGGGCAATAAGTCAGGGGGATGTAATGTATAAGGTGACTATAAATAATAATATTGTACTGTATATTTGAAAATTACTAAAAGAGAAAAGTAAAATAAAAAAATAAGATTAGATAGGTGGTTTGGTCAGTAATACAAATTTAGGGCACAAGAGAGGCACTTATATGCTTGAAGAAAATATGAAGGAAAAGCTTTCAAGAGTGATAACCAGAAAATAAGCAACCTCTTGCAGCTAACTACCCTATGTCTGTTCTACCACAAATTTCACATCCCCATATCTGCACTGTTAATTCAGGCATTCCCTTGGAGAGATCAAAACAAACCATAATAAATTCAAACTATGTATGTATTAATCCATGTGTTCATTATCTTTTACCTTTCCCTATTGTATTAAAGAAAATTCCACATTATTCTGGGTTTTTTCACTACACTTCAATCACTCCCCAACTTCAAAAGAGATATTCAGCATGCCCCAGTTCTGCTTTGAATCATTTTTTGACATAGAATTTGCAAACGAAAAGAGAGACAAATGGAGAAGTGAAGAGAGAGAAAGGCAAATGTTTCACTCAATTAAGAGCATAAAACATAAAGGCTAAAGGATAAGATTAAAGAAGAAAAACAAAGGGTTACTAAAGCTTAGTTTTGTTTTGCATTTTATCAAAACGAGCTTCATGGAGGATTGAAGTACCGGCAGCATGTGAGAGAGGTGAAGACTGCGTAGAGCAGGGACAGGGCAGGTCTTCAGGGGGACTGAGTATGAATTACAGCCCTGTTGATGAAGGAAAGTTATGACCAACCTAGATAGCATATTCAAAAGCAGAGACATGACTTTGCCAACAAATGTTCGTCTAGTCAAGGCTATGGTTTTTCCTGTGGTCATGTATGGATGTGAGAGTTGGACTGTGAAGAAGGCTGAGCGCCGAAGAATTGATGCTTTTGAACTGTGGTGTTGGAGAAGACTCTTGAGAGTCCCTTGGACTGCAAGGAGATCCAACCAGTCCATTCTGAAGGAGATCAGCCCTGGGTGTTCTTTGGAAGGAATGATGCTAAAGCTGAAACGCCAGTTCTTTGGCCACCTCATGCGAAGAGTTGACTCATTGGAAAGGACTCTGATGCTGGGAGGGATTGGGGGCAAGAGGAGAAGGGGACGACAGAGGATGAGATGGCTGGATGGCATCACTGACTCGATGGACGTGAGTCTGAGTGAACTCCGGGAGTTGGTGATGGACAGAGAGGCCTGGCATGCTGCAATTCATGGGGTTGCAAAGAGTCGGACATGACTGAGCAACTGATCTGATCTGATGTTTGCCAAGAGATTCAAGTAAAGATCAAAACACTTTTTATTACTTTTGGATATTGAACTTGGTTTCTTTGAAGACAAATGCATGGAAAACTTCAGCCTGCTGGAGTCCTCAGGTTTATTCTGGCTAGAGCAAAACTTGTCAGAGTCGTCCACATGCACCCAGCTTGCTGGAATGCACAATTCTAATCCCATTTGCTACTCTCTGCCCCAAAACAGAACTGGTCATAGAAATCATTGTCAAAACACTGATAAACTGGTATGAAGCAAATTATGCTCCCTGGCCACTTTTATGTAAAAACAGAAACCTCTTATACACATGCTGCTCTTTATAGCTTCTTTTTTCATCTAATTTGAATTTCATAACATTCCTGGAAAGCAAGCAAGGGTCATGACCACTATTTTACAAAATTAAGGAAAGGAGGGCCATAGAAGTTGCATGGCTTTCACAAGGTCACATCATCCATGCGCAGCAAAACTGGATTTTAATTTTGATCTCTGACTACTGTCAGGAAGCATTTAACAGGAGGCTTCCTGTGTGCTGTTTTGGACCTATCATGAATCCTTCATTCTTTACTAATTCCTGAATATTCAGGAATTAAGAGGAATGGCAAACCTCTCCCAGGGCTGAGGAATGCATACATTTCCTTCATTAGTTTTTCCATATGGTGATAAGTAACTATTTACAACCCTCTTCCTTTTTATGAATCATACGGTAAAAATGATTATTTACAACGCTCTCTGTTTGATATGGATTGCCTTATGTTTCCTTGATAATTTGTAAGTCTGGACTTTTGATCTTTATCTTTGCTGAATAAAGCTACCTTGTAAGACAGTATATACACCCACACTATGTTGAGTAAAACACCCTTGTTCCATCAGAGCTTGGGTCCACGTGTCTTTCTTTCTTTCTCTCTCTCTCTCCCTGGCTAATTCTCTGGAGCGTAGAAACCCATCATGCTCACTCTCCTGCCCGGGCTTCTAAGACCCTCTCGAGAAGGTGCACTGTGCCTTCGTGAGCTATGCAAGCCCTGTGTCAAGGGCTTTATTGGTTTTCTGCATAAACCAAGGAATATCAGCCTCTTTCTCTCTCTCTTTCTTATCATCGACTCTGGACCACAAGCTTCCAGTACATTAAAGGACCTCAATAAGTCTACAGAGTTCCATGGGACTTGTCACCATACACCATACTTCTCCACTGTTCAAACGTGCTTCAAATACTATGTAATGGAGACCACTGAGTATTCAGAGGCAAAAACACTTGGCTTGGAGCTTGGAGAACTTGGTTCCAGTCCTTACATTTCTGTAACTTTGGAGAAGACATTTTTCCACTCTGGGCCTATGTTTATGAACTTCTTCATTCAGTTGTATTCTAGAACTCCAATATTCTACATTAGTGATGAAAATAGCTATTTTCACTGAATGCTTATAGAAGGAAGACCCTAATAACAGGTTCATGGATTAATTATCCATTTAATCTTCATAACCTTCCAAGATTTCAGAGAGATTAAAGTAACTTTCCCATACTGGTAGGAGGATCAGGATTTGAACAGAGACATCTGACAGTTTCCTTTATCATGATACAATATAGGTTCAAGATCTCTTGCTGAATTATCAAAATATGTGAGTAATTATAAAAGAGATAGACCACTCTAAATTCATAGGTGGCAGTCTTATTACGGGAACTTTAAGGTTCAAGGCTTGTCTTGCATACCACAAGACAGATAGATCTCTGCACCTGCCTGCCAGCATCTTAAATGTTTATATTGAAGCCTTGAAGAGGGTTCAGTCATGTATCTAGTCCCAAAGGTCTTAAGAACTTATCACCCTTTTGAGGCTGTGGCTTGCAAATGGCTCCTGCTATGGGACTGGTGGGAAAAACAGATATTCCAAGGGCAGGGGAGAAGGTGAGGAGCCTCCAATTGCCTGGGTCCACCCCTCAGGTCAGCCAGCAGTCGTGTCACCTGGATGATCTCCTCCCCCAGGTTTGGATCTGGGTTTGCCTTCCTCTGAATCTGTATTCTTAAACACTACACGGCACCACCTATATAAGCAGGACTTTAGTCTTAGGCCTGAGCCTCTGTTTCGAATCTGGACATGTAGAAGAATTTCTTTGAATGTGACCAGAATTTCCTTCTCCATGACCTCAGGACCCTTTTCTCCATGCCCACTACCTATCATTGCCGAATCTCCTGTCAAAATTGTTGGTGCATTACTATCTACTTTCCTTTTCACTGCACTAAACCAGGATCCACTAGCTTATACAGTTTCTATTTATCAGTTTACAGGAAAGGAAACTTTAGGAACTTGATAAGGAATCCTTCTTTTCTTCACATTAAAGGCTTGGGAACTTTATGCAGGAGGGTGTAGGAGGGTGGATAACATCAAAATACCTGTTGACACAAGCTTTGGCCTTTGTTCTGGATTGTGGCCATATTTTTGAAACTCAGAGTCAAGCAAGTGGGACAGGTTTGGGCACTTAATCTATGTCAGTAGGCCCTCTTCAAGCCAAATATAGGACTCCCCAGATCCTTACACTGGGAGAGGAAACCCACCCTTCACTGGGGAAAACTCCACTTCTAAGCGAAACAAGAAGAGCACTAGAGTTCACCTCTGAACTTCATGGCATGAACACATGGTCCTCTCCTCTGTCACAGGCAAGTGGACATTTCCTACACAGCTCAGGTGTAATCCTAGTATTCAGATCATGACAGAGTCACCAGGCTGATCCCACACCTTCTGACAGAGGCAAAAACTGAAGGCCAAAGACTTGCTCAATGTCAGATGACTCCCACCAATGGTGCTCCTAAATCCCTTGCTCTTTTATTAAATTTTGAGGCCTCCATTTGGGAAACCTGATACCCACTGGGAGTTGTCCTGACCAGCAACTTAGGGGAACTCTTAGAAAAATCCTCCTTCCTGCCTGACTTTTCTAAGATAGACCCACAAACTTTAATATTTAGAAATGGCCTTAAAGAACCAGTCTGACATCTCTCCAAATTATTGTGACAGAAAGAGAGAGAGAACAAAGTAAAGAAGGAAGGAAAGAAAGAGAGATGGGGGCAGGAAGGAAAGGAAGGGAGGAGAAGAGAAGGAAAGAAAGGAAAGGAGGAGGAAAGAAAGAAGGCTTTGTCAATAAGTGACAGAAATGCCAGATTATTCCAAGTTGACGAAATGTTTTACTTCGAACTTTTGAAGCCTTTAATATAGTAAAAGTGTACCATGCTCTCCCAATAGAGAAATAAGTGTGCCAACTTAATTTGTTGCACCTATCTTTTTTATTTTCTCCATGGAGAAGCACACAAAGTTTGGTGTTCTATGAAGCACATTTCAGGATATGCTAATGTATAGTCCAGTATTCTTCAAATCCCATCCACAATGTTCAGAAAGTTGAAATGACTTAAGGCCTTGTGGTGTGCATTTAAAAGAAAGAGGCATGATGATCCATAAGACATTAAAAAATAGAAAAATCATGACTTATTTAGCTATGTGATTGCAATCCTAAAAGTTAAAGTATTTTTTAAGTCCTGCAGTAAAACATTCTTACAGGGTGTTGGTAGAAAAGGAAAAAAACATCAGGTCTGAAGGGGAAGAGGATGAGGATGAAAACAAGATAATAAAGATAATGTGGAGGATGGAGCTGGCCCACCCAAAGAACATGAGGAAGAGGAAGAGGAAAAGAAAGGAGAATGAGGGCAGATGAATCAAGCTCAGGATTGAGAAAGGGAGCAGGGGAAATAGACCTCATATTTAAAGAAAGAAGAATTTCAATATGCAAATTGTGATGACTATGTTGACAAGGACAGAGGAGAAAACAAAGAAGGTTTTTAAAGGAAAGAGAAAATATGAAGGATTAAATAAGAAAGCTGAGTGCCGAAGAATTGATGCTTTGGACTGTGGTGCTAGAGAAGACTCCTGAGAGTCCCTTGGACTGCAAGGAGATCCAACCAGTCCATCCTAAAGGAAATCAGTCCTGAATATTCATTGGAAGGACTGAGGTTGAAGCTGAAGCTCCAGTACTTTGGCCACCTGATGCGAAGAACTGACTCATTGGAAAAGACCCTGATGCTGGGAAAGATAGAAGGCAGGAGGAGAAGGGGACGACAGAGGATGAGGTGGTGGGATGGCATCACTGACCCAATGGACATGAGTTTGAGTAAACTCTGGGAGTTGGTGATGGACAGGGAGGCCTGGCATGCTGCAGTCCATGGGGTTGCAAAGAGTCGGACACGAGTGACTGAACTGAACTGAAAGTAAGGAAAAGATGGCTACATCATTGTAAAAACCACACCCCCTAATGCAAAGAAATGGTCATTACAGTTATTTCTACAGAAAGTAAATAACATGTTACATTTCATAGGAAGAATTTATTTTACTATTTTCACATTGTCATTATTCAAAATAAACTTTACCTATAGTAATCCAAAAGAGCATGGTACTAACATAAAAACAGAAATACAGATCAATGAAGCAGGACAGAAAGTCCAGAAATAAACCCATACACTTATGGTCACTTAATCTATGACAAAGGAAGCAAGAATACACAATAGGAAAAAGTTTCTTCAATAAGTGATGCTGGGAAACTGGATAGCTTTATGTAAAAGAATTAAATCAGAATACACTCTAACACCATACACAAAAATAAACTCAAAATGGATTAAAGACCTAAATGTTAAGACCAGATACTATAAAACTCTTAGAGGAAAACATAGGCAGAACACTCTCCGACATAAATAGCAGCAAGTTCTTTTTTGCTCTACCACCTAGAGTAATGAAAATAAAAACAAGAATAAACAAATGGGACCTAATTAAACTTAAAAGCTTTTGAACAGCAAAGGAAGCCATCAACAAAAAGACAATACACAGAGTGAGAGAAAATATTTGCAAACAAAGCAACCAACAAAGGATTAATCTCCAAAATATACAAACAGCTTGTACAGCTCAATATAAAAAAAAAAAAATCCAATAAAAAAATGAGTGAAAAATCTAAACAAACATTTCTTCAAAAAGACATACAGATGCTTTAAGAAACATATGAACGCATACTCAACATCACTAATTATTGGAGAAATACAAATCAAAACTACAAAGAGGTATCACCTCACATAGGTCAGAAAAGGCCATCATTAAAAAATCTACAAACAATAAATGCTGGAGAGGGAGTGGAGGAAAGGAAAACCTCCCACATTGTTGGTGGGAATGTAAACTGGTGCAGCCACTATGGAGAACCGTATGGAGGCTCCTTAAAAACTAAAAATAGAGCTACCGTGTGATCCAGCAACCAGTCCATTCTGAAGGAGATCAGTCCTGGGTGTTCTTTGAAAGGAATGATGCTAAAGCTGAAACTCCAGTACTTTGGCCACCTCATGCAAAAAGCTGACTCATTGGAAAAGACCCTGATGCTGGGAGGGATTGGGGGCAGGAGGAGAAGGGGACGACAGAGGATGAGATGGCTGGATGGCATCACTGACTCGATGGACATGAGTTTGAGTGAACTCCGGGAGTTGGTGATGGACAGGGAGGCCTGGCGTGCTGCGATTCATGGGGTGGCAAAGAGTCGGACACGACTGAGCAACTGAACTGAATTGAACTGATGATCCAGCAATCTCTCTCCTGGGCATACATCCAGAGAAAACCATAATTTGAAAGGATACATGCACCCCAGTGTTCACTACAGCACTATTTACAATCACCAAGACATGGAAGCAATCAAAATGTCCATCAGTAGAGGAATGGATAAAGAAGACGTGGTGCATATATACAGTGGAATATTACTCAATCACAAAACAGAACGAAATGGTGCCACTTGCAGAGATGTGGATGGATCTAGAGACTGTCATACAGAGTGAAGTAAGTAGGAAAGAGAAAAACAAACACTGTATAATATTGCTTATATGTGGAATCTAAAGAAATGGTTCTAATAAAATTATGTGCAAAACAGAAATAGAGTCACAGAGAACAAACATATGGTTACCAAGGGAGGAAGGTGGGGTGGGAAGCATTAGGAGATTGGAATTAACAGATATACATACACTACTGTGTATAAAATGGATAACTAATGAGAAACTACTATATAGGGAACTCTACTCAGTACTCTGGGATGGCTTATATACTGACATGTATAAAATAGGTAACTAATGAGAACCTACTGTGTAGGGAACTCTTCTCAATTCTCTGTGATGGCCTATATGGGAAAAGAATCCAAAAAAGGGTGGATATATGTATAATTGATTCACTTTGCTTTAGAGTAGAAACTAACACATTGTAAATCCCTCCAATAAAGTTTTTTAAATAAAAAAATGTTTTATTAATCTGTTGTTAAGTGTAGAGAAAATTTTTCATTGATCTCCTTATCAAATTCCATGAAAATTTATTCAGAATCTTAATTTTTCTCATTATCTTTAACTTGTTAGTCATTAAGTGAGTGAAGTCGCTCAGTCGTGTCTGACTCTTTTCAACCCTATGGACTGTAGCTTACCAGGCTCCTCCATCCATGGGATTTTCCAGGCAAGAATACTGGAGTGGGTAGCCATTCCCTTCTCCAAGGGATCTTCCTGACCCAGGAAGATTGAACCCGGGTCTCCCACATTGTAGGCAGACGCTTTACCGTCTGAGCCACAAGGGAAGTCAAAGTGAGGTAACTTGACTGTTAGTCACTCAGTCATGTCAGACTCTTTGTGATCCCATGGACTGTAGCCCACAAGGCTCCTCTATCCATGGGACTCTCCAGGCAAGAATACTGGAGTGGTTTGCCATTCCCTTCTCCAGGGGATCTTCCTGACCCAGGGATCAAACCCAGGTCTCCTGCATTGCAAGCAGATACTTTACCGTCTGAGCCAACTGGGAAGCTGATAGTCATTATTAGCCATCAACTAAAACATGACTTATTTTACACAAGCTTAATATGATACATTTTTCATAATGTTTTAAACATTTCTTTAATAACAAAATTTACCGTAACATGAAAAAGCATCAGATTTTCCTTTTGAATAGAAAGTTGATTATTTTAAAAACTGACCCAGAGATCTCTAGATTGAAAGCTGTTAGGCTTTTGTTTGCTTTTGGGGAAGAGTTTTTATTTTTTTTAATTTGTTTATCTGTGTTTAATTGTTTGGTCACATGAGTACATTTGGAAAGTGGAAGTAAAAAATAAAAATTCTATTCAGCAACATAGCACATAGATTTCACATTCTTTGTATGACAGTAGATATATACATACATGGACATATATATACACACATATACATATATACATACATGGGAAGAAGCCCCAGTGGCTCAGCAGTAAAGAATCCACCTGCAATGAAGGAGACACAGGTTCGATCCCTGGATCAGGAAGATCTCCTGGAGAAGGAAATGGCAACCCACTCCAGTATTCTTGCCTGAAAATTCCCATGGACAAAGGAGCCTGGTGGGCTACAGTCCAAGGGATTGCAAAAGAGTCAGACATTACTTAGCAACTAAACATATAAATACACAAAGACATGAGAAGGGTGTGTGTGTGTGTAATGTTAATTTCCTCATCAATCTCTCCTTGAAACGTTGAAGTTATTGCTTTTTGTGCAAGCATGGTCTTTATTGAGGTCTAATTGACAATTCAAGGTCATGTATATATAAGGTGTACAACTTAATGATTTGATAACCAGACACATTGTAAAGTAATCAACACAATCAACCTACATAACATCTCCATCATGTCACATAATTACCACTGTCTTTGTGTGTGGTGAGAACATTTTAGACCAGTCCTGTCAGCGTATGTCAAGTGTACAATATAGTATTATTAACTATGGGTACAGTGTTGTGCATCAGAGCTCCAGAACTTATCTTGCATAAATGAACCTTTGTATACTTGGGCCAATGTCTCTCCATTTCCCCTTACCAACAACCCCTGGCGACTGCCATTTTATTCTCCGCCTATGTTCATTTAGGATATTTTTTCCTTTAAATGTCATCGTCTGGTTTTGGTATAAGGGTGATGATGGTCTCATGTAACGGGTTTGGAAGTAGTCCCTCTTCTTAAATTTCTTAAAAGGAGCTTAAGAAGGGTTGATGTTAATTCTCTTTGAATGTTTGGTAGAATTCAGCCATGAAGCCATTTTGTCCTGGGTTTTTTGTTGTTGTTGTTGGGATGTTTTAGATTACTGATAAAATCATGCTGTTGTTGGTCTGTTCGAGCTTTCTATTTCTTCTTGATTGAATTTGATACATTGAATGTTTCTAGGAATTTATCCACTTCTTCCAGGTTATCCAGCCTGTTGGCTTATAGTCTCTTGTGATCCTTTTTATTTCTGAGGCATCCATTATAATGTCTCTTCTTTCATTCTTGATTTTACTTACTTGAGTCTTCTCTTTTTTTTTTTTTTTAGTCTAGGTAAAGGTTTGTCCATTTTTGTTTCTTTAAAAAAAAAAAGAATTCTTAGTTTGCTGATTTTTATTCTATATTTCTACATTTTTTCTTTTTTCATTTTTAAATTTTTATTTATTTATTTTTGGCTATGTTGGGTCTTCATTGCTATGCAGGGTTTTCTCTAATTATGAGGAGTGGGGGCTCCTCTCTAATTGTGGTGTGAGGGCTTCTCTTTGCCTCGGCTTCCTCTTGTTGCGGAACATGAGCTCCAGAGCATTCCAGCTCCAACAGTTGTGGCGCACGTGCTCGATAGCTGTGGCTCCCGGGCTCCAGAGTCTCGGCGCAGCAGCCGTGGTGCACAGGCTGAGCTGCTCTGTGGCAAGTGAGATCTTCCTGGACCAGGGATTGGCTCCTGGGCTCTGGAGCCTAGGCGCAGCAGTTGCGGCGCACAGGCTGAGTTGCTCTGTGGCATGTGAGATCTTCCTGGACCAGGGATTGGCTCCTGGGCTCTGGAGCCTAGGCGCAGCAGTTGCGGCGCACAGGCTGAGTTGCTCTGTGGCATGTGAGATCTTCCTGGACCAGGGATTGAATCCACGTCTCCTGCTGTGGCAAGTGGGTTCTTAACCACTGAGCTGCCAGGGAAGCTCTTGCTTTATTTTTTCTTTTTGCCAACTTTGGTCTTAATTTGCTCTTTTTTTCTGGTTCCTCGAGGTTGAAGTTAGGTCGTTTATTCAAGATCTCTTTCTTTTTACATGTGCGTGTCTATCACTATAAACTCTCAATACCCCTTGTGCTGCATCTCATGCCACTTTCAAAGTAATGAGCCAAAATGACTGTGTGACCACACTCACCACAGAGGATCTCTGTCATCAATTGGATAGAATTAATTCCTTAGAATGGCATTTAGCCTCTCCCTGACCTGAGCCTCTAACCTATATCCTCAAGCTTAATTTTAAATACTTCTCATCCCAGAGCTTCACTGCACCTTAATTCTTCACCATCTCTGAACATACCCCAGAACTTTCCACCTGGTACTTTGCTTGCTGGTTCCTCAGCCAGCAATGCCCCTTTCCCACCTGCTCCCCCTACTCCCAACCACACATCTAAATTATGCCTTTCACTATAAATAATCTTTCAAGTCTCAGGTCAAATGCCACTATCTCCACTCTGAAGGAATGGGAACACTTTGGAGTAAACTGAGAAAAACAGCAACAAAGATGGAGAGGGGCTTTAAAACACATGGCTTTTGAGGAAATTTTGAATAAATCAGGATGTTTACCACAAAGGAGAAAATATTTAATGATGAAGGACTGTTGTAAGAAAGTAGATTAAACTCTGCTGCTGCTCAGACCCAAGAGCAAAAATTAGAGCCAACGTTCAGAAACTAGACGAAAACATTTTAGGCCTAAACAATTAAGAAATATCTCACAAGTCAAAGTTGTCAAAAATAAAACAATGGAATAAAATCTATCATTTCTTTAATATATTTTTGTGCCAGTGGCTGTGCCGTTTTCTTTCCAAATGTAAACACACCTGAGTCTCTTAAGAAGTCTGAGAGTTAAGTATCAATATTATAATTTCCACTTTACAGATAGGAAAACTGAGGTTTAGAGAGCTTAAGTAACTTGCCCAAGATATCACCGGTAGAACAGCACGCAAACCTATTCCTGTCTGACCTCAGAGCCTGGACTAGAGCAGAACTGTGCAGCCTCCCCAGTCCCCAAGTTCCAAGGTTTCTCCATGTCCTCTGCCTCTTATTTATAGAAAAACTGAACTCTCCCATGCCTCCCTAAGTCACAAAAGAGCAGGCTCAAGCAGTTAATGATTGGAGTCATAGATGCAGTATCTGATGCACATTCCTGAGTCATTTCACCAATACGACAGCTGCCACCAGAGCAAAAAAGCTAACTGCATGATGACTAGACTGTAGCTATGACATAAGCTCCTCCATTTTCAGAGCTAGCACAATTCCAAGAATTGCTCTCCAGAAAATGGGATTAACATTATTGCTCACAATAATCTGTATCTTTGTGGCACCCAAAAAACTGTGGCTTGCTCTGCCTTTATATGTAAGCAGGTACCTAAACAACCATCAGCAAAGAGATGTGGCAGACCCTGTCAATGTCTTTCATGCTCAGAATTTGGCCCCTTGTGTTAACATGAAGAAGTTACAGAAGATGGACCTTTGTTCCTAATCTCACAGACATGGAATGATGTTCTAACAGTCAGGATTTGTAAGCAGCTTCTGGCAGGAAAGAATTCTCTGCAGGAGGCCCCTTTTCTCTTGTCACTTTAGCAGAGCTATATTGTAAGTAACCTTAAGCCAGGTACCCTCATCCTCTACTCATCTCTGGCCCAAGCACACCTTCCAGATCTTTTGATCACACAATACCTTGCCTAACCTGTTGGTTCTTTTACAGATCCAAGAAGTAAAAATGAAGAAAAAGTAATTAACAGTTGACCAGATCTCCTCTCTAGCTTTCCCTTCAGTAATCTCAAGAACAAACCATGGGACTGAGAGAGCATCTAAAGAAGGACCACAAGATGACGATGAGCGTGCATGCAGAGGGGGATGGGGGATTGGCGACAGTTCTGATTCCCTGTCTCAATAATTAACTGAGAGTACTTCCCTCTTTCCCTTTAAAACCTTTCATGGCTGAGCAGACTCTTGGAAGTTGGTTTTTGGATACAATGAGTCTGCCTTCATCCTAGATTTTCTGGCTTTCTTATTTAAAAGCAACATTTTCCATTTCTACTAATATTTGCCTCTCGGGTATTGATTTTTGAGCTTCTAGCAGCCGGACCTGAGTTCAGAGACAAGCCTATGCCATGGACCAGCCACAGTGTCATCTGAAGAAGCAGTGAACTGCCCGTCTCTAGACGTGTACAAGCAGAGTCTAGATGCACACCTGGGGGAACAACAGAATGAGGCTCTAAACAGCTGATGTGCTGCATACGACCTTTGAGAATAATCCCAATTCTGATTTTAGCCTTCCCAATCACATGAAACTTATAATTTTAAACAGTTGTATAATATGCAATGATGAGTTCAACAGGACATTTAAGATGAAAGCAGTAGAATTAGCAAGTGCAGAATATGACTTTTCTCTCTCCTTTAGGCCAAGATGATGACTTCATCATATTCTGCTTTATATTAACGTTCTTTACATTTCACGTACTTCTGAAAAGGAGTGGGGCTGCTGACACCTGTGTTTCATGGAGACGGAAACCAGCCAATGCTTGTTCTCATGGAATCTATTTACTTCCTGGATTCTCTCACAGCATGTACTGAGAATTATCACCACAACTCCACTGGCACTCCTGCAAATGATCAAAGGCTTCCTTGATGCTGGATTTATAAAATATCATAATACTTACCTCCCTGAATCTTGGAGCCACAACCAACAGAACAGAACAGTGTCTCCTTCCATTAAGCCTCTCTTCCCTTAGTTTCTGTAGCATCTAAATAGCCTCTTTTCTATTTCTTTCTTTCTGAGGTCATTTTCTAAATTTCTCCTACAGAGCCTTCTTGCTTTGTGGGGTCCTTACATGATAATATTTCTCAAGTGTCTGTGTAAGTACACTTCTAATTCTATCCACAATCCTTGAAGAAACTCAGCTATTCCCATGGCTTTATTTTTTAGTGATAACTCCGAAATCTATATTTTATGTGAATTCCTACCTCATGAGTAAGGTCAGAGAGGATTGGTTGATAAATGAGCAAATGCAGGAATCAATACATAAGTTTATGAGAAGTAACCAGGTTCCCATATTTCAGACTAGAAACAAGTAAAACACATTCTTTTCACTGGTTTTTCATCAGATAGAACTGAGTTCACATCTAAGCTCTCCCTTTATAAGTAGCATGACGTGAGATTAGTGAATTAAAAGGCCTACACCTTAGTTTGTGTTACATTGTCATTGTTGTTTTTTTTAATAATTTACAAAATGAGGATAATTATACCCATCTTGACCTAGATTTCAGGTAGGGTAATTGTAAGGAATGCATGAGTTCTCACAAGGAAGAGGGCCTTAGGAATAGGAATTAGTCTTACTAAACTATACTGAACTACTCTATCAAGAAAGACACAAAACAGGATGCCAAGCAGGGTGCACAACAGATGTTTTGCTTTGTTTTGTTTACCCCGAGGCTCTGGGTAACTACTGATGGTAGCTGTTCACAGCTCAGGCATAAACGGCTTGGTAAAGGAGGCATACAAAGGATAAAGGGTGGTGGCCAGATCAACTGCAGCACTAGACATCCACAACACATACCTACCTGTAATTCATGGTAATGACTCTGAACGTGAGCCCAGCCCAGACCTCAACCAAAGTGACTGGTCTCAAGACTGAAGGAATACAAAGCAACTAGCGAAATCAAGGGCTTCGCTTGTGGCTCATATGGTAAGGAATCTGCCTGGAATGCAGGAGACTCAGGTTCGATCCCTGGGTTGGGAAGATCCCCTGGAGAAAGAAATGGCAACCCACTCCAGTATTCTTTCCTGGGAAATCCCATGAACAGAGGAGCTTGGCACGCTACAGTCTATGAGGTCACAGAGGGTAGGACACGATTAAGTGATTAACACACACAGAGAAATCAACTCTTCAGGCATCATAGAATGCCAAGACTAGAAGACGTTTTATTCTAGTTATTATCGATTCAATTTTTTCCATTGGAAAATATGGAGAAACTTGAGTCCAGAAAGGGGAAAAATAAGTTAAGTTGCATAGCTGGAATACAGATGTAAGCTATCACCCCATTATATATCCTAACCACCCTGACTACCACCACCATGCAGTGCAGGGCTTAGTCACTCAGTTGTGTCCAATTGTTTACCACCACCATAAACAAGGCTAATAATTTGTTCTTTTTCTTTATTTGGATATAATTTACCTACAGTAAAATATTAAGGTTTAATTTGCACAGTTTAAATGGATCTTTTTAACATGATGTTCTGTGAGTTGTACCAAAGAAAAAGCTTTCTAACTACAACCATACTCATAACAGAAAATTTCTATCACCCTGAAAATTCCCTTATATCCACTTATAATAAGCCTTCTCTCCCTGATCAATGCTTGGCAATCAGAGTTCTGTTTCTTGTTTTTCATAGTTTTGCCACTTTGGAAACATTATATAAATGAAGCTAGCATTATACAATATACTATTGCGCATATCAGCAGATCGTTCCTACTAGCAATCTTCCTTTACATAGATGTACCATGGTTGGTTTAACCATTCACCGGTTGATAAACACTGGATTCTTTCCAGTTTGGGACTTTTACCAATAAAGCCACTATAAATATCCACGTATATTTTTTGTGTGAATACAAGTATATATTTCACTTGAGTATACCTAAGAGTGGTATTTTTGGGTCATATGGTTAAGTACATATATTATTTTATAAGAAATTGCTTTCTCATTTTACATTCCCACCAGAAAGCACATTTTGTTTTTTTCTTCATACTGTCTTTGTGTGTGTATGGATCAGGTTTTTAGTGCTATATCTAAGGAATCTTTCTCTTACCAAAGGATAAAAGTATTTTCCTCTATATTTTTTTCTAGAAATTTTGGAGTTTAAGTGTTTTACAGGTAGGTCTAGGACATATTTTGAATTAATTTTCATATTGTACAGGTATAGGTGAAAATTTATTATTTCTCTTCCTATCTTTTCTATATTGATGTTCAATTGTTTTAGCATCAAACATTGAAAAGACTATCATTTCTATACTGGATGATCTTTGCATCTTAGTTGATATCAGTTGACCATACAAGTGTGCACATATTTCTCAACCCTATTCTGTTCAATTGATACACCTATCCTTTCTCCAATAAAATATTCTGTTAATTACTGAGCAGTGACTCCATAGATTTTGCTCATTTTTTTCCCCAAAATTATTTTGGTTATTCAGTTCTTTGCCCTAACATATATATTTTAAAATCACTTTTTCAGTTTCTATACAAAATCACTTTGGGAAGAATTGACATTTTAGCAATAAAAATTCAGTATTTCAATATAAGAACATAGTAAGTGTCTTAATTTATTTTGGTCATTTTAAAATTTCTTTTAACAAAATTGTATAGTTACCAGCATGCATAATACACATATATTTTGTTAGATGTATATATTTTATTTTTTCTGGTGCTATTACAAATGATATATATTTAACTCAATTTCTACTTGTTCTTTGCAAGCACAGACACATGCAATTGATTTTTGTATCTTAGTTTTGCATTCTGCAACCTTGTTAAATGCACTTATCAGTTCTAACAGCATTTTTGTAGATTATTCAGGATTTTATACATAGACAATCATGTCTTCTATGAATAGAAACAGTTATATACCTTCTTTTCCATCAGTATGCCTTTTAATTCTTTTTCTTGCTGTACTACATGGGTAAGGACCTCCAGCGCAATATCAAAAAGATATAATTACAGAGGATATCTGTGTTTTGTTTCTGATCTAAGAGGGAAACCATTCGTCTTTCAACATTAAACAAGAAGTTAGCTGTGGATATCTTATAGATACCTTTTATCAATTGAGGAATTTCCCTTTTATTCCTGGTTTGCTGAAGTATATATATGTAATAAGTATGGAGGGATTTTCCTGGCAGTCAGTGGTTAGGACACTGTGCTTCCACTGCATGGGGTACAAGTTCGACTCCTGGTCAGGGAACTAAGATCCTGCATGCTAAGTGGCCAAAAATAAATAAATAATGAATAAATATGGAATTTTGTTAGATTATTTTTGTATCAATTAATAAGATTACATGATTTTTCTTCTTTACTCTAGTCATATGATAAATTGCATTTATTGATTTTCAATTTCAATAGTTATAAGCCTTACTTACTTGATCTCATAGTACTTTCTTGGGGAGGGATGTTGTGTTCATGCTTATGAGGGATCAGTTCCGTTCAGTTCAGTTGCTCAGTCATGTCCGACTCTTTGCAACCCCACGAATTGCAGCACGCCAGGCCTCCCTGTCCATCACCAACTCCCAGAGTTTACTCAAACTCATGTCCATTGAGTTGGTGATGCCATCCAGCCATCTCATCCTCTGTCGTCCCCTTCTCCTCCTGCCCCCAATCCCTCCCAGAATCAGGGTCTTTTCCAATGAGTCAACTCTTGGAAAATTTTCTCATCCTGTAGTTTCTTTTTCTGATTTTGGTAGCAGGGCAATGTTGGCCTCGTAAAATGAGAGGGCCGACAAGCACAACAAAAAATGATCATTATTATTAGTTATTAAGGAAATTCAAAATCAAAATGAGATACTACTTCACACCTACTAGAATGGCTAGAATAAAAAGAGACATAACAACAAGGGTTGGTTATGACATGGAGAAATGGAAACCCTCTTACCGTGCTAATGAGAATGTAAAATAGTGCAGCTATTTTGGAAGTATCTGGCAGTTCCTCAAAAGATTAAACTCAGAGTTAGCATATGACCCAGCAATTCTATTCCTACCTATGTGTATACTTAAGAGAAATAAAAGCATACATCCATTTAAGCACTTGTATAAGACTATCCATAGCAGCATTATCCATAATAGGCAAATAGTGGAAATGACTCATATTTCTATCAACTGATGAATGAATAAATAAAATTCAGTACATCCATACAGAAGAACATTATTTAGTAATAAAACTTAATTAAGTGTAATACATACTATAACATGATTGAACCTTGAACACATTACGCTAAGTGAAAGAAGCCAGGTACGAAAGGCCACATATTGTACAATTACATTTATATAAAGTGTTCCTTACAGGCAAATCTATAGAGAACAAGAGCAGATTAATGGAGGGGGATGGATTAGGGAGAAATGAGGAATGACTACTACTGGGTATAGATTTCTTTGCAGTGGCAATGAAAAAATGGTAAAACTGATTATGACAGCTCCATGAATGCACTAAAAAAATATTGAACTACATACTCTATAAGGCTGAAGTGTATAGTATGTGAATTACATCTCAGTAAAGCTCTTAAAACAATTAGTGGAGAACTGTTCCCCCTTCTACATTTAAAATATATATATTTATTTATTTATCTATTTGGCTTCACTGAGTCTTAACTGCATCATACAGGATCTTCAATCTTCATTGAGGTGCAAGGGATTTTAGTTGCAGCATGCAAACTCTTAGTTGTGACGTGGGATTTTGTTCTGTGACCAGTGATTAAACCTGGACCCCTGCATACGGAGCATGGAGTCTTAGCCACAGGACCACCAAGAAGTCCTGTTTTCTGTATTCTGAATAAGTCTTCTATAGATCCACTATTATTTATTCCCTGATAGAATTTACTAGTGAAGTTATCCTGGAGTTTCTTCTATTGGAAACTTTTAAAGTTTGGGTTTCATACTTTAATAAATATATTATTGTTGTTGTTTAGTTGCCAAGTCATATTCGACTTTTTGTGACCCCATGGTCTATAGCCCACCAGGCTCCCATGTCCATGGGATTTCCCAGGCAAGAATACTGGAATGGGTAGCATTTCCTTCTCCAGGGATCTTCCCAACCCAGGAATCAAACCTGTGTCTCCTGCATTGGCAGGTGGATTCTTAACTGCCAAGCCACCAGGGAAGCCCAAATTACATATGACTGGCATAGAAATGTTTATACTGTGAATTCAGAGCTAGGGACTTCATAATTTGGGGGAAATTCATTATTTCCATGTGATTACTTTATGCTTAATTTTTTGTTAACTCCCTTTCATTCCATCCCATATGCCAAAGGCATGATCAAGTACCTCTTTTGGAATGTTGCCTCTATCCTCAACTGTAGCTCTAACTGCTAGAAGAGTCAAAGCCACTAGACTCTTAACTAACTTTCCTTGTTTATACCTGGTCTCTCCATTTGAGCTCTGGTTCTCATTCTACTGGAGTTTCTGAATCACTCTGCCATTGGCTCTAATTTTCCATTTACACATCTAATGAGCATTCACTGGCATGTCTATTTGCTACTCATATTGTAGGCAAATGGTATTCAAGGATAAATAAGGCATGACCCACACTTGAGGAAACTGTAGATTAATGAAGGTGTCAGAAATAAAACAATAATCCCTGATTCAAAATAATACATACTACAATAGAACTGTGTACAGTGTGGGCCCATAGCAGAAATGGTGAATTCTGCCATGGATTAGTTCAAAGGTATGACCAAGATATTTTTCTGAAGGATATGATATTTGAAGATGTTTTATTCAAAATTCCTCTTCAAAAATGATTAAAGTAGCATACTCACTCTAAAGGGAAAAATGATGGGGCAAGTGGGGAAAATGTATACATTTTAAAAGTTAACCATCTCCCACTCAAACGCTCTTATCCCCAAATAGCCCTCCCAAGAACCAATAGTTGGTTCCATTCTCCTGTCCATCCAAATGTACATACAAACATTGATGGAGATCTTTGAAAGCTACAGTCATCAAGACAGTATGGTACTGGCACAAAAACAGAAATATAGACCAATGGAACAAGATAGGAAGCCCAGAAATAAACCCATGCACCTGTGGATACCTTATTTTTGACAAAGGAGGCAAGAATATGCAATGGGACAAAGGCAGTCTCTTCAGTAAGTACTCATGGGAAAACCAGACAGCTACATGTAAAAGAATGAAATTAGAAAAATCCTAACACAATACAGCAAAGAAACTCAAAATGGATTACAGTCCTAAATGTAAGACCAGAAACTGTAAAACTCTTAGAGAAAAACATAGGCAGAAACTCGATGACATACATCACAGCAAGATCCTCTATGACCCACCTCCTAGAGTAATGGAAATAAAAACAAAAATAAACAAGTAGGATCTAATTAAACATAAAAGCTTTCACACAGCAAAGGAAACTATAAACAAGGTGAAAAGACAACCCTCCAAATGGGAGAAAATAATAGCAAATGTAACAACTGACAAAGGATTAACTTCAAAAATATACAAGCAACTCATAAAAACCAATACCAGAAAAACAACCCAATCAAAAGTGGGCAAAAGATCTAGTCAACACATGAAAATATTCTCAACATCACTCATTATTAGAGAAATGCAAATCAAAACTACAATGAGATACCATCTCACACCAGTCAGAATGGCCATCATCAAAAAATCCAAGAGCAATAAATTCTGGAGAGGGTGTAGAGAAAAGGGAACCATCTTGCACTCCTGGTGGGAATGTAAATTGATATACCCACTAGTGGAAGTCAGTATGAAGATTCCTTTAAAAACTAAGGAAAAAACCAGCAATCCCACTCCTAGGTATATACCCTAGGAAAACAAAATTGAAAAAGCCACATGTACCCCAACATTCATTGCAGCGTTGTTTACAACAGCTAGGACATGTATATTGTCATCCTGCTTATTTAACTTATATGCAGAGTACATCATGAGAAACGCTGGGCTGGATGAAGCACAAGCTGGAATCCAGATTGCCAGCAGAAATATCAATAATCTCAGATATGCAGATGACACCACCCTTATGGCAGAAAGTGAAGAAAAGCTAAAGAGCCTCTTGATGAAAGTGAAAGAGGAGAGTGAAAAAGTTGGCTTAAAGCTCAACATTCAGAAAACTAAGATCATGGCAAACAGTCCCATCACTTCATGGCAAATAGATGGGAAACAGTAAAAACAGTGGCTGACTTTATTTTGGGGGGCTCCAAACTCACTGCAGATGGTGACTGCAGCCATGAAATTAAAAGATGCTTACTCCTTAGAAGAAAATTTATGACCAACCTAGACCGCATATTAAAAAGCAGAGACATTACTTTGCCAACAATGGTCCATCTAGTCAAGGCTATGGTTTTTCCAGGAGTCATGTATGGATGTGAGAGTTGGACTATAAAGAAAGCTGAGCACCAAAGAATTGATGCTCTTGAACTGTGGTGTTGGAGAAGACTCTGAGAGTCCCTTGGACTGCAAGGAGATCAAACCAGTCAATCCTAAAGGAAATCAGTCCTGAGTGTTCATTGGAAGGACTGATGCTGAAGCTGAAACTCCAATACTTTGGCCACCTGATACGAAGAGCTGACTCATTGGAAAACACCCTGATGCTGGGAAAGATTGAGGGCAGGAGGAGAAGGGGATGACAGAGGATAAGATGGTTGGATGGCATCACTGACTCAATGAACATGAGTTTGGGTGGACTCCAGGAGCTGGTGATGGACAGGGAGACCTGGCATGCTGCGGTTCATGAGGTCACAAAGAGTCGGACATGACTGAGCAACTGAACTGAACTGAATCAATAAATATAATAAAGTTGCAGGATATAAAATTGATACACAGAAATCCCTTTCATTCCTACACAGTAACAATAAAAGTCAGGAAGAGAAATTAGGGAAACAATCCCATTTACCATTGCAACAATAACAACAAAAATACTTAGGAATAAATTTACCTAAAGAAACAGAAGACCTGTATACAAAAAAATATAAAACGCTTATGAAAGAAATCAAAGATGACACAGATAGAGAAATATAGCATATTCTTGGATTGGAAGAATCAATATAGTGAAAATGAGTGTGCTACCCAAAGCAATCTATAGATTCAATGCAATCCCTATCAAACTACCAATGGTGTTTTTTCACAGAACTAGAAAAGAATAATATCACAATTTGTATGATCCCGAATAGCCAAAGTAATCTTGAGAAAGAAGAATGGAACTGGAGGAATCAGCCTTCCCAACTTCAGACTATACTACAAAGCTACAGTCAAGACAGTGTGGTACTGGCACAAAAAACAGAAATATTGATCAATGGAGCAAAATAGAAACTCCAGAGATAAATCTCTGCACCTATGGACACCGCATCTTTGACAAAGGAGGCAAAAATGTACAGTGGAGAAAAGACAGTCTCTTCAACAAGTGGTGCTGGGAAAACTGATCAACTACATGTAAAAGAATGAAACTAGAACACTTTCTAACACCACACACACAAAAAATAAGTTCAAAATGGATTAAAGACATAAATGTAACACCAGAAACTATAAAACTCTTAGAGGAAAACATAGGCAGAACACTCTCTGACATAAATCACAGCAAGATCTTCTATGACGCACCTCCCAGAGTAATGGAAATAAAAACAAAATAAACAAATGGGACCTAATTAAACTTGCAAGTTTTTACACAATAAGGAATCTATAAGCAAAGTGTAAAGACAGTCCTCAGAATGGGAGAAAGTAATAGCAAATAAAACAAGTGACAAAGAATTAATTTCCAAGATATACAAGCAGCTGAAGCAGCTCAATACCAGAAAATAAACAACCCAATCAAAAAGTGGGCAAAAGACCTAAATAGACATTTCTCTAAAGAAGACATACAGAGATGGCTAATAAACTCATGAAAAGATGCTCAGCATCACTCATCAGAGAAATGCAAATTAAAACCACAATGAGATATCATTTCATCCTGGTCAGAATGGACATTATCAAAAAGTCTATAAACAATAAGAGCTGGAGAGGATGTGGAGAAAAGGAAACATTCTTACACTGTTGGTGGCAATGCAAACTGGTATGTCCATGGAGAATAGTGTAGAGATTCCTTAAAACACTTGGAATAAAACTGTCATATGATCTAGAATCCCACTGCTGGACATATACCACAGGAAACCAAAATTGAAAGAGACACATGTACCCCAATATTCATTACAGAACTATTTACAATAGCTAGGGCATGGAAGCAACCTAGATGTCCATCGATTCTAGTGGGGTGGAGGAACCTGGAACCTTTTATACAGAGTGAAGTCAGTCAGAAAGCAAAAGACAAATACTATATATTAATACAAATACATGGAATTTAGAAAGACAGTACCTATGATCCTACATGCAGAGCAGCAAAGGAGACACAGATGTAAAGAACAGACTTTTGGAGTTAGTGGAAGAAGGCAAGGGTGGGATGATTTGAGAAAATAGCATTGAAACATATACATGAAAAAAAAAAAGAGAGAGAAACATATACATGACATATGTAAAATAGATGACCAGTGAAAGTTTGATGCATGAAGCAGGGCACTCAAAGCCAGAGCTCTGGGACAACCCAGAGGGATAAGGTGGGGAGGGAGGTAGGGGTGGAAATATGGGACAAGGGGGACGCATGTATACCTGTGGCCGATTCATGTTGATACATGGCAAAAACCATCAAGATGTTGTAATTATCCTCCAATTAAAATACATTAATTAATTTTAAAAGAAAACTATGATAGATGTTGTCAAAAAACTTTCAAAATGTAGCAGTTCTCTTATTGGCCCAAATTGACATTGTATTGACAAAAATTAGCTTAGATCTATATCTCAGTGTACATGAGTAACCTTCTTTAACTTTATTGAAGCATAATTGATGCATAATAAACGGCACATACTTAAAGTATATAGGGAATTCCCTGGCGGTCCAGTGACTAAGACTCCAAGCTTCCAATGCAGGCAATGCAGGTTCAATCCTTGGTCGGGAAACTAAGATCCCACATGCTATGGGGCATCTAAGACCTCATGCTGCAATGAAGAACCCTTCTGCCGTGACTAAGACTTGATGCAGCCAAAAATAAATACATATTTTTTAAAAAATACATTTCAACATTCAGTTAGCTCACTTTAATGTTCATTTCTGATATCAACACTCAAGAATTTGAGGGGTCATTCTTGGAAATGCTCTGCTCTGTGCCTTTGCAGATGCCATCCTCCTACCTGAAGTATCTTCTCCATACCTTGCTTGTATAGTGAACACATACACACCCACTTTTCCAGGCTCCACACAAATGGTACCCCCATAACTGCCTCCCTGGGCAATGCTACCACTCCCTGATAGTCTTCTGTTCATACTTCCATCAGCATTTCTCTTATTTAAATTGCAGTTGTTTGGTTACTTGTTTGCCTCCTCAACAAAGGTGAGGTCAGGTACTGGTGTTTGGTGTTTTGTTTTGTTTTTTGTCCCCAGAGTCTTGCAGAGCACCTGGCAAACAGTGCAAGCCCAGGATGTGTCCACTGAACAAGAAATTAATAAATTGATGGGTGGCATGAGGATTGAGTAAGTTACAGGTTATGTGTACAAAGGTGATTAGGGTGATAAAATTACAGCCACTCCTCAGCATATGGATACCATGGGAACGGGAGTTCTTCCTGCAAACATGTGTGTCCCTTCTGGGGCTGGTTTGAAACTTCAGGTAGACTGAACCAACAACAGAGGTGCTAACGATTTCCTCATGACGAACACAGGAGTGAAATATGCTCTAGACATGATATTATAGAACTGGGGCTTTTCAGTAACTTCCTCCTTCCATGTATGATTTTAACATCTCACGTACTATCTTTTAATCTTTTCTTTGATTCCCCCTCCATCCTGTCCTTTACTCTCTGATCTGAGATTTAATGTAAGAAAACACTGATGAGGGCCTTTCCAGATAGCATTGTAAATTTTAGCAAACAAAACTTTAGTATGCCCAGTTAAATTTATTTTTCAGATAACCAACAACATTTCTTTTAGTGAAGTATGTTCTGTGAAATATTTGGGATATACTTATAGAAATTTCTCACTAGTTCTCTGAAACTCAAATTTAATGATGTAACCTGTATTTAATTCTGAAGCCCTATCTCTAGTTCACTTTCTGCCAAGGATTTAGAGGTACTCTGTACACCTAATTGTTCATACATCAACCTGAGCTAATCAGAGGTGAATGATTCAGGTCAACATGCAGTCTGGAATTTACTGGGGGAAAACAGACGAATCTACACAAACAGGCTGGTGACTGCAGGGCTCCTTGCTTGACTCAGGCTTTTCATCAGTTACAGCACTGAGCGTGTGTCATTGCAAATAATGTAATAGTTAAGAGCACAAACTTTGACAGGGAACTCTACTCAATACCCTGTAAAGACCTATATGTGAAAAATCTAAAACAGAGCAGATACGTGTATATGCATAACTGACTCACTGCTGTACAGCAGAAACTAACACACTGTAAATCAACTATACTCCAATAAAAATTAAGTTTAAAAAAGAACACAAATTTCGAAATCATGTCCTTGAGTTCAGTTCCTTGCTCTGGCACACGCACGATTTGTAATGCGAGGCAAATTACTGAACTTCCCCAAACTTGAGATTCCTTATATAAAATCAGGATAATAATGGCAGAATCTCAACTGCTTTGTCAATATAGTTCATCTAGTTTGATACCTGTCCAGAGTTAACATTAGTCTATTACTATTGTTTTTGTTGTTTTATTATTACTATTATTGCCAATGCTGCTTATATGGCAGTCACACCCTCCTCTGGGACAATCCAAGGTAGAACAGGATAGGAAAACAGGTTTACCATTTATTTTTCACTTAATATATATAAGATACTGTGCTGTTCCCATGTGTTTTTTTCATTCAATCTCCATAACAATCCTGAGAGATATCATTATTCCTCTTTTTAGACACTGAATCCAAGGCGTAAAGAAATTAGGAACTATTCCTAAAGATCACATAGACACACAGCTTTTAAGTGGCAATCTGAAACTCTAACTCAGTTGTCTGATCCAAAAACTCATGCCTTTAGTCACTAACACACACATCAAGGTCTCTCTATGAGATTTCCAAAGCAGACTACAAGTATTACCTGAAGAAAGAACTGTGATGACTTTCAGTTATGCATGGAAATGTTCACAAGAACTAAGAATGCCATGTTCCTTGTATTTTCCTATCTTCTTGCTGAACTAGAACAGCATTCTGAAAGAAGGTCCCCATTTCCTCTTCCCAGCTTGGGTGAAACTGTCTTTCATAATTTGTTTCCCCTCTACATAAAGTCGGATTCATTTGCTTATGACAGTGGAGGGTAAGTCACAACTTCTTAAATGCTTTATATATGGCACATATTAAAGGTTCTTTACAGTTTATCAGGTTAATTCCTTAAGATAGTACAGATAAACAGGCAGGAAATTATGACTCAATTTTACAGATGAATAATCTGAGACTTGAGTGGTGTCCATCACTTGCCATAGTCCCACAGATAATAACTGGTAGAACTATTACATGAGTCCATGCTTCTCTTCTGAAAACTATTAACTCATGTATTTAGAACATATTGCTGGTTCTTTTATACCTAAGGCACTATCCTAGAAAACAGTGCTGTCTTAGTGAACAACATAGAACAGATTTTAGCATTTCTTAAAAGAGAGGCATTAAAATAAACAAAAATTAATACTTAAGTGCTAAGAAGGAAGAATATAGAGTGTATAAAAGATTGTAATACATCAAACCTGGAATGATGATCTGTTTCACATATGATAATATACACGTTTCAATGCTATTCTGTCAGATCATCCCACACTCTCCCTCTCCCACAGACTCCAAAAGACTGTTCTGTACATCTGTGTCTCTTTTGGTGTCTCACATATAGGGTTATTGTTACCATCTTTCTAAATTCCATATATATGTGTTAGTATACTGCATTGGTGTTTTTCTTTGTGGCTTACTTCATTCTGTATAATAGGCTCCAGTTTCACCCACGTCATTAGAACTGACTGAAATGTATTCAATGGGGAGGGAGGTGGGAGGGGAGTTCAGGATGGGGAACACATGTAAACCCATGGCTGATTCATGTCAATGTATGGCAGAAACCACTACAATATTTTAAAGTAATTAGCCTCCAATTAAAATAAATAAATTTTAAAATAAATAAATGAAAAGATTGTAATAGAGCAATATGAGTTGAATTAGAGGATCATGAAAGTTTTCACCAAAAAGAAAAGACATTTTAGTTGAAATCTGAAGCTAAAATGAATCAACTAAAAGAAGAGAAGTGATTAGAACACAGCAGAGAAAACAGTGTCAGGCCTGGAGAGTATTCAATCAGGGGTGCTGCAAGGAATAAAAGGCAACTATTCTCGCTGACATAAATCACAGCAAGATCTTTTTTGATCTGCCTCCTAAAGTAATAAAAATAAAAACAAATATAAACAAATGGGACCTAATTAAATTTAAAAGCTTTTGCACAGCAAAGGAAACCATAAAAATGAAAAGACAAAGAGTAGGAGAAAATATTTGCAAATGAAGCAACAGACAAAGGATTAGTCTTCAAAATATACAAAAAGCTCATGCAGTTTTTTGTATTAAAAAAAAAAAAATCAAAAAAATGGGTGGAAGACGGAAAGACATTTCTCTAAAGAAGACATACAGATGGTTAAAAAGTACATGAAAAGATGCTCAGTATCATTAATTATCAGAGAAATGCAAATCAAAACTACAATGAGGTATCACCTCACACAAATCAAAATATACAAAAAAAATCTACAAACAATAAATACTAGAGTGGGTCTGAAAAAGGGAATCCTCCTGCACTATTGGTGAGAATGTAAACTGGTATAAGCACTATAAGGAAACTATAAATAGAGCTACCATATCATCTGGAAATCCTACTCTTGGGCATAATTCTGGAGAAAATCATAAATCAAAAATTACATGCACCCCAATGTTCATCAAAGCATTGGTTCACAATAGACAAGACATGGAAGCAGGCTAAATGATCATCAACAGAGGATGGATAAAGATGTGGTATATATATGCAATGGAGTACTACTAAGCCATTAAAAAGAATGAAATCATGCCATTAGCAGTAACATGGATGTACCTAGAAACTGTCATAATGAGTGAAGTATGTCAAACAGAGAAAGACAAATATGTGGTGTCACATATAGAATCTAATAAAAACGATACAAATGAACTTATTTACAAAAGAGAGTCCAAGATGATGAAAACAAATGTATGGTTACCAAGGAGGGAAAGGGTGGAGGGATAAATTAGGAGATTGGGAATGATATACACACACTACTATATATAAAATGAATAACTAGTTAAGAACCTACTGTGGGCTTTCCTGGTAGCTCAGCTGGTAAAGAATCTGCCTGCAATGCAGGAGACCTGTTTGACTCCTGGCTCTGGAAGATATCTTCAAGACAGGATAGGCTACCCACTCTAGTATTCTTTCCTGGAGAATACCTGTGGATAGAGAAGTCTGGTGGGCTACAGCCCATAGGGTCAGAAAGAGGCAGATATGACTGAGTGAGCAGCAGTTCCTGAGCAGCTCAGGAACTAAGCACAGAAACCTACTGTATAGCACAGGGAACCCTAATCAGTACTCTGTAATAACCTATATGGTTTAGTTAAGTTCAGTCACTAGTCGTGTCCAACTTTTTGCGACCCCATGGACTGCAGCACACAAGGCCTCCTTGTCCATCGCAACTCCCAGAGTTTACTCAAACTCATGTCCATTGAGTCGGTGATGCCATCCAACCATCTCATCCTGCGTCATCCCCTTACCTTCCAGCCTTCAATCTTTCCAAGCAACTGTCTTTTTAAATGAGTCAGTTCTTCACATCAGGTGGCCAAAGTATTGGAGTTTCAGTTTCAGCATCAGTCCTTCCAATGAATATTCAGGACTGACTTCCTTTAAGGTGGACTGGTTGGATCTCCTTGCAGTCCAAGGGACTCTCAAGAGTCTTCTCCAACACCACAGTTCAAAAGCATCAATTCTTCAGCACTCAGCTTTCTTTATAGTCCAACTCTCACACCCATACATGACTACTGGAAAACCTTAGCTTTGACTAGACCAACACTTGTTGTCAAAGTAATGTCTTTGCTCTTTAATAAGCTGTCTAGGTTGGTCATAACTTTTCTTCCAAGGAGCAAGCATCTTTTAATTTCATGGCTGCAGTAATTCTGGAGCCCCCCAAAATAAATTCTGTCTCCTTTTCCATTGTTTCCCGATCTATTTTCCATGAACTGATGGGACCAGATGTCATGATCTTAGTTTTCTGAATGTTGAGTTTTAAGCCAACTTTTTCAGTCTCCTCTTTTACTTTCCTAAAGAGGCTTTTTAGTTCTTCTTTGCTTTCTGCCATAAGGGTGGTGTCTCTGCATATCTGAGGTTATTGATATTTCTCCCGGAAATCTTGATTCCAGCTTGTGCTTCATCCAGCCTGGCATTTGACATGATGTGCTCTGCATACAAGTTAAATAGGCAGGGTGACAATATACAGCCTTGAAGTACTCATTTCCCAATTTGGAACCAGTCTGTTGTTCCATGTCCAGTTCTAACTGTTGCTTCTTGACCTGCATACAGATTTCTCAAGAGGCAGGTCAGGTGGTCTGGAATTCCCATCTCTTTAACAATTTTTCAGTTTGTTGTGATCAAACAGTCAAAGCCTTTGGCATAGTCAATAAAGCAGATGTTTTTCTGGAACTCTCTTGTTTTTTTTGACGATCCAACAGATGTTGGCAATTTGATCTCTGGTTCCTCTGCCTTTTCTAAATCCACCTTGAACATCTGGAAGTTCACAGTTCACATACTGTTGGAGCCTGGCTTGGAGAATTTTGAGCATTACTTTGCTAGCATGTGAGACGAGTACAACTGTGTGGTAGTTTGAGCATTCTTTGGCATTGCCTTTCTTTGGGATTGGAATGAAAGCTGACCTTTTCCAGTCCTGTGGCCACTGCTGAGTTTTCTAAATTTGCTGGCATATTGAATGCGGCACTTTTCATGGCATCATCTTTTAGGATTTGAAATAGCTCAGCTGGAATTCCATCACCTCCACTAGCTTTGTTCATAGTGATGCTTCCTAAGGCCCACTTGACTTTGCATTCCAGGATGTCTGCTTCTAGGTGAGCAATCACACTATCGTGATTATCTGGGTCATGAAGATCTCAGTCATGAAGATTATGTATACTTCTTCTGTGTATTCTTGCCACCTCTTCTTAATATTTTCTGCTTCTCTTAGGTCCATACCATTTCTGTCCTTTATTGTGCCCATCTTTGCACGAAATGTTGCCTTGGTATCTCTAATTTTCTTCAAGAGATCCCTAGTCTTTCCCATTCTGTTGTTTTCCTCTATTTCTTTGCACTGATCATTGAGGAAGGCTTTCTTATCTCTCCTTGCTATTTTTTTGGAACTCTTCATTCAGATAGGTATATCTTTCCTTTTCTCCTTTGCCTTTTGTTTCTCTTTTTTTCTCAGCTATTTGTAAGACCTCCTCAGACAAGCATTGTCCTTTTTGCATTTCTTCTTCTTGGGGATGGTTTTGATCACTGCCTCCTGTACAATGTCACAAACCTCCGTCCATAGTTCTTCAGGCACTCTATCAGATCTAATCCCTTGAATCTATTTGTCACTTCCACTGTATAATCATAAGGGATTTGATTTAGGTCATACCTGAATGGTTGAGTGGTTTTCCCTACTTTCTTTCATTTAAGTCTGAATTTGGCAATAAGGAGTTGATGATCTGAGTCACAGTCAGCTCCCAGTCTTGTTTTTGCTGACTGTATAGAGCTTCTCCACCTTTGGCTGCAAAGAATATAATGAATCTTTTTTCGGTGTTGACCATCTGGTGATGTCCATGTGTAGAGTCTTCTCTTGTGTTGTTGGAAGAGGGTGTTTGTTATGACCAGTGCGCTCTCTTGGCAAAACTCTATTAGTCTTTGCCCTGCTTCATTCCATATTCCAAGGCCAAATTTGCCTGTTACTCCAGGTATCTCTTGACTTCCTACTTTTGCATTCTAGTCCCCTATAATGAAAAGGACATCTTTTTGGGGTGTTAGTTCTAGAAGGTCTTGTAAGTCTTCATAGAACTGTTCAACTCCAGCTTCTTCAGCATTACTGGTCAGGGCATAGACTTAGATTACTGTGATATTGAATGGTTTGCCTTAGAAATGAACAGATCATTCTGTCATTTTTGAGATTGCATCCAATACTGCATTTTGGACTCTTTTGTTGACCATGATGACCACTCCATTTCCTCTAAGGGATTCTTGCCCACAGTAGTAGATATAAAGGTCATCTGAGTTAAAATCACCCATTCCAGTCCATTTTAGTTCACTGATTCCTAAAATGTCAGCGTTCACTCTTGCCATCTCCTGTTTGACCACTTCCAATTTGCCTTGATTCATGGACCTAACATCCCAGGTTCCTATGCAATACAGCATTAGACTTTACTTCCATCACCAGTCACATCCACAACTGGGTATTGTTTTTGCTTTGGCTTGTCTCTTCATTCTTTCTGGAGTTATTTCTCCACTGATCTCCAGTAGCATATTGGGCATCTACCAACCTGGGGAGTTCATCTTTCAGAGTCCTATCTTTTTGCCCTTTCATACTGTTCATGGGGCTCTCAAGGCAAAAATACTGAAGTGATTTGCCATTCTCTTCTCCAGTGGACCACATTTTGTCAGAACGCTCCACCATGACCCATCTGTCTAGGGTGGCCCTACTCATAGTTTTCTGTGATTGTGGTTTTCAGTCTGTCTGCCCTCTGATGAAGAAGGATAAGAGACTTACAGAAGCTTCCTGATGGGAGAGACTGACTGAGGGGGAAACTGGGTCTTGTTCTGTTGGGCAGGACTATGCTCAGTAAATTTTTAATCCAATTTTCTGTGGATGAGTGGAGCTGTGTTCCCTCCCTCCCATAGTTGGGGCTAAACTCTGGTGGAGGTAATGAAGATAGTGGTGACCTCCTTCAAAAGGTCCCATGCACGCACTGCCACACTTAGTGTCCCCAACTGAGAGAGTCAATTCCTAGGCAGATTGATAAGAAGTCCAGGGTCCCCAAGGGGAGAGGGGGCTGGGGCTCTCAAAGTGGAGATAGGGGTCTGGAATTCTCAAGGAGGAGAAAAGAACAAACTTTTTTTTTTTCCTCCACATTCCTTCAGTTCAGTTCAGTTCATTTCAGTTGCTCAGTCGTGTCCGACTCTTTGCGACCCCATGAACTGCAGCACGCCAGGCCTCCCTGTCCATCACCAACTCCCGGAATTCACTCAAACTCACATCCATCAAGTTGGTGATGCCATCCAGCCTTAGTCTTAGTCAATTACACAACTCAGTTTAAACTCTGTACTAGGGATTATACAAGAACAATGTATCCTGCTATAGGACAGTTTCTCCTTCCTGAAAACCTTATGACTAATCCTGATATCTTGGAATGTATATTATGGGAGTGGGTCTGGTAGGATCTTTCTATTGTGAAATTCTAATCTTGTTATCCTAAAATGTAAACTGTGGGAGTGGGTCTGGTAAAATTTTCACAAACTTGAGATATGCTTTTGATTCAGATGCAAAAATCCTTAACAAAATTCTAGCAATCAGAATCCAACAACACATTAAAAAGATCATACACCATGACCAAGTGGGCTTTATCCCAGGGATGCAAGGATTCTTCAATATCCACAAATCAATCAATGTTATACACCACATTGACAAATTGAAAAACAAAAACCATATGATTATCTCAATAGATGCAGAGAAAGCCTTTGACAAAATTCAATATCCATTTATGATAAGAACTCTCCAGAAAGCAGGAATAGAAGGAACATACCTCAACATAATAAAAGCTATATATGACAAACCCACAGCAAACATTATCCTCAATGGTGAAAAGTTGAAAGCATTTCCTCTAAAGTCAGGAACAAGACAAGGGTGCCCACTTTCACCATTACTATTCAACATAGTTTTGGAAGTTTTGGCCACAGCAATCAGAGCAGAAAAAGAAATAAAAGGAATCCAAATTGGAAAAGAAGAAGTAAAACTCTCACTGTTTGCAGATGACATGATCCTTTACATAGAAAACCCTAAAGACTCCACCAGAAAATTACTAGAACTAATCAATGATTATAGTAAAGTTGCAGGACATAAAATCAACACACAGAAATCCCTTGCATTCCTATACACTAATAACGAGAAAACTGAAATAGAAATTAAGGAAACAATTCCATTCACCATTGCAATGGAAAAAATAAAATACTTAGGAATATATCTACCTAAAGAAACCAAAGATCTATATATAGAAAACTATAAAACACTGGTGAAAGAAATCAAAGAGGACACTAATAGATGGAGAAATATACCATGTTCATGGATTGGAAGAATCAATATAGTGAAAATGAGTATACTACCCAAAGCAATTTATAGATTCAATGCAATCCCTATCAAGCTACCAACGGTATTCTTCACAGAGCTAGAACAAATAATTTCACAATTTGTATGGAAATACAAAAAACCTCGAATAGCCAAAGCGATCTTGAGAAAGAAGAATGGAACTGGAGGAATCAACCTGCCTGACTTCAGGCTCTATTACAAAGCCACAGTTATCAAGACAGTATGGTACTGGCACAAAGACAGAAATATTGATCAATGGAACAAAATAGAAAGCCCAGAGATAAATCCACGCACATATGGACACCTTATCTTTGACAAAGGAGGCAAGAATATACAATGGATTAAAGACAACCTCTTTAACAAGTGGTGCTGGGAAAACTGGTCAACCACTTGTAAAAGAATGAAACTAGAACACTTTCTAACACCATGCACAAAAATAAACTCAAAATGGATTAAAGATCTCAAAGTAAGACCAGAAACTATAAAACTCCTAGAGGAGAACATAGGCAAAACACTCTCCGACATACATCACAGCAGGATCCTCTATGACCCACCTCCCAGAATATTGGAAATAAAAGCAAAAATAAACAAATGGGACCTAATTAAACTTAAAAGCTTCTGCACAACAAAGGAAACTATTAGCAAGGTGAAAAGGCAGCCTTCAGAATGGGAGAAAATAATAGCAAATGAAGCAACTGACAAACAACTAATCTCAAAAATATACAAGCAACTCCTACAGCTCAACTCCAGAAAAATAAATGACCCAATCAAAAAATGGGCCAAAGAACTAAATAGACATTTCTCCAAAGAAGACATACAGATGGCTAACAAACACATGAAAAGATGCTCAACATCACTCATTATCAGAGAAATGCAAATCAAAACCACTATGAGGTACCATTTCACGCCAGTCAGAATGGCTGCAATCCATAAGTCTACAAGCAATAAATGCTGGAGAGGGTGTGGAGAGAAGGGAACTCTCTTGCACTGTTGGTGGTAATGCAAACTAGTACAGCCACTATGGAGAACAGTGTGGAGATTCCTTAAAAAACTGGAAATAGAACTGCCTTATGATCCAGCAATCCCACTGCTGGGCATACACACTGAGGAAACCAGAAGGGAAAGAGACACATGTACCCCAATGTTCATCGCAGCACTGTTTATAATAGCCAGGACGTGGAAGCAACCTAGATGCCCATCAGCAGATGAATGGATAAGAAAGCTGTGGTACATATACACAATGGAGTATTACTCAGCCATTAAAAAGAATACATTTGAATCAGTTCTAATGAGCTGGATGAAACTGGAACCTATTATACAGAGTGAAGTAAGCCAGAAAGAAAAACACCAATACAGTATACTAATGCATATATATGGAATTTAGAAAGATGGAAACAATAACCCTGTGTACGAGACAGCAAAAGAGACACCGATGTATAGATCAGTCTTATGGACTCTGTGGGAGAGGGAGAAGGTGGGGAGATTTGGGAAAATAGCATTGAAACATGTATAATATCATGTATGAAACGAGTCACCAGTCCAGGTTTGATGCACGATACTGGGTGCTTGAGGCTGGTGCACTGGGACGACCCAGAGGGAGGGGAGGGGAGGGGAGGGAGGAGGGTGGAGGGTTCAGGATGGGGAACGCTGGTATACCTGTGGCGGATTCATTTTGATATTTGGCAAAACTAATACAATATTGTAAAGTTTAAAAATAAAATAAAATTTAAAATAAATAAATAAATAAAAGGTATATAACACCATTGTTTACACTAGTAAGGGGGTACTTGTCGAGAGCCGCATTAGGCATTACTGACAAAATGGAGGCACGGCCCTAAACCCCCTCCCTTTGTTCCGTAGGCACGGACCCAAAATGAAGGAGTTAGGCTTTGTGATTCTGACTTGTTTTTCCCTTTCCTCGGCTGAGTTGACTGAAGAGAATATTAAGGTGCTTATTGTTTTTGAGAGGAGCATAAGAAGGCATAAAGCCTTCTGCAGCTGTGCTCAAAGAGTAATTTATAAAGTTAATCACTGACATTTGTTCAAGGACTTTTATAAAAAAATGTTCCAGGGTGAGCACATAGGCTGCAGCTTGAGGGCATGGGAGGGATTGCTATCCGAAGCCCATTTGTGAGAAAAGTGTTTATGGCAACGGAGTTTGCTGAATTTAGGGCTTAGGAATAATTAAAATAGTTAGAAGCTAAAGATATAAGGATTGCTGTAATGTTAGCATATTCTACTATAGCTTATAGAAATTAGGGACTTTAGAGATACTGTTAGGTAGAAGCCCTTTCTAAGAAATAGTGAGCTTAGGATACTAGGGGCAAACAGAACTTAGAAAGATAAGAAATAAACTGAGGAATGGGGTATGCAGCCCAGACATTAGCATGAGTTACAGTGTATTCACAAGGACACATGAGAAAAAGTAGATAAGAGTATCGCTGAGGAAGGAGCTCCTTTTGAGGGGCAACAATGATTTCTGGAGAAAAATAAATCTGGGTCAATGGGAACTAAAAATACCAAACCTCTGACCTAATGCTTTTGTAAAAGTATAAAAGAGAATCATAAGCTTGAAATAAACAGTCAGTCCAAGAAAACTGAGAGGCTGCCTCAGTTTCTCTCTCGCCAACACCACTCACCTCCTCAGGTTGAATCCCTGGCTGCTGGAGCTGGACTCCGGCAGATACTCTTTCTGCCCCCTTCTGATGTCTATGTCAGAAGCTTTCTCTATCCCTTTTATACTTTAATAAAACTCTATTACACAAAAGCTCTGAACGATCACGCCTCTTCTCTGGCTCCAGATTGAACTCTTCTCCTCCAGAGGCCAAGAATCCCAGCGTCTTTCATGGTTCAGCAACAACCTTTCACGGCCCTGCAGCAGGCCACCACCAACCCACGCCTCCACCAGAGACTCCTGGACATTTCTGGGCAAGTCTGGGTCAGTGTCTTGTGGGGTCACTGCTCCTTTCTCCTGGGTCCTGGTGCACACATGGTTCTGTCTGTGCCCTCCAAGAGTATGTTTCTGCAGTCCTGTGTAAGTTCTGTCAGCTCTATGGTGGGGTTAATGGCGACCTCCCCTAAGAGGGCTTATGCCATACCCAGGTCTGCTGCACCCAGAGCCCCTGCCCCTGCCACAGTCCACTGCCAACCTGTACCTCTGCAGGAGACACTCAAACACAGTTCTGTCTCAGCCTCCATGGGGTCTCTGGATCCTGGTGCACACGGATTTGTTTGAGCCCTCTGAGCATCTCTGGTAGGTATGGGTTTGATTCTAAACACTATTTTGCCCCTCCTACCTTCTTGTTGGGGCTTCTCCTTTGCCCTTGGACGTGGGGTATCTCCTCACAGCCGCTCCAGTGCCACACAGCCACTGCTCCAGCACCACGCAGCCACTGCTCCAGCGCCCACCGTCTTGCTGGGGCATCTTTGCCCTTGGACAGGCTTATATCCTCACAGTTGCTCCAGTGCCGTGCAGCTGCCACTGCAGTGCCACACAACAGTAAGAGAATCTAAAAAAGAGTGGATATGTATGTGTATGATTGATTCGCTTTGCTATATAGTAGAAACTAACACAACACTAAATCAACTATACTCCAACAGAAATGAATTTTTAAAAAATAATAAAAATGAGAGAGAAGAAGCACTATTCTGATCCCGAGGATGGTGCTATTTCTTTGACACCCGACTACCAAGAGCCATTCATTCTTCATTAAATGAGCCACTACATGGAGTATGCAGACTTATCTCCATGCCCCATTTAGCTGATATATCCTTGATAAGCCAGCAGGCCCTATGTTGTAATACCCAGAGCTTTTGCTTGCCTGCACAGCATCCTTGTGGTGAATTAGAAAAACACACCACTCTCTTGGCTGATTAAGCCCTGAGAACTTGAAGCTTGTGCAAAGCAAAAGGAATCGTTAGCCTGCAAATATAGGCACATGTCAGGGTCCATGGCAGGACTAGCTTGAATGTTATTTCCCCACTAGGCTCTTGGAGAGCACAATGCTCAGTCCTAAGCAGTGACCCTGATGGCATAAATCTAACTTGCTGAAATCTCCCTACTAGGAACACAATCTCCAGGTCACAACCCTCTCTATAGGAGAGACTGAACCAGAAGATAGGTTGGCGAGGCCTGAAAGCATCCAAGCAGAGCTTCTTGATGGCTTTCAAGTACTAAAGTGAGAGTAAGAGGACCTAGCCTAGGCCCTGTGACACCAGAAATGCCCATTTCTGTAGCTTGGTTAATTTCATCACTTATTAAAAGGATCCTCTGACATTCACAATGTACAAGTTTTGGTCAACATGTAAGTTTAGGGACCATCCCTAAATCCTTATTCCAGGTAACTGTTTTATTACATCATTCCTCAGAATAAGCAGTATCACCTAGACTCGAACCAAATTGTATCTTCTTGAATGTCTGTATCTGAAAGGAAGGATATTTTACATAACAGCATGTCAAACCCAATACTATCTTTCAATGAGTGCTGTAATTTAATTTTTTTCTCTTTTTTAATGTCTGCTATAGGCCTTGAGTAATAGATATATATATGTAAATTCTGAAAAAGATAAACTTGCCCTCAAGGAGCCTTCAGTCAATTTGTGGAGATATTTAAGCAGGTGCTTATCAGGTACATAAAAAGAACACTTAGCCATTCCCTGGAGAACCAGAACAACGTTCCCAGGGAAGTGAAGTGAAAGCCGAGACTAATGCCAAGTACTATGCTAGACTCCTTGAGGATTCAAAAGTGAATAAAGTACCCTGCCTTTAAGAGATCTATAGGCTAAAGGAGAAGAGAACTCTTAAAATACTTAGCTCCCAAATAACTAGTCAAGGAGGATATATGGCTGGTGACAGAGCAACTACCTGGAGTGGGATGCAATGGCCATGATGGAGGTTCTGCAGAGGGGGCATTTGAACCTGAGCTTGAGGAATAAGTGGGGACGGAGCAAGGGGAGACAATAGGGATGATAACATATACAGGAAAACAAAGGGCATGAGCACAGCATGTGGGTGTGAATGGGCAAGCCCAGGTGGGGACAGGTCACTAGCTCAGAGCAAGGAAGGAAGCAGAGTGTACAGGGAGGAGAGTAGGCACACCTTGCCAACCGGTTTATTGCTTGTTCTTTGGCACTGGAAAGCAATTCTGCCTGATCCTCACCTAATTGTCAACCCTGGCACAGAAATAACTGCAAAAGAATGATTGCAGTGTCATTTATAAAACACATATTAAAAATACCAAGAGGGTTTTTCTTTTCCTACCTGTAAAACTCTTGGTTTTAAAGACAGGGCAGGGCCCATTAGTATAGATTCAGAAGCAAGCTCTACTGATATATTATGCAACAACCTAAATTCCATAGCAGATGATGTCAGCTATAAATGCCCTATAAATGGAGCAAGACTTCGGATGCATCGGAACAATTTCTCTGCATCGATACCCACTGCTACAAACATGGCTGTCTCAGGGCTTCGGCTGACAATTGTCTGGGGACTGCTTGTCTTAATCCTGACTTGCCAGGCTGGTAAGTACTTTAAGTCTCAGCTCATGCTTTACGCAGTAGTTAGCCATGACTGGAGGAAGTCAGTGGCACTGATCTGGAACATGCAGAGGAATGAGGGGAACTTAGGGCACCGCAGAAAGAGCACTGGACTGGGAGACAGAGGCAGATTTAACAAAAAGCAAGTAGGATTTGTATTCAAGTGTGCTTCAGTTACAGCCTCCATCCTCAGTGAATGTATGAAGTTCAGAATGATTTTTTTTCTTATATCCTCACATGATATAGTGACACTATTATACCATAAATTCCTTGAAAGCTGGGGGCATTTGTTTTTTGTTTTTTTTAATGACTGTAACTAATAATATTCAAAAGTGAAGAGTCTAGAATAAGACTCCTGGGCCTGGCTCCACCACTAATCAGAAATATGACTCAGAAACACTATTTAACCTCTATGGGCCTCACACTTAAAAGGGAGTATCAGTTGTTACGTTTCTCATTTAGCTGTCATGAAAATTAAAGATAAAACATACTGTTCCATAATAAACACCAACATTAACCATTATGGATATGTATTATCTCGTTTGATTCTCATAATTCTTTTAAGTAAACATGCACAGTTTTATCATTTCCCTTTTTGCAGGTAAATAAGCCAGGCTTGCAGAGAGAAAGTTACTTGAGCATTGACACAGGCAGAAGTGGCACATCTGGGACTGAAACCCAAGTCTTTAGATTCTTTCTATTATAAAGCATCTACTTCTTTCATGTCTGTTCCAAGCACACAGAGGACCACAGGCAGCAGGCAGAAGTTTCATTAATTAATTTTTGGTCTACAGATGACAATGAGCCCTTAATCTGTCTGTATTCAGAATAACAGGTCAGAAAATACAGACAGTGCTAATTAGTAATAGAACCTTTTGAGCTATTCTAAATATAATTTGGCAGAACTCACAACCTCGGTCACCCACCGTCCACTGGCACAACATGTGGGCAGACACTCCAACAGGGCTATGGCAGAGGTGGCCTCAGAGATTACTGTGTCCATCTGGTTCTTTGGTTTTGGTTTTACTCACTAAGGCGTGTCTGACTCTTTGCAACCCCATGGACTGTAGCCTGCCAGGCTCCTCTGTCCATGGGATTTCCCAGACAAGAATACTGGAATGGGTTGCCATTTCCTTCTCCAGGGAATTTTCCTGACCCAGGAATTGAACCCACGTCTCCTGCATTGCAGGCAGATCTTTACCACCGAGCCACCTGGGAAGCCCACTGAGTCCATCTACCCCTAAGTAATCACTGTGATAAAGCGAAAAGTGAGATTTATATCCTAGAGACCAGTCCCAGGTCTGTCTCTCATGAACACTGAAACTGGTTAAAACAGTTCACTGCTTTGAACCTCAGTTTCCTCATCTGTAGAATAGGATAATTACCAACTTCACCAGGTGAAATGAACATGGTTTTGTAATCACTTTATAAGCTACAAAAACTGTAGAAATATCAGCATTATTGTTTTTCAGAACTTTATGATTATACTAAGAAACACAATCAAGTATTAATGTAAATAAATGCTGCTAAAATATTAAGAAATTTGAAAATTTTGGAAAATAATAAAAACTAAGAAATTTGACATACCAGAAAAAAAATTATCAAAGCCAATAGTTGAATATTTTCTCCTTTCAAATATAATATGGGGGAGCTTTTATTTGGGCTTCCCTAGTGGCTCAGATGGTAAAGAATCTACCTGCAATGCCAGTGACCCATTTTGATCCCTGGTTTGGGATGATCCCCTGGAGAAGGGAATGGCTACCCACTCCAGTAATATATACACATATATATGATATACAAAGATACATCAAGTATCCTTCCATCTTGACAAGAACACAGTGAAGAAACTGAGAGGCAGAGCAGTTAAACATTGGTGAATTTTTTGCTGAAGACAAGAATCAAACTCAGATATACAGGACTTCAAAACATCACCCACCACACTGTAATACCTCTCATATACATGATCCAAGGCAGGGCCAAGGATTTGATCTTCACACACACTCTAAGCCAGGGCTCCTTGTATTTTGAAAACTTGTAACTATTGCTAAGTTACAATAAAAATAATAAAATTAAATTGTTATTCAAGTAGGCAGATAGGAACCAGAGAAAAGAACTCACTTTTCATGGAAGAAATTTCCATCTGCAGCTGGTAAATGTCTCCAGAGAACAACTGCTTGAAGGCAGGATTTCATGTAAGAAACGTGTTCTGTGAAATTTGAAAAAAAAAAAAATAGATTCAAACCCTCGCTCATCCACTTGCTAGATGTGTGACTTTTGCTGAGTCATTTATTTTCTCTGAACATCTGTCTTCTCTTCTATAAAACTGTAATGCTATCACTGAATTGAATAAAGATCAGGAAAGTGATGAATGTACATCCTAGTACCTACACATTACAAATAAGCCTTCTCTTTCCTTCCCCTTCCTGTAATGAAAACAAAGCAATTCTGGTCTCCATGGTTGCCCTGCCCTTTATGTAAGGATCATGTCCATATATGTCCATTTTTGCCTTAACTCTTAGCAGCATATGCTATATACATAATAGTAGGCTCAAAAACACTTATTGAATGTGAAAACCAACAGCTGAATAAACACTTGGTGGTTGGTATATTGATCTTGTCTTTAGGTCTCAGACTATCGAATCTTTTTTTGTGGCAAAGTAAAAAATAAATGTTTGTAGAATTGAAAGCCATATTTTTTACTAAGAGTCTCTATTTTAGGATATGATACAAATGCAACTCTTCTCGCTAATTGATAGCCTCCACACCAAAAGCTAGTTACATCTCCTTCATTCAGAGTCATGGGGTACTTTGTCTAGAGGATGGGACTTCTTGAGTCAAAATTTGTGATAAGATTGACAGATAAAATACAGGGCTCCCAGTTAAAGTTGAATTTCAGATAAATAGCAATTTTCTATTTTAGTTTATGTATGTTCTAAATATTTCACAGGTCATTCTTATACTAAAAAAATATTGTTTTTTATCTGACATTCAGTTTTAACTGGGCATCTGTGTTTTTGTTTACCAAATCTGCCAGCACTACTTGTGAGGCTACAGTTAAATCAAAAGATAAAGGGTTCTACTTCATCCTGACACCAGGGTCCAAAGGGGAGGCCATTCGTACTTTCTAAATGCTGCTCTTCATTGCTTTTAATCCCCTGAACCTGTTAGACCACTAAGCAAAGCCAAACCCACCAAGGGACCTTGCATGTCACCAACTTCACTTTCTGGATCTTTGGCCTCATTCCAAAAGGCACTTGATTAAATATCAAAAGTAAGAGATCTAGAGCCTGTTGTCCACAGTAAACTAAGTCAGAAACAGAAAAACAAATATCATACATTAACACATACAAATGGAATCTAGAAAAATGGTACTGATGAGCCTACTTGCAGGGCAGGAATAGAGATGCAGAGGTAGAGAACAGGCCTGTGGACACAGCGGGGAGGGAGACGATGGGGTGAACTGAGTGACACTGAAGCGTATACATTACCATATGCAGAATAAATAGCCAATGGGAACTTGCTATGTAACACAAGGAGCTCAATCCAGTGCTTTGTGGTGACATCCAAAGAGGTGGGATGGGGTGGGGGATGGAAGGAACGTTCAAGAGGGAGGGGATATATGTATACTTATGACTGATTTAGGTTGTTGTATGGCGTGAGAGTTGGACTGTGAAGAAAGCTGAGCGCTGTAGAATTGATGTTTTTGAACTGTGGTGTTGAAGACTCTTGCGAGTCCCTTGGACTGCAAGGAGATCTAACCAGTCCATCCTAAAGGAGATCAGTCCTGGATGTTCATTGGAAGGACTGATGCTAAAGCTGAAACTCCAATACTTTGGCCACCTGATGTGAAGAGTTGACTCATTGGAAAAGACCCTGATGCTGGGAGGGATTGGGGGCAGGAGGAGAAGGGGACGACAGAGGATGAGATGGCTGGATGGCATCACTGACTCGATGGACATGAGTTTGAGTAAACTCCAGGAGTTGGTGATGGACAGGGAGCCCTGGCGTGCTGTGATTCATGGCGTCGCAAAGAGTCGGACACGACTAAGCGGCTGAACTGAATGGCAGAAACCAACACATTGTAAAACAATTATCCTCCAATTAAAACTGGTTTTTAAAAAGTAAGAGACCAGCAGTTAAAATCACATCTTCTCCTGCTATTTGTAAGATCTTCTGCAAGTCACCCAGTGTTCTCAGATTCTGAGTCCAGTGAGCTAAAATCTGCACAGTCCAAAAAATTGATCAAACTTAATATTACATATAGATGTAAAATCATTATTTACAGAACTATCACATGCTGGGATACAAATGACAGAATTTCTCCTTGTCATCATAATACTTGCTGTCTTATAACACACATGTAGTTAGTTCATACCTTTTTTTGTCCAAGACTATGCAGTTCATCACAGAGTGCTTTAGAACCCAGGTTTTAGTACCAGACAAACATGGGGCTGAATTCTGATTCTACCACTCCAACACTGTGACTCTGGTCCCCTTCTAGACCTCTCTCAACTTCCATTTCCTTACCTTTAACTTGGGATAATAATGTTGCCTCCCTCATAGGGTTGCTGGGAGAATAAAATGAGACAGTGCACATAGATTGCCTGTCCCAGGATTGCCTGTCCTATGTGCTCAGCAAATGCTACCTATTATTATATCATCCTCCTCATTATCACTTCCAGAAGTCCAGGGATTACATGAGAAAAATACATTAAAACCAAGCATCCTGTATTTCAGTCCCAGCACTGGTGTTTACTAGCTGCTTTCACTCTGAACAACTAACAACTTCTGTGAGCTTTGGTTTTCTCATCAGAAAGAGAAATTGTGTCTACCAAAGGCATCAATATCTGTGGGTCTGTTTGCTTAGGAATAAACGGCATAATGCACATGAAGACAATAGGCAGGCATTAGATGTCCCTAAATATAATTATATGAGGTTACATAATGGGGGGGGGGTGTTATAAAGGGCCCTAGGATTCCTTACAATGAAAGAAACTTCCTTATCTTTTTGCTGAGAATCAACCCTGAGATTCCGTTTTGTTTTTCAGATGACAAACCAGAGGGCAAGCCAGATGAGCAGCCACACGACTCAGGCAAAAATTCAGAGCCAGCGTTCCCAAAATTCCTAAACATTTTGGGCTCAGACATTATTGAGAATGCGGTGGAGTTCATCCTCCGCTCCATGACGAGGAGCACGTAAGCACTGAGACAAACCTTGCTTTTGTCCAGTTGGCTGTTGGTAATGATCACATTGCATTAAAATGAATGAGAAACAAAATTACATGCATGCCAATGTACTGTTTTAATTGAAACGTTGTCTATGTTAACATATATTTGCATCTGCATGGATTTCCCTAAACTCTTTGGGGGTGAGAACATTCCCAAGGAATTTATGAAACAAGGGGATCCATAAAATATGTTTTATTTGACGACCAAGTAGGGGGGAAGAAGAGCATCAGACCAACAGGCAGAAAACTAGGTTCTGGTCTTGACACAGGTGCTACTTACTGGGTGATCTGCACTTAGACTCTCCCTCTCTGTGTGCGTCAGTTGGCTGATCTGTAAAGTTAAAGGAATAAAGGACCTACCCAATGCAGACACAGTAATTCTCTGATGAAGGTGGTGGGTAGGGATGTGCTCAGTAGTAAGGGGCATGAGAAGTTCTATCTTTATTTTCTAGTCTGAGTAATTTAGGAGGGTTAGCAGACACAGTAGCTATCTCTCCTCCAAGGCAATCTAGAGAACCTCTCTTAGAAGGGAGGGTTTGCTTTGATCTTGACAGACTGCCTTGTTGGCAAATTGCACAGCCCATAAACTTCCTGTGATTTTCAACCTGCTTCCAAGCTCCTGTGCCCAACTCCTAATACAGCCTACGTAGATTTACATAGCTCTGGTTTCTAAATCTACTTCACCCTGTTCTTCATTCTCCTGACATTAACCTCCCTCAGTTCAGCTCACCAGGGTCTAATTTGTTTTCCTGAATTTCTAGGTGCTAACCTCTCTGAGACTCTGCTCTCTAATTCTCTCTTCACAACACCCTAAGCAGAGTTTGACAAAGTATAGACCATTACTTACCTGCTTAAGAATCTCCTGGAGAACTTTACAAAACGCGTACCGCTTCATCCCATGTTGTACCTTCCCCAGGCAAAGCTGCAGGTTTGCATTTTAACAACCTTTCAGGTTATTCTAATATTGATTAACCATTGATTGGATGCTCTGAGCTACATGGCTGGGTCTTAAAGGTCCACATCACCTTTAAATTTATATTCACATTTTTGTGTAGATGTGAATCTTTCTATTTTCTAGGGGCAGTGCTTCTGACTTTATAAGATTCTCAAAATAGTCTATAACCAGTGACAAATTAAGGGCCGCTTCTGTATAGAAGTGATCGGGGCCATTTTGTAATGCCCGATCTGCTTAAATTGACATATTACAATCAGGTGAATAGGCAGGAGTCTGCATACAATCAAGAACAAACTGTTAAAACTTAAAGGTGTTTATTTTGTGTTTTCATTTTTCCTATCATGGTTACTTTTGCAACTGTCGAGTTCCCACGACTGTTCATGTAAACAAGGAAAAAACTGACAAGGAAAAGAATAAGAGCAACACTATTCATCTACAAAGTACAGATTAGACTCCAGTTGAATTCAAATTGTTATAAATCATAACAATAGCAGTGCAAAGAATCAGAACAATAATAATCCCTTTTATTCCTTCCCTGGGGAATTCCCTAGATATATTATAAAATAGCACTTGTTTTCTCTGTTAACTCAAACTTGAGGGATCTTCATTAAAGACACAACAGTCCTTGCTCAAGGCAACACATCTAACTCCCCTCCCTCTGTCCAAGAAAATACCATAAATATGGCAGAGGATGGGGAGTGGGAAGAGACCCTCAAGAACTATACCTAAGAACTTAATGTGTGCTTAGGAAAGTAGGGGGAGGACTTGTGAAGGAAACAATCTAGACTATAAGTCTAGAAGTCTCCTCAAAGCAATTGCAGTCCTTATCGTATAAGGTGACATGAGCATATCTGGTGATAGCTAAGATGTTTAGGTAAATGTCAGTCAACCCTCACAGTGAAGGGTCTAAGGAAAGGAGCTGGCACTGGGCAAGGATGCTTAGGGGAGTGTTTCTGGCAAAAGCAAGATGTGCTTTGGATCTTAAAGGACTCGATGAGATTTGATTAGAAGAGAGAATGACAAGAATGATGGAACTTCATAAAGATAGAAGTTTTGCTTTGTTTACTCCTGTGTATCTGATGCCTACATACCATATCAATCATGTAACAAATGCTGGGTATGTGCTTTCAGGACAGTGAATAGACCAGCTCACTCCCCCTACTTACCCTCTGGGTAAACTTAAGAGCTATATGAACTGCATTCTGGTCACCACTGATCTAAAAATATCCATATTCTTAATTCCCCTGGCCCTTTGAGAAGCCTCCAATTCTTGTGAATTTCACCCTGACCCCCAGGTTTCCATGACACAACATTTTCCTTGTTCTCTCCCTACCACAAGCCTTTCTTTCTTATTCTTTCTATTTGACTTTTCATGCATCTGCCCCTTAAACATCATTGCTACTCAAGGTTCCAAATGTAGAGCCTCCCTGATTTTTCACATCACAGCTTCCACATTAGGAATATTACTTACAGTCTGATGTGTTCCTAATACAGATGTCTATTGCATTCTTTTCCCTGAGCTACATAATGTAACAATTCATGGGTTGCTACAAAAACCTTATTTAGGTTTTCGTCAATACATCAAATTCACCTGGTCTAAACCCAATCCCATCATCTCACTTACAAATCTGCTCCTCTTCATTTTTTCCTTATCTCAGTAAGTCACATTTCCATCTATTCAGAATCTAGACACTTCAGGTCTTCTTTGATTCTTCCTGCTCATCACCACTTCTATCTAGTTGCTAAATTTTCTAAGTTTTTCTTAGGGCTTCCCAGGTGGCTCAGCAGTAAAGAATTTACCTGCCAATGCAGGAGATGCAGGTTCAACCCCTGGGTCGGGAAAATCCCACGGAGAAGGAAATGGCAACCCAATCCAGTATTCTTGCCTGGGAAATCCAATGGACAGAGAAGCCTGGTGGGCTATAGACCATGGGGTTGCAAAGAGTTGGACACAACTTAGTGACTAAACAACAAGTTTTTCTTCCTATACCATTCCTTTTCTTCAACTCCACTGACTCGTAGGGCTAGTTGAGCCTATCATCATCTCTTTCCAGAGCTCTTCTCATTAGATCTATCATTACTTACACTGTTTCTGTCTCTCCCCACTCCAACCCATCCTCTACCTGGCTACAAATTTGATTCTCTCTCTGCCATGCTTGAAACCCTTTCAGTGAACTTCCATTGCCTGCAAAATCAGAGCAAATGCAACAGCTGATGCTAAAGGGCCTTCCCTGATGCCAATATATCTTTCAGTCAAATCTCTCACTTTTGAAGCCAAACACCTGATGACCCAGTGACAAGTTATTTCTGTTTCAGAACAGATAATGTTCGTTTAAATCTCCAGTTATCTTTGCACATGATTTTCTGTCATCAGTGCCTCACCCTCAAACCCCAGCTCCACTCTGTTCACCTGCTAAGTCTGTAATGATTTTGTAAAATCCAGTACAAAGACAAGCTCTGTGAAGATGTCACAGACCCCTACTATTAGAAAATTCAGATATTCAGATGCTGGGATTTCATAATGCCTTTGCTGGAAGGCAAATCCTGCAAAGGCATTATGAAGGCATATGGCTTTTCTTATCTCACTGTTTTAAATTATTTGTCTCTGAATGCATCTGTTTTCTCCACTAGATAAGAATATCCTCATAGACCACATTTTTTTCTTTTACCTTCTCAACAGCTACCCCACAGTCAATCCTTAAACAGTATAGAAACCTCTGGCATTAATTCATGCTTCTGGAGACCTAAGTTTTAGACTCTGCTTTGCAATTTACCAGCCATTTGACTTAAACAGGTTATTTGATCTCTATGAACTTCAGAGGTCTTTTCATATGTAAAAAGATTAAAAATCATCACTTACCTATTCAACAAATATTTATTAATTCATACTATATGCCAGGTATTGTTCTAGGTATTGGGGATGTATTATGAAACAAATAGATCAAAATATCTATCTTTATAGAGTTTATATAAGACTAGACACCAAACTAATAGATTTCTTGGCAGAATTAAAGAGAGAATTATGCATGCATGGCTTGTCAAATATGAACTACTGTAGAAATCTTATATCTTCTTATTTTACAACCCAGGAAAACCTGGAGAAGAAAAGTATTGCTCAAATAGTATAAATTAGTGATCTTTTTAACATTCCTGATCAGTCTAAATCATAATTCATTGTTTTCTCTTTATTTTTTTTCAAGAGAATTTTTGGAACATGGTGATAAACAAGGAGAACATTCATCAAAGTGACTTTCTCAGGTGATTTTAACTTAAAAACTTACAATCAAAAAATAGTATACTGAACATAGCAAAAAATGTGTTTTTTGTGTGTGTTTTTGCTTTGTTCTTGCATTTTTAAAATAATTTTTAATAGATGTATTTTTATTATCTCAAAGTCACAGACTTAGTAAGATTTTCTTAAGGGAAGAAGCACGATTGTGGGGTGAAACAAGTAAGCACTGAAGTGAGGAGAACTGGGCTTGTCCCAACTCCGCTTGGAACTCGATTTGTGCAAGATCTGCCTGTGAAAGGAGGAGCTTATATGCACTAAAGTCTAAGGACCCATGAAATCATGCAGTTAGTTACTCATGAGAATAAGATTTACAAAAACTATTTCCAGCAGAAAGAACTAATAAGCTCTCTAATTTATATGAAAACAGTCTGGTTTGTGTTCAGAGATACCCGCTGGTTCCTTATCCAGTTCTCTCTTGAGAATGGATTTCGAAATATAAATACAGAAATGTTAGACCTGGGAAGTGAATTCTATAAGTAACTAGCACAAACTAGCTTAGTTTTAGGTTTAGGCATTAAGCTAAGTGCTCTGTATGCGTTACCTAATTTAATTCTAACATTCTCTATGAAAGATAGGTATTGTCATTCTAAAATTTTGTAAATAGGGAAACCAAAGCTCAGGGAGCTTAATTAAGGTGATCTGAATTCAAGCAGCCTGAGTCCATAGTCTGTGCTTCACCACTAAGCAATAGAGCTTACTGGAGAACAGAGAACAGTGACTGAACTGTGTGATTTTAGACATGCCTCGAGGTGTCCATAGAGATAATACACTACCCCTCTGGTTAGTTGCGTTCTATACATCTCTAGGATGCATATTTATATAAGTAGATATACAAATAAACTATCTTTCTCCTGTAACATATGCCTCTTTCTTACACAGTCCTTTAACGCTCATTTAACCCATGCCTACTATGTGTCAAATTCTGTCAATGCTACCAAGATAAATAACACTGTCCCATCATTAAGAAGTTTCTAGTTTGGGCTATCACCTAGCACAGTGCGCTCCAGGACTGTGCAGGGAAACGGTCAAGTTCTATGTACAAGTGCCGTGGATATGCCTTGTAGAAAGGATATAAAAAGGAAGACCTGGAGGAAGGAGTGGGCATTAGGAGGGCTTTGCAAAGAAGCTGCATTTCCGTATAGTCTCAGATAATGAGCAGAAAGGGGCAAGTTCTCATAAACAAATCTTCTAATAGTCGGACACCTAATTAATCTGAGGTCCTCACAACCTCTGCTTAATCACATTGACACAATTTCCTTATGTTAATAGCCTTACAATTTCACCTCCTAGTGTCCTGCGTCACTTGAAATCATGGGGATTCAAGTCTCCCAATGTCTTAAGTCATTTGACATTCAACACACCTTTCTTATGTTAAAATAAGAATCGGATGAATCTTACTAAGGTTATAAGAGAAGTAAAAGATGGCAAAGCACTTTGCAAATTCTCAATATCTATCTACATTTTTTTAATTAAGAAAAAAGTGTAACCGACACACCAGATGACATGTTTAGACTTGCTGAGTCAGAACTTCCTCAGGAGGGAGCTAGAAAAACTAAATTTCATAGGAAATCCTTAAGTAACCAATGAGCAAAACTGCAGATGGGCAAGACACCACTCAGTATCTACACCATTAAGCCTGATGGGAAATGTTTCTTTTAGAATTTAGAGCAAGAGAAAAAATGAGCCTTCCCTAAGGACTGCTTCCTCGTTTCTGGTTATAAGATTTATGTAACTTGGTCTATTTCATTTATTTTTCCTGTCTATCCAGAAACTCAAAGAAAAACTGATGACTCAATTTATCCCAGTGTTTAACATACATGCCTTCTCCCTTCATTCCTGTTACTGATTCTTGCCTCATATATCTTGCATTTTCATTTTTGTTGCTGTTGCTTGTTTTTTCAAATACATATTATAGTTGATTTCATTATAATAAATCATCTCATGTTCTATAGTACAGAGACATAAAAATGTTTGTGTTTTTCCTAAGTCTTAAGCCTTTTCTAGCTGGTAATTGTTTCCCTGTGTCTGGTTTGTTTCTAAGGACACACCTACACGGCTCCAGAACAAGCCAAGGGCAACCAAATCCTGCTTTTCCAGTTCTGTTTCACAAGTCCTCCAGGACAGAGGGCTCAAAGCAGTTCCCAGCGAGTGCTTAGAATTCAGGCCCTGGCTTCAACCAAACACAGCTTATTCTGAACATCCTGACTTTGCAATTTTGCTTCTAGAAGTCAAAATAAATATGTCCACCGTGGGTCACAAATCCTAGTTCATTAAGGTTTTTGTTGGTAGAAGTAATTTTTCCAGAAAATGTTTACAGTTTTTAATGATGCAAAAAAAAAGAAATATATAAAAATTATTTTTATCCAGAATAACTGAAGAACATTTCAAATTAAGAGAACTAAATTTTGGATAATGTAAGTCCAAAGTCTCAGAACCAGTAAATGACAGAAAAAGGATTTGAACCTGACTCCAAAGAACAAGCACTTAATCCCTAAAAACATATGAAATTTCAGAGTTAAAAGTTTCATAAATCCTTTTTGGAAAAGTCTTTCAAAAAATCTGAACCCATGTTGTTGGGCTAGTAAACTAAAACCTGACCTTTAAAAAAAAATTAACAAGGTTATTGGTGTTTCACAGTCTTCATTGGGTTTTCCTAGTGGCTCAGCAGTAAAGAATCTACCTGCAACACAGGAGGAACACAGGATCAGGAAGATCACTTGGAAAAGGAAATGGCAACCCACTCCAGTGGGTTGCCTGAAAAAACCCCAGGGACAGAGGAACCTGGTGAGGTTGCAACAGTCAGATGTGATTTAGCAAGTAAACCACTACTCCCACCAGTCTTTGTTATTCTCATGGACTAGCAGAGTGCCCTTGAAGACACTTGAAAAGAGTGGATGAAAGAATTTTGGCAAGTCTAGTGCAGTCTTTTCATTTCTTCCACAACCTTGTTACACAGATGTGGGTCCTCAGTGGCCACTGGTGTGGTTCTTGCCTACTTGGTCATAAAGGATTGAACCACTGTCAAATCTGACCCAGCTGAGCCAGGAGGATTCTCCCAGAATTATTTAATGGGACAGTGAGACAAGACTGAAACCATAAAGCACAATGACAATTATGGCATTAATTGCACTCTACAGCTCTACAGCATATAGCACTCTAGTCTAGAATAAAAGATCTATGTACTTCTGTCCTGGATCCTGTTCTCCCAAGCATTACTTCAGTGTATTTTCAATAAATCTTTTGTTTGTTTGTCTTCCTTTAAGCCAGGATAGGTGTGCATGCAACACAAAGAAACTCTCATAATGCAGATAGCTAAGCAAAGAGTGAATACCTACTAAATACTGAAAAATACATTACTTTCTATCATAAATTTAGATAATCCACCTTCTGCATTTTCCAGAGACTTCCAGTTTTTTATTCCCAACTCCACTGACATTTAATAAACATTGTGTAAATTTAAGATGTACAATGTGTTCATTTGATAGACATGTACACTGCAAAATGATTACCATGAAAAGGTTAGTTAACACATTCATGGCCTCACATGGTTACTTTTTTTTTAATTTTATTTTTTAATTTATTTTTTGGCCATGTGCAGCAAGTGGGATCTTAGTTCCCTGACCAGGGATGGACCCCCACACCCACTTCAGTGAAAGTGCATTCTTAACCCCTGGACCTCCAGGGAAGTCCAAATAGTGAGAACTTTTAAGATCTACTTTCTTAGCAACTTTCAAGTACACAATACAGTATTATTAACTACAGCACCAGGCTGTATATTAGATCCCCAGCTTACTGATATTATAACTGGAAGTTTGTAAACTTTGACCAGCTTTGCCCATTTCTCTCACCGCCTCCTCTGGCCCTGGCAACCACCAATTTACTCTCTACTTGAATGACTTCCCTTTTTTTTAAGATTTCATATATGCATGAGGCCATACAATATTTGTCTTCCTTTGTGTAAAAAGCTGAGCTTCCCTGATAGCTCAGCTGGTAAAGAATCCACCTGCAATGCAGGAGACCCTAGTTTGATTTCTGGATCAGGAAGATAGGCAAGAGAAGTGAATGGCTACTCACTCCAGTATTCTTGTCTAACTTAGTTCACTTTAGCATAACATCATCACATTTCATCTGGTGGTTTAGCTGCTCAGTCATGTCCAACTCTTGTGACCCCATAGAATGTAGGCCTCCAGGGTCCTCTGTCCATAGTATTTTTCTAGGCAAGAATACTAGAGTGGGCTGCCATTTCCTTCTCCAGGGGATCTTCCCAACCCAGGGATCAAACACAGTTCTCCTGCCCTGCAGGTAACTTCTTTACCAACTGAGGTACTAGGGAAAATTTGCTGCAAATGACAGGATTTCCTTCTTTTCTAAGGTTGAACAATATTACATATATATGTATATATACACACACACCACATCTTCTTTATCCATTCATCCATTGACAGGCATAGGCTGTTTCTAGGTCTTCTTTATTGTAACTAATGTTGCAATGAATATGGAGGTACAGATATTTCTTTGAGATAATGATTTTATTTCCTTTAATATATATCCAGAAGTAGGATTGCTGGATCGTTTGGTAGTTCTGTTTTAATTTTTTTATGGTAGTTCTGTTTTTTATTTTTTAGCCTTTATGACTGCACCAATTTACACCCCCACCAACAGTGCACAAAGGTTCCCTTTTCTCCATATCCTTGCCAGCACTCATTATCTCTTATCTTTGATAATAGCCGTTCTAACAGGTGTGAGGTGATGTCTCATCATGGCCTTGTTTTCTATTTCCCTGATGATTAGCGATGTTGAACACCTTGTCATATATCTGTCAGCCATTTTTATGTCTTCTTTGGGAAAAATGTCTCTTCAGATCCTTTTCCCATTTTTTTAATAAAAAAAAAAATGTTTGTTTTTGCTGTTGATCACTATGAGTTCCTTATCTATTTTGGAAGTTAATCCCTTACCAGATATAAGATTTGCAAATATTTTCTCCCATTCAGGGCTTCTGTTGTGGCTCAGCTGGTAAAGAATCTGCCTACAATGTGGGAGACCTGGGTTTGATCCCTGGGTTGGGAAGATCTCCTGGAGAAGGGAAAGGTTACCCACCCCAGTATTCTGGCCTGGAGAATTCCATGGACTGTACAGTCCATGAATTCGCAGAGTTGGACACGACTGAGTGACCTTCACTTTCACTTTTCACTTCTCCCATTCCATAGGTTACCTTTTCATTTTGTTTATCATTTCAAAACTAAGCTAAATTTAAACATCACATCATCTTAAAGTTATCTAAGATTTCTATTATATTCAGCATCTGCCATGTGGACTGCTTCTTCCCAACAAATATGACCCAAGAATCCTCCTTCAGATCTGAGTGCCTAATCTGTGCTAAGGAAATTTACTGTAAGCAAAATGATTGGTGTACTCCCTGTGGGAGAGAGACATGCCCTATCAGAGCTTTTGTCATTATCTCCATCTGTTCATTGTACAATTTGAAATCCCTCTTTCATGCTGGTAAAATAACAAAACACAACACAACAAAACAAATAACAACAGCAAAAACATAGGCACTGAATCGGTACTGGATTTGGTGCACTGCAAAGAAATACGTAAGACTTCCCTGGTGGCTCAGATGGTAAAGAATCCACCTGCAATGCAGCACACCAGGGTTTGATCCCTGGGTCGGGAAGATCCCCTGGAGAAGGAAATGGCTACCCATTCCAGTATTCTTGCCTGGAGAATTCCATGAACAGAGGAGCCTGGTGGGCTACAGTCCATGGGGTTGCAAAGAGTTGGACACAACTGAGCAACCAATACACAAGCAAATATCTAAGATCTCCAGCAACATGTAGAGATTTTGAAATTTCCCAACTGCTCTACAATGCACATTTCCTCTTCCTGCCCTATGTTACCCCTCTTCCCACCCTCCAATAAGACCGCTCTCTGCAGCCAGCAGGAACACTTGTTTTTGTTTTGTTTTCTATTTTTTATTTATTTTTATTTTTTTCAACTGGAGTAAAACTGCTTTACAATATTGTGTTAGTTTCTGATATACAACACGAATCAGCTATATGTATACGTATATCCCCTCTTCTTAAGCCTCCCTCCCACCTCCCCCAAAATTCCACCCCTCTAGCTCATCACAGAGGACTTCCCTGGTGGCTCAGATGGTAAAGAATCTGCTTGCAATGCAGGAGACCAGGTTCTATCCCTGGGTTGGGAAGATCCCCTGGAGAAGGACATAGCAACCCACTTCAGTATTCTTGCCTGGAGAATCCCCATAGACAGAGGAGCCTGGCAGGCTACAGTGCGTGGGATTGCAAAGAGTTGGACAAGACTGAGCGACTAAGCACACACATGTCTTCACAGAGCACTGGGCTGAGCTCCCTGTGCTAGATGGCAGCTTCCCGGTAGCTATCTACTTTGCACATGGTGGGGTATATATGTCAATGCTACTCTCAGTTTGTCCCGCACTCTCCTTCCCTCCGTGTTCCATAAGTCTGTTCTCTACTTCTGCACCCCTATTCCTGCCCTCAAATAGGTTCATGTCTACCAGTTTTCTAGATTCCTTATGTATATGCATTAATGTAAGATATATGTTTACTTCACTCTGTATGACAGATTCTAGGTCCATCCACATCACTTCAAATGACCCAAATTCGAGGAACAACTGTTTTTGAAGATCAAGAATCTCTCATATCTTCACATTTTCTTTTGCTTTTTTATGATCCCTTGACACTATTATCTCACTGTAACCTTATAACTGCAGTACAGTTGGGCCAAGTGTACAACTGAAGTAACCTGGGCCAAGTATTATTTTCTTCACAAGATAGGTGAGGAAACCAAGATTTAGGGAAGCTAATGGATATCATGCCTAAGATACGAGAGCCGATGGTGGCTGAGCGTGAGGCTGGTCCAATCTCCAGCACAGCTCTGCTGCCCTGTGACACCCTGAGGACACAGTTCACAGCATCACTGTGTCCACAATCCCAACATCCCTACCCTGACATCAGCACTTCAGAGAATTTACCTCTTACACTTTACAGCAATGCCATGCAGGAAAAGTAAAATAAGGTGTTTATCACTCAGTTGTGTCCGACTGTTTGCAGACCTGTGGACTATAGCCCACGAGGCTTCTCTGTATGGGATTCTCCAGGCAAGCATACTGGAGTGGATTGCCATTCCCTTGTCCAGGGGATCTTCCCAACCCAAGGATTGAATCCAGGTCTCCTGCATTGTAGGCAGATTCTTTACTCTCTGAGCCACCAGGGAAAGAGTACTTCTATTAAAATATTCATATTCTTTAACATCTGAGCCATGCAGAAAGAGCACATCTATTGAAATATTCAAATTCAAATTCTTTACCTTCTGAGCCACATAGAAAGAGTACTTCTATTAAAATATTCTAATTGTATGGATTCCTTCTGCAACTTCCCATCTCATTCTGAACAAAAGCTATTCAGATTGTTTTACAGTGGTGGCTGAGGACCTCCCTGAGTTGCCCAGGTCACATTTCTTCTACTGCCATTCATTCCTTTGCACCTTCCACTCTAGCCATCTGGGATCTCTTTAACACTCCAGGCATGTTCTTTCCTCAGAGCCTTGCATTTACTGTATCCTTTGCCTAAAATACCCTTCCCCAAGACAGCCACATGGCTTGCTCCCTCAGTTAATTTTCTCTTTGAGATTACCTTCTCAGTGAGATCTTTGTTTGGTATTTTGCTTAAAGTTGCATCTTCTGGCCCACCATTTCTTATCCCTTTAGGCTGCTATATTTTAGTCCATAGCACTCATCTTTTAACACATGTTAAGAATTTTATTTATTTTTTTCCCTTTTCTGCACCCTCAATAGACTACAAGTTCTATGAGGCTATACTTTTACTTCTTTTGTTCAATATTCCTGGAAATATATATGAGAAGCAATTAGAACAGCATTTGTTCTATATAAATGCTGTTTATATAAAGCATTCTATATATATAGAGAGAGCGCTGTCTATATAAAAGGTCAATAAATATTTATTGTGCTCTATATTAAGCAAACCACTTCATGGATCACTGCCTTGTCATGGCAAAGGGGCTTGCAAAACTCAATGAAGCTATGAGCCAAGCTGTGCAGGGCTACCCAAAACAGAAGGGTCATAGTGTAGAGTTCTGACAAAATACAGTCCACTGGAAGAGGGAATGGCAAACCACTCCAGTATTCTTGCCATGAGAACACCATGAACAGTATGATAAGGCAAAAAGATATGACACTGCAAGACGAGCCCCCCAAGTCTTAAGGTGTCCACTATGATACTGGGGAAGAGCAGAGGTCAATTACCAATAGCTCGAGAAAGAATGAAGCAGCTGGGCCAAAGCAGAAACAATGCTCAGATGGGGGTGTGTCTGGTGGTGAAAGTAAAGTCTGATGATATAAAGAACAATATTGCATAGGAATCTGGAAAGTTAGGTCCATGAATCAGGGTAAATTGGGTATAGTCAAGCAGGAGATAGCAAGAGGGGACATCAACATCTTAGAAATCAGTGAACTAAAATGGACCTGAATGGGCGAATTTAATTCAGATGACCATTATATCTACTACTGTAGGCAAGAATCCATTAGAAGAAATGGAGAAGCCCTCATAGTCAATAAAAAAAAAGTCCAAAATACAGTACTTGGGTGCAATCTCAAGAATGACAGAATGATCACAGTTCATTTCCAAGGCAAACCATTCAACATCACAGTAAACCAAGTCTATGCCCTGGCAAGTTTGGTCTTGGGATACAAAATGAAACAGGGCAAAGGCTAACAGAGTTTTGTCAAGAGAAAACACTGGTCAAAGCAAACACCCTTTTCCAACAACACAAGAGATGACTCTACATTGGACATCACTAGATGGTCAATACAGAAATCAGACTGATTATATTCTTTGCAGCTAATGATGGAGAATGTTTATATAATCAGCAAAAGAAAGACGTGAGCTGACTGGCTCAGGTCATCAGCTCCTTACTGCAAAATTCAGGCTTAAATTTAAGAAAGTAGGGAAAACCAATAGGACATTCAGGTATGACTTAAATCAAATCCCTTATGATTGTACAGTGGAGGTGACAAATAGATTCAAGGGGTTAGATCTGGAAGACAGAGTGCCTGAAGAAATGGTGGACAGAGGTTCATAACATGGTACAGGAGGCAGTGACCAAACCAACTCAAAGAAAAAGAAATGCAACAAGCAAAGTGGTGGTCTGAGGAGACTTTACACATAGCTGAGGAAAGAAGGGAAGCAAAAAGCAAGGAAGAATGGGAAAGATATACCCAACTGAAGGCAGAGTTGCAGAGAATAGCAAGGAGACATAAGAAGGCCTTCTTAAATGAACAGTGCAAAGAAGTAGAGGAAAACAATGGAATGGGAAAGTCTAGAGATCGCTTCAAGAAAATTTGAGATATCAAAGGAACATTACATGCAAAGATGGCCACAATAAAGGACAGAAATGGTAAGGACCTAACAGAAGCAGAAGAGATTAAAAAGACGTGGCAAGAATATACAGAAAAAACTATACCAAAAAAAGGTCTTAAGGACCGAGAAAACCACAACGGTGTGGCCATTCACCTAGAGCCTGTCATCCTGAAGTCTGAAGTCAAGCGGGCTTTAGGAAGCATTACTACCAACTAGTAGTTGTCCACTAGTACTACTGCTAGTGGAAGTGATGGACTTCAGAATTTCAAATCCTAAAAGATGATGCTGTTAAAATCCTGCACTCAAAGTGCCAGCAAATTTGTAAAACTCAGCAGTGGTCACAGGACTGGAAAAGGCTAATTTTCATTCCAATCCCAAAGAAGGGCAACGCCAAAGAAGGTACAAACTAGCATACAATTGCACTCTTTTTGCAAGTTAATAAGGTAGCGCTCAAAGTCCTTCAAGCTAGGCTTCAATAGTACGTGAACTGAGAACTTCCAGATGCACAAGCTGGATTTAGAAAGGGCAGAGGAGCCAGAGACAAATTGCCAACATTTGTTGGATCATAGAGAAAGCAAGGAAATTACAGAAAAACGTCTACTTTTGCTTCATTAACTACATTAAAGCTTTGGACTGAGCGGTTCACAACAAACTGTGGAAAACTCTTAGAGAGATGAGAATACCAGACCACCTTACCTGTCTCCTGAGAAAGCTGTCTCCTGAAAAACCTATACGTGAGTCAAGAAGCAACAGTTAAAGGCTTACATGGAACAATTGATTGGGTCAAAATTGGGAAAGGAGTACAACAAAGTTATGTATTGTCATCCGATTTATTTAACTTATATGCACAGTATTATGTGAAATGTGGGGGTGGATGAATCACAAGCTGGAATCAAGATAGCCAGGAGAAATATCAACAACCTCAGATATACAGATGATACCATCTAATGGCAGAAAGTGAAGAGGAACTAAAGAGCCTCATGATGAATATAAACAAGGAGAGTGAAAAAACTGGCTTAAAACTCAACATTCAAAAACCTAGGATCATGGCATTCAGTCCCATCATTTCATGGCAAATAGATGGGGACAAAATGGAAGCACTGACAGATTTTATTTTCTTGGGCTCCAAAATCACTATGAGTGGTGACTACAGCCAAGAAATTAAAAGACACTTGTTTCTTGAAGGGAAAGCTATGACTAACCTAGACAGCACATTAGAAAAGCAAAGATATCACTTTGCCAACAAAAGTCCATATAGTCAAAGCTATGGTTTTTCCAGTAGTCATGTATGGATGTGGGAGTTGGACCATAAAGAAGGCAGAGCACCATAGAATTGATGCTGTCAAATTGTGGTGATGGAGAAGACTCTTGAGAGTCCCTTGGACTTCAAGGAGATCAAGCCAGTCAATCCTAAAGGAAGTCAACCCTGAATATTCATTGGAAGAACTGATGCTGAAGCTGAATCTCCAATACTTTGGCCACCTGCTGCAAAGAGCCAATTCATTAGAAAAGGCTCTGATGCTGGGAAATATTGAAGGCAAAAGGAGAAGAGAGAGTCAGAGGATGAGATGGTCAGGTAGCATCACCAACTCAATGGACATGAATCTGAAAGCTCCAGGAGATAGTGAGGACAAGGAAAACTGGTGTGCTGCAGTCCATGGGGTCTCAAAGAGTTGGACATGACTTAGTGACTGAACAACAACAACATATTAAGAAAAAAATTATACATAAGGACAAGATAGTAAGGATACAAAGTTGGACACTCTGTAATTTTGGCATTCAAGTAGTTCAGGGTCTTGATGCAGAAGTTATGAGCACATAATCAAGTGACCACACTTAGCTTGATCTAACAGAGGCACAGACATGGTAGCACTGGAACCAGGACAGCCATCAGTTCTCATTTGGAAGCCCTGGGAAGACAGAATCTGGACAGATGAGAAAGGATTTGGAGACACAGAGAAAGTGGAGGAAGGGTAATTCAATCACAGATGACAATTTAGACTAAAGCTCAGACTGTGACAATGCTTGACATTCAATGGCAGCTGTTCAAAAGCTACCTGGGTTGGTAAAGGAACGGATATCATTGGGACATCACCCATATGTGGACCTTCAGAAATGATGCTTTATTTAATCCTCATTGTAAGTGCAAAAATTAGATATTAGTATTCCTTTTTGAAATAATCGGGGCTTCCCTCATAGCTCAGTTGGTAAAGAATCCACCTGCAATGCAGGAGACCCCGGTTCAATTCCTGGGTTGGGAAGATCCCCTGGAGAAGAGATAGGCTACCCACTCCAGTATTTTTGGGCTTCCCTTGTGGCTCAGCCGGTAAAGAATCCACCTGCAATGTGGGAGACCTGGGTTTGATCCCTGGGTTGGGAAGATCCCCTGGAGAAGGGAAAGGCTACGCACTCCAGTATTCTAGCCTGGAGAATTCCATGGACCAGTCGATAAGGTCACAAAGAGTCAGACATGACTGAGTGACTTTCACTTTCACTTTTCACTTGAAATAATCAGTTGAGAACCTGAAAGTTTAAGGAAACTTCCCGAGATCCCTCACATCACCACTGAACTTAAAAAAATTTCTCTGTGAGCCCAAAACCCCTGAGTTTTACTTCAATGCTTTTTTAGTTTGTGATAGGATTTCCTTCTGTTGTTGTTGTTTTTGAGAGGGAAGGGAACTTACTATCTAATAGGTGCTAATTGACAAGACACTTTATTCAAAATTCCTCTTCAAAAATGATTAAAGTAGTATATGCGATGGCTCAGCAGTAAAAAAAAAAGAACCCACCTGCCAATGCAGGAGACAGGTTTGATCCCTGAGTCAGGAAAATCCTCTGGAGAAGGAAATAGCATCTCACTCTAGGATTCTTGCCTGGAGAATCCGGTGGACAGAGGAGCCTGGGGGCTCGCAAAGAGTTGGACACAACTTTGTGACTAAACAACAACAGTAACTCGCTCACCCTAAGGGAAAAACTAGTTAATCAATTAACCATCTCCCACTCAGACGCCATTATCCCCACCAGCCCTCCAGCAACCAGTGGAGGGGAACTCCGTTCTCTTGTCCATCGTAAAGTACATTCAAACGTAGAGCGAGGTCTGTGTGTGCCCTATGCTCTGCAGCATGTCCTTCTCATTTAACAATATCTCACTGTATTTACTTTAGATAACTGGATACAAACCTTGAAAAGCTACCTGACAGCTCAAAACTTAAGACACTGTAATTTCCCTATTGCTGGACATTCATGATTCTTTTTTTTTCCTTCATGTTTTTATTTCTTCATAAAAGACTTCCAAAAACTAAGTTGCTAGATGAAAGGACTTTTTTAAAAAAAAACTATTATGCATATTGTCCAAAAAAAAACTTAAAATGTAGCAATTCTCTTACTGTCTCAAATTGACATTGTACTGACAAAAATTAGCTGAGATCTGTATATCTCTCAGTGTATGAATAACTTTCTACAACTTTACTGAAGCATAACTGATATATAAAAAACTGCATATATTTAATGGAGAAGGCAATGGTACCCCACTCCAGTACTCTTGCCTGGAAAATCCCATGGGTGGAGTAGCCTGGTAGGCTGCAGTCCATGGGGTCGCTACGAGTCGGACACGACTGAGTGACTTCACTTTCACTTTTCACTTTCATGCATTGGAGAAGGAAATGGCAACCCACTCCAGTGTTCTTGCCTGGAGAATCCCGGGGACGAGGGAGCCTGGTGAGATCCCGTCTATGGGGTCGCACAGAGTCGGACACAACTGAAGTGACTTAGCAGCAGCAGCAGCATATATTTAAAGTATACAATTTGAAAAGTTTATATATATATATATATATATATATATATATGTATATATGTATATATATATGTGTATATATATATGGCTCCACAAAACCAACACCACAATCAAGATAATGAAAATATCCATTACCCCCCCATTGATTTTTCTCTTTCTTTTTTTTTTAAATTTAAATTTATTTATTTTAATTGGAGGCCAATTACTTTACAATATTGTATTGGTTTTGCCATATATCAACATGAATCCATTTGTAATTCATTCCTCCCTTTCACTACCCCTTATTCTGGCCACGGTGAACTGCTGATTTGCTTTTTGATACTACAGATTAGCTTACATTTTCTAGAATTATAAGATAGACTTCGGAGTACTTATTTGTTTCTCACCACGTTTTCAGCCATGTCTCAGACACTGAGACGACAATTGACACGCAGTGGGTCTGGTTGGCGTATGTGAGTACTGAGGGACCTTGGAAAAGCCAAACACATGACCAATACACCTCTAGCTCAGGTAATACGTGAGGGAAACCAGGGTACTTCTAGCTTTCAGTCCTCTTACCTGCATTCCTCTTACCAACATGGGTGGAGAGTGCAGTGTTCACTTAAAAGCAGACTAATACTAGACTAACCTGAAGGTAGTGTAGTCTCCTATCCTTTCATTAAATGAAATGCCTTCTAGAATATCTAGAAAACAGATCATCTGATAGGTATATATTAAGTCATGTTACTCATTTAATCGTAGAATACTTACTGAACATTACTGCGCACCGCGTACTATGCTAGGTACTGGATTCTGCCCTCTTGGAGCTCACAAACAAGTGGGAGAGACAAATAGTGATCACCTAATCACACATAAGTATACAATTATTTTTGAGATACATGCTCCGAAGGGAAGGAACATGATTATATTACAGCCTCTAATAAATGTATCTCACTTGGACAGGGAGGAGGGTTTCCTAAGATAGTTAGACCTGAACTGTTATCCAGGAAAAGAAAAAAGGAAAAAAATGACAAGGAGATAATGAGAAAAAATTCAGCAGAAGCAAATGAAGAGGAAGTACTTGTGAGCAAACAGACAAAAGCCCTGTGTCAGGCATCCTCGGTGCCAGAGGTTCAAGGTGGCTGGGAAACAAGTGAGAGCAGAGAGAAAAGCAAACACTAGGCCTAGAGGACCTCACAGGCAGGGTCAGGATTCCATTCTTAACTTCGAGAACGATGGGAAGCCACCAAAGGGTTTGAAGCAGTAGAATGAGAATGCTCATTGTTGAATTTTGAAAAGATCACTTGGCAGCTGCAAGGATCAGACTGAGGGCTCGAGAGTAAGCTCTTACAAGAGATGAGATACTAGGGTGAAGGAGTATCAGTGCAGATGGAGCCATGTGGGCGGACTCAAGAGAATATTAGGAAGCAAGGTGGACAAGACAAGATGATGAGTTGGATATGATGTGTCATGGAAATGGAAGTATCAAAAGTTGTCTGACTAACACAATCTGACTCTCAGTTGTCTGACTAGCACAGTTGGACCTGTGGTGGTGCTACTGATGGAGATGGAGATACTGGATCCAAAACTGCCTGTGACTCTCAGGATACTTGCATATTCAGGAAACTCAACAAAATATTCTTTGGCCAAGATGGATTCTTCATAACCTCGAGTCCCAACTTAAATAACATTTCCAAAGAGAGGACTTCCTTGACCACTCAAAATAAAACAGGGAACCTCTTGTCACTATTACTATTCTTAAAATCCTATTCTTTTCTTTCATTGTTCTTATCATAAATTCATAATGATCTATTTACTTGTGTTTACTTACACAGTTTCTGTCTTTCTTCACATTGCAAAATCTGTGGGGCCATGTTCATTTTGTTTTATAATTGTGTGCTCAATTTTTGGCAAAGTTAGTGTAATTTATATTCAATCACCACTTGAATTAAAAATACATAGAGGATATAACAAATAACAAACAACCATTACTATAACTATTAGTCATGTTAGTGGTTACTATCATTCAATCAGGAAACAAGTTCTCATTAGACAGAGACACATACCTAGCTAGTGGCAAAGAATGCACCTTTTTAAAATGCTCAAAATAAAGCCATAGGTAGTTACTAGAAAGGACGATCTAGATCGTTTTCATCTAGGTGTGTTTCCAAATGAAAAATTTGATACAATAGAAGGTGCTGAAATTTCTTATTAAATATCTTCAATAGATAATATGTAACAAAATGTCTTCTTCGATGTTTCTAACGACCTATGAGCGCCCCCTACTGCCTTCAATCTGCTTCAACAGCCTGCAAGCTTTTCTTTTCCAAGCTTTATATAAACGCAGCAAATTTTACTTTCTTATCTGTTTGTTTGTATTACTTGACTTAAACACGGAGGCCAGAAATAGAATGTCATATATTGCATCTCCCGACCCTCCAACATATCAAGCCAGTAAAGGAATTTATTGCTTTCTTAGGCAGAACAATTACACCAGAAGCCTTGTCTTGGGTCCCTAATTCATCTTTGGGAATGGATCTTCTCTGACTTAAATAATCTCAGATCTCAGTTGCTCTTTTATATGGAACTTTGTCAGTGGCTATCAAAATTTTAAACACTAAAGAATTCTTGGCATTGCATTTCTACTTCCAAGATTTTTCTGAAAATATAAACAGAAAAATAAATGCAAATATGTAGAACTCTTCAAAGTAACAAAAAACATACTAGAAATGATTTAAATATTCACATTGATGTCAGTTTAGATAAAGTATGGCTTATTCATGGATGCATGTTTCTTTATTTTTTTGGCCACAGGGCATGTGGGATCCTAGTTCCCCAACAAGGGATCGAACCCATGCCCCCTGCAGTAGAAGCATGGACTCCTAACCACTGGACCACCAGGGAAATCCTGGTTGCTTTTAAATGTGCCCAAAATGTTTTGAAAACTCATATAAAACTATGAATGGGTTTCTTATAGTTTGTTGGGTTTATGGAAGAAAGGAATTATGGTTACATATTCCATCACTTCGTGGTAAACAGAGGGGAAACAGTGATAGACCTTATTTTCTTGGGCTCCAAAATCACTGCAGATGGTGACTGCACCCATGAAATTAAAAGACGCTTGCTCCTTGGAAGAAAAGCGATTACAAACCTAGACAGCATATTAAAAAGCAGAGACATTACTTTACTGACAAAGTCCGTCTAATCAAAGCTATGGTTTTCCCAGTAGTCATGTATGGATGTAAGAGTTGGACCATAAAGAAAGCTGAGCACCAAAGAATTGATGCTGTTGAACTGTGGTGTTGGAGAAGACTTGTGAGAGTCCCTTGGACCGCAAGGAGATCCTACCAGTAAATCCTAAAGGAAATCAGTCCTGAATATTCATTGGAAGGACTAATGCTGAAGCTGAAGTTCTAATATCTTGGCCATCTGATGGGAAGACCTGACTCACTGGAAAAGACCCTGATGCTGAGAAAGATTGAAGGCAGGAGAAGGGGACAACAGGAGATGAGATGGTTCGATGGCATCACTGACTCAATGGACATGAGTTTGAGCAATCTCCAGGAGTTGGTGATGGACAGGGAAGCCGGGTGTGCTGCAGTCCATGGGGTCCCAAACAGTCAGACACAACTGAGTGACTGAACTGAACTGATGTAATTATACACATATGCTGCTGCTGCTAAGTCGGTTCAGTCGTGTCCAACTCTGTGCAACCCTATAGATGGCAGCCAACCAGGCTCCCCTGTCCCTGGGATTCTCCAGGCAAGAACACTGGAGTGGGTTGCCATTTCCTTCTCCAATGCACAAAAGTGAAAAATGAAAGTTAAGTCGCTCAGTCGTGTCCAACTCTTTGCGACCCCATGGACTGCAGCCTACCAGACTCCTCCACCCATGGGACTTTCCAGGCAAGAGTACTGCAGTGGGGTGCCATTGCCTTCTCCATACACATATAGATACACGTATATATAATTATACACATGGGTATATAATTATACACACATGTATATACATGTATATACACATGTCACATGTGTATATAATTATATATGCATATAATATATATCATATATAGGTATATAGCTTATATTAATTAAATTGCATATAATATGTATTTCTGTATTCTGATTATCTTCCCAATGTGTGCTAAGTCGCTTCAGTAGTGTCTGATTCTTTGCGACCCCATGGACCATAGCCTGCCAGGCTCCTCTGTCCATGGGATTCTCCAGGCAAGAATACTGGAGTGGGTAGCCATTTCTTTCTCCAGGGGACCTTCGTGACCCAGGGATCAAAGCCGGGTCTCCTGAATTGAAGGCAGATTCTTTACCATTTGAGCCACCATGGAAGCCCCATATTCTCTACCAAGTTTCTTGCAAAATGATGCTATAATATAAAAAACAGTGTATTGACATCAATACATACAAATACAAAGCACTTCTATTACCATAAACATTTCTCATGGGATCCTTATATACCACACTCACTTCCCTCTTATTCCTGTCTGCTTCTTAACCCCTGGAACTCAGAAATCTGTTTTCCTTTTCTATAACTTTGTTATTTTGAGAGTGTTTATGTTTATATAATGGACTTACACAGTATTTAGCTTTTGGAGATTGACTTTTTTCATATAATTCACTTTTTTTTTAGCATAATTCTCGGAAGTTTCATCTGGACTGTTGTGTGTATCGATAGTTCCTTCTCTGTTTATTGCTGGTAGTATTCCAATTCTGTAGATAAATATATAGCAGTTTGTTTAACCATTCATCCATTTAATGACAACTGGATAGTCTCTAGGTTTTGACTATTACAAATGAAACTGCCATGAACATTTGTGTACAGGCTTTTGCATAAACATAAATGTTATTTCTTTGGAGAAATGCCTAGGAGTACAATTGCTGGGCTGTATGGTGTAGTTCCATGCTTAGTTTTTAAAGAAACTGTCAAAATATTTTTCAGAGTAGCTGTACCACTTTACATTCACACCAGCAATGTATGAATGATCCAGTTTTTCTATATGCTGGACAGCATTTGGTGTTGTCACTTTGATAATAAATTTTATCAACTTCTGCCAAATGTTTATCATCAGGCTCTGCCTATGTTCCCTCACATAGTCTGTCCTTCATAACTAAGTCCTTCCCTTTGATACACCCCCAGAAAAAAATCCTTCAGACTGCTGTGTTACATTTATTACTTAAAACTTGGTGAAACAGAACTTTTGCCCCAGGCTTCTCCATTTAACACCTTGAATAAAAGCATTATCATCTTTCTTAAATATGTAAAATGCCACAAAGTAGGAGAAATGAACAGCTTATTAATACAACTGATAGGAGAGAACGAAAGGATCAACCCAACAAGATAAAACTTAACAGAAAGAAGTCCATCCATTCAATAAACACAAACCCAACACTGACCACCTACAGACTCTGTACTATGTGCTGAGAATACAGACATAAGTAAAATCAGGTCCCTATCAATCTGATTTCACAGTTGAGAAAGAAGATTTTGATATAAGGATGAAAATGCGTGTGTGCTAAGTTGGTTCAGCCATGTCTGACTCTTTGCTACCCTTTGGACTTAGCTCACCAGTCTCCTCTGTCCATGGGACTCTCCAGGCAAGAATACTGGAGTGGGTTGCCATGCCCTCCTCCAGGGCATCTTCCTGACCCAGGGACTGAAGCCTCATCTCCTATGTCTCCTGCATTGGCAGGAGGATTCTTTACCACTAGCACCACCTGGGAAGACCAAGTATGAAAATAAGTATGTCTAATCTGTGATTTGAGTATGTTTGTTAGTTTAAAATAGTGTCTGACTATTTTTTTATTCAATCAGCACTAAAAATCTTTCAGTGAGTTTGAAGCTGGAGTGATTTTTCTATTTTAAGAAATCACTTTTCCTTCTGTGTGGCTGATATATTGGAAAAGATCAGCTTTGGGAACACAGAGAATATTTGGGAGGTTAACAGAGTAGTCAAATGATAAATGACAAGGTTTTGGGGAAAGCAGTAGCAGTAGTGATAATGAAAATGTATATGATAGATATGAAAAAGTCTTATAATTAGCAGGGCTTTGTTACCAATTACAACAGCTGGATTTCCCTGGTGGCTCAGCAGTAAAGAACCTGCCTGCAGGACAGGAGCCACAGGAGAAGCAAGTTCGATCCCTGGATAGGGAAGATCCCCTGGAGAAGGGCATGACAACCCACTCCATTATTCTTGCCTGGCAATCCCATGGACAGAGGAGTCTGGAGGGCTACAGCCAGTGGAGTCCCAAAGAGTCAGACACCACTGATGCGACTTAGCAGGCACGCACACACGCATTAGCACAGCTAGGCAACCTAGTCTATTCTTAGTAGATGCAGCTAAAATTAGGCTTCTGAGAAGACGGAATACCTAGAATGATTCCCAAGTTTCTGACCCCATACAACAAGGAAAATAGTGCTATATACTGAGGTAGGGAATTAGAACATCTGTATGTGTTTTAAAAGACAAGAAGTCCATATAAATGCCTTTTGAGCTGAACATTAAAAAACAGTTTCCGTTGGAGGTGATTTATAAATAACTAATTTTCTTCTTCTCAAAGGAAAAATATAGGTTGCAGCTATATATTTTAGAGTTCTTTTTAAATTTATTTATTTATAATTGAAGGACAATTGCTTTATAGTATTGAGTTGGTTTCTACCAAACATCAACATGACTCAGCCATAGGTTTGCCCATGTCCCCTCATACTTAACATGGAGATTATATTGACAGCTAGGAAAGTTCAGTGGTTAAGACTCTGCTTCCACTGTAAAGAGCAGTTTCGATCCCTGGTCAGGGAACAGCCAAAAATAAAATTAAATTAAAAAAAATTTTCAATATGGGGTTAAGGAAGGGTGGGAATCAAGATACTCTCCAGAGAGGAGATGACAGTTAACATTGTATTAGTCAGGAACCAACCAAGAAACAGAAACTGTTTTAATGCATAGAACAGAAGGAATGTAATGCACAGAATTGACTCAATAGATGAGAGAAGACCTAAAAAAATTAACTAGGTGATGTAAGGCAACCTAGAAACTGATAATAACAGAAAGCCACTATGAACTTCAGCTGGAAAGAAAAAGAAGAGATGGTACAACCAGAGTCCAAGAACTGGCTCACCTGGCAAAAACTAAAACCAAAACAAACTTCTCCAGCAGGAAGTGGTGGCTCACACCCAGTACAGACAGTTGACTTCTCTCAAATAGAGAGCAAGAGGAAGCCACACTCTGGTCTTTCCCCTTTTCCCACTATCCATCTCCTGCTTGTGCCTCGAGTCCCTTGAACAGCAAGATCAAACCAGTCAATCTTAAAGGAAATCAATCCTGAATATTCATTGGAAGGACTGATGCTGAAGCTGAAGCTCCAATACTTTGGCAAAGTATATGAAGAACTGACTCACTGGAAAAGACCCTGATGCTGGGAAAGATTGAGGGCAAAAGGGGAAGAGGATGACAGAGGATAGGGTGGTTGGATGGCATCACTGATTCAATGGACACGAGTTTGAGCAAACTCAGGGAGATTGTGAAGGACAGGGAGCCTCTCAGGGAGATTGTGAAGGACAGGGAGCCTGGCGTGCTGCTATTCATGGGGCTGTGGAGAGTTGGACACAACTTAGCAACTGAACAACAGCAACAACAACGTCAACTTTCATAATTACCTGAGAGATCGACCTGGGAACCACCTGCATGGGTCAGTATCTCATCCCTCAGTGCCCCCACCATGTAGTAGAGCATGGGGAACATGGGGAATGGATTGGAGGGCAAATAGTCCCAGATTTGCACAAGTCCGAGTCTGGAGGCAGACCAGGGCCAACATTCCAGGCGAGAAGAAGCTTGATTTTTCATTAAGGCATAAAATGTGTTAGCAGCAAAGAGATTTAGTTATCTTTTCAGCATGACTGGGGCTGGGGCACATGTGAAGAAAGGAATATTAATGAGACGAGGCATGTAAAATAAGTCCAGATCATGAAAGACCCTATATGCCACGCTAAGGAGCTTGAAATCTGTTTTATTGGTGGTCATATACAGCTAGAATGTTATCTTGGAAAAGATAATTCTGGAGTCATTGTACATGTAGCACTGAGGAAAGGGAAGATATTTTAGAATGATGTAATAGCAACCTAACTTGGTGGTAGTTCTGTGAAGCTATGGGGTGGCCTTAATTTAACTACAGACTTAATATAAGCTCACATTCTGCTGATGTAGACTCCCAACCAACGAGCTTTGTAGCACTTTAGTCTTATCAGACAATACGTGGAAATTTCTATTGTATTTCATGTTTTAAAGTTTCTTTATGATACGTGACATAAGTCAAAGAAAGACAGACACTGTAGAATATTGCTTATATGTGGGATCTAAGAAAGATGGCCAACTGGTGAATATAACATAAAAGAAGCAGGCTCACAGATACAGAGACCAAACGAATATAGAGATATAGAATATACAGATATAGAGATATAGAATATATAAAGAATAAACCAGTGAGAAGAGGAAAGTGGGGAGGGGCAAGATAGGGATATAAGATAAAGAGATACAAACCACTATGTATAAAATAAGCTACAAGAGTGTATTGTGTACACCCGTACAAATAACTACAAATGGAGTGCAACCTTGGTAAAGTTAAAAAATAAAAGAAAAAAAAAGAAAAATAAATAAATAAAAATAAAAACTGTGAATCACTATATTGTATACTTGTAATTTATAATATTGTGCAGCAACTATACTTCAACAAAAATCTTTTAAAATGTCTTTAGAAGTAGGGGAATAAGAACATAAGGAGTCTGAAAAATCACCAGATAATAAGAAAAAGGAAAGGGGAAGAATGACTACGCCTTACTGAAAATTCGAGTTGTCTTTACAATGTTAGGTTAGTTTCTATTGTACAGCAACTAACACAACATTGTAAAGCAACTATACTCCAATAAAATTAATTTTAATAAATAAAAAATAAAGGTGAAGAATGTTGAAATGAATGTGCAAAAATAAATAAAGTACCATCTTAAAAAAAGAAAAAAGGAAATGTGAGTTGTCTTTATAACAACAGACTGTCTAGAGTTTATAACCCAAGGACAAAACTATCTAACTAGGCCCTTCTGAATAGAGTCCCCCAAACAAAAACAGGACAAACTGAAGTCTTTTCAATGCTTTATTCATTCTTTTCTGGGGCCACTACATTTTAGGATGGAAAGAGTTTCTGCAGGGGAGGGAGGGAGAGCATCATCTCCCTCCCTCCCCACTCTTGCTTTTTCTGCCATCACACCAAATATGAGAGCGCCTCCTGAAAGTCAAAAGGACAATATTAAAAATAAGAGCAGTTTACATGTCATTAGCAGATAGTCAATATCCTATTTCACCACCATTATCCTGACAAGGAAACAAAAGCTCAAGAGTGATTGAGTCCCATCCAGAATCACAGAGCTGGGAAGTAGCACACATTTTACAACCAGAACACAAGTCTTTCTCATTCAAAAATTCCTTCTAGAATTGTGGACACTGCACTTGCCCTGAGATTCCAGGACATGCTGAATGTGTGTGGGTACAGTCCACGACGGGGAAGCACAGGTTCACAAATGAGAACAGGTCGGGTGGGAGTGGGCTGGACAGGAAGGGCACTCAGGGTGGGTAAACCCTGACCTTTGACCAAGTTAGCCCCACAGGCTGTAGTTACCAGTAGTTTCTTCACGGCCTCGGAAGCCTCTGGTGTCAGCTCATTGACACACTTCCTCAGCCCTTCCACAAGGTGCTCAACGGAAATGCCCAGAGTATTCAGAAGAAGCTTCAGTGGGTCCAGGAGTGGGAGAGCATCCAGAGGCACGGGACGAGGCAAACTGTTGATGAGGAAGGCGGTAGCTGCAGAGCAGAAGAAATCCCAAGTGAGAGCTCACCGCCCTCCATTCTATCGGTGGCTCCATCTTGATTTCCCAAAAACTTCTGCTTTGGGACTCTGCACCTACTGTTCTATCTCTCTAGAACTTTCCTTCACCAGATAGCTACATGTCTTTCTTCTTCACTTATTTGGTCTCTCCTCAAATGTTACATTCTCAGAGATGTATCTAAAATGGCATCACCAGTCACCCTCCTTCTTTATTTTTCTTACCACTACCTAAAATATTAAACCTTTATTTATTTATTTAACCTTCATCCTCTCATTAGAATGTACGCTCCTCGAGAATAAGGACTGAGTTTTATTCACTGCTGTACCCCATGCCTAGAACAGACCCTGGTATACAGTATGAACTCAGTAGATACCAGTGATTGACTGGACAGGGATATACTTTGCATGTGGCTGTCTCCACAGCCCACGAGTTTGAAACCAACGGAAAGATGCTATAATGACCTTCCACTTGGACACATGAATGGACCCAACTGGAGCCCAGGAAACTGCTCCCAACTAATTCAACTCAGTGCTACAAACATAACTGAGTAGGGACTCTAAGTCAGTTGGTGCAGATACACAGATGAATAAAATAAGATACTTGACTCAGAGAACCCATGCAATCTGATGGACAGTAAAGAGCTGTGTATGCCACAGTGCAGCACGTGCTATGCTAACATTATGGACAAAGCTCTATGGAAACATGGAAGAAGTGATGATTAATTCTAATATAGGAGAGTGTTACAGGAATTTTCCCAGAATAGATGTTGCCATAGTTGTGTCTTGAGTCAAATATCATGATGACAGGTAAAGAAGGGGAGCAGCATTTGGAAAAGGAAAATAATTGACCAAGACACCAAGATAATAAGATCAAAGATCATACACAGGATGGTGAGTCTTCTTCAGATTTCCACTTGGATGTGCTAAGCAGGTGAGGCTGCAACCTGAGTGAGGTCAGATTTTCAGACTTGAATGTCATATGAATGAGTCTGAGATTTTTTTTTCCCCCAAGTGTAATAGGGAACTACCATGGCTCTTCTATGGGACAACTGCATTTTATATCTTCAGCAAGATAACTTTCACATAGACAATGTTAGAGAATGGGGGAAATGCATATTATACATATTTTTACAAAATACACGTGCATGTATGTAAATACACAGATGTAGAAGCACATACATGAGAAACACATCTTCTTGCTGGCACTTCCACCCCCCGTACTGCTGGCCAACACTTCAGCCTCCTTTGCAATCCTTTCTGTTTTCTCATTCAAAAAAAAAAAAAATGGAGCTTGTACACCTATTTTCCCTTCACTTTCTACTGCCTATTTTCCCACCCAAAGTTCTCCTCCAGAAAGGGATATTTATATCCTTCCCACCCATCTTTCTGCTGCCACCTCTCCTCAGGTACCCCTAGACATTAAAGAATGACAAAATATCCCAAATAGGTGAAGTTACAAATTAGTTCAAAAATTCACAAGTCAAAGTCACCATTGTAGTGTGGGTATTACACAGTTTCTCATGATTAATCTCCCTACTTCCTACTTTCAGCACTTTGGTGAGTGTCTTCTCTGTATTTACTTATATATTTCAGAGGGGAGATCCTCAAAGCTTTCTGTTCTCCAAATAAGCAGCAGCCATTATGATGTATTCTGCAGATACACCCAAATGTATCTTCCTGTAGCTAAAATGACTCCCTCCAAAAAGAAAGGATTGGTTGCCATTCTCCTCCAAAAAGCCAGCTTCTATACCCTACCTCGGAGAAGGCAATGGCACCCCACTCCAGTACTTTTGCCTAGAAAATCCCATGGATGGAGGAGCCTGGTAGGCTGCAGTTCATGGGGTCGCTAGAGTCAGACACGACTGAGTGACTTCACTTTCACTTTTCACTTTCATGCAGAAGGAAATGGCAATCCACTCCAGTGTTCTTGCCTGGAGAATCCCAGGGACGGGAAGCCTGGTTGGCTGCTGTCTATGGGGTCGCACAGAGTCGGACACGACTGAAGCGACTCAGCAGCATACCCTACCTAGAAATGGAACTGTTCACCCTTCACCCCTGTCACAGAGCTCTATCTGTACTTTCATTGTGTATCACAGTGGACCAGTACAATAGTGACTTCTGTAGAAGTCTTCACTCCTCTGCCAGACTATAAGAACCTTGACAGAAATATGCATGTCTGATTCAGGTCTGAATCTCCCGAAGCCTACCCAGTGCCCAACAGATTATAGCCATCTAACAAATACCTGTTGATTGTATGAACATATAAAAGTAGCTATGTCTCAAGAGAACCAGCATGGCAATCTGATTAGAGACGAGAGCAAGGATGACTCCATATAATTTCAGAAACATGAAAGAATCAAATCTTAATTCAAAATTAAGGGAAATCAATGGTGGCCAGAGTTCAGTAATGAAGTGCATTTGTTGACCCTCAGTGGGAGCTGATTAATTTCCTTGTAGGATACACCAGGGATAACTTGTGTTGGATTAGAGCTTGGAACTGGGAGCAGGAGGCATCTGAAGTCCCTTCTGACCTTACCAATATCTGTGGCTCTAAAACTCCCTTCACCATATGCCGCCAGGAGCCTCAGCTCACTAGTTGTGCTCCTGTTATCAAGAAAGTAGAGAGAGATCGTGTGTTCCAGGTCACTTACCAGAGTAACTGCAAATGCCGATGGTCACCAGCAGGAACACAGTGACCAGCTTCATGGCGGGTTACCTGTGATATTTACCTGGAGTTTAAAATTAAACTGGAAAACCTAAGGGGTCGGCTGAGCCAGTGGTTCCCCTTGCTGTACCAAGTGTGGCAGTGGCTTCTGCTCGCACACATATTTATATGCCAAGGACTTGGATTTCAGTCATGACCACTTGACTTGCCCCTGGGAAGAACAGCGTGAAGGTCATGTTTCCTCTCTAAACAAATTGAAGGCTTTTTCCACTTTCCCTCATGTTCCCATGAGAAACAAAGCCCTAACTTAAAGCACCCTCAAGGCTCTCTCACACCACAAGCTCTTACATGAGACACGGAGTGGGATAGGGGGCTGTGGTAAGCAAAAAGCTCTGAGTCCTTTCCCTGGAAGAACTCTGAAAAGAAGGTTTTGTATCAGGATTAAAAGGATTAAGGCTTTGTTGCTTTCCTCCAGTGTTCTATTTGTTTAAATTTCAGAGAAACACATTACCTGATGAACGCCCCAGTTGACAATTCTGAGGTCCCTTCAGCCCTGAAATAATATAGACTCAGCTTAATGGCATTTAGTAACCATGTTTCTCTGGAATTTACCTCTACCCTCCCCAATCCTGTCACATATTTACCATGGCAAGATATTTTACCACTTCTAGTGCCTCCCACCTATCTGGGGGGAACACCTAGGGTCAGGCCTTCTCTGTGTTCTCATTTAGTTCAGGACCCAAAGTAAAAATGCCTTTTTAAAGACCTGGGATTCAATAGTTACTCTATAGTATTGTTCTCCTCATCTAAAATAGGACATTTAGCAGCTAATAGCAAGACAGTCCCGAAGGGGTGTGACCCTGAGGGAAAAAAAATTTTTTTACAAGATCCCATACGTATAAATAACTTGGGTCACCAAAACATGCATGTCAGAAGCCTTTTAGCAGTCCAGTCCCTTGCAATCATGCAAATGAAATACTTGTTGGCCAGGGGAGGATCCTATCTGTAAGCCCAAGCCCTAGAGCTCCTTGGCGTATCTAGTGCAAGAAAAAGAGAAAGAATGAACCTTGAAAGGGAGAAATAGAGATCAGAGTCCAGGTGGGTCCCAGTCCCAGCTCAGGGCTAGCTAGCCAAATGACGTTGCTGACCTCAGCCACCCCCTCCACTGAGGGGATACTCAGAACCTTCTGAGGAAGATATATCAAAGCATAGTCCACTTTAGATGCCAGGCCAGGAATTGGGGCCCCGCTTGAGGGTATGGTACTATTATGAGGATTTAATATAATTATGTAGACACAGGATGTAACTGTACCAACCCAAGATTAACACCTAATAAATGTCACCTGTTGTTCATTTCCATACATTGCTGAGTTACAATTGCCATTTCTTTATTTTTCTGCTACTTTATAAACTACACGGAGGAGAGCATGTATTACTGCATATATGGAGTATTACACATACTCAATCCTGCCCCTTCTACTGCTTTCTCTGCCCGAGAAGGCTTCATCTATTCCTGGGGAATTATCCCAAGCCAGAACTCTCACATGGCCAAGGCTGTATGTGGTGAAGTGGTATCGAGTCAATGTCATCCTTTATTTTTATGTTAATGACATTTTGACAGAATATGGAACCAGTACTGCCCTTATCTCTGCTGGTTGTTTCCATTTTGTTCTCAAATCCTCTCTGTGCACATCCACCCCCTCTGCCCTGCACTATGGGAAGCTCAGTTTTCCAAACTGTGGTTTCCAGACTTCCTGGCCGACGGCATTTTGGTTAGGGAGGGCAAACAGGAGGCCCTGGGGAAAGATTGGAGGGGAGAGAAAGGGAGACAACAGGATGCTTCTCCCTCTCTCTGCTTCAGGAGACATCTCAGGCAGTGACTCCACTTCTCTATGGCTTCCTTCCAGAAACGCTCTTTCACCTGTGGTCCGACCCAAGCCAGGGAGCACCACCACTGTCCCAGCTTCCATGGCGCAGCCCCAGCCTGGACCCCACTTGCTCTCCCTGTCCCTCCTGGCCAAGAAGCAGTAGAAGCTTCCTGCACCTTCTAATCTCTGGGTTGACTCATCTTTCCCCTGGTTGCTTCAGCTGCCTTTCTAGCACCTTGTAAATTATCTTTCAAGTTAAATTTTTCCTGTGTGGTCACCGGCTATGGTTTTGATTTTTTGGTTGGATTCTGCCTAACACAGCATATATTAAAATATAATAGAGCTTTTGGTCAAAACAGCTCTTTCAGTTTGGAAACAGCCTCTCTCTCATAAGTGCCAAGTTACAAGTTCACAAGAGGCTAAATCAATCCAGGAGAAACAGAGCGATACACACACAGATGCTTCTCCTTTTCCACCTCTGAAGTATGTGGCACCGTTTCCAGCTGGTCTGTTGGTCCTGGAGGTGAGCTCTCTCCCAGGAAGCTCCTCAGACCCCTGTGCTAATAGATTTCTGGTGAGGCCATCTAGCAGTAGACCAGACATTGTCTTTACCAAAACCTAGTTGTAAACATGGATGGCTTAGACTAAAGACTGGAACCTCCTCCATGCAACACACACACACACTCTCTCACAAACACAAACATTCTCATGCTTACATGAACAGTAATATGTGCATGTGAACAGGCACACATACAAAACCATCAAACACAACTGTTTTCATTTTTTTGTTCAACAAATAGTTTTTGTGTTTTTTTTTTGGGGGGGGGTGGATATGACCTTTATTGAGCTTATCCACCAGAGTGGAAATAATGTCTGTACAAAACCAAATGTTTGTTACTATAACTTCTGCATCACAATTAAAATCCAAACAGTTTTTTAAAAACAGTCAACTCAATCAAAACCCACTACTTCAGAATCAATAGCTTCTTTGAAGCCACAGTAACACTTAAATATGGTTAAGACTCAAATGCAGAAATTTGGTTGGTTGGAAAGCTAATTAAACTTCCAACTTTCTCAAATAGAATTACAAAAAGGCAAAATTGTGTTTTTCACAGAGATACAGTCCACTGGAATCACCAACACTGGACAGCTGTTAGAGTATTTAGAGTCCTGAGATAATAAGGAATCCAGGCATCCTTTAGACAGTCTTCTGTTGTCCTTTCTTTCCAATCAGAGATTTGTGGATGTGTGGAATGACACCACCACCAGCAATTGTAGCCTTGATGAGAGAGTCCAATTCTTCATCTCCACGAATAGCAAGTTGCAAGTGACGAGGGGTAATACGCTTTACCTTCAAGTCTTTCGATGCATTTCCTGCCAATTCAAGTACCTCTGCGGTGAGGTACTCCAGGATGGCTGCGCTGTACACAGCGGCAGTCGCGCCCACACGTCCATGGCTAGTCGTCCTAGATTTCAGGTGTCGATGAATACGGCCCACCGGGAACTGCAAACCGGCTCTCTGCGAGCGGGAAACTGCCTTTGTCTTGGCCTTTCCGGAGTCCTTCCCAGCCTTACCGCCAGCCATTTCGAATTCTGCTGAAGCTCAAACAAGCAAGGCAGAGAAAGGACTAGTCAGACACCCTGCGAGAACCCACCGCCTACTCCTTCGTCGCACCGCGATTCAAACTGCCCAACAAATAGTTATTAAGCATCTTTGTGCCCAGCACTGTCAGGAACTGAGACTGGAGCAGTTAACAAGGCAAGCTAATTTCCTGCTTTCATGGAACTGACAACGTAATGGGATAAACAAACAATCAACATGTAAACAAATAAAGAACTAGTCCTAGGTGCTGTGATGAAGCTCATAGGGTGCACTGATTGTAGAGAAAAAGAGGGTTAGGGGTACAGTCAGACCTGAAAAGAGATTCAGGCTTGGCTACTCCCATGCTTCCTGTGTCCTGAGTCCATGTATTATTCATGTCTTTTTGGTCCATATTTCTGATGCTTTGACATTCTGGGGCCTTGCTGATCTTGGAGGGACTACTGTTCCCAGGGCTAACTAATTCTTAGATAGCAAATGACTCACCTGGGAATGTACTTTCCTAAGCAAACCAGCCAATCTACAGCCCACACTGCCAACCACCTCCTTGGGGAGCCCCGACACTGGGCCACTGTCTGCCTGCTTCAATTACCCCCTGAGGCCCAGGCAGGTACCAAACAGCTAGGGACCGTGCCTACACCCCAGACAGAGCCCACTGAAATTATTCAAACTAGCCTATCCTAAACCTGCTTACCCTGTCTTCCCATCCCTTCCCACAGAAACCAGAGTAAAGGCTCCTGCCCACTCCCCTACCACACCTTCCTGACAAAGCCAGAGCTTCCCATGCACCCTACTGCCCTGGGGTGTGGCATGCCCTTTTTCTGGGGATCTATCGCTGTAACAAACTATCTTTAAAATGGCAGTCATCTCCTGATCTGATGACCTGCGTAAATATAAAACACATTCTTCTTTCCCAGGACTAATTTGTAAACATCTCAAAGAACTTTTTCTTGTTTGTGTTTGGATCCTAACACAAAATCTTACACACTTGATAATATTATTAGGAACTACCAATCAGTGCCAGGCCCTACACTTTGCATATGGTATCCACTTCATTCTCATAAAACCCCTGATGATAAACAGTTTTAATCCCATTTTATAAATAAGAAAGTCTGAAGCTGAAAGCAATGAATTAATTGCCAGAGTCACTTAAATATATATAATGTGGCCAGAATTTGAGCCCTTTCTTCTGATTTATATTTCTTCACCTTGAAAAACTATGGACAGGGAGGCCTAGTGTGCTGCGATTCATGGGGTCGCAGAGAGTCGGATACGACTGAGCGACTGAACTGAACTGAACTGAATAAGCTTTTCCAGCAAGCACTTGTTAATAAATAATTCATTAGAAGAAATGAAAAGGAAACAAATGTCATAGTTTCTAAATTAATTTGGGGTGTGTTTTTTGAATGAACTTTTGTGGAGATTAAGTTCATCATTGGGAGTGGAAGTTCAGTTAGTCATTCAACAAGCATTTATTGAGCATGTTTGGCTGATGTGCTTCTGTGGTAGATTTTAGAAATACAGCATGACTCCTGCCTCTTCTTGATTATATTAAAGGAAACTGTTAGAAGCAACTAAGTCCAACAGAATAAAAGCCATATATGACAAACCCACAGCTAACATTATTCTCAATGGTGAAAAGCTGAAAACATTCCCTCCAAGATCAGGAACATATCTAGGATGTCCACTCTTGACAATTGTATTCAACATAGTTTTGGAAGTCCTAGCTATAGCAATCAGAGAAAAAACTAAAAGGAATCCAAATTAAAAACGAAAAAATAAAATTATCACTGCTTGCAGATGACATGATACTATACATAGAAGATCCTAAAGACACCACCAGAAAAACTCCTAGAGCTCATCAATGAGTTTGATCAAGCTGCAGGATATAAAATTAGGTTGCATTTCTATACACTAACAACAAAAGGTCAGAAAGAGAAATTAAGGAAACAATCCCACTTACCATTTCACAGAAAAGAATAAAATACCTATGAATAAGTATACCTAAGGAGGCAAAAACAATAAGATGCTGAAGAAAGAAACTGAAGATGACACTAACAGATGGAACGATATACCATGTCCTTTTTGTCTCTGTGAGAAGAATGATAGTTCTAAAGAAGCCAATCGAATGTAAATTCAAGACACAGATCAGAAAAATAAAAGAATCAGCCCGAGATTTTATCTCAGACTCTTCCTTCTAGGTGAAAAGAGACAGTAACTGGAAAGTCACACTGGAGACAATGAAGTAGAGTTCATTATCTTTTATTCTGCTTGCTATAAACTGGATGGTCAAAATGGCTTAAAGCAAAGGCCTAATAGGAAAAGGAGTACATCAAGGCTGTATATTGTCACCCTGCTTATTTAACTTAATGCAAAGTACATGATGCGAAATGCTGGGCTGGAAGAAGCACAAGCTGGAATCAAGATTACCAGGAGAAATATCAATAACCTCAGATATGCAGATGACATACCACCCTTATGGCAGAAAGTGAAGAGGAACTCAAAAGCCTCTTGATGAAGATGAAAGAGGAGAGTGAAAAAGTTGGCTTAAAACTCAACATTCAGAAAATGAAGATCATGGCATCTGGTCCCATCACTTCATGACAAACAGATGGGGAAACAGTGGAAACAGTGTCAGACTTTATTTTTGGGGGCTCCAAAATCACTGCAGATGGTGACTGCAGCCATGAAATTAAAAGACGCTTACTCCTCGGAAGAAAAGTTATGACCAACCTAGATACCATATTGAAAAGCAGAGACATTACTTGGCCAACAAAGGTCCGTCTACTCAAGGCTTTGGTTTTTCCAGTGGTCATGTATGGATGTGAGAGTTGGACTGTGAAGAAGGCTGAGCGCCGAAGAATTGATGCTTTTGAACTGTGGTGTTGGAGAAGACTCTTGAGAGTCCCTTGGACTGCAAGGAGATCCAACCAGTCCATTCTGAAGGAGATCAGCCCTGGGATTTCTTTGGAAGGAATGATGCTAAAGCTGAAACTCCAGTACTTTAGCCACCCGATGTGAAGAGATGACTCATTGGAAAAGATTCTGATGCTGGAAGGGATTGGGGGCAGGAGGAAAAGGGGACGCCAGAGGATGAGATGGCTGGATGGCATCACTGACTCGATGGACGTGAGTCTGAGTGAACTCCGGGAGTTGGTGATGGACAGGGAGGCCTGGCGTGCTGCGATTCATGGGGTTGCAAAGAGTCGGACACGACTGAGCGACTGAACTGGACTGGAACTGGAGTCTCAAAATTTGTCTTGAAAACCACAAGTATGTAACAGTCAAATGTCACAGCTTTGTATACCAACCACATGGAGTTTGGAGAAAAGCAAAAAAAAAAAAAAAATATCTATTCCTGACTCTCTACCATATTGATTGAGTCCTATTTAGTGAAAAGTAGGGCTTCCCTATTGTCTCAGACAGTAAAGAATCTGCCTGTAATTCAGGAGACCCAGATTCAATCACTGGGTCGGGATGATCCCTGGAGAAGGGAATAGCAATCCACTCCAGCATTCTTGCCTAGGAAATCCCATGGACAGAGGAGCCTGACAGGCTATAGTCTATGGGAAAGCAAAGAGTCGGACAGGACTGAATGACTAACACTTTCACACTTTCTAGTGAAAATCAGTCCATTATTGTTTAAGGCTAAATTTTAGCCTCTTTATAGACACTGCAGGGAAATCCAAATAGAGTATGAGCCCATAAGGAAGAAACACGGGAAATGACCCATAAATCAAGACCAAATTGAAGTAAAAATCTAGGAAGCCTCAAAAATGTAAAAACATGAATTTGTCCAGGCTGGAGTTTTCAAAGATGACTTTATGAATTCAAGTGGTTCTTAAATTCAAAGATTTGAATAAGCAGAGAAGATGAGAGCTAAAACTAGAATTCGTAATGTTTTAAGAAACTAATTAAGACAAGTAAGTAAATTAAAAAGAAAGATGTGTGGGAAAAGTCTCTTCCATCTTTCTCTGCCCAGCACTGTTTGTTCACAGGCCCTGACCATGGCAGATTTCAAACAAATCTTTAGTTTACAACCAAACAGCCCATGGATTGTGTTAGATGAGTTAATGAGAAGGTATGGCTATAAAAAACTAATTTCTGGTGGTCTGGGACTTGATCTGGCAAGACTTGATCTGTAGTGAGATATTTAGGTTCTTGAGCAGGGCTGAACTTCGTCAGAGGGGTTCATAGTGTAAGGGAAGCAGAAAGGTCTTTCAGTGAAGAGTCTGGGCTCTGATGACCCCATACTCCCAATCGATGGCCCATTCTCACATTCACAGCTAATGTCACCATCTTGTTAGAGGACCAGAATAGCATCTGCTACACCTTCCCTCCAGCAAAGATGTCAACACTCCCAGAGGCAGCTCTCCAGTGCCCAGCAGACATTCTCCATGACTAGATCATGTTCTAAATCCTACTTTTCAACTGCTCTTTATAGGGGAATGACTTTACCGTATCACCTGGTGACCTTACAGTGATCCACACAGGTGATGGGTTGAACCATAGCTTATCTGAGTCTTAGGGGAACACCTTGCGATCCTCCTGGAACCCAAGAGGATGGAGGGCTACAGGAGCCATCTCCCACACACCTTCACATCTCTCCTGGGTGGCTGGCGTAAGACATTGCCTCCCAGGTTCTACAAGGTGTGGAACTTTCTGCCCTACCTGCCTTGGAACAAGAGCTGCAGAATAATTCAAACCAAACCTCACAGCTGTAGTCTAGAATTAGCTCCCCACAACTGGCCTTGGAGTCATCCAGTCCCTTCTGTTTCATGTTCATCCTTTATTATTTTTTTAAAAAACAGATTTCTTTATTTGGCTGTGGTGAGTCTTCATTGCTCCACGAGGGCTTTCTCGAGTGGCAGTGAGCAACGGCTACTCTTCGTTGTAGTGAGCAGACTTCTCTTGCAGGGCATGGGCTCTGGGCACTTGGGCTTCAGTAGCTGTGGCACATGGGCTTAGTTGCTTCTTGGCAGGTGGAATCTTCCCCCAACCAGAGACTGAACCCACGTCTCCTGTATTGCAAGGCAGATTCTTAACCACTGGAGAACCGGGGAAGCCCCCACTTTTATCCTTTTTAGTGCATGGGACAAAGATGATAGGGATCTGACACTTTGGGTCTATTCTTCTCTTTTCTGTCAATAAAGTGATAAACTGTCTAAATCTAAGAGTGATTCACTGTACCTTTAGCAACTAAATCAGTCAAGACCTCAGCCCTGCCTTCTCTTGAATATGTGAGTTAACACCCCTCCAAGAAACAGGCAGACTGCACATTCACCATGTGGGTGTGACTCACAGAAGAAGATGAAAAGCTCCTGGTGCACTTTGCCAAGTTACAGGTCCTCAACCAGTGCCTCTGCTATAAATCACTTCCCCCTTTCCCAGTGTTTACACTATGCCTCTTGACCAGAAGTACAGGGAGAGAGAGGCCTTTTTACTAACATGAGTGGGCTCCTGGCAAACCTCAGACAAACGTGCATAGTTATGTTTGCTCAACAATGTCTTGGGCTTCTTCAAATCTTCCCAGTGCTGAGACTGCTTTTTTGTCCCTTGATTGCCCTTATTCTTCATTTAGTAATTAAGAGCACAGGTCCTGGGGCCAGCTTGCCTGGATTCACATCCTAGTTCCTCCATTAGGGAAGTTACCTTATCTCTCTGTACCTCAGTTTTATCAACTTACAAAATGAGGCTAACAAAATTGACTTCCTTATAGGACTGTTATGAGCCAGAGAAGGAATAAACACACAAAATGGTTATAAGAAATACTACTGCAGGATGAGCATTCAATATACATCAGATGTTATTATTATTACCACTCTCTCCCTCTCCACTTTTTGTTTTCCAACTTTCTAACCATAACCTCAAACACAGCAGCCACCATTACCAACAAGTTCATGAACACCAACTTCTCAATTATTTAATTTTGAATATTTGGAGATTTTTATTTAAATTTTCTCTTTAAAGAATTCCATATTTCTTTTGGCTTGCTATATAGAATAAAAGGAGGGGAATGAATAATCACTGTATCCAGGAAACAAAGAATTGAGGTTTTTTTGGCATAAGTTTTTCAATTTGAGACAACTTCATGCTTATAGAAAAGATCTGAGTAGAGTATGAAGAATTCTTTCTGGAACCATTTGAAAGTGAATTATTGATCCGATGCTCCATCACTTAAGGAATACTGGTGCATACTATGAGGATAGACATCCTCCCACTTGAATATAATTAGAAATTAATGTTGATACATTACTACCAGCTGGGACTTAGACCTAATTCAAGTTTCACCAACTATCTGAATCCTGTCCTTTTGTAGCAAAAGATGCAGTTCAGAACCATGTATTACACTTAGTCATTATGTCTTTTTAGTCTTATTCACTCTGGAAGAGTTGCTCCATCTTGCCTTGACTTTCATGACATTTTGAAAGACCACAGCCCCCACACACACACCTTTTTTTTTTTTTTTTTTTGTAGACTATTGCTCAATTTGGCTTCATCCAACGTTTCCTCATTGCCAGGTTCTGGTTATGCAAGAAGTCAGGCTGTATTGTCAGTGGATTCTATCAGTTTGGCACAGGGTTTATCCTCTACCGTGAGTATTATTCATCGTGATTCCTTGATTAAGGTGAAGTTTGCCGGACTTCTCCATTGTGCTCATTTCCCTGTTTAAATAACAAATGTTCTGTGGGAATGTACACTGAAACTCTGTAAATATCCCATTTCCAAGCATACATTCAATTTACTGCTTAAATATCAGAAGCAATTCATGGTTTCCTACCTTACCAAATGGAGTATCAGCCATTACTATAACGTTATATTTGATAACCAAAATGTCTCAAATATTGCCCGTGAAAGCCCCTGCAAGCTGGTCTCTACCTCTGGTGTGATCCCATCTTTCTTCACGCATTTGCTTGCTTTTGCTTGCCTTGGTACTACAGGATGATCCAGTGAAAGTCACTCAGTCATGTCCGATTCTTTGCAACATCATGGACTATAGAGTCCATGGAATTCTCCAGGCCAGGATACTGGAGTGGGTAGCCATTCCCTTCTCCAGGGGATCTTCCCAACCCAAGGACAGAACCCAGGTCTCCCGCACTGCAGGTAGATTCCTTACCAGCTGAGCCAAAAGAGAACCCCAAGAATACTGGAGTGGGTAACCTATCCCTTCTCCAGCGGATTTTCCTGACCTAGGAATCGAACCTGGGTCCACCTGCATTGCAGATGGACTCTACCAGCTGAACTACCAGGGAATCCCAAGATGATCCAGGCTCATCTTCAATTTTCTCTGCCCCAACCCTGGAATAAACCTTTCTCCAAAAAGTGACCTAGTTCTTTTTAGAAGAAAGGTATTAAAATATTGTGGAATCGTCCTGGGACTAGGTTACTCATGTCAATCAGGATATCCTGCATCAAGGTCCTCCCAGTGGACAGAACCAGAGAATATATTTATACACATGTAGATATACTTAAATGACCTCTTCTCTCTGCAAGGGCTTTGACTGTCTTGCTATTCAGCACCCTCTCAGTGGATGTTCTTCTTACTCGGGCCATGACTCTCCATGCCATGAAGAGTCATGCCATGCATGCCAGGCATGCCATGGCTCTCTCTTAACTTCTCTTAGTTAAATCAGTCCTTCAGTGGAAAAATTTACTTTGTTCTTATCCTATGTTTGCGCCTCAGTTTGCCAGCTTTGACAGCTTACACTGATGGTGAAACAGAAAAAACAGTTGACTGGGGTCAGAGAATTTTTAATCAATTTCTTTCATTTAATTCCCATAGGAAATCATTTCACCTTTCTGAATATCAGCTCATTCACCTGTAAAGGAAAATCAAATATTAAGCATATATGGTTACGTGGATTAATTGAAATGGTGTATATTCAGGCTCTTGGTTTACAGGTAGGTATCACAATAATGAAAATGAAGGTTATCATTCCATCACATCTAGAAAAAAATTTAGGACTCATTCCTTTATTGACAAAGGAGGGGACTGAGAAATAAGACCAAACTAATTTCAATGATCCTTTTTTTTTTTAACATCAATATGAGCAAAAAGTGTTTTAATCTCAAAAATCATTTCAAACTCCACAGGCTCTGATAATACAGCTATAAAAATATACCGGAATGAGGACTTCCTTGGTGACACAGTAGATAAGAATCCACCAGACAACGCAGGGGACACAGGTTCGTTCCCTGGTCTGGGAAGATTCCACATGCCATGGAGCAACTCATTCACCACAACTGCTGAGCCTATGCTCTAGAGCCCAGGAGCCACAACTATTGGGAGCGCCTGTGCAGCAACTACTGAAGTCTCTGCACCCTAGAACCAGCAAAGTACTGAGCCCACGTGCTGCAGCTACTGAAGTCCATGCACCTAGGACCGTGCTCCACAAGAGAAGTCACCACAGTGAGAAGCCGTGCACTGCACAAGAGGGCAGACCCCACTCTCCACAGCTAGAGGAAGTCTGCATGCAGCAACAAGGACCTAGTGCAACCAAAAATAAATGAATATAATGAAACAGTGAGTACATGTCGAAAACAAATGAATTTAATCTTAAAAAATCTACCAGAATTATAAAAATGTGGTATCAAAATCAAAGAAGAAAAAAATTTATTTCATTACTGGTTATTAGTCATAGTCAGGTTATTTCGATCTGAATCTAATACTTGGAAGCAATTTGCAACCTGAACCTATTAGTTATTTAAGGCTGCATAATAGAGCACCTTCACTTTAACTTTTCACTTTCATGCATTGGAGAAGGAAATGGCAACCCACTCCAGTGTTCTTGCCTGGAGAATCCCAGGGACGGGGGAGCCTGGTGGGCTGCCGTCTACGGGGTCACACAGAGTCGGACACGACTGAAGTGACTTAGCAGCAGCAATAAATTACTCTAAAACTTAGTGGCTTGAAACAACCACAGTTTACTATTCTCATAATTCTTTGAAGTGACTGTATCCTTCTGCTGTCTGTTTATGAGGCACTGGGAGGTCTGGATATACAAAATACTGGCCTTTTGTAGCTGGCTTTGGCCAGCAGCTAGCAGTGGGCTGTCTGCAAGAGGCCTTTGTTGTCCATGAGTGCCAGAAAGTGTATTCCAAGAAAATATAATTACAACTGTAGATGTCCTGATTTGTTGTTGTTTAGTCGCTAAGTCATGTCTGACTCTCTTGTGGCCCCATGGACCACAGCCCGCCAGGCTCCTCTGTCCATGGGATTTCCCAGGCGAGAATACTAGGGTGGGTTGCCATTTCCTTCCAGGAGATCTTCCTGACCCAGAGATTGAACCCTCATCTCCTGCACTGGCAGGTGGGTTCTTTACCACAGAACAATCAAAGATGTCATAATGGTTAGCCTCAAAATATACACAGTTTCTTTTACAACAGGGGTCTCCAACCTCCTGGATCTAATGCCTGATAATACGAGGTGGAGCTGATGTAACAACAACAAAATGTACAATAAATGCAATGTATTTGAATCATCCGCAAACCATCCCCACCCCTAAGGTCCATGGAAAAATTGTCTTCCATGAAACTGGTCCGTGGTACCAACTGGTCCCTGGTTCCTGGGGACCACTGTTTTAAACTACATTCTATTATTCCAGTCAAGCCATAGGACCAGTCCAGATCTGAGCAGAAAGGAAAAACACTAATTCTTGGTGGGAGGAACTGCAAAGAACCCATATCCATATTAAATTCACAACAAATCCATATTAATGTGGGTGTCCAGGTTTTTGAAAGGTCATATGAGAGACAGTTAATGAATGTAGGAACACCAACCTGGAGATAAGACAAATCAAGGGCACCTTAAGATATTGTTCAAATACTTGGGGACCTATCGCAATGAAGGAAGAATAGACTCAGATGTAAAACAGAATTTAAGAGTTCTTTTGAAATATGATTAGAAATGACAAGATTGTACAGCTTAGTGAATCAGTATTAAAACCCAAAAATAGAGGTGAGCTAATGTCACACTTACTATATAAAGATTCTTATAATAAATAACAGGATAGATCATACCATCTTTATTACCATTTCCAATTCTATTATCATAAATTCCAATAGCTTCCTTAACCTGAATCTTAATTTAAGAAGAAAGTGCTCAAGATTGCAATAAGCCACTTTAAAGTTGGTGAAGCTCCCTCAACACCATTTCTAGGACTCTGTCACAAGCAGAAGTCTCCAACTCAGTATATGCTGATGCACAAATTATTTTTCCCTTTAGGTCTCAATTTTTTTAAGGTTTTGACTATCAAATGAGTAAGGCTATAATGATTTAAAGTCAGAACAACTTAATGCCCAATACCAATTTAAACACTTAAAATATTTCTTTTTCGAAATATTTAGAATAGCTCACAATGCCTCACCAATACTTAAAAGAATAACACTATCACAGGTCCTGAGATTTGGGGCTTTCAGGTTGACGAGCTGAATTAGATTATGTCTGATATGCCTCCCTGCTCTAGAAGCCTTTAACTGTACATTTTATTTCTTCCAGGGAGGAATAACTCCAAACTATGGGAAACCATGAGGGTTTGTGAGATTTGATGTTGAACACAAATTAATTTTCAAAATGGTTCACAAGTGCCCCCTTGTGGCCAGTTCAGAGATGTTCTACAAAACAAAGCAAAACAACAGAAAAGAGGTTTGTGAATACATTTTTTATGCCAGAGTCTGTGCTACAGGGCAGTAATGAATTACACAATTAAAAGGATGGGGGAATTACTGTTTTTGCTTTTTCATTTTATTTTTCAAATGATAAGCTAAAAGAAACTCTAAAACATAGCAGAAGGTTTGGAAACTATTATAGTTGATTTGGGAGAGTGAGTGTTGATTTGAGCAGGCATTTATGTGCGGGAGAGTGGAAAGATGCACAGAGTGATAGCCAAGTAAAAGCAAAGAGACTAATGTCCTTGGAAGCCCTGAGAGCCTCTAGTCCTCAGAGGTTTTCGCAGCGCCTCTAAATATTTAGCGGTGTCGGGGAACACCCTTAGGATCCTTCTGTCATGCCAGAACCTGGATAAATAAACAGGCAGTCTGATAAATAGAAGCTGCATTAATATTCTGTCCTCTCAGCAGTCTCTAGTCTATGGGTCCCAAATCCACGACTTCCAAGATATTGTCATCAGCAACAGTAGAAAGTGTTTACAAAATCTAGAGCTGTTTTCTGATTCCACATATAAGGAGCTTCAAAGTTACTGCTCTGTTCTAACATATAAAAAGCTCAGAAGACTACTAAATCAACAACTACTCTGGGATCCATTAGACACATGAGGGCACAGGGTTAACTGCCCTAAGACTGGAGAGGAAGCCAGGCAATTCCAGGGAGTCACAGCTTACTGGAACAGACTCATGAGGGGAAAACACCTGGCGAGCTAGTGCTGGAGGAGGAGAAACCTGAACTATAACTGACGAAATGGTGGAAGCTCAGCACACACAATTCTGAGAGCTAAAAACAGCAGAGGGACCAGTCATGGCAGTGGGAAGGGCACAATATCTCCAGAAGTGCAACAAGATTCCCAGGGTAAGTATCAGAAAAATCTCTTAGGCTTCTGTCGGAGGAAGGAAGAAAAGGAATCAATCTGAAATATTAATACATCAGAGTCTTGTTGTTCAGTCACTAAGTTGTATCTGACTCTTTGTGTCTGACCTCATGGACTGCAACACACCAGATTTCCCTGTCCTTCACCGTCTCCTAGAGTGTGCCCAAACTCATGTCCATTGAGTCAGTGATGCCATCCAACCATCTCATCCTCTGTCTTTCCCTTCCCCTTTTGCCCTCAATCTTTCCCAGCATCAGGGTCTTTTCCAGTGAGTCGGTTCTTCGCGTACTTTGCCAAAGTATTGGAGCTTCAGCTTCCTTCCAATGAATATTCAGGACTGATTTCCTTTAGGATGGACTAGTTGGATCTCCATGCTGTCCAAGGGACTCCCAAGAGTCTTCTCCAATACCACAGTTCAAAAGCATCAATTCTTTGATGCTCAGCCTTCTTTATGGTCCAACTCTTACATCCATACATGACTACTGGAAAAACCTAACTTGGACTATACAGACCTTTGACAGCAAAGTGATATCTCAAGTTTTTAATATGCTTTCTGGATTGGTCATAGCTTTTCTTCCAAGGAGTAAGCATCTTTTAATTTCATGTCTGCAGTCTCCATCAGTCATGATTTTGGAACCCAAGAAAATAAAGTGTCACTGTTTTCATTGTTTCCCCATCTATTTGCCATGAAGTGATGGGACTGGATACCATGATCTTAGTCTTCTGAATGTTGAGTTTTAAGCCAGCTTTTTCACTCTCCTCTTTCACTTTCATCAAGAGGTTCTTTATTCTGCTTTGCTTTCTGCCACTAGGGTGGTGTCATCTGCATATCCGAAGTTATTGATATTCCTCCTGGCAATCTTGTTTCCAGCTTGTGATCATATTCCTTTAGATCTTATTTCTTTAGAACTTAGTGACATTGCTCTGAAGTATTCATACTATTTATCTATATTAAAAAGGAGGAACATAAAGCTCAGAGAGATTAAATCTTTTGTCTAAGGTATTAGATGGAAAAGTAAAAGAAGTGTGCTATCTAAGACATTTATTGAGACAATGATTTCTGATACACATGCGTTGTTGCTGAAATTAAGCTTCTATCACGTACTATGAAGAATAAGAGGAAGAAGCAACTCAATCCAGTAGGATATGCGTGGGCAGGAATTCACCAGTAGAAAAGGGTGTGGGGGAGTCATTCTAGGCAGCAAGAACAAAATAAGCAAAAACCCGGAGGTGTTAATAGACTGAATAGGCACTAACAGACTGTCTCCACAACTTGAGGGGCTTAAATATCAAAAATAGAAAAGCAACAGAAGCAGTCAACAATACCAACAACATAAGGCAAAAGTCCCTAGGTTTCTCACAAGAGATTGAAAAGTGAACCTGAAAGCTGCTCAGTCGTGTCCGACTCTTTGAGACCCCATGAACTATACAGTCCATGGAATTCTCCAGGCAAGAATACTGGAATGGGTAGCCTTTCCCTTCTCCAGGGGATCTTCCCAACCCAGGGATTGAACCCAGGCCTCCCACATTGCAGATGGACTCTTTACCAGCTGAGCCACAAGGGAAGCCCAAGAATACTGGAGTGGGTAGCCTATCCCTTCTCCAGTGGATCATCCCAACCCAGGAATCGAACCTGGGTCTCCTGCATTGCAGGAGGATTCTTTACCAACTGAGCTCAACCATAATTCATAAGGTTAGACATTTGTGCTATCCTTGTCCCTGCCTCCTATATGCAGCTGATGTGACCATCTTCCCTTGCGAGAACTCGGAGGGTCACTGGGGCAGAGTCCAACACCGCAGGACAGCAACTTCAAGACACTTTTCTCACAATAAGGAATAGTAAGGAAGCCTTGTAATGAAATGGGGAACATACACCGCTAGGCATTAGGAGGTCTTAGTTCAAGGGTGCTATTTCCTAGTGCAGTGAGCTGCCTGACAACAGCTTCTTTAAGTTTTTGGTTTCATGTATATAAAGTGAAATCAATAACAAAACACGTTTTGCCTAGTGTTCCATCTTTGGAATTGTTAAATACTGTGAATTAAAGAAAAACTCTAAATAATAAACTAAATTGGGAATATAACTATGGGCCCCCTTTATGCCGTGGAAAACATACAGAGAGAACTAAAAAACAGTGTCAAGAATGTAAATTTTCAATTAAGTAGAAGTCGGCTTAAAACTCAGTCCTGCTTTTTTAACAACAGGATATTTGACTATAAGAGTTTACTAACTTCTCTGACCTTACTTTCCTCATCTATAATAATTCTTTCTACATCACAGATTTACTATGAGAAATGAATTAAATGCAGTATATGAGCAAAGCATTGGACACATACTAGGTACATAACTTATGGTATGCAATATCATACGGACAGTAAGTAGGATAGTGGCTGTCACAGAATAAGTGTTAAAAAGTGTGGTAGAGAAGCTGAATATGAAAAAGATGAGGAGAAGGAGAAGGATTAGAAGGGGATAAAAAGGAATATCAGCAGTAGAGAAAGACACATTCTAAAGCAGGAACATGAAAATACTCTGCAGTTATTACAAGAGAGAGAGTAGAAATTTAAGCTGTGCATGTAGTTGTAGACATTAAGCCTAACTAAACTTTGGCTATTTTTATAGCAGCTTGGAGGATATGTCTGTGTGGCAACTGCTGACCATGGAGAGTTCCAAACCTATGTCTGTTATGATGTTTCTTTGGAGAGTCAGGTCTGACATCTTTTCCATGATCACCTACTCAGTGACTTTCTTTCTAGGCTTGGCTGGCAATGGCCTTGTCATCTGGTTCACCCCAGGTCCCCATGTTTTCATAATTCAAAGTGGCAGAGATATAACTAAATCTGAAGAACTAGAACTTTGAAATGGAGCCGAGTCAGAGTCCTGTCAACATTACTGTGATGCTGGGATGGGAATTAGTGGCCCCCAGGCTGGGCAAATGAGGTGCACTGATATGTATGAGAAAGTCTTCATGAGAGTGGGAATTGAGGCCAGACCTAGAGGAATGAGCAAACCCTAGGAACATACAAGTGGGTGAGGGCAGATGGTATGACAGACAAGCAAGTAAGGCAGAAAAAAGTTCCAGCTAGACTATCTCAACAAGCCTCCACGGAAATACCTCCAGAAACTCAAGTACTAATGGGACCCTACATTTAGTCAAATTTGTGCCAGAATGCCTGAACAACTAGAATAATCATATTTGGTAATCACAACACTAGCAGAGTTGATACTAGGGGGACTCTAATATGATAATCACCTCAGGTACGAAATTTTAGGGAGCACCAAAATAATCCAGCTTCAAGATAAATAATACCTTGATGCAATAATTTGTTACAAATCAAAATTAATACAAAAAAGTCCATAATGGGGACTTCCCTGGTGGTGAAGTGGTTAAGAATTTGCCTTTCAAATAGGGGAAAGTGAAAGTGAAGTCGCTCAGTCGTGTCCAACTCTTTGCGACCCCATGGGCTGTAGCCTACCATGCTCCTCTGTCCATGGGATTTTCCAGGCAAGAGTACTGCAGTGGGTTGCCATTTCCTTCTCCAGGGGATCTTCCCGACCCAGGGATCAAACCCAGGTCTCCCGCATTGTAGGCAGATGCTTTACCATCGGCACCACCAGGGAAGTCAGAGGACACAGGTTCAATCTCTCGTTGGGCAACTAAGCTTCCACATGCCACCAGGCACCTAAGCCTGGGCGCCGCCAACTGATACCTCCCATGACCCAGTGAAGACCTGTGTGCTGCAACTAAGCCCCACGGCAGCCAAATAAATAAATACATATTTTTTAAAAGTCCATAATGAACAAAATACAAAATTTTAGATGAAGACGGGATCAAACTTTGCACTTGATGTTTGACCTTACTCCCTTCACTCTGGCCCTGGTTCTAAACAATAGATTAGCGTTTATTATAAAAGAAAGAGAAAAATAAGCTCATGTGACTCTATATAGTAAATAAGAGCCAAGACTAATTAATTAAAAATATTTTTCAATAAGAGTTGAAAAATAAAAATATTATAAGAGATAACCAGCATTGAAAGGCCATGTGTATTTAAAATGTAAGAGACAGAATTTTAATGGTGACAAAATACATGCTTAATAATATCTTTTGCAAAAGAATCATCGGATAAAGCCAGTGCTGTAAGCCATGACACTGCACTGTGGCAAGCGCTGTGCCAGGGACCAGAGGCAGTGGTCCTTGCTATCAGTAACTCCCCATCTGGTATGCAGATGTCCAACTTTTTGAACACAGAGGGAGAGTAATAGTGGGAATGCCGAAGGGCTAAGGACACAGGGAAGGGGGCACTAAATTCCATCTGGGGAGGCAAGAAAGGTTTCACAGAAGAGGTGTATCTAGGCAAGATATAAAAATTCCCCCCCAATGTACATTGCAGCACTATTTACAATAGCCACACGGAAGCAACCTAAATGTCTATCAATAGATGAATGGGTAAAGAAGATGTGGTACATATATACAATGGAATATTATTCATCCATAAAAAGGAATTAAATTGGGTCATTTGTAGTGATGTGGGTGAACCTAGAGCCTGTCATAAAGAGTGAGGTAAGTCAAAAAGAGAAAAACAAATATCATATATTAACTCCCATATATGGAATCTAGAAAAATGATACTGATTAAACTATTTGCAGGGCAGGAATAGAGACAGAGATGGAGAGAACAGACTTGTGGACACAGTGGGGGAAGAAGAGGGGGACAGATTGAAAGAGTAGCTTGACATGTACACGCCACCATGTGCGAAATAGACAGCGAGTGGGAAGCTGTGACGTAGAACAAGGAGCCCAGCTCAGTGCTCTGTGAGGCTCTAGAGGGGCGGCATGGAGCAGCAGACAGGAGGGAGGCTCAAGGAGGGGATATATGTATACTTAGAGCTGATTCACTTTGTTGTGCAGCAGAAACGAATACAACATTGTAAAGTGATTATACTCCAATAAAAAATTCCATAGAAACTAAGTTTAAAAATGGGAAGAAGATGGACTCTTTATGAGAGAATTTATGAGAGATTTGAGATTGTTACAAATACTAAAATTTCTAAAATTATAGGAGTTCAAGATTTTGGTAGAGAATAAGAGAGAAAGAGAGCTAGTCAAGGATCAGATTTGATTTTCAAAAATTCATCATGTATACATGGTTTGGATATATGAATATATGTCTTATTTATCCTTTGAGCATTTATTTTTGTAATTAAGAGGAATATAAATAAACACTTTTATTACCTTTATTTCACACCCGAATGATGATATGCATCTCTTTTTCCCTCTACTTGTAGCAATATAACCTAGAAGTTTTTTCTAAATATGCAGCATTTCTCCATTATTCTTTTTTCAGTTGTATGTATTTCCAATATGATAATACATTGATGTTTAATTATTAAGGGCCAGATTTTGAATTTTGAATGTCTTAATAGGAAATTCACATAGTTTTCCTAGAGGAAATAAGGGGCAAGGATTTAGATGTAAATGGTATGATGAGAACCATGTTTGTAGAAAATTGACTCTAGCAACAATGTGACCTGCAGCGGGGTGGGGTGAATTTGTGCTGGTGGTTAGAGAAACCATAAGAATACACAGCACTATAGGAAAAATGTTCATGATTTCTATCTTAGTATTCCTCTGAGTCAGGAATTGGATGATTTGGGAATTGTGCACTCATGAGGCAGTCTGACGTAGAAAGAACTCAGGAAACAGGGCATATGCCTTTTAATCCCTACTCTGCTTCACAGTGGCTGGGTAAACTTTGCCAAGGCATTCTTTCTGAGCAGAGGGTTTTAAATGAAGTCTTCTGTGTTTGATGATCCCAAGTCTCCTTCCAGCTCTAACAGTCTACATATCTACAGTGGTACCTGCCTACCCTGACCCAGCACTCCTTCTGAATTGTTCCTTTGGGATCAAGAAGATTGGAGGTCTCTCAAAAGAGCGAGTGGTGTCTGAGAAGGCAGAGAGCCAAAAGCCACTGAAGCCTTGTGACAAGTAATTGCTGATTTCTAAGTTCCTATCAGCTTTTTTCTAGTTACTTCCTCCAAGATCAGCTGCCCTGCTCAAATCTTCCCCAGTGAGACTTGCTATTTCAGACAGCAAGGCTGACATGCCTATAGGATTTCTAGAAAAAAATTTTCCTAATTCAACAAGAGCAGCCAGGCTAGTCCCTAAACAATCACAGTTGCTCAGAATTCACCAACTACTCAAATTTCCTTGTGGCAATATATACATAACATAAAACTTATCATTTTTAAGTATATAGTTCAGTGGCATTAAGTACACATACACTGCTGGGTAAATATCATAACCATCCATTCCAGAACTTTTTAATCTTCCCAAATTGAAACTTGTTCCCACGAAGTAATTCCCCAATTGCTCGTCCCCCGACCCAGCCCATTGCAACCACTATGCTACTTCCTGACTCTATGAATTTGACTACTCTAAGTTCAGTTCACTTTAGTGACTCAGTCATGTTCAACTCTTTGCGACCCCATGGACTGCAGCACGCCAGGCTTCCCCGTCCATCACCACCCCCGGAATTTACTCAAACTCATGTTCAACAAGTCAGTAATGCCATCCAACCATCTCATCCTCTGTCAACCCCTTCTCCTCCTGCCTTCAATCTTTCCCAGCATCAGAGTCTTTTCAAATGAGTCAGTTCTTCACATCAGGTGACCAAAGCATTGGAGTTTCACATTCAGCTTCAGTCCTTCCAATGAATATTCAGGACTGATTTCCTTTAGGATGGACTGGTTAGATCTCCTTGCAGTCCAAGGGACTCTCAAGAGTCTTCTCCAGCACCACAGTTCAAAAGCCTCAATTGTTCAGTGCTCACCTTTCTTTATAGTCCAACTCTCACATCCATGCATGACTACTGGAAAAACCATAGCTTTGACTAGATGGACCTTTGTTGGTAAAGTAATACCTCGCTTCTTAATATGCTGTCTAGGTTGATCATGGCTTTTCTTCGAAGGAGCAAGTGTCTTTTAATTTCATGGCTGCAGTCACCATCTGCAGCGATTTTGGAGCCCCCCAAAATAAAGTTTCTCACTGTTTCTATTGTTTCCCCATCTACTTGTCATGAAGTGATGGGACCAGATGCCATGATCTTAGTTTTCTGAATGTTGAGTTTTAAGCCAAATTTTTAACTCTCCTCTTTCACTTTCATCAAGAGGCCCTTTAGTTCTTCTTTGCTTTCTGCCATAAGAGTGATGTCATCTGCGTATCTGAGTATCTGTGTATTTGATACTCTGCTGCTGCTGCTGCTAAGTCACCTCAGTCGTGTCCGACTCTGTGTGACCCCATAGACAGCAGCCCACCAGGCTGCCCCATCTCTGGGATTCTCCAGGCAAGAACACTGGAGTGGGTCGCCATTTCCTTCTCCAATGCATGAAAGTGAAAAGTGAAAGTAAAGTCGCTCAGTCGTGTCCGCCTCTTAGCGACCCCATGGACTGCAGCCTACCAGGCTCCTCCGTCCGTGGGATTTTCCAGGGAAGACTACTGGAGTGGGGTGATCTGACACTCTAGGTTCATGCAAATGGAAAATCATATGCAAATGGCAAATCATATGCAAATCTGACACTCTAGGTTCATGCAAATGGCAAATTCTATGATTCTATGCAAATCATAGAATACATATCCTTTTGTGACTGGTTTATTTCACTTAGCATAATGCCTTCAAGGTTCATTCATATTTTATCTATGAATTCTAATACATTAGAATTATTAGAATTTCCTTCCTCTTTAAGGCCAAATAATATTCTATTGAATATACACACTACCTTCTGCTTATTCGTTCACTTTTCAATGGACATTTAGGTTCTTTTCATCTTTTTGCTACTGTAAATAATGCTGCTATGATTCACAATACAAATATGTATTAGGTGTATGTACATCTGAGCCCTCACTTTCAGTTCTTTTTCTTTTATTAGAGTATAATTGCTTTACAATGTTGTGTTAGTTTCTGCTGTACAATGAAGTGAATCAGCCATATGTATACATAAACCAAGCTGGAATCAAGATAGCCAGGAGAAATATTAATAACATTAGGTGTGCAAATGACACCACCCTTATGGCAGAAAGGGAAGGGTAACTAAAGAGCTTCTTGATGAAGGTGAAAGAGGAGAGTGAAAAAGCTGGCTTAAAACTCAGCATTCAAAAAACTAAGATCATGGCATCCAGTCCCATCACTTCATGGCAAATATATGGAAAAACAATGGAAACAGTGACACACTCTATTTTCTTGGGCTCTGAAATCATGGCAGACAGTGACCACCGACATAAAATTAAAAGATGCTTGCTCCTTGGAAGAAAAGCTATGACAAACCTAGAAAGCATATTAAAAAAGCAGAGACATTATTTTGCTGACCAAAGTCCATATAGTCCAAGCTATGATTTTTCTAGTAGTCATGTACAGATGTAAGAGTTGGACCATAAAGAAGTTTGAGGGCCAAAGAATTGATGCTTTTGAACTGTGGTGTTGGAGAAGACTTGTGAGAGTCCCTTGGACCGCAAGGAGATCCTACCAGTAAATCCTAAAGGAAATCAATCCTGAATATTCACCAGAAAGACTGACACTGAAGCTGAAGCTCCAATACTTTGGCCATCTGATGCAGAGCCAACTCATTGGAAAATACTTTGATGCTGGAAAAGATTGAGGGCAGGTGGAGAAAGGGGCGCCAGAGGATGAAATGGTTGGATAGCATCATGGACTCAATGGACATGAGTTTGAGCAAACTCTGGGAGATAGTGAAGGACAAGGAAGCCTGGTGTGCTTCAACTCATGAGGTTCCAAAGAGTCAGACACAACTGAGTGATTAAACAACAATACATATATCCCCTCCCTCTTGAGCCTCTTTCCTACCCCTCATCCCACCCATCTAGGTTACCACAGAGCACTGAGCCGAGCTTCCTGTGCCTTCTTTTGAGTATTACCCAGAAGTAAAATTGTTGTATCATATAGTAATTTTAGGCTAAATTATTTTGAAGAGACTTCACACTGTCTTCCACAGAGCCTGCACCCTTTTACACTTCCATCAGTAATGAGCAAGGGTACCAATCCTTGCACATCCTGGCCAATACTTGTTATTTTATTCCTTTTAAAAAAAAAAAAAATAGCCCTCCCAGTAGGTGTGAAGTCTGAATTTCCTTTTTATCTCTAACTTGTATTCAACACCTCTATTAATAGAACAGAGTAGATGCTCTCAAAGGCCAACACCATCATCACCATCCTCATAATCAGTATCATGGATTAGGTTTTATAGATTACAAAGTACTTTTTGTAAACTATAAAGCATATATATTTGAAACAAATACATAATTTCATGTAAATCCACAAAATATAGGAATTTGGCAAGTATTAATATTTCTATTACACAGAAAAATTTACAGGTTTTAGTTTATTTGAAATGGTCCCAATGTCATGCCATGAGCTGTTAATTAGGATTAGAATCCAGATCATCTGCATCTTACTCTAAATCTTCCCCTGCTACCCACTGAGCCAAACTCAGGGCTCATCATGTGGCTGTTTGATCATCCTCAAATGTGTGAGCTACATAGCTGTAGGTGTTTGATCAGATCTGTCAAATCACAATGATATTCAAGGAGGTACCCACGGCCCTGATCCAGCCTTGTAAATGATTGGATTTATTCCCAACCTCTTCCAGGAAAATCAAAACATTATGAGGTTCCAGATAACTATGAAGATAAATACAATTACATTCTCCTGTCACCTGGTCCCTTGTATCAATAAGCATTGATACAACTGCTTATCAATGAGAGACTCAGATAAAGTCACTTGTATACAACAGCGATTCTGAAAGTATACCTCAGATTAATATCAAGGGCCTCTCCTAGAAACCTGTCAACCAATTCTCTGACTCGCTGTTAAACCCACTGCATTAGAAACTTTGGGGCTATAGCCCAACAACGTGCAGTTTAACAAGCCCTCCAAGGAATTCTGATGTATGTCAGACTTTGAGACAAAGTCTGATGTATGTCAAAATTCTGAGGTATGTCAAAGTTTGAGAACCTCTGATATAGAAGAGAGAACACTTGTCTTAAGATCAAATAGACCATAATGCTAGACAACTCTTGTTAATAATGATGGCTTGGGGCCTGATACTTCATTTTTGCTGCTTTTTATTCTCTAAAATGGGGAAAGTAGAGCCTTGCTGTATTGGTGAGTATTACACGAATAATGTGGGTTACATGAGGACATTTTGTACTTAAATATCTTTTTTTTTTTTTGCTAAGTCACGTCAGTCGTGTCCAACTCTGTGTGATCCCATCGACTGCAGCCTACCAGGCTCCTCCATCCATGGGATTCTCCAGGCAAGAGTACTGGAGTGGGGTGCCATTGCCTTCTCTGTAAATATCTTTAAGGCAATGTAAGGGTTATGATTCCGCTGGATAGGCTGACTCTCAGGATGCCTTCCTTGCTGACAGAAGGAAGCTGCCTCTCCCATAGCCCCTATTTGCCAGATAGCCATGAAGTTTACCACAAGGCCCAAATACAGAGGCTCTAATGGGTTTATCCAGGGACCAAGCACCTAGCTCCAAAGGAGAAAGCTACAAGCTGGATTGAGGATTATGAGCTATGGTATAGCCTGGTATGCTGTAGAAGGCAATGGCAACCCACTCCAGTACTCTTGCCTGGAGAATCTCATGGACAGAGGAGCCTGGTAGGCTGCAGTCCATGGGGTCACAAAGAGTCGGACACTACTGAGCAACTTCACTTTCACTTTTCACTTTCATGCGTTGGAGAAGGAAATGGCAACCCACTCCAGTGTTCTTGCCTGGAGAATCCCAGGGATGGGGGAGCCTGGTGGGCTGCCGTCTCTGGGGTCGCACAGAGTCGGACACGACTGAAGCGACTTAGCAGCAGCAGCAGCAGCAGCATAGCCTGGTATGTACACAAACACACACACACACACTGAGCTAGGTCAGAATTTGCATTTTAGAAACAAAAAGTGTTAATGCAGGAAAACGAAGTAGGAGATGGTAGACGCTGAAGCCTAAAGACTGCTTTGAGTCAAGAGGGGTCATGGCAAGGTGAAATCATAAGGAAGCAGAAACTTTGAGAAAGTAAAAGATAGAGAAGTTGCTATCGAGAGAGAATAGAGCAGAGAGGAAGCAAGAATTACCTTAAAGGATGGCAACCTGTGACCCACAAGAGGGGAAAGAGAATCTGACCCCTAAAGCAATTGCAGCTTCTGATAGCTTTCTAGCATCAATTTGAATCTCTTCTAATGAATGACCTTTTCTCTTGAGTGGGTCCCTGTTCCTTTAAAGCCAAAATGCTCAACTCAGCACATTTTCTTTATTACCACACTTAGACTGTAGAAAGAAGATCCAGCCTGGCAGGAGGGTAGGAGAGCGTAACTGGATATGACAACCTAGTTACATGATGGGCTATCACAAAGAAAAATAGGGGAATTGGATCATATGTCTCCAAAAGCCTGTGTCAGAACAAATACATAGAAGCTATATGACCCACGAGGGCTTAAGAAGGAAGTCTTTTCTAACAACAAAATTTCCTTTTATACTGCTTTTTTCCTTTTTTATTCTTATTGCTTATTGATTATTTTCATTAACAACTGAGTATATATATTTGTATACTGTTCACTCTATTTCTTACTCTTTTCACTCCTATGTATTTTATTGGAGTGTAATTGATTTACAATGTTGTGTTAGTTTCTGTTATACAAAGAAGTAAATCAGTCATATGTATACATATATCTCCTCCCTTTTGGACCCCCTCCAATCCCATCCCTCTAGGTCATCACAGAGCACCAAACTGGGCTCTCTGGGTTATACCGTAACTTCCTGCTTGCTACCTATTTTACACATGGCAGTATATATGTCGACCCTAATCTCCCAGTCCATCCCACTGTCCCCTTTCCCCCACTTCCACATGTCCATTCTCTACATCTGCATCTCTATTCCTTCCCTGCAAATAGGTTCATCTTTACCATTTTTCTATACTCCACATATATGCATTAATATGCAATATTTATTCTTTTCTTTCTGACTTACTTTACTACCTATGACAGACTCCAGATCCATCCACATCTCTACAAATGACCAAATTTCATTCCTTTTTGTGGCTGAATAATTGTGTATGTGTACCACATCGTCTTTATCCACTTATCTGTCAACAGACATTTGGTTGTTTCCACGTCCTGGTTATTGTAAATAGTGCTGCAATGAACATTGGGGTACATGTGTCTTTTTGAATTATGGTTTTTCAGGGTATATGCTTTTCTTTTACCAAAGTTTATCATGAGCATGTTTCACAGTTTAAAATTAAAACCTATTTTTTAAAATGTTTTTAAACATTGGGTCTTTCCTGTGAACTTTAGAAAAAAAAAATGTCCTTTGGTAAACAATGTATTAGGGCTTTCCAAGTGGTGCAATGGTAGAGAATCTGCCCACAGTGCAGGAGACATAGGAGAACTGGGTTCAATCCTTGAGTTAGAAAGGTTCCCTGGAGTAGGAAATGGCAACCCATTCCAGTATTCTTGCCTGGAAAATTCCATGGACAGAGGAGCCTGGTGGGCTACAGTCCATGGGATCGCAAAGAGTCAGAAACAACTGAGTGACACACATTGTATTAGCAGTCAGTGTTTGTTAAAAGTCTTAATGTACAGTTCACCAGATGACTTACAGGATTTTAAGATTCTTAATTGCCACAGTCTCTGTCTGAACTGAATGGACAATGTAGTGTTTCATAACTTCCTTGAGTGCTCAAATTCCAACCTGCAACTCAACATACTGTTCTTCGGCAATTTCCTCTTTGCTACTGCTACTGCTGCTAAGTCGCTTCAGTCGTGTCCAACTCTGTGTGACCCCATAGACAGCAGCCCATCAGGCTCCACCGTCCTTGGGATTCTCCAGGCAAGAACACTGGAGTGGGTTGCTATTTCCTTCTCCAATGCATGAAAGTGAAAAGTGAACATGAAGCCACTCAGTCGTGTCCGACTCTTAGCGACCCCATGGACTGCAGCCTACCGGGCTCTTCCATCCATGGGATTTTCCGGGCAAGAGTACTGGAGTGGCGTGCCATTGCGTTCTCTGAATTTCCTCTTTAATCCCTTCTAATACAAAAAAGGAATGACTTGCTCACATGTTTAAGGCATAACCTACTTTCCAGAGGCACACAAATATTTCTTCTGCACCAGCTTCTTTAATGGAGTATGTAGGTGTAGAAGAGGGTTTCTAATGTGTGTAAAAACATGATGTGGATTCACTAGGATCTGCTTTTAGCTGCCACTCCTGACAGTGTGGCCTCTAGCATGGCAAGAAGGATTCTTAACCCACATAAACTTAGATTTCTTGTCTGTTAAATGTCTGTTAAACAGGCCCTAGTGTGTTTTAAAATATCAAAGGAGTTTAGGGAACATGGCATAGTTCTTGGTATGCAATGAGTTCTTTTCATTATGTATATCTTTTTATTATTTATCATAGATTTTTATTGCTACTGGTGCTTTCATTAATAATTATTGGTTTTGCTATTATTATTGAGTAAAGAAGAGTTACTTTTGGCTTCGAAAGAATTGCCAGTAATGCAAGTTGCCTTTTCAGTCCTTCTACCTACCAAACACACCTATGGAGGCAGACATTTTTAAACTCATTACATGTGATGATTAAATTTTGATAATACCTGAGTCAGCACTTTACCAGCCTCAGAGACCACCAGTGCCTGAGCACCATTCTCCCCTCAACTCTGATAAAGCCCAAATTTAGGGGAGAAGCTAATTAAGAACCAAGGTTAAACACATATAAAGAAACTCCAAAACCTTTCAAGTCTTACATTTCAACAAGGATTTACTGTATAGCACAGGGAACTCTACTCAATACTCTATAATAACCTATATGGGAAAAGAATCTGAAAAAGAGTAGAGATGTGTATAAATAAGACACCTTGCTGTACACCTGAAACTAACACAATACTGTATATCAATTATACTCCAATATAAAATAATTTTTTAATGCAAAAATTTTTTTATTTTTACATTTCTAGGTACATCCTTTCCTCTGCATGTTTCCACAGTTCACAAGGGAAATATTCTGTTGGAAAGAGTCTAAAGCCCCAGAACTTCCCTGGTGGTACAGTGGTTAAGAATACATCTTCCAATTCAGGGGACATGGGTTCAATTCCTGGTTGGGGAACTAAAACCCCACATGATGCAGGGCAACTAAGGTCATATGCTACAATTAGAGAAAGCCTGTGCTTCTCAGTGAAGAGCCCGTGCACTGCAATGAAGATTATATGCAGCCAAAACAAAATAAACAAACAAAATCAGTGGTTAAGGAAACTTATGACTTAATCCGATGTCCCATTCCTCTGTAAAATTATTTTTGTCCTGTGGCCACCCATCCCCTCTCAATATCTCAGGCGGTTCACTATATGTTTGGACAATACTAACTAATGACAAGAAATTTTAAATATTTGCCTAATAATCTGTGTTCTTTTGGAGAAGGAAATGGCAACCCACTCCAGTGTTCTTGCCTGGAGAATCCCAGGGACGGGGGAGCCTGGTGGGCTGCTGTCTCTGGGGTCTCACAGAGTCAGACACGACTGAAGCGACTTAGCAGCAGCAGCAGCAGCTGTGTTCTTTTACTTATTGCTTCTGTTTCTACCTTCGGGTGCCATAAAGAAAAATGGTTTCCCATTTTACTCAACAACACTTCAGATATATCTTATATCCTTTCATATCTTTCCTTCATATCATATATTTTAAGTTCCTAGAGAAGGAAATGGCAACCCACTTCAGTATTCTTGCCTGGGAAATCCCATGGACAGAGGAGCCTGGTGAGCTACAGTCTTGGGATCACAAGAGTCAGACATGACTTAGAGACTAAACCACCATCAGCATCATGTCTTAAGTTATTACTTATTATTCAATTCATTCAGAAGAGAAATTTTACTTATTACCCTACCAGAAGCTGTACTTGGCACTAGGGGAATACAACAGGAAAGAAAATGATGCAGTCCTTAACCTTTTGATACTTATGTTACCATTAAGTGTTTTTTCCAGGTCAAAATTTCTCCTAACAGCTTTTTTTTCAACTGAATAGTGAAAAGCTAACAACGCAACTAAAAAATGGGCAAAGTATCTGAGTAGACATTGTTCCCAAGAAGACATCCAGATGATCAACAGTTGCATGAAAAGGTTCTCAACATTAATAATCATCAGGGAAATGCAAACAAAATCACAATGAGATATGACCTCATACTCGTTAGAATGGCTGTGATCAAAAGGACAAGAGATAACAAGTGTTGGCAAGGACAGGGAAATAAGAGAAGTCTGGTGACTGGTTGGTGGGAATGTAAATTGGTGCAGCCACTATGGAGAACAGTATGGAGATTTTTCAAAAATTTAAAAATAGAACCACCATATGATCCAGCAATCCCACTTCTGGATATATATCCAAAGGAAATGAAAAATTGAATCTTGAGGAGATGTCTATATACCCAAGTTAAATTCCATGTCATTCACAATAGCCAAGACATGGAAACAACCTAAGCACCCATCAATAATAAATGAACGGATATTATCCATGGATAAATAATGGATAGATATTATTCAGCCATGAGCAAGAAGGAAATTCTGCCATTTGTGACAACATAGACAGAAATGATGGAAGTTTACTGAACATCTAGATCATTACCAAACAAAATAAGATACTGAAACATTACTGAAAATAGGCTTCTTTTGACAGGAAAACTAAAAATTTCTAGGACTATTAATAATAAATATGTTTGGTGCCACAATGAGACATTTTCTATAAAAAAGCACACGTTTGTAGAAACTATAGATAGTATTTATAAGATTGTCATTCTACAAAATGCTAATACAAAGGGTAGTTTATAGTTGTTTACTTCTTGGTTTTTATTAGAAGTTAAGATTTTTAAAGGTTAAGAATTCTAATTAAAATATGAAATTAAAACTACTAAAAATAGGGAAACATCATTGTATGCAAAAGAAAGAAGGTATAAGGAATAGAAGTGCATTTGTTAAGGGAAGATAATAATTTTATACTAAAAAGAGGTTAAAAGAGAGAAAAGGAAGGACTCTGAAGGTGAAGAGAGAATCTGTAGAAGTTTTGTGGAAAAGAAACCCAGAGATAGGAGTTTTACATGTGATCAGAACTGGCATAGCTGGGAATGAATTTTAATATTAAAGGTAAGGTGGTACAAAATTAGAATTTGGTTTTCTCTCTGTTAAGAGGACAAAGTATTCTTGGACTACTGGGTTTTTTTTTTTACTTTTTATTGACGTACAGTTGATTTACAATGTTGTCTTAGTGATCCGCTTTTGAGAACAGGTTATAAAATCTGTTTATCTTTTAGGTAATCTTTTGCAACTCTCTGTATGTGCCTTTGAAATCTTTTATTGTCACTAGGCTGAATGAATATGTATTGTTTCACAGTGACCTATGATCCTGTTTGATCAAGTGTTTTATAACCATTTGATATCTGATAAATATCCTTAAATCAAATAAATTAAGTTCTTTTGACCTGTAGCTAACTTTGGCATGCTTCAGAAGGCCCTGGAACATCCCAGACAGATATTAACCTAATTAGGCTTATTTAATATGTTAAATTACATGAGAAACATTGTCAAATCAGTAATATAAATGTCCTAGAAACTATATGGAATTTCTAATAATTGAATATATACTGGTATAATGTTATCAATCATAATTCTAGTTAATATTTCAATAATGTATGTTACTAAAATAACCAAAAGTCTTTGACAATTACATTGTAATCAGGCTTTTAACTGTGACTTTTTGAGTCTCATATCAATTGTAGACAGTTATTCTTTCATTATGATGCTTTTACAAAAAAACCCTCATCTTTAAGAAGAACCATAGAAAGAACTTTTTGACAAGCACAGGTTTCTGATAACTTTCAGATCATACCAATGAACTGAGTAATAAAGAATTCTAATAAAAAACCTGATGACTTCATAAAACTGTTAACAGAAGATCAAGATCAACAAGAATTAGTTACATAGGGCCAAATGATAATTTTTATGACTTTTTTCTTAAAATATTACTGGCTTTAATATTTGTTTTCCAGATACAAGGAAATCTTTCTCCTTAAGCTAATTATGGTTTATAGCAATTTGATAAATTATATCTCTGTGAGCAGAACTAAAACATTTATCTTTTCTCTCTGATTCCTCCAGAATCTAGAAATTCTTAGTGAGATTCTTATTTTCATGACAATATAATTATTTGCATAAGTTTAATGAGAATCTGTTTTTCTTGTAACAGGGCATAATTAGAAATTCTGGTCATATTACCATGACTTTGACTGGAATATCATTTTTGACAATGCACATAGAATCAGATAAGACCAGAAAGCTTTAAAGAACCAAGGTGGACTTTATGTGTTTTAGTTGCTCAGTCATGTCTGACTCTTTGTGACCCACCAGGCTCCTCTGACCATGAGATTCTCCAGGCAAGAATACTGGAATGGGTTGCCATTCCCTTCTTCAGGGGATCTTCCCTACCTAGGGCTCGAACCCAGGTCTCCTGCATTGCAGTTGTACTCTACTGCCTAAACTTTATGAAGCCATAAAGGCCCTTGGAAAAACAACCTGGTACCTTGCTTACAGGGTTCCCAGAACCTGAGTGATAAATTATGTAATGATTGAAGTAAATAATGAAGGTCACTTTCTGGCAAGTACAGAAACCTCAAAATAGTTTGAGAACCCCAAGAAGAGATGAACTGATCACAAATCTGTGGATATTGTAGGTGAAATCTGATGACAAGTCCTTGATATGCTTCTCCATACCTTGAGAGATCTTTTAAAAGTTCAGTCTGAAATATCTTATGAAAAGTTCCAGCAAAGTCAATTTAAAAGAGCCTATATTGAGACTTCCATCACAGTCCAGTGGTTAAGACTCTGTCAAAAACAAAACAAAAAGCAAAACACAAACAAAAATAAATAAAAGAGCCTATATGATCACTTACACTTACATATATCATCAGGCCAAGTTTATTAAAAGCTAGAATTATTTTGCAAACAAATGAGTCTTTAATTGGCTATATTTGGTAGAAATGATGGTGGTAATTTAAGAGAGAAAAATTTTACATTTTGTATTTATTCTAAGCTTCACTTTCTATTAATAGATGGGTCCTTGTTACTATGTTGCATTATTACAAAGCTTAATTAAAATTTTAAAAGATACCCTAAGCTTCTTCCTAAAGCTTATCACACTAATATATTTTTGAATGAAGATCAGATGCTCCATGACCTGAAACCAGGAGATTACGTGCACTGGAAAAAGCATCACTTAAAGGACTGTCTTCCAACTATTAACAGACAGTTGACTCCTTATCAGGTACTCTTAACTAGCTCATGAGTAACAAAACTGAAGGGAATTAACTCACAAATTCATATTCTTCACTTAAAAAGGACTCCTACATTGGACTGCTCTATGGAGAGAACTGCTGATCTTGAACTCATCTTAATACTCAGAGGAGAAATGACATCAACATCAGCATGAGAAGAAGATGATATTAGAAGGAGACAGCTATCCCAAGATGCCAGACATGACCAGTAATTATTCAGAATGTTTTCTTTATTTCATGGACTTCTGCATATGAATAAAAATGTTTTTCTATCATGAATATAATCCCATGCAAATTTGAGAAATCAATTCAAATGTCAGGTTTGTAGTTAATTACTTACATCCAGTACTTCTGGTTTACCCTGGTGGATTTTTTTTTATTGACAAAGCTCTGATTGGATGACCCTTAGAAAATTTATTTTAGAAGAAAGAAATTGTAGTTTTGTTCAGGCTGCTATTGATATTGCTAAATGGGATTCCCTCATTTGTCCAATCAACCATACTTGCTCTAACCCTGTCCATAAATAATAATTTTCTTTCAAGTTATTCAAGCTCAATCAGAGCAACCAGCTAATTTCAGTCAAAGAGTATAACTAACCAATTATCAGGAGGGACCCACCCTCAGTTATGGGATGGATTTATATGGCTAACATCAAGCTATAGTCAGTTAAGTTTAAGGTTCCCCTATGTTGGGAACAATTCAATCATACTGAGATACCCAGCATAATAAAACTAGAAAACTAGGCTATGTGCCTTATGAAAAATGCCAACATGTTTCCCCTAAAGAGAGAGACTGATATGGAACAAACTGGGTCCGGCAACCAGAAATATACTAGGTCACACCTAATGGAACTCACAGAGAAGGCAATGGCACCCCGCTCCAGTACTCCTGCCTGGAAAATCCCAAGGACGGAGGAGCCTGGTAAGGCTGCAGTCCATGGGGTCGTTTAAGAGTTGGACACGACTGAGCGACTTCACTTTCACTTTTCACTTTCATGCATTGGAGAAGGAAATGGCAACCCACTCCAGTGTTCTTGCCTGGAGAATCCCAGGGACGGGGGAACCTGGTGGGCTGCCGTCTCTGGGGTCGCACAGAGTCGGACACGACTGAAGCGACTTAGCAGCAGCAATAGCAGCAATGGAACTCAATGGCTTTCAGCATCAATCTGTGGCCCTAGCTTCCTCCAAGATGGAAAGGAAAATATACCCTAGGATTCCTTTTGTCTCAAGGCCACAAGAGTGCCAATTTAGATATAACTCTGGTGTAGTGGTAAAGAATCTGCTTGCCAGTGCAGAGGACACAGGAGATGTGGGTTAGATCCCTAGGTTGGGAAGATCCCCTGGAGAAGGGAATGGCTAACCACTCCAGTATTCTTGCCTGGAGAATGCCATGGACAGAGGAGACTGGTGGGCTACAGTCCATGGGGTCACAAAGAGTCAGACACGACTGAAGTGACTGAATACATACTGGGAAATATACCATTAAGTAATACCATTGATATGGCCATTTAGCACCTGTTTTTGTGCCTTCAGTAAGATTGGAAGATGTAATTGCCCACATTGAAGCCTTTATAAAATTCACCCAACAGGCCTTAAATAGTGATCAGGCTATCAGCCTACTGAATTCTGAGGTCACTTTGACTATAAAAGTGGTCTTACAAGATCATACAGCCCTCAATATCCTTCTAGCATCTCAATGAGACATCTGCACCATAATTCAAACTGAATGCTGTGTTTTTATATCAGATGAATCTTCTAATATAAAACATTTTATGACCCATATGAAAAATCAGATTTCTGCTTTAAGTGATCCACTTCCTAATATTGGTCATCTTCTAAAAAATTTGTTTAATTCTGGAAGCTCATGGCTTAAATCCCTACTTATGACCTTATTAATGCTATTAGCTATATTACTCATAATCCTATCTATTTTATGATTGTCATTTTTTTGCATGTGTTAACTAAGACTCTGACAAAATTAATGATCACTAAATATCTTAAGGCAATTGATCACATATATAGCTCTGCTACTGCTACTGCTAAGTCGATTCAGTCGTGTCCGACTTTGTTCGACCCCATAGACGGCAGCTCACCAGGCTCCCCCGTCCCTGGGATTCTCCAGGCAAGAACACTGGAGTGGGTTGCCATTTCCTTCTCCAATGCATGAAAGTGAAAAGTGAAAGTGAAATCTCTCAGTCGTGTCTGACTCTTTGCAACCCCATGGACTGCAGCCCTCCAGGCTCCTCCCTCCATGGGATTTTCCAGGCAAGAGTACTGGAGTGGGGTGCTATTGCCTTCTCCGATATATAGCTCTACGTAAAATTAATTGTACTGGGGACTTCCCCGGGCAGTAGAGTGGTTAAGATTCTGTGCTTCTACTGCAGGAAGAAGTTCAATCTCTGGTTAGGAAACTAAGATTCCACACGCCATGTAGTGCAGTGAAAAAGAAAAAGAAAAGAAATTCTATGATGTACCTCTAGATATAGGAAGAAGCAATAAGGAAAACATTTTCTGGATCATATAAACTAGTAAGACATATGATTTTTCCAGTGGTCATGTATGGATGTGAGAGTTGGACTATAAAGAAAACTGAGGGCCCAAGAATTGATGCTTTTAACTGTGGTGTTGGAGAAGACTCTTGAGAGTCCCTTCGACTGCAAGGAGATCCAACCAGTCCATCCTAAAGGAGACCAGTCCTGGGTGTTCATTGAAAGGACTGATGCTGAAGCTGAAACTCCAATACTTTGGACACCTGATGCAAAGAGCTGACTCATTGGAAAAGACTCTGATGCTGGGAAAGATTGAGGGCAGGGGGAGAAGGAACAACAGAGAATGAGACGGTTGGATGGCATCACCGACTCAATGCATGGGTTTGGGTGGACTCCGGGAGTTGGTGATGAACAGGGAGGCCTGGTGTGCTGTGGTTCATGGGGTCACAAAGAGTCAGACATGACTGAACAACTGAACTGAAGACATATGATCTAGAGAATTTACAAGTTATTAACAAAGCCTAATCTAGATACAGGGGCTTTCCCAATGGCTCAGCAGGTAAAGAACCCTCCTGCAATGCAGGAGGCACAGGAGATGCAGGTTCAATCCCTGGAGAAGGAAAAGGCAACCCACTCCAGTATTCTTGCCTGAGAAATCCCATGAACAGAGAAGCATGGTAGGCTATGGTCCGTGGGGTCACAAAGAGTTGGATATGACTGAGCATCTGAACACACACACACAATCTAGATATAGTACATGAATAGCCTATTGACAAAATCATCACCTGAACTAGGAATGAGCCTTCAGAGTGAAAGTTGTTCAGTTGTGTCTGACTTTTTACGATCCCATGGACTGTAGCCTGCCAGTCTCCTCTGTTCATGGGATTCTCCAAGCAAGAATACTGGAGTGGGTAGCTGTTCCCTTCTCCAGGGGATCCTCCCGACCTAGGGATCGAACCCAGGTTTCCTGCAGGCAGATTCTTTATCATATTGTGGAACAAACCAATCATAAAATGTCGACCAAACCTTAGTAGAATTTATGACCAAAAGATAACAAGCTCTAAACAAAAAGAACAAAGAATGTCCTCATCATCTCCTTATACAAAGGGGTTTTTCATAACCCACTGCACTCACCGATCAACACTGATTGCACTCTGAGGGGAATTCAGGATGAAAAAACAGGAAGCTTTCTGTGCTTTGGATACAGGGCCCCTAGATACTTAAGATGCATAGCTAAGAAAGAATTTCAATGACCTCAGATTGTTACATCTTACCGGACATAGAAAGGGACTAAAACCATTAACTGGAGATGTCTGTTTTAATGATTAATAGTAATCCTTTAATGTTCAACTACATTTTTTCCAGCAAAAACTGCTATGTTTCCTAGTTCCTCCCTTACCTCTTTAGAACAGTTCCTCAGAGCTATCTAAGAGCCTGTCTTCCAGGCTATATTTCTCAGTAAGACCCCTGAATGAAACTGAAACTCACAATCTCACATAGTGCTTTTTTATTTCAGTCAACACTCTCCTATTTAAATACCTTTAATATATCCACATTAAAACACAAACTTTTGACCAGATAGCCAAGTAATATCCTTTCAAATCTGGGCTCTAGGATTTTGTTTTAGTTTTTACTAAAGGATTGTATATGTTCCATTTAAGCAGCAAAACTTGGTGAAAGGTGTGTCTCATTCATTTTCACATTCTCTCCATACTCAGTAGATGTTCAAATGAGGGAAAAGCAAATGTTTGGTAAAGAAATACTTACTGGAACATGCAGAGACAAAGGGACACAAAGAAATTTTAACAAAGACTTTGCTAGGTTCCTCCTCATTTACACACATAATTCCTAGCATAGTTACCTATGGTGAGAGCTCCCTTGCTGAAACAGATCCTCCATCTATATCCTTTAGGCAGTTATCGGAGAGATCAAAGTGTCTTCCTGAGTCTTTTGAGCCTTGAAAATAATCAGCCTAAATTAACTCTCATGTTAAAGAGACACAGTTTGGGGGAGCATATTTTGCTCCCATTAGTTCAGTTCAGTTCAGTCGCTCAGTCGTGTCCAACTCTTTGCGACCCCATGAATCACAGCACGCCAGGCCTTCCTGTCCATCACCAACTCCCGGAGTTCACTCAGGCTCACATCCATTGAGTCAGTGGTGCCATCCAGCTATCTCATCCTCTGTCATCCCCTTCTCTTCCTGCCCCCAACCCCTCCCAGCATCAGAGTCTTTTCCCATGAGTCAACTCTTCACATGAGGTGGCCAAAGTACTGGAGTTTCAGCCTTAGCATCATTCCTTCCAAAGAAATCCCAGGGCTGATCTCCTTCAGAATGGACTGGTTGGATCTCCTTGCAGTCCAAGGGATTATCAAGAGTCTTCTCCAACACCACAGTTCAAAAGCATCAATTCTTCGGCGCTCAGCCTTCTTCACAGTCCAACTCTCACATCCATACATGACCACAGGAAAAACCATAGCCTTGACTAGATGGACCTTTGTTGGCAAAGTAATGTCTCTGCTTTTGAATATGCTATCTAGGTTGGTCATAACTTTCCTTCCAAGGAGTAAGCGTCTTTTAATTTCATGGCTGCAGTCACCATCTGCAGTGATCTTGGAGCCCAGAAAAATAAAGTCTGACACTGTTTCCACTGCTTCCCCATCTATTTCCCATGAAGTGATGGGACCGGATGCCATGATCTTCGTTTTCTGAATGTTGAGCTTTAAGCCAACTTTTTCACTCTCCACTTTCACTTTCATCAAGAGGCTTTTTAGTTCCTCTTCACTTTCTGCCATAAGGGAGGTGTCATCTGCATATCTGAGGTTATTGATATTTCTCTTGATTCCAGCTTATGCTTCTTCCAGCCCAGCATTTCTCATGATGTACTCTGCATATAAGTTAAATAAGCAGGGTGACAATATACAGCTTTGACATACTCCTTTCCCTATTTGGAACCAGTCTGTTGTTCCATGTCCAGTTCTAACTGTTGATTCCTGACCTGCATACAGGTTTCTCAAGAGGCAGGTCAGGTGGTCTGGCATTCCCATCTCTTGAAGAATTTTCCACAGTTTATTGTGATCCATACACACACTATTAAATATTTGTTTGATTTTCTCCTGAAAATCTCTCCTACATGCTATTAAATATCTGTTTGATTTTCTCCTGTAACTTAATTCTCAGACAGGAAGAAGAATTCAAAAGGGCAGAAGTATACACAAACTTATTTACAAAGCAGAAATAGAGACACAGATGTAGAGAACAAATGTATGGAGACCAAGGGGGAAAGGAGGATACGGGATGAATTGGGAGATTGGAATTGACATATATACACTATTGATGCTGTGTATAAAATAAATAACTAATAAGAACCTACTGTATAGCACAGAGAACTCTACTCAATGCTTTGCGTGACCTGAATAGGAAGGAAATCCAAACGAGGGGATATATGTGTACATATAGCTGATTGACTTTGCTATATGGTAAAAACTAGCACAACAGTGTAAAGCAACTATATTCCAATAAAAAAAATTTTTAATAAAAAATGGTAGAGGCAAAATTTTTACCTCCTCCAAAAAAAAGCTTTCTTTTGAATAAGGTTAAGGACTCTGTACAGTTCCTATTGACCCATATCACACTCTGAATATGGATGTGCACTTTTCATAACAGTAAAAGAAGCTGTTTTTTTGACAAGAGGCTAGTCAAATTTTCCTGTGTAACCAGAGCCTGGTAATACAAGGCATTACTAATAAAAGTTTGAGAAAGGGTAGGTGCAATACCTGTCAAGTTTTGTCAAACAACACACTCAAATGGTCACATCCCAGGCAGCCTTAATAATAAGATTGAACTGAAGTTTCCTCCTTCCTCTGTTAATCCAAATCTTAAGTGCCTTTCAAGGCTTACCTCAAAAACTTTTTTAATGATGTCTCAAAAAAAAAAAAAAGAAACTCTGGCAAGTATTAATTTCTACACTGTGCTGATCATTCATACGAGCTAATAGCTATCTTATTCAACACAGTTCTTCATTTTCTTCTAACATATCATTTCTGGGTCTAAGTCTTATATGACTTTATCTACCCTGAGGACCCATGAATATGGTTTCATAGCAAGTGATTTGTATATTTTCCAACATAACGACTGAGTCCATGTTTGATTTCAATATGAACACTGCAACGACCAGTTTTGTGCACACTGACATCTCACCTTAGAACAGAATTGTGCCTCTCGGTCTTTTGGCCTCAGAATCTTTTCCTTCCTCTAAGGAGCTTAAAAGCCAAGACAGGAAAGTCCCCTCGTCTGGAACCAACTCTTTAGCAATGGGAGTCAGAGTTCCATAGATAAATACTCTGGCTTCTGATTTTATATATGTTCTCCGAGACCTTTCAGTGGGGATTGAGCACCGATTGCCCTCTATGGTAATCAGGCCAATAATGCATCCCTTTTCTACTTTTTTTGTCTTACACATTCAGTTCCTTTCCTCCTGCTTACACCAAGTAAACTTCTTGTCTTAGAATCTGTATTGTCAGGGGGAGGGGAGGGTTTTGAGGATAGAAGTTTCATTATTTAATTCTTTATCCCTATTTTCTAGCTTAATTCATATCTGTAAGTTGATTAAAACTCACATAAAATTTTCATAAACCTATTTCATTACATTCAAACTAATAATGAGAAGCCAGCCTGCCCATTTTTCAAATGAGAACACAGTGGTTTGTTGCTATTATAAAGATTACAGTATTACTCATTCAACACAGTTTATTCACAGCCTCTCACTATACAGTCAGAGCACTAAGAAAGCACACAGAAAAGTTTTCTAAATCCATGTTTGGGGAGAGGGGCACTGATGAAGAATGGTTTCCCAGAAGAAGCGAAATCTAAACTGAGATGTGGGTGAATTTGGTCCACAAAAGCAGGACAAGTCCTAAAGGACTGATTATGCCATGTTGAGGAATTTTCATTTTATCGTAATTGTGAAAATGGAGTCAATGAAAAATTTTAATTGAGGGAGTTACATTATCATTCTGCTTCCAAGCAAAGAATAGATTAGATGACTTAAAAACTGGCAGGAGAAAAATAATTGATTCTAGGACTGAGGCAGGAAAAATGCAAGGTAGGTTTCAAGCATTTTGTAGTGACTGAAATTAAGTAAATACTCAAAAAAAAGAAAAGAAAAAGAACATGCCCAGGTGGCTCAGTGGTAAAGACTCTGCCTGCCAATGCAGGAGATGCAGGAGATGCAGGTTTGATCCCTGGATAGGAAGATCTCCTGGAGAAGGAAATGGCAACCCACTCCAGTATTCTTGCCTGGGAAATCCCATGGACAGAGGAGCCTGGTGGGCTCTAGTCCTGAGGTCGCAAAAAGGTGGACACGACTGAGCATGCAGGCATATACGTAGGGCTATAGGAACCAAGTGGAAATTACTCCCGATGGCAAAGCTGGAAGGGTTTTTGACCCACAAAATAAATTGCATAGTATTGGCTTATTTTAAACATAAATATTCATATTTAAATGAATATTCATTCATGTTCATTCATTAGACTTTGTACTTACTTATGTCAAAATCTAAACTGTTGGGGTTCAGGTGACCCATCACATTGCTTATTTTGAATTAAAGTGACTTAAGAAATGCCCAGTGTAGCAGGGATACTTTGATCCTCCTCTCTGTCTCCCTGAAAGTAGGAAATAAACCTCCCATGTGAAATTTCCCTCTCTGCATCTGAAAACGTAAGGACACCCGTATGGCCTTATCACCAGAGACAGAGAATTGGCACCAAACTGCCTGTATAAATAAAACTTGTCACCTCTTTAATTTACTACCCAAAGCCCAGACTCTCTTTAGAAGATTCACTAATTGAGCACCCAAAACCTAAGTTTCTTTGTCTTGTCAATTGCTCATAAATTTATTGTTTCTTTGTTTAAAAAATATAAAAGTTTCTTGCTTTGGCCACATTTTAGGCTCCACTTCTATGAGAACTTCATGCACACAAATTAAACCTGTTTCCTTTTCTCCCGTCTATCAGTCTTCTGTTAAATTTATTACTGGTCCAATCAAAAGAACTCAAGAAGGGTAGAGGGGGAAATTTCTCCCTCCCTGAGAATACTGATATAAATTAATTATTGGACACCAAAACAAACAAATAAGGGAAAAGAGACAAGTATCTCTTGCTGCTGCTGCTGTTGCTAAGTCGCTTCAGTCGTGTCCGACTCTGTGCGACCCCATAGACGGCAGCCCACCAGGTTCCCCCATCCCTGGGATTCTCCAGGCAAGAACACTGGAGTGGGTTACCATTTCCCTCTACAATGCATGAAAGTGAAAGTGAAGTCTCTCAGTCGTGTCCGACTCAGCGACCCCATGGATTGCAGCCTACCAGGCTCCTCCATCCATGGGATTTTCCAGGCCAGAGTACTGGTGTGGGTTGCCATTGCCTTCTCTGTAATAGACTGTGAAAAGGGAGGTAAAACGTAACTTTGTAGTTGAGGAAACTGGCCTACACTACTTGAACCAGGTGACCAAGTTTAACATCATCAGTGGCAAGTCATGTTAACAGCATGTTTCCGTGACATCCGATGAAAAGAGTATCTCATCATCTCTGTGATGTTTTTCCCCAAATCCATAACCCCAGTCTGATCATGAGAAAAACAAAAAACACAAACAAACCTAAATTGAGGGACATGCTAAAAAACACGTGATTAGTACTTTACAAAACTCAGGTATAGGAACAAGGGATATCCCTGAGGAGCCATCTCAGGTCAGAGGAGACTAACGAAACATGACTACTAAATGTGATGTCATATCCTGGATGAGATTCTGGGACCAAAAAAAAACTCGGCAGCAGTGGGAAAAGTAGCAAAATCTGAATAAAATCTGAAGTTCAGTTAATAGAAATATTCCAGTGTTGGTTCCTTAGTTTTGACAAAGCTACCAAGATAATGTAACAATATGGAAAACGAGGTGGGGGGTATACACAGACTCTGTACTATCTTTTCAATATTTCTATAAATCTAAAACTATCCTAAAATAAGAAGCTCCCTTAAAGAAACAGCAGGATGTATTGAGAAGAGTTTAGAGACTCTTTCAATGACTTGATAAGAGTCTGAATTAGAGAGACACTGTGTCAGCAGAGAAGAGAGTCAGGATTTTTAAAGCAGGTCGAACATGACTTGGTAACTGTGTTAGGGAAAAAAGGAACCTGGTGTATAGAGATAGAGGACAGAGCGAACCTTTTTGGTGAGTGGATGAGCCAAGTCATAAATCCAGGTCCTCTGCCCCTTTAAAACCATTAGATGCATAGCATATAGTATATAGGAGAGCCCACCTGAACATAGGGCACTAATCCATGCATGGAGCAGAGTGATAGGATGAGACTAGAAAGAAGGATGTGGATAAAAGATGAACTAGGAACATTGCAGTTGATTAGACTGAGTACCATGGATAAGTAAGGACCAAAGATGGCTTTCAGCCTAAGATCTGAAATGAGGATGACACTCTCAAGAGAATAAGAAAAGTTTAGAAAAGGAGGACTGACAAGAAAGATTATCATATTTGTTTGGTACAGTGTTTGGCAGAAAGCAAAGAGGAACTAAAAAGACTCTTAATGAAGGTGAAAGAGGAGAGTGAAAAAACTGACTTAAAACTCAATTTAAGAAACAAAGATCATAGCATCCAGTTCCATCACTTCATGGCAAATATATGGGGAAACAATGGAAACAGTGACAGACTTTTTCTTGGGCTCTGAAATCACTGTGGATGGTGACTGGAACCATGAAATTAAAAGACGCTTGCTCCTTGGAAGAAAAGTTATGACAAACCTAGACAGCATATTAAAAAGCAGAGACATCACTTTGCCAACAAAGATCCATATAGTCAAAGCTATGGCTTTTCCAGTAGTCATGCATGGACGTGAGAGTTGGACTATAAAGAAGACTGAGTGCCGAAGAATTGATGCTTTTGAACTGTGGTGCTAGAGAAGACTCTTGAGAGTCCCTTGGACTGCAAGGACATCAAACCAGTCAATCCTAAAGGAAATCAACACTGAATATTCATTGGAAAGACTGATGCTGAAGCTGAAACTCCAATACTTTGGCCACATGATGCAAAGAAGTGAGTCCCTGGAAAAGACTCTGATGCTGGGAAAGATTGAAGGGAGGATGAGAAGGGGAGGATAGAGGATGAGATGGTTGGATGGTGTCATTGACTCAAAGAACATGAGTTTGAGCAAACTCTGGGAGATAGTGATGGACAGGAAAGCCTGGTGTGTTGCATTCCACGAGATCACAAAGAGTTGAACATGACTAAGTGACTGAACAACAACAAAAGTGTTTGAAAATGATGTCAGGGCATCAATGGAAATTCTCCAGAGTAGAACGAAGCCACATAGAGTCTGGAGACATAAACCATAAATCTAGAGATGTGAGAAACACTAACAAAAGATCATTTGAATTGGCAAGAATTCATTATTAAAATGCAAGAGGTTAGTTTAACAGAAGTAGGACTAGAAGCCAGAATCTACTCCAATTGTTTTCATTTTCTTCACATTCTCTCTCTTGCTGTGCTTGTTCTACACCCATCTACATTTCCTTATTTGAAATATGGTTAGTCATCTATTGATCTTTCAACCTTAAATATACGCTTCTACCTTTAGCAATGGAATTTTTCTTGGTTTCCTTACACCATGAAACCATTTTGTTTTCTTCCAGTAAACATTTACATGTCTCAACTAGACTGTTTCCTTCTCCCCTATTTGAGCATTTAGTTAATCATTGCTGGAGAGGAATCACTGCCAGGTTGGGAAAAGAGCAAAGCTGCTGAAAATGAGGCTCAGGTCTCTGTCAACAAGGAAAGACAGAAGGGGTAATCTCCAACACTGATGGCTTGCCCCCTTTTTTATATATAATTTTTTATTTGGCTTGGGACACAAGAACCACCCCCCCCCACCTTTAAAAAAAATTAATGCAAGAGCAGTTCAGAAGTTTCCTATTAATTAGATATACAGTGAAGAAAGATTTTACCAATTAGAGAAAAGAGAAAGGGCAGGAGTTTGATCCCAAATTTATCATAAGCTATAGTGTGTCAGTAGTAGTAATAGTAACCATGTACTAAGCCCTTAGTGCCATGGGCTGAGCCATGAGCTTTACGTGCATCATCTTCTTTATTTCTCATGACAACTGCATGAAGTAGGTGTAGGTCCACAGTCCCTAATTCATAATACCAAACCATGCAGACTTCTGAAAACCAGAAATTTCTGTTGTTTTATTTTGTAACTCATTAGACAGAAAAATCTGTCAAGAGATCATGTAAGGCTATTTATTTTCTTTACATGTTTTGCTGCAGAATTACTAGTGCAGAATTACTAGAATTACTAGTCTAGGAAGTTGCTAAGAGCATAAATCTTTTTTTTAATTTAAATTTATTTATTTTAATTAGAGGCTAATTACTTTGCAATATTGTATTGGTTTTGCCATACATCAACATGAATCCGCCACGAGTGTACACGTGTTCCCCATCCTGAACCCCCCTCCTGCCTCCCTCCCCATACCATCCCTCTGGGTCATCCCAGTGCACCAGCCCCAAGCATGCTGTATCCTGCATTGAACCTGGACTAGCGATTCATTTCTTATATGATATTATACATGTTTCACTGCCATTCTCCCAAATCATCCCCCCACCTCCCTCTCCCACAGAGTCCAAAAGACTATTCTCTACATCTGTGTCTCTTTTGCTGTCTCACATACAGGGTTATCATTACCATCTTTCTAAATTCCATATATATGCGTTAGTATACTGTATTGGTGTTTTTCTTTCTGGCTTACTTCATCTGTATAATAGGCTCCAGTTTCATCCACCTCATTAGAACTGATTCAAATGTATTCTTTTTAATGGCTGAGTAATACTCCATTGTGTATATGTACCACAGCTTTCTTATCCATTCATCTGCTGATGGACATCTAGGTTGCTTCCATGTCCTGGCTATTATAAACAGTGCTGTGATGAACATTGGGGTACACATGTCTCTTTCAATTCTGGTTTCCTCAGTGTGTATGCCCAGCAGTGGGATTGCTGGGTCGTATGGCAGTTCTATTTCCAGTTTTTTAAGGAATCTCCACACTGTTCTCCATAGTGGCTGTACTAGTTTGCATTCCCACCAACAGTGTAAGAGAGTTCCCTTTTCTCCACACCCTCTCCAGCATTTATTGCTTGTAGACTTTTGGATCTAAGAGCATAAATCTTTAAAAGTTCTATTACAAAGAAAAATATGTGCAACTTTGTCTGGTGACACATGGTAACCAGACTCACTGCAGTGATCATTTTGCAACATATAAAATGTCAAATCACTAAGTTCTACACCTGAAACCAATATAATGTTGTATGCCAATTATACTTCAGTAGAAAAAAATCATCTCGATTGATAACAATACAATAATTTTCCTTTATTACCCCAACGGCAAATACTTATCACTTGCCTTTCATGCATTGAATACAGAAAGGCTCTATAGAGGGTTTATGACATTATTTTCTTGCTACTCTGGTAAATGATTAAAAGAACTAGGAATTTTGAGTTTGCAGAAATTAGTATTTAAGAAATAGACTCACAGATATAGAAAACAAACTTATGGTTACCAAAGAGGATAGCAGAGTGGAAAGGGGAGAAATAAATTAGGAGTTTGGGATTAAATATATACAAATATTTGCACACTACCATATATAAAATAAACAACAAACTACTGTATAGCACAGGGAACTATACTCAATATCTTGTAAAATGGAAAAGAATCTGAAAGAGAATAAACATTTAAATGTATAACTGAATCACTTTGCTGTCCACCTAAACCTCAGTACTGTAATTTAACTGTCCTTCAATTTAAAAAGAAAAGAGTGTGTAGATTGAGCCTGATAGTTGTCTTCAAAAGTCTATATTTGAAGCACATTATTTCCAATCTTAAGACCCTTTTTGGACTCACGTCTACTTTCAGGAACCTATTCCCTACTCTCTTTAGAGCAAAAGTTCTTCAAATGTATGTCATTCTCTTCATTTCCATTTTCTCACATTCTCTTCACTTTCTAACTTACTTTGAATGTAATTTATATAATCCCTTCTACCAGCACCTAATGCATAATAAGTCTGCATAAGTATTTGGTGAATTAAAAAGTACATCAGTTGTAAAACTTCAATGTACTAAGGAAGTGGTGAGGTTGAGGCACTTCCCCATCTGGTTCACCCCACATGAACTGATACGCTGAGTGTCAGCTAAAGGACAGGTACAGCAAACTGATCCGGTTTACGTACAGTGACTTGCATGCTAAGTCACTTCAGTCATGTCTGACTCTTTGCAACTCTACAGACTGTAACCCACCAGGCTACGCTATCCATGGGGTTCTCCAGGCAAGAATACTGGAGTTGGTTGCCATGCCCTCCTCCAAGGGATCTTCCCGACCTAGGGATCAAACTTGGGTCTCTTAGGTCTCCTGCATTGGCAGGCAGGTTCTTTACCACTAGTGCTATCTGGGAAGCCCCAGTTATACATATACATGTATCTATTCTTTTTTCAGATTCTTTTTCCACATGGGTTATTATAGGACACTGAGTAGAATTCCTTGTGCTGTATAGCAGGTTCTCATGAGTTATCTCTTTTATATATAGTAGTATGTATCCATTAATCCCAAACTTCTAAGTTATCCCTCCCCCTACATTTCCTCTTCAGTAATAGGTTTGTTTTCTAAGTGTGTGAGTAAGTATGTGTGTGAGTGTGTAAGTGCGTGTGTAAGTTTTCTAAGTGTGTAAGTGTGAGGACAGAGTTTTTTTTTAAAGAAACTTTGGAATATCTCATGACGGGGGGTAAGACAGGTAAATTTTGTGTAGCAGAGTAAGTAAGAGTATAACTTTGAGTTGGAAGATAATTAACAAGATTTTAGACATGATTATTAGAATTTAACACATGGAGTGAGAGAAAGGTAACGATCCTCTAGTCCACTGAAGTGGTTAAACCATCCTGCAGTAGCATTCCAGATAATTCCCTTTAAAAAGCACAAAGACAAAATGGAACCACCCTGAGGAAGAAAAACTTGAAGCAATATCAAGTGCGAATAGTTGACAGACTGGGTTGGCTCACAGAAGAGGACATTCAAAGTGAACAATAGTCATTATTAACAAACATTTGGAGGATCAGGATGTGGCAAAACAGAACTGACCTGAGGTCAAGCAGTAGGATAAATAGATGGAAATTCCAGAAAAGGTTTCAACTCCATAGAAGAAACTGCCAGTCCCTGTCACCTGAAGTGTTTAAACATTGGCACATGCCCACTGTCAGACAGATGAGATTTAAACATCAGATAAAGAGTTAGAACAGATGATTCGTGTCTTCCCCAATCCCGTGGAGAACATGATTATTCTAGAGAACAGTGACAAACCCTGGAAAGTCATGTTGCGATAGCTAGCTGACATTTAGTTCGCCCTACAACTGTACTGTTACAAAACAGCATTCAGGTTCCCTACTTTTAACTATGAGACTTTTATGATGTGGATCTGCTGATGATGTTAAAACAACCACTTGATTGGAATTCTGAGGACTATGTGAGCTCAGTACCGTGTTGACACCTATAAAACAAGGGTGCAACCCCACTGCCTTCAACATTCTTTGACTACAAAAAAAGAAACCCAAGAAAGAGAAGAATATTTTAACTCCAGTTATATTCTTAGTGGTAACAGATAAAGACCTATTTCAGTGAGACCAAAGTAATTGGAGAAATAGCTCAGGGTGGATTTTCCATGGCCACAGGATGGGCCTGTACAAAGTCACGAAACATTAGGCAATAGGAGAGATAAGAGGGGAAGGCTGCCATCTACTGCCCACCACAGTGAACAAAGGTGTGCATCTGTGAGGGGCAAGCAGGTATTGTAGAGAGAGAAGAACACATTAGATAAAAAATTCAGTATGGTATCTAAGCAAGAACAGACAGAAGATAATAGGGACCAGAAACTTACCCACAGTGGTTTCTGGGCAATGGTTTGCAACAAGGGTGATATGGCATGTGATAGGGGAAAGTGCTGGTTTCAGTAACTGAAAACAGATTGATTATCCACAAATCTATGTTAAAAAAGACTGAATCTTGACATCTATCTACATCATCTATAAAAATTAATTACAGTAGATTGTAGAACTTCTAGAATTATATAGAATATCTTCATAATTTTTCAGCAGGCAAAACTTTCTTAAACAGGAGACTCTCCCCCCAAAAAGAACACTAATGATAAAGGAAAAGATTGCTAAGTTGGAACCTGTTAAGATTAAGGACCTTTGTTCATCAAAAGATATCACTGAAAAGATGAAAATGTAAGCCACTCAGTAGAAGAACATATTTGTAATACATGGATCAAAAGGAAACCGAAGCTGGAGGAGTAAAGAAACTTGAGCAGTTGTCAGTGGCAATATTAAATTAGGAACCCAGGCCTCCTAAAGCTTAAGCTAGTGCTAACCATGTCACTATACTCAAATGCTCAAGCAACTGTTTCAAAGTGAAAAGTGGTGGGACATAAAAAAGTGCATTAGGAAGAACAAACAGGAGATTTGAAGTCATTTGTCAGATATACACTGCGTGTGTGCTCAGTCGCTCAGTGTCCTACTCTTTGCAACCCCATGGACTGTAGCCTGCCAGACTCCTCTGTCCATAGAATCCTCCAAGGGATCTTCCCAACCCAGGAATCAAACCCCATTTCCTGCATTGCAGGTGGATGCTTTACCACTGAACCACTGGGGAAGCTCCAGATATATATTATATAAATATACATATGTATACATACACACATAGATATATAAATGTATGTACACATACACACGTGTATATATATCAGTTCAGTCACTCAGTTGTGTCTGACTCTTTGTGACCCCGTGGACTGACGCGTGCCAGGCCTCCCTGTCCAGCACCAACTCCCAGAGCTTGCTCAAACCCATGTCCATCGAGTTGGTGATGCCATCCAGCCATCTCATCCTCTGTTACCCCCTTCTCCTCCTGCCTTCATTCTTTCCCAGCATCAGGGTCTTTCCCAAGGAGTCAGTTCTTTGCATCAGGTGGCCAAAGTATTGGAGCTTCAGCTTCAGCATCAGTCCTTCCAATGAATATTCAGGGTTGATTTCCTTTAGGGTTGACTGGTTTGATTGCCTTGCAGTCCAAGGAACTCTCAAGTGTCTTCTTCAGAACCGCAATTCAAAAGCATCAATTTTTTGGTGCTCAGCCTTCCTTATGGTCCAATTCTCACATCCATACATGACTACAGGAAATATGTGTATGTTAGTATTTGATGTCTGTGGTCAGAAACATGATAATTGAAATCTTTGTGCCTTAGTTTCCTTACTTGTAAAATGGAAATAATAATGCTATAGGGTCTTTAAATGATGGAAATAAAGTACCACAGTGCCTGGCATAAAGATTTGAAATTTTTTAGCCACAATGATTATAATTATAGTAATGATGATGATCTAATTTTTTTAACTATTAAGTGATAGGTTTATGAACTTCTATGAGAGATTAAAGAGGAGGGGGAATCATAACTAATTGAATCAAGGACCATAGATATTTTAGCCAAGCTTTAGAGGATGGGTACAAAATCATTGGTACCTTTTAAGAGAGTAAGCAGTATAAAGAAAAGAAGAGATCATTTAAGAAAAATCAGAAAGGTCCATAAATTGTGAAAAATGAGATTTAACAGTTAAGATGCAGCTAAGTCAAAGAAGTCTTCAAGTGTCAGGTTAAATATATGAAGCTGAGTCTCTCCAATTTCTGTAATTTTTATACCAGTCAAACCTTGAGAACAGGATGTGAAAATTAACAGGTGCTCAACCAACATCCCCATTCCAGCCAATACTCTCAGCACCCATAACAACAGTTCTTTTAAGGTTTGTCATCGTTCTTTATTCAGGTGAATAATTAGTCCTTGACGCAAAGGACAGTAGGTCACGGTACATTTGATTGAGTTCCTGATAATATACTGATGGATATGTACACAGAGAAGTAAAGTGAAGGAGGGACTGACACAAGGCTAGGCCATGTAAACACATTAAATATGACTAACAGTCCAGAACAGTAGCAGAATTGTTCCAAGCAGTGCTCATCCCATCCTCTAGGGCACATAGTATTTATTCTAACAGTATTTATTCTGTCAAAACATTGATCATAAGAAGCTTAAATGTTTTACCATTTTTCCAATCCATGGAAAAAGAGTGATATTATTACCAGTTAGCAATTATTATTCCAAGGGAGATGAAAGAATATTTTTGCACAATATTTATTTTTCTAGGTTTATTTTTACTCAAACCAAATATCTTATGAAATACATTTTTGTAGTTAAAGAAAATAATTTTCCCAGAGTTCTATCACAGTTGAAACAGCAGTGTTGTAATTACAGCCAGGTTTGTCTCTTCATGTCCTCTTCGATTTGTGCCTTCAAAGAACGATCTCCTATCATAATTTAGGGCAGTTTCTAACTAGAATTTTACCCAGATTCTTTTTTTTTAATTTAAATTTATTTATTTTAATTAGAGGCTAATTACTTTATAATATTTTATTGGTTTTGCCATACATCAACATGAATCCGCCACATGAATTAGAAAACAAGATTGAATGGAGTCCATGGGATTTCATTGTAGTAAAATGTTTTTCAAATTGCAAGTCAGGACTGGTGAACTATGAGCTAGGACAAAACAAAATGTACCAAGAACCATCGTGTATCATAAGATTATGTTTTATTTCTTAACAGTCTTACCTGTCTATGGCATACATGTGTGTGTATGTATATACTAGGCCATAACACAAAATCTGTGTTTTACTTTGGGTCCAGAGTCAAAATGTCTATTAATCAGTGTTTTGGAAAGAGCCTGGGCTTTGGCATCAGATGGTTCTAAATCTGAATGTTTTACTACTGCTATTATTATCTAAAGAGTTTCTGTCCCAGGGCGATCAGGGTTGATGCACTGGATGACCCTGAGGGACAGGATGGGGAGGAAGGTGGGAGGGAGGGTCAAGATGAGGAACACATGTACACGCATGGTAATTCATATGAATGTATGGCAAAAAACACCACAACATTGTAAAGTAATTACTCTCCAATTAAAATAAATTTTTAAAAAAGAAAAAAAGACTTACTGTCCCAAGTCAATCCTCTGTCCTCAGACTACTTGTGAAACCAAAGAAAAATTCCTTTTCTATTAAAATTCAAATATTAACAGCCCCAACCCTTTATGGTGGCTATTGGAAACTTCTTATTAACAATAAAACTAATGTTTAAATTATGATTTGAAATGAACAAAACTTTACTCATTCAGATGATATTTATAAATGCTTAGCCTAAACTCCATGAGAGCAGAAATCATATGGATTTCCTTTGCACTCAAGCCAGACTTTTTAAATAGCAAGGCTCTATGAATATTCAATTATAATAATGGCTGAGCAAATAAAAGACTAAAGAAGCCAGTGAAGGACTACTCTATTGCAGACACTGGAGTAAAAATGAACAAGGCATAAAACTGAGTCTTTAGGAAAATCAGATATATACATGTACTACTCAACTTATGTTTTCAGTAAATATTTATTTAGAACCTACTCTTTTCCAGGTACTTTGCTTGCTACTACAGTAAACAAAACAACAAAATTTGCTCCCTAAAGGTAAAGAGATATTACATAATAATCATAAAAACAGCTATAGAATGGAAGTTAAGTGCTATGCAGGGTATCAGGAAATAATAAAATAACAAAAGTTAATATAGACACAGAAGAGAATTAGGGAATGCTCAGAAAAGCAGCTCCATGAGAAAATGTAGCCTGAATCTGAAGCTTAAAAGCTAGATGCTCCCCCACACTGCCCCCCTTCAAGAGAGAACAAAGAAAAGACCAATGTAGACTGAGAGACTGAACTAGCAGGAAACTGATGGGAATAAAGTAAGAGATGTAGACAGGAGCCAAGCCATTCACATCAACCTTTCCTAGGATGCTGAACCATGGGGAACTGGAGCACCGCATGATCACACATACACTCTATAAAGATCACTGAATTATCCTATGGAGGGTAGCTTGGAAGATGAAATAACAGATGTTGTTGGGAAACTACCTGAAAGAAATTTCAGAATGTCAAGGTGGAAATGATTGCATCATCTTAGATAGGACCGTGTAAGGGAATGAGAAGTGTCCAGAATTGAGGTTATTTTGGACACAAAGTCAAGAAGAGACCTTGGAAATGAATTAAGAGTGGAAGATGGCACATCAGGTGAAGGTGGAGGAAGGCATCAAGAAGAACACTTAGGTCTTGACCAAACAACTGGAGGAAAGAGAAGCAATTGGGAGGCTGAAGAGACAAATATCTGTGGTAAATGATTAAAACAGTAGTATAACATTAAATTTGAAGTGTCTATAGGATGTTCAAAATTTTCAGGAAGGCACTTAATATCTGGTATGAAGATCAGAGGAGAGATCTAGCAAAGAGATACATATATGAGAAATATATACAATTTTACATATGCAATTTAAATAAGGTAGATAAATGTGCTCACCTCAGTTCAGTTCAGTTCAGTCACTCAGTCATGTCTGACTCTTTGGGATCCCATGGACTGCACCATGCCAGGCTTCCCTGTCCATCACCAACATCCGGAGCTTACTCAAACTCATGTCCATCAAGCTGGTGATGCCATCCAACCATCTCATCCTCTGTCGTCCCCTTCTCCTCCTGTCTTCAATCTTTTCCAGCATCAGGGTCTTTTCAAAGGAGTAAGTTCTTTGCATCAGGTGGCCAAAGTATTGGAGTTTCAGCTTCAGCATCAGTCTTTCCAATGAATATTCAGGACTGATTTCCTTTAGGATAGACTGATTGGATCTCCTTGTAGTTCAAAGGACTCTCAAGAGTCTTCTCCAACACCACCGTTCAAAAGCATCAATTCTTCAGTGTTCAGCTTTCTTTATAATCCAGCTCTCACATCCATACATGACTACTGAAAAAACCGTACCTTTGACTAGATGGATCTTTGTTGGCAAAGTAATGTGTCTGCTTTTTAATATGCTGTCTAGACTGATCATAGCTTTCCTTTCAAGGAGCAAGCATCTTTTAATTTCATGGCTGCAGTCACCATCTGCAGTGATTTTGGAGCCCCCAAAATAAAGTCTCTCACTGTTTCCTTTGTTTCCCCACATATTTGCCATGAAATAATTGGACTGGATGCCATGATCTTCGTTTTCTGAATGTTGAGTTTTAAGCCAACTTTTTCACTCTCCTCTTTCACTTTCATCAAGAGGCTCTTTAGTTCTTCTTCACTTTCTGCCATAAGGGTGGTGTCATCTGCATATCTGAGGTTATTGATATTTCTCCCGGCAATCTTGATTCCAGCTTGTGCTTCTTCAAGCTCAGCATTTTTCATGATGTACTCTGTATACAAGTTAAATAAGCAGGGTGACAATATACAGCCTTGACGTACTCCTTTCCCGATTTGGAACCAATCCATTGTTCCATGTCCAGTTCTAACTGTTGCTTCTTGACCTACATACAGATTCTCAGGAGGCAGGTCAGGTGGTCTGGTATTTCCATCTCTTGAAGCATTTTCCACAGTTTGTTGTGATCCACATAGTCAAAGGCTTTGGTGTAGTCGATAAAGTAGAAATAGATGTTTTTCTGGAACTCTCTTGCTTTTTCAATGATCCAGCGAATGTTGGCAATTTGATCTCTGGTTCCTCTGCCTTTTCTAAAACCAGCTTGAACATCTGGAAGTTCACGGTTCATGTATTGTTGGAGCCTCGCTTGGAGAATTTTGAGCATTACTTTACTAGCATGTGAGATGAGTGCAATTGTGCAGTAATTTGAACATTCTTTGGCATTGCCTTTCTTTGGGATTGGAATGAAAACTGACCTTTTCCAGTCCTGTGGCCACTGCTGAGTTTTCCAAATTTGCTGGTATATTGAGTGCAGCACTTTCATAGCATCATCTTTTAGGATTTGAAATAGCTCAACTGGAATTCCATCACCTCCACTAGCTTTGTTCATAGTGACGCTTCCTAAGGCCCACTTGACTTCACATTCCAGGATGTCTGGCTCTAGGTGAGTGATCACACCATCATGGTTATCTGGGTCATGAAGATCTTTTTTGTATAGTCCTTCTGTGTATTCTTGCCATCTCTTCTTAATATCTTCTGCTTCCTCATGCCACCTCTGCTTAATATCTTCTTTTTCTCCATAACGTTTAGTATAATCTGATATACTTTGTAATTATTTGATTACTTTTTTATTCCCTATCTCTCTCAAACTAAAATGTCATGGAAGCTTCATGAGAACAGTGATCCATCACCATAGATTAGTACAGTTCTTTTTTTTCTTTTGAATACAGTTAACATACATCATTACCTGGGAGGGTTTAAGATTTCACCCTGGTTGGAAGCTGACACGTTATTCTGCCACAGTTAAAGGCAGTCTGACAGAAGACACAGACTCCTGACTCAGAGAAAAGAGATGTAATTACTCAATAGCAATAGCCAGAGTCCCAGCGTTTGCTCTGGTTCCCCAGGCCCAGCCTCCATAGCGTGACACGAAGAGGGCCAAGGAAACATACAGAGAAAGCACAATGTGCTACAAGGGAAGGATGCCCAGCTTTTAAAAATCCCTAAATTTTTTCAAGGGCACTATGCCTGGAAATTCCCTGGTGGTCCAACAGTTAGGACTTGGTGCTCTCACTGCCATGGCCCAGGTTCAATCCCTGCTTGGGGAACTAAGATACCACAAACCATGTGATGCAGATACACAAAAAAAGCATTATACCTGCCTAAACTTTGCCCTAGTGAGAGATACTATCTTATACCCAATGGCAAACAAACCTGTCCTTTACACCAGAGAGAGAGACTATTCTACATTCCAAGGCTATTTCCTGTAGAAACACTCTTGAAAAGATTGTTTGAAACACACGCAGTCGATGTCTCTACCCATAAGACATGCAGAAAGATGAGAAAGAATTGAGAATTATTTCCCCAAACCACAAATCGTTCCAAAATATACACAAGGCATATTTTGGAATGAAAGATCAATTCTTTGAGGTAGGTACTGTTATTATTTCCATCCCCAGGTGAACTACTTGTCCAAGGACATAGAGCTGGTAAGAGTCTCTGGTGAGCCCACTCTACCTTGGAGTACACACACACCTTAGGAAAGAGAGTCCTCCTTACCTCTAACCTGGCCCTCTGTCAGCTACTTTAGGCTTTGTGAATGGGTGGCAGAAAAAGACAGAAAACAGAGAAAGAATTTTAAAAGCTGAAGAAAAAGAAGCAAGAATGGATTTTTTTTAGATATTCATACCTCTTATACACCTAGAATTACAGAGGACAAGAACTTTTGAGTTCACCTTACAGATGAGAAAACCAGAACTTGACCATGGGCTTTCTCTCCATAGTCAGGGGAAGTTAGGGCAAGAACCAGGTAACCACTAGTAATCTCTTCCTGACAGTCTTTACCTTGCACGTTTACCTAGGAAGGCCTAGGGCATTCCTCTCCTACACCTTTCTTACACTGGTGGTGTGCCCCAAACCTGGAGGACAGGCTATACTACAGAGTCAATCAATAACCAAGGAGATCTGTGACGCAGAGCAGGAGGTGGAGACTGGAAGCCCACGCACACTATATGACCCTTCCAGTCCCAGGGTTCCAGAGCGAAGTGTAAGTTCGGTGCAGTTTTCGACTGAGCTCTAGAACCAGCATTTCAGCCATGAAGGTGGCAAGCATCTTTCTCCTCACTGCCTTGGTTCTGATGAGTTTATCTGGTAGGTGTCTTTGCTTATTTTTCTGATTTGAGTAAAACCTTATTGCCTTATTGAGCACATTACTTTCAAGACTTAGAGTCTACTCTTGGACAGATCTTTTGGTTCTAGGGAGATGAAATAAGATCAGTAGATGAGAATTATATATCGAAAGAGGGATTTTAACATAACACAGGAAAACAATTTTACTAGTGCTCAGACATGAAATTTTTTTTTTCAGGTAATGAAGCTGACTCTTCAAGAGATATGGTAGAAAAATGAAGGGATTATTTCAACATCAAGTACCCTTCTAACTCTGTACATGTTTAAGGCCAATTTACAAATTTTATGTTCTCATGGAATTGTAGAAATAGGTTACAATGGTTTCCAGTTATTCAGTGTACAGGGCAGAGTTTAAGAATTTGACTTTTGACCTACAGAATAATTTTAGAAAAAATATTCTTTTTGAATAGATGGTATGTGCATATCTTCAAACTGTCTTGATAGTGCTGAGAGACGATCTGAACCCCCAGAATCGGCATCAGCTTCCTTTTTGTCTTTGGAAATGGATAACGTGTTAAATTTTTTATCAGATCTAGCAAAGAAACCAAATCAACACTTTATGAAAAAAGGAACAATGCTGTTTGTTGTATTTGCTAAATATTTATGGGAGTGGTGGTCCCTTTTCCATTTCTCATGCATATCAATTAATACAGATAGATGCCTGTGTGGCGATCACCTGCTCATTAAATCTTAGACTCAACTAGATTCTAAAATCCAGGGGGATTCTCACCACATCAGGTTCTGTCTATTCCAGGGAACTTCTTCTCCAGGCCCGTGAGTGTCTTATGCCTTTTCAAAACATTTAGCTCAGGAAAACTACCTCCTTACCTAGTTGACTTCAGAGATTGTTAATAACAAAATCAAATCTGACCAACATTTCTTCCTTTAGAAGAAGTGACTAATACTATCAAATTAGTCCATTTTCCCTACAATGAGCTCACCCAGAGTTACCATATCCTACATAAACGTGATGTCATCAAGACCTGCTATTTTCTGGAAAATGCAGCATGACAATTTTAAGTATCTACCTGTAAATTCAAAAAATGTGAAATTAAACTAATAGCACAATGCAATGGACGAAAAGAGGTCTTTGGGAACCAAAGTTTGAGTTGTCAGAAGATTCCACTTTTTTTAGTATCACTTACAAAAGAAGACTTATGTATAAATATAAAAGTTAGTTTTGCATCATAAGACCTGGTAATTGCTAGTGTTAACTGTTTTACTGGTTATAGAAACTCTCCATATCTTTATCTATAAACTTAAGATAGATACTTACATTTCCTACATCAATAAACAAGTTGCTAACTAGAATGTCAGTGAGTATTCAGAAGGTATTTGCTCTGTGCCTGAGACATCTGAAGCAGTAAGTACATCGTTTTTATTTTCAAGGAAACAAGTCAACTTGTCTTAAATATACAAAACTTTTGTCCTAATCAAATTTTTGCTTAATTTTTTTGAGGTTTCAGAAGGCAGGCTGTGATGAACAGCAGTGAGATGTCCTTGAGGAAAAAAGATGGAAATAAGAAGGGCTAGGTGGTGAAAGAGGCCAGCAGAGAAGACATAGACTTAAGTGGAAGCAGAAATTTCTGAATGAGAATACATCTGTCCTCTCCCATTCAAGACTCAACTTCACATGTCTGATTTATGTTTTCCAGGTAACAGTGGAGCTAACATCCTGGGAAGAGAGGTAGAGACAATTTTGTAATTTTTTTTACCTCCGGGGCTAAAAGTGTTTGTTCCAACCAAAGCGTAGTCTAACTCACCTTTCAATTTAGCCTCAAGTTAATACAAGGAGTTTGAACGCTGGCAAGGCTTAACCTACTAAACGTGGGTAGTGATTGTAGTTCCCCACAGGTGCTTATGTTGAGGGACAAATTCTCAGATACACAGGCAATTTCTGTGTAGTCGTATTATGTTTGCTGTAAAGGGGTTTTTATATATATCTTGTAGGACACGAATTTTAAGTGGAGACCAGCGGAAGAAGTGTCCTCTTTTCATTACATTTATATGTAGTGAGAAGGCCAATGACAAACCAAAAGTGCATGAGTAAATAAATTACTACATCTGTGATGTATTATAAAGAAGTTCTGATTCCATTAGCAACTTACCCTAGAGTTTCCGTGGTGGCTTAGTGATAAAGAATCCTCCTACCAGTGCAAGAGACCTGGGTTCGATCCACGGTCGGGGAGGATCCCACAAGCCGCGGAGCAAAAAACATGTTTGCCAAAACCATTGGCAAATGGGTTTCATGCTCTAGAGCCCAGGAACCGCAACTACTGAGCCCTCAAGCTGCCACTCCTGAAGCCCATGGGTCCCTAGACTCATGCTCCGCTACAGGAGAAGCCACTGCAATGAGAAGCCCACACCCGGTAACTAGAGAGTAGCCTGTGCTCACTGCAACTAGACAAAGTCTGTGCAGCAACAAAGACCCAGAGCAGCCAAAAATAAATAAATATTAGAGTCAAGTGGTGAAGAGCTAAAGTTCAGGACCTGGATTGACAGGGTTTAAATCCAGGAACCAGTAATTATTAGGTGTGTGACCTGGGATGATTTACTCCCTTTGTACTTCATTATCCTTACTAGAAGGAAAGTATGATAAAAAAAAGTTCATAGGCTAGTTGTGAAGTTTAAATATAATAATACATAAAAAGCATTTTGGACAGTGTCTGCCCTGTGAAAGTCATTTCATAATTACTAGTTCTTACTGATGGTAGAGAAAACAGGCTGTGCAAAAACTCCAAAGGTGGAAGGCACTGCACGTCTTTAAGTGACTTGGATAAGACCAGGGGAACAGGACTACCGTGTGCAAGGAAGAACATGCTTCAAGGTGTGGCTGACCTGAGAGAAGCTGGCACTTGTAGTGACTGTAAACTTGAACATTCTCTCACTCACCCTATTCAAACCTCACAACACCACGATGAGACAGGTAGGAAAAAGGACAACATCATTCTTGTTTGGCAAATGAAGTGACTGTGGTTCAGAGACACCAAGAGATTTCCCAATGTCACACAGCCTGTAAGTAGCAGAGGCATTACTTAAAACCAGGTTTTCTGAACACAAATTTTGGATTCTTCCCTTTAGAACACTTAGTATCAGCCTTCCAATCCATTTTTAAGGTGATCAACTCAGGGAGATTTTAGAGACTGTGCTATAAATTCAAAGAATGAAAAATGATGGGAAATGATTCTGTTTCATTCCATTTATAGGCCAAGTGCACAAATGAAGTGAACGGATGTCCCAGGATCTATAACCCTGTCTGTGGGACAGATGGAGTTACTTATTCTAATGAATGCTTGTTATGTATGGAAAATAAGTGAGTACAAGCTTGAATTTCTTTTAAAATATATATTTTAAGCTAGATGTCTTCAGATTTTTATATATCTAAGACTCAGTGAATATGCCAATAACATGAATTTCACCATGTGAAAAACAAAATACCTAGTTTTCCCTCAAATATTCTTGATCTTTTTCTCATTATATATCTGTAAAGATTATATAGAAGTGTGTGTGCATTATGATAGAAGAGTATACATTGTGTCAAGCATTGTGCAAGGTATTTAATATTCATAATGACTCTATGAGGTAAATAATACTAAGCTTATTATGTCCAGGAGAAAATTGAGATTTAGTTAGTTTAAATAATGCTTAGCAATGAGTGACAGATCTGGTACGAAATCCTTGCTCTTTCCATGATAAAGTCAGGTACCAGCCTAAGTACATGTGAGATACAGAAGAAAATCCTCCAGGTTTTGTCTCCCAGTTTGCTTACACTCAATGCTAACACAGTGGGGTCAGTGGTCGTGTAAGCAAAGTGCTCTGAGAGCACAAAATCAAAAAGAATTAATTATGCCTGCTAGGATTTTGAGAAGTTTGGAGGCTTTCTCTAGGACATTCTAAAGAAAGAGAGAGAAGTATTCCAATATGAAGAAAAAACTGAACAAAAGCCAGAAAGTAAGTAATAATATGGTGCAGTATAAAAGGTGTTTAAGAAATTACCAAGCAATAGAGGAGGTGAATGGCACCCCACTCCAGTACTCTTGCCTGGAAACTCTCATGGATGGAGGAGCCTGGTAGGCTGCAGTCCATGGGGTCGCTGGGAGTTAGACACAACTGAACGACTTCACTTTCAGTTTTCACTTTCATGCATTGGAGAAGGAAATGGCAACCCACTCCAGTGTTCTTGCCTGGAGAATCCCAGGGACCTGGGAGCCTTGTGGGCTGCCGGCTATGGGGTCGCACAGAGTCGGACACGATTGAAGCGACTTAGCAGCAGCAGCAGCAGCAGAGGAGGTGAAGTGTTTGAATGCTTCTTTCAATTATTTTTTTAAAAAGTCAGTTCTATGATAAAAAACTCCAAGGTTTTTTAGCAAACGAGATAGTATGGATTTTTTAAAGCTCACAATGTACCCCAAATTCCCTTATACTTAAAAAAAAAAAAAACATTCTTTGCAATAGTAATCATCGTGTTTACTAAAGTCCTAAAATATTCAAAGGTGAATTATATTGATTAGGTGACCAAAAACATATTTTGGTAACACTTTTTTTTAATGGATGTGAGAACCAGCCTCAGTGGAGTTTCTGAACTGACTGTAGGTGGCTAGTGATGGGAATCAGACTCACGAGCTCAGAGAAATAAATTTGCCACAGATATTCTGTCTTTGCTACTGAACACTTTCTGCCAAGCATTGTGCTAGTCTCCTCCACTTGTGAATATAACTAAGAGAAAATAGCACAAATAAGGTAATTTCTTGTAACTTGTGACAAATGCCGTTACATGGGTGTTAGCAATGTGCTATAGGAATGAAGGAGAGAGACAGATTGCTTCTTACTGAAAGGGTCAAGAAAGGATTCATGAAAAGGAAGTCATTTAAACAGTGGTCTGTTTTCATAGTATCACAAAAGCCTTCCAGGTTAAATAAAGATGTAGAATGGTCAAACAAAAGAGATTCCGCAAGGAACCTAGAAAATTCTGTTATTTTGGAACTGATGTGGTGTTAAGACTTTGATTTAGGCTCAAATGACTGCATGCACTTCCATCATTCCACTGCTCTAATTCACTGTATCATGAACCCTCTCTTTGATCTGCTTTAAATCATTTCAGAAAATTCTTGGTATTTAACAAGGATTGTGGAAATAGGTTCCCAGGGAGAAATATTTAATATCCTAAAGTTGTAGGCTGAAAACATTAGATTCTCTGCTTTTAAAAAAATCCCACGCTAAAAACTTATAAAAGAAAGTTGAAACCACCTGTTAATTTTCTCAAGGCCTATGCTATTGATGTTAAAGTCAAACATCATATTTCTGTCCAAGGGGAGGGGAAAGCAGTACAACAGCCTTGAGACTTGGGCTACTTCCAAGTGCCAAGATCAAACGGCCTAATATTTAGAGTGAAACACTGGAAAAATATGAGCATAGGGCTGGGACGCCCTGTTTCTTTAGATTTTAAAAATCTATCAGTCCTACCTGCTTTTTCTATTCTTCTAAAAATATGTAAATAAGGGGGCAATATTTGAATGCCCAAAAAAGTACTTTCTATTCCTATATTTCTCTAAGAAAGCAAGAGAGAGAAATGTGGCTTTTTGAAAAGTACCATTTTTTAAAAAATATTTTTAGCTGGAGGGTAGTTGTTTCACAATGTTTATACAAGAGTGTGAATCAGCCGTAAGTATACATGTCTCCTCCCTCTTGAACTGCCCTCACCTCGTCCCACCCCTCCAGGCTGTCACAGGGGACTGCGTTGAACTCCCTGTGTTGTTCAGCAACTTTCTATTAGATATCTATTTTACATGTGGTAATATATATGCTTCAATGCTACTCATGTATCATTTTGCTTTTCTTTCTACTGCCCATCAAAACCACCAAACAAGTGTTAATATATTGTATGGTTAACTAGATCCAGGTTCTGACCCTAGTTGTTGAGTTTTGCGATGAGTAGAAGAACAAGGGCTTGCATCTCCTTGATCACTATGCTCCTGGCAGATATATTCAGTAAGAACTTTTTTTTCTAATTACTCTATATCTTCTCAGGCAACCTACACTGGCAAATTCTTTTCTATAAACTAGCATTCTCCTGCAAGAACTTTTTGCAATGACGGAAATGCTGTCCAATATGGAGGCCTCTAGTCATGGCACCAGCACTTAAAACATGGCTACCATAACCAAAAAGCTGGACTTTTAACATTATTAAACTGATTTAAATTTAAGCAGCTATATGAGATCATGTCAGCTGTCATGGACAGCATAGCTATGGAAAATAAGTCCAACCATGGGCTCTGTCTAGATGCTAAATAAAGCAACTATCCTACGAGATAAGGATATGATTTCCTTTTGCAAAATCTCACAGATGGGAATCCCCAGAGTCCTAAGGCAAAGATCCGAAAGTAGCCTGGGCACCTGCTAAGCTGGAAATCTGGTGGCTAGGACAATGACATCAGCAGGAAAAGCAACAATGGATTAAAGATTAATTCCAAGGCTTTTAATGATGCCCTGCTAGATCTGTCAACTCTATAAGGATGAACATTTTTCCCTTCTGTTGTATTCTCAATATAGGTAGTAGTTCTCAATCAGTATTCGATGACTTAATAAGTGAATGAATATATGAATAAGAGAAACAGAAATGGAAGGAAATCTCAAACCTCTCATTTTAAATAAAGCTGAATTTTTTCCTTGTTTTCCCCCCATAGTCACATTTTCTCAGCAAAGTTTAAACTAATTTTTTTTTCCCCAATCTCTTCTACAGGGAACGTCAGACTCCTGTCCTCATTCAAAAATCTGGGCCTTGCTGAGAACCAAAGTTCTGAAATCCCATAAGTACACTACAATGCATGGCTGGCCTGATTGCTGAATAAAATGCATCTAAATACGTCCTGTTGCTCCTATATGCTTTTTCCTCAAAGGCATGTTTGATTATACCAAGAACAGAGGCTGGAGGCAAACTCAAAATAAACCGAGTTTTACAAAATACAGCAATCCTATAATTTTGGACAGGGTTTCTTTCAGGATGCTTTTCCCTTCCCCATCCTCCTCACATTCTGAGGACTCTGTCTCAGGAAATGTGACTGCAGACATTAAATGACAGGATGCAGTTGATCACAAATATCATAATCCCATGAGGATTAGACTAGCATTTTAAGAAACAACTGGAAAGCTCTCAGTCCAGAAACATGTTGCCTCACACCATTCACTGACTGAAATAATTTCTTTAGGGTTCCTTGGAATTTAACTGAGCATCTGTTGTGCTTGGCACTGGTCTAGGCACAGAGGCATACGATTCTGAAATGCTGCCTGTCCAGTGGAATAGAGTTTAGTCTTAAGATTTTCCATATATCTCACAGTAGATTTGAGGTGAGGCACGACTTTCTCAAAGAGGCTCTAAATCATTGAGGAAACCAAAAGAGTTACATTTTCTCAGCTGTGTGGTGGAGGAGCCTTTGCATTCAGGCTTAATTCTCCCCCAGCAGAGGCGATTGCCACTAGTTACTGAGGTGAGTGGCAGTGATGTAGAGCTCCCCATTTTCCCTGGCAGCCCGAGGACTATATCTCTGGCTTGACTTGGAGATTTGCTTTTTTGGGTCTCACGGGTTTGCGCTGAGATGAACAAAGAGGAACTAAGACCTGATTCTGATTTAACTTTTGCCACCAAAGCACTCCCAAGAGATGATCTGCTGTGGAAAATAGGGACTTCAGACCTACAAGACTACAGATGAAATGGTCATGAGGCCTCTGTGTAGTTCACTTTGCTTTACCTACAAGCCACAATAACCCTGTGTAGTTAACCTTATCTCGTGAGTAAACTTAGCAAAGTTAGATAACCTGACTAATATCACCACCAAATAAGGTGGCAAAATTGGGCTTGTAATTCAGGACAGACGCCAAATCTAATGCATTTTAGTCGAAACCACAATCACCCCAGGTAGACTATCCCTTCCTGATTTCTACAGGAACTTTAGGTAACATGCTCACATTAAATGGCATATGTAGAAATAAGAAGTGCCTCAAAAGGAAAAAGATATCTATAATCACAAAAATAGAGAAGGAAAAGCAGTTTGAATTCCTAAGCTCAGACAAAGAAGTAGCCCAGAATGGAGAAGTAGATAGAGGGTAAGATGACCCTGAGATGCATCAGGTTCCCTGATAAATAATGGAGAATTCATCACCCATTGAACCAAGAGTAGCCAATAAAATCTGTCCCACACTTGCAAAACACAGTTGCATGACACTTAAGGTTTAGGTTAATTTCTTGTGATATTCAGAATATACATGGCTTGAGGTTTAAATCTGACCACTAGGGGATGCTGTGGTCTACTAAGTGACTCAGGCAAACACACCTCACAGCTCACCAGGTTAAATTATGGATGCAAGATGGCTTCCAGCATCTTGTCTGTGATGCTAGAGGACATTTGAAGGGCAATGCTAAGCGTAAGGAACTTTGCTCTAGTAAACAGATTTAAACATTGAATGCTAGAAATTGTCACGGTCTGGAGAGAAGAGATTTGAAGATTACAGGCAGAGGCAATAAATAAACCTAGATTGTCTACATTTAATGGTTCTGCTCACTTTCTGACTTGTTAAAAAATAAATTTAGGCAACCCACCTTTCTGCCTGGCCATATTTTTGAGACCTCCAACCTAACTGTTGCTAGGCCAAATTCTTGGGACACAAGACACAGGAGGAAACAGCTGCCCCTGGAAAGAAAGGAAGGGCAACTAATGGCACCTGAAAGCAAATTTATGAGTCACATGATTCAAGGATCTGAAACAGAGGGATCCTGGAGGGCCCTCCTGGGTAGGAATCCTTTCCCTGTCCCATATTTCTCATTTGCAGAAAAAGGGCTTCAGCCTCCTAGGCCTTCCCTGAGTTCCAAATAGCACATTCAATCAGGAAAGTAAGAGAATGCAGAAACAAAGGAAGAATGATCAAGAAACTATAATTCAGTGATTTAAGCCGAGTCCTGGTTCCTCCTCAAGGGGTGTTGTTGCTGTTCAATTGCTAAGTCGTGTCTGTGACCCCATGGACTGCAGCACGCCAGGCTTCCCTGTCCTTCACTATCTCCTGGAGCTTGCTCAAACTCATATCCATTGATTTGTTGATGCTATCCAACCATCTCATCACCCACTTCTCTTGCCCTCAATCTTTCCCAGCATCAGGCTCTTTTCCAAGGGATACACTTAATGATATCTTTGAGTTCTTCTGAAGGAATTAAGGCCCACACCGGGGTGGAGGATGGTAACTTCAGGCTGAGCACAAAGTTCCTGGAACCACTCTGTTATCTCACCCACCAAACAATCAGAAGAGAATCACACACACTATAGCCCTCACCCCAAATTTTACCTATAAAAATTTCTCCCTAAATGGCATCAGAGAGTTGGGGTTTTTGAGCGTAAGCCACCTCATGCCTGTTGCTTGGTCCTCCAGTAAGTTTCTGCTCCACACTCTGATGTTTTGGTTGTTTGGCCTCACTGTGCAATGGGCACATGACCTTATCTTCAGTAACAGACTGATTTCTTACAAATGATTTTTTCCTGCCAATCTGGATTTGGAAAGGAAAGGACAAAATGAAACCTACCTTCCTATCTGGAGCAGGCACCACAGATAGAAACAGTGATGAACCAGCTGACTTTGGTGTCAACTACAAATTGGCGCTTGCCATCTACCTATCTACTGCTGCAAGGATTAAGTTATATGCTGCTACGGGTGCTGACCTTCAACATCCCCTGAAAGGAATTCAGGGTGAAGATCAGAAATGAAGCACTCAGTTGCAAGGGTGGGGGATGGCAGGACAGGTCTTTCAGATAGATGATTTCAGGAGCCCAGTTCTTGTATCTCCCCATACCTAGAAAAGCACTAAAATCCTTCATGGTAATGACTGTTCCCTGTAATTAGCAAAGGCTTCACGAGACTAGTAGAAACTTTCTGGAAAAATATGTGCTTGATTGCATGTATTCCCCCTTCACCAAAAATCATGTATATACTGACCATTCCCCCCACCAACTCTTTGGAACAGTTTCTCAGAGCCATCTGAGGTGCTGTTTCCTGGGCTGCAGTTTTCACTCTGCCCCAAATAAAACTGAATTAGCAATTCTCACATCATGCCTTTTTTTTTTTAAGTCCACGTAACTATTCTTACAGGTTTCCCATGCTGCTAGTGGTAAAAACAAACAAACAAACAAAAACCCATCTGCCAATGCAGGAGACGGACAGGGGTTTGAGATCTGATTCAGGAAGATCCCCTGGGGGGAGGACATGGCAACTCACTCCAGTATTCTTGCCTGGAGAATCCCATAGACAGAAGAGCCTGGTGGGCTATAGTCCATAGGATTGCAAAGAGTTGGACATGACTGAAGCAACTTAGCACCACACAAGTATTCTCATCTTTGGCCAGCTCCTGCTGGATTTCCCTGGATCCTCTCTGCAGGTTCTGGAGAGAGTAGTGTGTCCCAGTGGCCATCAGGAACTTTAAAGAAGGAAAAAGAATTTTGCTTCTATCCTTTATGGTGAGCGTTGGCTGAGAAAACCCCATTTTCTTCAGGACACATCTTCTCAAAGGCATGTCATACATGGATAAGCTTATCTAGCTTAAAAGTTCTCCACTGTGGCCGTTGTAATTCATAATTATCTTTGGGAAGCTTAACTTGCTTGTTCAGCCTTCAAACAAAATTTTACTTGCTGGAGGCCTTACTCTGGACCCAATCCAGCGTAAATTGGACCCGGTCTGATCTTTCACCGGGTCTGGTTTAGGGGTTGGACCAGGTCTGTCACTGGAAACAGTTCTATATCTGTGTCCCATGCCACCCAACTCAGGCCAGTTTGGGGATCCAGGCCATGGGAAAACAAAAATCCTCAAAACGAAAAAAATGCTCAAAACAGTGAACACTCCTAACACACAATCTATGGATGGAGGATTAGAGGGAACTTACCCACCACCTCCAGAGGCAGTGAGGAAGCAGCGACTCAAGGGACTCCTCAGGTACCTTCGCTGCTGTTGCTCGATGCTGCTGAGGGCAGTCAAAGGTCTCCTTGTTTCTCTGTTCAGTCACCAGACCTGTGTTAAGATAAACCGAGGCATATTAAAAATTCTGTTTGAGCAAAAATGGATTCAAATTGTGCAGCATCCAAATTAGCAGTTAAGAAGGAGCCCCAGGGGTCAGTGCAAAGTGGCATTTGCATTCAGAAAGGAGGCGGGACAAGAAGTTACTAGACAAAAAGCAGATTGAGTATTGTAGGGTTACTTTTTTTTAGGGGATGGTGGGGGTCTATCAGGCAGATTACTTAACTGATGCTGATTAGGCAATTTCTGATCACTAGTTTAAGATTCTATTTCTGGGAATGGAAACTAAAGTTAATTCAGTTGGTGACATGGGTCTTAGCCTAAGAAACTCCATTTGGGGCAAGTTGCCTTATTTTTAACAGACCCATCAGAAAGCATGTGGATTGCTATTTGATTTGCTGTTTCATGTCTGGTTGGCTCAGCAGCTCACGGGGGGAGACTCAAGAAGGAGGAGATATATGTATACATTTGGCTGATTCACAGTTGTCCTATAGCAGAAACTGACACAACATGGTAAAGCAATTATATGCTAATTAAAAAAAGAAATTTACAACTGAAATGTGTTTAGAGGAGAGAGGCTACCATGATAGGGAAGATTTTGTAACTTTGTGCTATGACAGATGGTTGAAAGAATAGGAAACTTTGGTCTGAGGAAAGGCAAACCTTTAGAAATCTGGTGGCTGTTTTCAAACAATTTAAGGGAGAGAGTGTTAACACCATGAAAGCAGAAACTCTCTTCTCAGTGCTGTATTACAGGCTGCAAGACAGTATCTATCATCTAGAAGGTGCCTGATTAATATTCTTTTTCTTACAAACAAATGAATGAAGAAGAGAGATTAACATGCTCTTTTTGGCCCCAAAGGGTAGAATTTAGACTAATTGAATAGGGATTAAAGGGAGGTTGATTTGGATTCAGTAGAAAATCAAATAGTATAATGGTTAAAATCAAGGACTCTGGGTTAGAGTCCTGGGCTGGAATCTAGTTTTACCACTGTTTAACCATGTGTCCTGGAAAAAGGCAGAGAATTATGTCTCGATTCCTTAATCTCTTATATAGGGTTAAAAATAACAATAACAAGTACATCTTAGGGCAGTCAGCACAATGCCTACCTTATAGTTAGGTGTTCAAGAAGGATTAACTATTATTGTTGTTGTTGTTATTCATCTCATAACCCTTTGAGCTCACTAAAGAGGTCTCCTGGTACATGATAGGAGGAGAAACAATTCACTACATCATTAAATTGTTATCTTACAGAAGAGATTCTTTAACTGGATACAAGGTCAGACTAAAACCTCTCTGCTTTTAACTGTAGAAAAATTTCAGAACTATAAACCACACCCCCAAAACAAGAACTCTAGAGTAGTGGCTGGGAATAAGTGTTGCGGAAGGAGAAGGTTTTTTTTGGCCCTCGTAAAAGATAAGGTAATAAACCCAACTTCCACTGTTATAAGGTTCCCCTTCTCTGGAGAAATAAGGAATGCAGGACGGTTTCCCTTAGTATTTGAAATTTAAAGCTATCAGACAAAAACAGTATACAAAAAAAATTTTTGTCCATTGGAGAAGTAAACTTGTTTGAAATTAAAGTTTTTTGAGTATTTTTTTTATAGTCAATGATTTCTTATAGTTTATGGAGCCTCCTGAAGAATAGGAACATGAAAAACATTGAACATTTTATTTCCATTTCTCTTGCCCAGTTTAGCCCCTAAAAACCTTTGCTTATTCCAACTAAGTTAAAATAAAACGTATTTGCATAATAACGGAGGCAATTACATAAAAATGTCCTAAGCTCTACACTGCCAACAATTTCCTTTGTTTTCATTCATTATGTAAGCAGTACCTAACTTTTAGCTAAAAATGTGAAAAATGGAGGTAATAAAATGATGTTCATGAAAAAGGAGTAATACAGATTTTTGCTTTTCAACAAATAGACACTCACTGGAAAGCCAACAAACATCAAAAATAAAAATGGCTATTTGGAGATCAGGTCAAAAAACACTGTTTGGAGGAGCTCCATTTGTGGCCATGCATTTTTTAAAAAGATGATAATATTATATGTTGCAGGGACAGGGACCCCTTCCAGGGCCCAGAACTGGGCTCTTGTCTAACACTCGGAAATGAATTGTCCAAGGAGACACATATGCTGACAAAGCAAGAGACTTTATTGGAAAAGGGCACCTGGGTGGAGAGCAGTAGGGTAAGGGAACCCAGGAGAACAGCTCTGCCACGTGGCTTGCAGTCTTGGGTTTTATGGTGATGGGATTCATTTCCGGGTTGTCTTTAGCCAATCATTCTGACTCAGGGGGCTGGAGAGAATAGCTGCTGCGCTGGATTCCCCTGTGGGACATCCCTGGTGGCTCAGATGGTAAGGAGTCTGCCTGTAACTCGGGAGACCCTGGTTCAATCCCTGGGTTGGGAAGATCCTCTGGAGAAGGAAATGGCAACCCATTCCAATATTCTCGCCTGGAAAATCCAATGGATGGAGGAGCCTGGCAGGCTACAGTCCATGGGGGTTGCAGAGTCGGACATGACTGAGTGACTTCACTTCTTCTTTTGACTCAGAGTCCTTCCTGGTGGTACACGCCTTATTCAACCAAGATGGATGCCAGAGAGGATTCTGGGAGGTGGCTGGACATGTGGTGTCTCCTTTTGACGTTTCCTGAACTCTTCCGGTTGATGGTGGCTGATTAGTTCCGTGTTCCTTACTCGGACCTCCTGTCGTAAAACAACGCATGCAAATGGTTACTATGGTGCCTGGCCAGGATGGGCAGTTTCACTCAGTGTGTTTCCCCTAACATTATAGATGACTGTTCTACTTATTGCATGTGTAGTCATGAATAAGGCATGTAAAATAAATTTAATACTATTTGGGGGGCTTTTTATTGTTCCCTGTTGAAGGAAGAAAAAGACTAACAGAAAGTGGCAGATTAGGAATCTAGTTGTGTTGTCAAACAGTTGTGTTAGAAACAGAAAAATAAACACAAAGAAAACAAGTGGGAAAATAAGAAAAATGCATACCTGTGGAAATTAGAGGAGCAAAAAGCAGAGGAAACATGTGTAGTATAAAAACAATAATAATAATAATAAAGATAAGCACCTAAATAGAAAGAGAATGAGAAGCAGAGAGAAAGTGAAAATTTAGGAAGTTTCATAGTGAATGTAATTCTTTAAAGCTATATTCAGAGTAAGTTATTATATTTTGAACTGCTTATGCTAAATATCAGGGCTTTTTAAAACTCTTATTTACTGAGATATATGTGTTTTTCTTTAAACTTACAGCTATATGTTTGAAATAAATTTTTTTTGGTTTCTGAAGAACTTTAAAATACTCAAAAAATGGCTGAATAGAAATCAACTTTCAAATCTTAACAATGTAAATTAGCCCTTAATGTCTTGTAAAGTTAATGAAAATTAATAAAGATAAGAGGAGCTAACTTGTACTGAGTAATAATCCTATGTCCCAGACCCTATGTTAAACGCTTCCCTTGCATTGTCCCATTGAATTCTCACAAGAACTACCCCAACCCCCCAACCCACCCCCAGAGCCTCATTTTAGGAATGAGAAAACTGAGATTCTCATTCACTCAGGGTTATAACTAGTAAAACTACAGATTTCCTTGGCTTATCTGTCATGTTACACTCTCTGTCCATCTCTCACTTATAACTGCTACTGCCTTGATCTATATCAGCATTTATAGCCTCCCCTTCTTTAAAAGTAATTACTCCAGGTTCCCTGAACCTACCATGCTCTCTGGCCTCTGCATTACATCTCTGAATTATCATTATTGCTCAACTCCCCACCACCACCACCACCATTCTATTTCTCTCTCTCTCACACACACATATTATTCCCACACCCTCCATCTGTCTCATTTTTTTCTTGGCTTATCAGATGAAGGTATGACCTCTGAGAATTCTTTCTTCATACAACTCTTCTTAAGTGTCCCCTCTTTTTGTTCCTTTTATGTGCTTGCCAATTTCTCAAACATTTTTTCAAGATCTCTGCCACTGCAGAAGCTCTGGTCTCTCCAAAGTCTTCTAACCTTTCCTCTTTTCTTGATTTTCTAGGCATCTAAAGCACTCTCAGGTATTTGAGTCAGGTCAGTAAATCCATTTCATAGCCAAACACACATCTCCTTCCCCAGTGCATGCTCACCAAGAAAATCAGTGGTATCTAGTAGAGGTAAAACGTGAGGACCAACAAAATTTTCCATAGAATTTGGACAATGGAATCCATCCCTAAAACACTCTCTCAAGTCTAACCCCTCTTCTCCATTTCCTCAAATACCACCCTCTCGAAGCCCAGCATTACTGCTGATATGACTGAATATAACTCACTAGGTGCTCTACCTGCCCAAGGTTATTCAGCTGTCTTCCTTCCAATATATCCTCCTACTCTGTACACTTCATGCAAACATATGTGCTTAGTTGTTTCAGTCGTGTCCTACTCTTTACAATCTCATGGACTGTAGCCCACCAGGCTCCTCTGTCCATGGGATTTTCCTGGCAAGAATACCGGAGTATTTCCTCCGGTATGGGAGGAGTATCCCATTTCCTCCTCCAGGGAATCTTCGAAACCGAGGGACTGACTGAACTTGTGTCTCCTGCATCTCCTTCATTGGCAGGCAGATTCTTTACCACTGCGCCACCCGGGAACCCTCGCTTCTAGACCACAAAATAATTAAAGTAGTCCTTTAATGAAAAAGCTGTAATGGCTACACATTGTCTACTAAAGAAGGTCCCAATTTAGCCTGATGGTTATAAGCCCTTAATGTCTTTCTGCATTCCTTTTTTATCTGTCACTTTTACCTATTTAATAAACATCACTTAAGATATTGGTTCTCAAATTTTAGACTCAATGAGAATCCCCTGGAGAGTTTCTTTAAATTTCAGTGGCCTAACCTCACCTTGCAGATATTTCAAATCAGTGGAGTTGGGGGTGGATCCCCCAAATTCCTCATTTACCTCAGTTTTTAAGCCTCCCATGAATTTTTTCCTGCTCTCCCAAACTGTTATCTTCCAATTTCCCATAAAAATATGTTGGTTCCTTTCTTATTATAACCACAGTCAATCTTGAATTATAAGAAAGTGTGCTCATCTTTATGTGTTTGTTGGAGTTTCCTAGGGGGAGTAATTGAGGCCTAAGTATTTCTGTATTCTGTATTACATAAACACAGCACTTTCTCTAATAAATGAAAGTTAATTTATATCAAGAATGTTGTGGTGGCCAAAATTTTTAAAGAGTTGGGGTTCCTGCTTTCATATTATATGAAAATTGAGATTTAAAAATTGATGTGTGGAGAAAGACAACTTTTCTTTATCCAATTATGTTCAGTAACTGGAGTCTACAAATTAAACTGATCTATAATGGCACCCCACTCCAGCACTTTTGCCTGGAAAATCCCATGGATGGAGGAGCCTGGTGGGCCACAGTCCATGGAGTCGCTAAGAGTTGGACACGACTGAGCGACTTCACTTTCACTTTTCACTTGCCTGCATTGGAGAAGGAAATGGCAACCCACTCCAGTGTTCTTGCCTGGAGAATCCCAGGGACGGGGGAGCCTGGTGGGCTGCCGTCTACGGGGTCGCACAGAGTCGGACATGACTGATGCGACTTAGCAGCAGCAGCAGCATAACAGATTGACAGGAGAAAAATGACTGATTCATATCCATATAAAAGCTAACAAAAAAGTCACTAGCTTATTAAATGGTTAAACTTAGAGGTGTATATGCTTAACTCAGTAGGGGAAAAGGAGGAAGAAGAAAAGGGATCTATGGGAAGAACAAAGAGATACAAATGGGTTTTTAGGAGAGCTGCTGCTGCTGCTAAGTCACTTCAGTCATGTCCGACTCTGTGCGACCCCATAGACGGCAGCCCACCAGGCTCCCTCGTGCCTGGGATTCTCCAGGCAAGAATACTGGAGCGCAAAAGATGAAAAAGTGCGTGATGTTTGTCTATGCTGGTGGGAATGGTCCTTCTGTCTTCTTCAGTGACTTACTTTCATTTACTATAGGTTTACTCTTCTTTCTGTTCCCTGTAGAGCTGCCCCAGAGAGGGAATGACAGCAGTCTTATCTCCCAGAAGTTGCCTGGATCTCTGGATGAGCTGTTGCTTCTGTTCAGTAGATAAAATCCTGCACATTTAGGATGGGAGAAAGGGCCACTATCCATGGAAAAAAGAAAGCCAGACCTTCGGAAGGTTAAGACTAAAGGACTGGGTGTTTTATGCCTGCTGCCCTCCTCTCTCTGCTTCCAGTGTAGGAGGCAGTGAGAACAAGGCTTCTTAGGGGTGAGAGGAAAGGAAATTGAAGCACAGGGAGATGGACCTAAGCATCAAGGAGGGTTATCTTCAAGGAAAAGATGATCACTGCTCTCGAGAGTGTCGTCCCCATGCTTGATTTGCCACTTGTTTCACACCAACATTCTCCCAAACCCCTGCCCAGTGTAAATGATGCTCTCATATCTTGTTCCTGCCTTTACCTATCTTGACCACATTTAGTTCTAGTTCTATTGGAAGACAGTGAAGTGTATCATGCTTACAAATTGTGTCTATGGGAACAAAAATGGGCATTTTGCACACCTAACTAGGAAGAAGGAGCTGTACTAATTGATAATTTTGGAAAGCGAGACAGAGTTTTCCTCTCAGACATTCAAAAACTCAAAGCCAGAAGTTACTTACCTGATAAAAAGTACTTTCAAGCAAACATCATTGAGAGAGACTGGTATCAATGATGTTAAGTTCTGAAAGAGAGAAGAGGGATAATTTGGTTTGTTCTAAGGAATCTGGGTGAAATACTCTATTTGAATGTTACTGGAGAAGAAAGAGAATGAGGCTGGGACAGAGCAAAGTCCCCTAACACCCTGCATCTGCTTCCTCAAGACAGCATTGGCTGGAAGTCAGTTCAAGTGGTAGGCAAGGAACTAAAACTTACCACTGTGAGAAAACTCACCACTGTAACAGGATCCTTTTAGCAGTGAGAGATCTGCGCTTTGGTCCCAGGAGAGGAAATTGTGAACTTCCCTAGAAGGGATAGAAGGAGGAAGCAGGAGCAGGTAGCTCTGCCCTCTGCACTCTGATCTGTGTGTCCTTGACAGTCCTGTACTGTCAACACATCTGCACTGAAGTGATGTTCCTCTTAGAACCCAGGATACTGAGGCGGGAAGACCTCGGCTAGGTATGATTCCCAGTGTGGCCCTGACACTTGCCGATGAAGTTGCTGTGTAGTTATCCACCCATCCTTTCAGAACAAAGGGAATTTCAGGGGTCACTTTCAGAGGTTATTCCTTAAAAAGGAAAACAGTGGGTTGTGCATCAGATGGAGGCATCTGCCTCTGTATGCCTTGATTTCTGATTGCTACCATTAAATAGTCATCAAATTCCCCACCTAAAATTCCCTTTTAAAAACACAGAGTAGAGATGATGTATACGTCAGTATCCCCTCTACGATGCATCCATGCCACAGAAGCCACTGAAGTGTGCTCTACCACAACCATTTGAAATTAGTTGTGAGTGAGCAAGGTTTGCAAGGGTAAGTTGTTCCCCCTGAACTGGGAGAGCACATTAAATGTAAAAGAAGGGGAAAAACAGCTATAAGGGACATTGAGGACAAGATTGGCCCAATTGTATAAAGTAAGGAACAGAGTGAAACCAAATCAGGCATTAGAATAGGATTTCCCAGGGCTCAAATTATGCCTATATCATATTAATATTCAAATGATTTTTAGGGCTCCTTTCCCTTCATCCCTGGATTTCCCTGGTGGCTCAGAGGGTAAAGCATCTGCCTGCAATGCAGGAGACCCAGGTTCAATCCCTGGGTTGGGAAGATCTCCTGGAAAAGAAATGGCAACCCACTCCAGTATTCTTGCCTGGAGAATCCCATGGACAGACTGTCCACGGGGTCGCAAAGAGTCGGACACGACTGAGCAATTTCACTTCACTTCCCTTCATCCCAGCTAAGGTTTTCGGTTCTCTCTGCTAAGCCTCAGGTAGACCTAGGCCATCACCTGACCCAGCTTCTAAATCTTAATCTTCACCTGTTCATCCTACTGTTCTCGCCTGGTTGTATCTGCTGCCCAGGGCAGGCTCGGTGTAAGTCATGTCCATCAGTCTCCAGAGATCAACTTAATTTAAATGAGCATATCCTTGTTGTTGCAAACAAGAGGGGGTTTTGTTGATGTTTCTGGAAACCTGGGAAGGAGTCATTCTCCTACGAAAGAAGTACTGCCTTTATTTACTCAAAGCCACTGGAAAAAAAAGATTGATGGGCCAAGGTTTGCATTATACCATATGTGTAACACAAAGAGTCTGTATTCAGTGTTGCTATGTCTTGATGTGTTCAGTTCCGTTCAGTTCAGTCACTCAGTCACGTCCGACTCTTTGCGACCCCATGAATTGCAGCACACCAGGCCACCCTGTCCATCACCAACTCCCGGAGTTCACTCAAACTCACGTCCATCGAGTTGGTGATGCCATCCAGCCATCTCATCCTCTGTCGTCCCTTCTCCTCCTGCCCCTAATCCTTCCCAGCATCAGAGTCTTTTCCAATAAGTCAATTCTTCATATCAGGTGGCCAAAGTATTGGAGTTTCAGCTTTAGCATCAGTCCTTCCAAAGAACACCCAGGGCCGATCTCCTTTAGAATGGACTGGTTGGATCTCCTTGCAGTCCAAGGGACTCTCAAGAGTCCTCTCCAATACCACAGTTCAAAAGCATCAATTCTTTGGTGCTCAGCTTTCTTCATAGTCCAACTCTCACATCCATAAATGACCACTGGAAAAACCATAGCCTTGACTAGATGGACCTTTGTTGGCAAAGTAATGTCTCTGCTTTTCAATATGCTATCTAGGTTGGTCATAACTTTTCTTCCAAGGAGTAAGCGTCTTTTAATTTCATGGCTGCAATCACCATCTGCAGTGATTTTGGAGCCCCCCCCCCCCTCAAAAGTCTGACACTGTTTCCCCATCTATTTCTCATGAAGTGATGGGACCAGATGCCATGATCTTCATTTTCTGAATGTTGAGCTTTAAGCCAACTTTTTCACTCTCCTCTTTCAGTTTCATCAAGAGGCTTTTTAGTTCCTCTTCACTTTCAGAGAAGACAATGGCAACCCACTCCAGTACTCTTGCCTGGAAAATCCCATGGATGGAGGAGCCTGGTAGGCTGCAGTCCATGAGGTCACTAAGAGTCAGACACAACTGAGCGACTTCACTTTCACTTTTCACTTTCATGCACTGGAGAAGGAAATGGCAACCCACTCCAGTGTTCTTGCCTGGAGAATCCCAGGGACGGGGGAGTCTGGTGGGCTGCTGTCTATGGGGTCGCACAGAGTCAGACATGACTGAAGTGACTTAGCAGCAGCAGCAGCAGCATACTGATTCGCTGGCCTATAAGACTATTATAAATGCTAATGGGAGATTCAAACTAAAGGGCTTCTTTCCAAAGATTCTTACAGCATTTGCGTATGATTACCCAGATTTTGCAACAAATGTACCCTCATGTTTAATTTGCTCTTGTCATCTCTGCTTACCTTTTCACCTGGGGTTCTCTTCCCAAATGCTTAACTGCAAGGAACCCTTTCCTATTCCAGAGAATATATTTCTAATGTGCTTTATTGCACCATACTTGGGGCATTTCCTTTTATTTTAGACTGGCAGAAAATTACATCAATGCCAATGCAGTGAGGTTTGGGGGCAAGGAGGCTGGAGTTTGGCTGTTTTTAAACTCTCTTACCTAAGTAGGTTCTGCGGAGTGTTTGAACTGTACTTCCCTGAAGAATAATTTTGTTTATTGTAAAATTGGTTAACAATGAAAATTGTTACTAGACCATGTACAGGCTAAGACCATCATTTAGCCATTCAAAATCTCAGGGAGCACTCCTGTCAAGGAGAGCCATAGAGCAAGACCTCAGGAGTCAGAGGGAGGTGACAGAAGGAAGGTTCTCTTTCATTTCCTACCTCTTCTAACTTCTGCTTTACTCATTTGCTATAAATGAAGTGTGCATTTCCTATATTCACTCACTTGTTCTTTGGCATCATTATCTTCACTTCAGTTCAGTCTCTCAGTCGTGTCTGACCCTTTTCGATCCCATGAACTGCAGCACACCAGGCCACCCTGTCCATCACCAACTACCCAGAGTTCACTCAGGCTCACGTCCATCGAGTCAGCGATGCCATCCAGCCGTCTCATCCTCTGTCGTCCCCTTCTCCTCCTGCCCTCAATCCCTCCCAGCATCAGAGTCTGTTCCAATGAGTCAACTCTTCACATGAGGTGGCAAAAGTACTGGAGTTTCAGCTTTAGTATCATTCCTTCCAAAGAAATCCCAGGGCTGATCTCCTTCAGAATGGACTGGTTGGATCTCCTTGCAGTCCAAGGGACTCTCAAGAGTCTTCTCCAACACCACAGTTCAAAAGCATCAATTCTTTGGCGCCCAGCCTTCTTCACAGACCAACTCTCACATCCATACATGACCACTGGAAAAACCATAGCCTTGACTAGATGAACCTTTGTTGGCAAAGTAATGTCTCTGCTTTTGAATATGCTATCTAGGTTGGTCATAACTTTCCTTCCAAGGAGTAAGCGTCTTTTAATTTCATGGCTGCAATCACCATCTGCAATGATTTTGGAGCCCCAAAAAATAAAGTCTGACACTGTTTCCACTGCTTCCCCATCTATTTCCCATGAAGTGATGGGACCGGATGCCATGATTTTCGTTTTCTGAATGTTGAGTTTTAAGCCAACTTTTTCACTCTGCACTTTCACCTTCATCAAAAGGCTTTTTAGTTCCTCTTCACTTTCTGCCATAAGGGAGGTGTCATCTGCATATCTGAGGTTATTGATATTTCTCCCAGCAATCTTGATTCCAGCTTGTGCTTCCTCCAGTCCAGCATTTCTCATGATGTATTCTGCATATAAGTTAAATAAACAGGGTGACAATATACAGCCTTGACGTACTCCTTTTCCTCTTTGGAACCAGTCTGTTGTTCCATGTCCAGTTCTAACTGTTGCTTCCTGACCTGCATACAAATTTCTTAAGAGGCAGGTCAGGTGGTATGGTATTCCCATCTCTTTCAGAATTTTCCTCAGTTCATTGTGATCCACACAGTCAAAGGCTTTGGCATAGTCAATAAAGCAGAAATAGATATTTTTCTGGAACTCTCTTGCTTTTTTGATGATCCAGCGGATGTTGGCAATTTGGTCTCTGGTTCCTCTGCCTTTTCTAAAACCAGCTTGAACATCTGGAAGTTCACGGTTCATGTATTGCTGAAGCCTGGCTTGGAGAATTTTGAGCATTACTTTACTAGCGTGTGAGATGAATGCAATTGTGCGGTAGTTTGAGCATTCTTTGGCATTGCCTTTCTTTGGGATTGGAATGAAAACTGAACTTTTCCAGTCCTGTGGCCACTGCTGGGTTTTCCAAATTTGCTGGCATATTGAGTGCAGCACTTTCACAGCATCATCTCTCAGGATTTGAAATAGCTCAACTGGAATTCTATCACCTCCACTAGCTTTGTTGGTAGTGATGCTTTCTAAGGCCCACTTGACTTCACATTCCAGGATGTCTGGCTCTAGGTCAGTGATCACACCATGGTGATTATCTGGGTCGTGAAGATCTTTTTTGTACAGTTCTTCTGTGTATTCTTGCTATCTCTTCTTAATATCTTCTGCTTCTGTTAGGTCCATACCATTTCTGTCCTTTATCGAGCCCATCTTTGCATGAAATGTTCCCTTGGTTATCTCTAATTTTCTTGAAGAGATCTCTAGTCTTTCCCATTCTGTTGTTTTCCTCTATTTCTTTGCATTGATTGCTGAGGAAGGCTTTCTTATCTCTCCTTGCTATTCTTTGGAACTCTGCATTCAGATGGGTATCTTTCCTTTTCTCCTTTGCTTTTCACTTCTCTTCTTTTCACAGCTATTTGTAAGGCCTCCCCAGACAGCCATTTTGCTTTTTTGCATTTCTTTTCCATGGGGTTGGTCTTGATCCCTGTCTCCTGTATAATGTCACAAACCTCAGTCCATAGTTCATCAGGCACTCTATGTATCAGATCTAGTCCCTTAAATCTATTTCTCACTTCCACTGTATAATCTTAAAGGATTTGATTTGGGTCATACCTGAATGGTCAGGTGGTTTTCCCTACTTTCTTCAATTTATGTCTGAATTTGGCAATAAGGAGTTCACGATCTGAGCCACAGTCAGCTCCTGGTCTTGTTTTTGCTGACTGTATAGAGCTTCTCCATCTTTGGCTGCAAAGAATATAATCAATCTGATTTCGGTGTTGCCCATCTGGTGATGTCCATGTGTAGAGTCTTCTCTTGTGCTGTTGGAAGACGGTGTTTGCTATGACCAGTGCATTTTCTTGGCAAAACTCTATTAGTCTTTGCCCTGCTTCATTCCGTATTCCAAGGCCAAATTTGCCTGTTACTCCAGGTGTTTCTTGACTTCCTACTTTTGCATTCCAGTCCCCTATAATGAAAAGGACATCTTTTTGGAGTGTTAGTTCTTAAAGGTCTTGTAGGTCTTCATAGAACTGTTCAACTTCAGCTTCTTCAGCGTTACTGGTTGGGGCATAGACTTGGATTACTGTGATATTGAATGGTTTGTCTTGGAAATGAACAGAGATCATTCTGTCGTTTTTGAGATTGCACCCAAGTAGTGCATTTCAGACTCTTTTGTTGACCATGATGGCCATTCCATTTCTTCTGAGGGATTCCTGCCCACAGTAGTAAATATAATGGTCATCTGAGTTAAATTCACCCATTCCAGTCCATTTTAGTTCACTGATTCCTAGAATGTTGATGTTCACTCTTGCCATCTCTTGTTTGACCACTTCCAATTTGCCTTGATTCATGGACCTGACATTCCAGGTTCCTATGCAATATTGCTCTTTACAGCATCAGACCTTGCTTCTATCACCAGTCACATCCACAACTGGGTATTGTTTTTGCTTTGGCTCCATCCCTTCATTCTTTCTGGAGTTATTTCTCCACTGATCTCCAGTAGCATGTTGGGCACCTACTGACCTGGGGAGTTCCTCTTTCAGTATCCTATCATTTTGCCTTTTCATACTGTTCATGGGGTTCTCAAGGCAAAAATACTGAAGTGGTTTGCCATTCCCTTCTCCAGTGGACCACATTCTGTCAGACCTCTCCACCATGACCCGCCCATCTTGGGTGGCCCCACCAGCATGGCTTAATTTCATTGAGTTAGACAAGGCTGTGGTCCTAGTGTGACTAGATTGACTAGTTTTCTGTGAGTATGGTTTCAGTGTGTCTGCCCTCTGATGCCCTCTTACAACACCTACCGTGTTACTTGGGTTTCTCTTACCTTGGACGTGGGCTATCTCTTCACGACTGCTCCAGCAAAGCGTAGCCACAGCTCCTTACCTTGGACGAGGGGTATCTCTTCACTGCCACCCCTTCTGACCTGGAACGTGGAATAGCTCCTCTGGGCCCTCCTGCGCCCACACAGCCACGGCTCCTTGGAGGTGGGGTTGCTCGTCCCGGCCGCCGCCCCTGACCTCGGACGTGGGGTAGTTCTTCTCGGCTCTTCCTGCGCCGTTGCAGCCTGGCACTCTCGGCCGCTGCCCCTGAACTCGGACATAGGGTAACTCCTCTTGGCCGCCTCCTCTCAGGCATGGGGTCCTCCCGGCTTCTGCCCCTGACCTCAGACATGGGGTAGCCGCCTGCGCTAAATGTGCTGGTCACAGCCGCCCGCGCTTAGGGAACTCAATCAATTAGAGGAAAGAAACACTGAAAGAAAAGGGACAGTTCATTGATATTTTGGAACCTCTTTAATCCAGAACATTGAGAGGCAAAGAAAAGAGAGCAAGGCAGCTCTTTGAAAGGTGGATTTTGATTTACTTAAGAGGACTGGAGGCAGAGCCCAAGAACACTGTTGTAAACCTCTTGCTGGGACAGTCATTAACTCTGGACTTAAGTATAAAAGACACTTCGAGCAGTTCAGCTCTGAAGACTAAGGAGAAAAAGATAGTCAATAATTGCAACTGATTATAGGGACTCAGCTTGAATTTTAGGTGTATATTGTTTGGTTTGTTTTACATCTCAGTTACCTGACACACTATTACCCCCCCCTGCCTCTGCACCCCCCCCACCCCCACACCCCCCCCACCCCCCCCAGCCCCCCACACCCCCCACACACACAAATTAATGAAGAAATAACTGTAAGATTTGTTCCTTGAAGGAACACTAGAGACGTATCCAGAGAGGGACACAGAGTGAGTGTCTCATTGGACTCAAGTCCCACCATCAGCCTTGATTTCTCAGATAGGCTCTGGGCCCCAAAGACAATGCCTGGGCCATGTGGGGAACTCCAGAGAGGCTTCACAAAGTATCTCCTTTCACTGTCTTTCAATGCCCACCTACACCAAGTCCCTATAACAAAGAAAGGGTCTGAAATAAAACCCAGCCTTCTGGTATACCTGTCTATGACTCCATACATGCTGGGACTGAGAGCTACAGGAGAAGAGAACAAGTACTGGAGGTGCCTAGGAGACCACATGCCTTCTGATTCTACTTGAGTTGACTTGTTGCCCTTGGGAGCCTGTGATCTACAGTCACTGTTCAGTAGCTGAGGTGCTTATGAGAGACAGTAGAGCAGAGACCATAGAGGGCTCACATACTTCTGGGTACAGGAAAATGAAGATCTCTCTTCAGAATTATTTTTTTTTCCTCTGGATCAAAAAGACTATTCTTAGACAATTCTTGGGGAATAAGAAAAGACTGCTTAAAATTGTCATTTGATGGCATCTTCTCATGCTTATCTATGGTCCTCTGCCATGAAACCAAAGAACAGGAAACTTTGAAAAGAGAGAATGCTCCTTCCTTTGGTTCTTTCTTTTTCACTGTGTCCCATGACTTGAACTTGAGTGAGTAGTCTGAAGAAGGTAGAATAGTTTAGGATATACATCTTGAATTTTCATTTCTCCTTATTTCAGCTAATCTTTTCCCATCATGCTGACTGTTAAAGCATCTCCAAGGTTTTCATTGAAAAGACTTTGCATTCGTGCTAAGACGTTAGAACTAGCCCATCCAGGAGGAAAGGATAAAATTATTCACGCTCTAAGTGTCCATATGTAACTGAGGAGGCTCTGACTTGCCATGGCCACCCATACCACAGTGGTGACGTCTGAGTGAAAATTTGGCAGATAATGACAACCACAGTGATGGTGCCTGAGGCCCAGGGGTCTGACAGGACAATTTGCCTCCTTTAATTTAGCAGTGGGAAACTTGGATGCATATAGCTTCTTAAAGTATTCTTCACAAATGGTCTCTCGTGCTAAGAACTGATTCATGAAGACTCTCATAGATAGCTCTGATGGGCTTAGAGAAGCCTGTAAGAAGCAAGCCTTTCCCTGCCTCATGACTCTGCCTTTAAGCATGAGTGTAAAGTTGACAAGAATCTCAAGGAATGAGGACATTAGTTGAGGCACAGAATCCTGTTTTGTTTTGTTTTTCCCTTGAGGGTCTTCTCTATATGTCAGGGCTTAAAATAATGGAGAACAAAACCTGGGAATTCAGGAGGCATAATAGAAGATGCAGTTTAAAGTTTTACTCCTCCTAATTCTGCAACAATGAATTTGTCCCCAAACTCTAGCTATAAAAGCCCACTCCCAGAGTTCCCTTGTGGTCTGTCCAGTGGTTAGAACTCAGCACTTTCACTGCCATGGCCCAGGTTTGATTTCTGATTGGGGAACTAAGATCCCACAAGCTGCATGTGGTGTAGCCAAAAATAAGTAAATAACTAATTTTTTTAAAAGCCCACCCCAGTTCTATGGTACTAAACATAAAGCATATCACACAGTTTACTGATCTAAAATTTGATGGTATTCTTCCAGAAGGCAGATTTTAAAAAATAAGTAAATAAACATAGCTTGAAGGTCAAATTTAGAGAGATCTGGTTATGCTCTTGGGTGGGAAAGATGCTCATTATGCAATGTAGGGATCTTACATCTCATTAAGGCTGGAAGAGAGAGGTAGATTGTCTATAAATGTTCTTTCCTGGAGAGGGAGCTCATAATAATTGATTCTCACTGAAGATCCTAACACTAGTGAAAAATTTGCTGAGAATTTTATAGAAACTTCTGACCACAAGAATAAAGCATATAGCTTACTTCCTATGGAATAAAAGTGCCCCCTTTAAGAAAATGACACCAGGAGACATGAACACTCATGAGTCAGCATCCTGCCCACCTAAGAGGCAACATGAAGTTTCCTCTCCAGTGCTGAGTCTCTTATCCTGAAGCATGTCATGAAAGCATCTCCTAGAAAGCTCTGAAGGGTTGGGAGACAAGGGAGCATTGTCTCTCAGCTTCCTTTTCACCCTTCACTACTTTGTTTTGTGTTATTAGGGCTGGGACTATGCAAACTCCACTGTTACTTGGCCAGTAAACTCTGCCAGTAGCCAGTGCCAAAGGGAGACTGGAAGATCGTCATAAGAAGGGACTGGTTCTCTCCCATTTGCACCCTGTGTACTTGAGGTTCCTGTGAGCATCATTGCAGCAATCTGGGAGGAGCAGGGAGGACAGGGGAGAAAGAAAGAAATGAGGGGAAAGATGGGAGGAAAAAGAGAACTTACAGAGAAAAACTTAGACATTATGTTTGTTCATCTAAGTACCATGTATATTTTCTAAAAGCAAGGATAATTTCTTTCACAAGGATTCAATTCTCAAAATCAAGAAATTAACAATGATAAATTCTAATCTATATACTTCATTCAAATATTGCTAATTATCTTCTTAATGTCCTTCATGGCAAGTTGCTTTATTTTGTTTTGATTCCCCAGGATCCAATCCAAGATTCCAAAGCATTTAGTAATCATGTTTTTAGTCTTCTCTAATCTAGAAGATTTTCTCAGTCTTTGTCTTTTATTACCTTGACATTTTTGAAGCATGTAAGCCTCATTTTGCAGAAGATCCCTCAATTTGAGTTTTTTCACTTGTTTCCTCGAAGATTAAAATTGCTATAATCCCATGGACCGAGGAGCCTGGTAGGCTGCAGTCCATGACGTCGCTAAGAGTCGGACATGACTGAGCAACTTCACTTTCGCTTTTCACTTTCATGCATTGGAGAAGGAAATGGCAACCCACTCCAGTGTGCTTGCCTGGAGAATCCCAGGGATGGGAGAGCCTGGTGGGCTGCCGTCTATGGGGACGCACAGAGTCGGACACGACTGAAGCGACTTAGCGGCAGCAGCAGCATCATGTGTCTGGCAGAGATTTCTTGGAAGAGATGCTGTGATCTTTTCAGTTCATCATGTTAAGGAGGCATGTGAGACCTATTTGTCCTGTTCTCAGTGCTGTAATCACTTGGTTAGAGTTATCTACCAACTTTCATCACTATAAAGTTATTATTTTTGTCTTTGTAATTAAAGAGGGACCTTGTGGTGAAACAGTTTGAGGTTCTGTAAATGTCCTCTTCCTCATCAAACTTTTACTCATTACTTTCAGCATCCATTGATGATTCACACCTAAAAATATTGCTATGATGTTGACTAAATGATGGTTTGCCAAGTGATAGGTGATTCTTTTTACAGTTATTAACTGGCATCCTACTATAGAAGGGAACTTTCCCTTCTCCCCTATTTATTCCATTTTATTTATTTGTTTATTCATGATGGCATGGACTCATGGGATTCTAATTTTATTCTGTATATTATATTCCATTACTACAATTATTCATTTTTATGCTGAAACTTTCCCAGATTTTGCTAGTGGGAGTTCTTTCAAGTTAGCTCCTTTGACTTTCTAAGTATCTCCATCATTCTTTGAATATTTCTTTATTCTCAATTAAGAGTAGAAAGGAGTATTGGGGAGATAAGTATAAGACATGAAGCAAAGCATTCCATGACTGCTCTTTGGCCTGCTCTCAGTGCTAACATTCTTGGCCATGATAGAAGGTGACTGAAAACAGGAATAGGATAAAATAGTTAGCATGAATCTCTGTCCCAGTTGATTCTCCTATAGCAAATTTGTTCACCAAAGTATACATGTGAAAACCAGTCTCAGGCTGTTTAATAACATAAGACATAGGATATACCCATGACTGCCCTACAGTTTAGATGAGGTCCTGCCAAAAGGCATAACTGGAAAGATCTTGATTTTGGTGATTAGACTCAACAACTTCTGGGGATGGTCCTGGGAGGAGTGAGTCAGTGTTCTACTGATGAATTTTTAATCAAACCAAGACTGGAGGAAAAGTGAAGTGAGATGTATTCTAAAGGCCTTTCACTGGAGAACAAAAGTCCAGTGCTAGTTTCCAGTTGTAGCTCCTATGCACAGTTACAAAGACTGAGGATTTTGCAGGGACAATCACGGAATCACTCCTCTACTGAGAGGTGAAGGTAGAGGGGAAATGTCCATATTAAAAGGACACTGGCAATGCTGGTGACATGTCACTCGAATATTTGTTAAAGGAAATGAAAAGAAACAATATCAGGATTCCTCTTCACGTTTTGGTCTCTCAGACTAGACTCTGAACTAAGAAAAAACCATATCATGTACTTAGAACTGGGCTTTCCTGGTAGCTCAGTGGTAAAGAAACTGCCTGCAGTGCAGGAGACACAGGAGACCTGGCTTGGAATCCTGGGTTGAGAAGATCCCCTGGAGGAGGGCATAGCAACCCACTCCAATATTCTTACCTGCAGAATCCCTGGACAGCAAGCCTGGTGGGCTATAGTCCATAGGGTCGCCAAGAGTCAGAAATGACTGAAGCAACTTAGCATGCATGCATGTACTTAGAATTATTAGTTTCAATCCTCTTCATTTTTTCATCCTCTATTTTATACATGAATGTGTCTGACTTGAAAACAGGGTGCCAAATGGAGGAAAATATGAGGACTGAGGATATTGCTTCATTCAGTTTTGTGGTATATTAGCTAAAGTTTAGACTAAAGAAACCTGGAAATCCCAGGAGATGTTGGTAGCCAAAGTATAAAGCTCCTTTTTCTTTATCTCATACCATCTGCTTCTAAAATCCTATTTATAGAGCCTTACCCACATTGATCTGAGAAACTGAGGCTCAGAGACTAAATTTAATATCTGTTACAAGCTTTGGTTTAAGAGGTAAAAAGGATTGTCATTATCACCTATAAGAGACCAGGACTTTGATTTCGTCTGATTTAGGTCACAGAAGCCACCATAAGGCCTAAGTGTTCTTTCTGGGCTTGATATCTCATCCTGAGGTTTGGTACATGAAATAAACCTACTCTTGTTCTGTAATATCTGCATTTACCAGTCTCTATATAATGTCAGACCCAGGACATTTTCCAGAGGAAATGAGGACATTGCATGATCCAAAGCACTTGGCTCTTCCTCCTTGACATCCTCACGCTGCCGTGTGTCATCCTTCAGTCACTTAGTTGTGTCCAACTCTTCATGGCACCATGGGCTGCAGCACGCCAGGCTCCACTGCCCTCCACTATCTCCTAGAGATTGCTCACATTTATGTCTGGTGCTATTGTGTTTTAGAGCCAAAATAGAAATGATGGGGGAAATGGAGGAAATATTAGAGACTCCGTCACCTCTGATTCACTTAGGCTCTTTAATCCTACTAATTTTCTTAAAATATGATAGTCAATAGTCACTCCATGTATCAAAAAAAAAAGATCTTCTCTCAATTATGAAAAAAGATCTTCTCTCAAAAATTCAGTTAGTAGGAATTATGAATTCCTACTAATTTTCTTAAAACCAGATAGTCAATAGACATTCCATGTATCAAAAAAAAAAAAAAAGAAAGAAAGAAATCTGAAGAATTACAGAGGAATGTGCATGAAGCACAATATGCAACTTCTCCTTTTGCATTTGTGTGTAAAAATTATTCCTGGTTACAGAGGCTGGGAATCTAGGGACATAATCACAAAGCAATGTGACCTACTCCTCCTGTCTGAGTGTCCAGTTATAGAGTGACTAAAGATTAAAAAAAAAAAAAAAAAAGAAGGCTTGGAAGCTGAGATGTTTGGAGACAGAAAGAATGGACATTTTTTCTCAGTGTTTATTTGCTCCTGATGCAATGACTTGTAAAGCCTCCCCTAGGGCAATAGAGTAGCCTGAAAGTAGAGGTTAAGTTCCATACTCAAGGCATTCTTGTGTATCAGACCTTTCAGGAGATAAGAGGATGATCTAGTAAAAGAACAGTCTTGAATTCTACCACTGATACTCTGCTCTCATATTGAAGGCAAAACACCCCAAACTCTGGATAAGTTCCTGGCCCAGTTTCCCTTACTATAACATAAAATCTAAATCTGCCTGGGGTTGGCATGATGTAAGTGACCCCTAAGGAGACCTCTGTGGTGTAAAATTCATTGACTCTCTGCATCGCCCAGAAGCACAGCTATAACTCTATAGGGAATTGTGGCTACATGGTGTTAAGCTTTCTAAGAGGAGCTTTCTTTTGAAAGGGAGGCTAAAGAAGTAAGGTCCACAGAGTTTATACTTCTATTGAAAAGCAGAGGCATGAAGTCCTTCCCCCAGGCTGGATTTCTCATACTGACTCCGAGCCAGGAAGGCCTCTGCCAGACATTCTAAATAAATCAAGGGAAAGTAGTGAAACAAAATTTCCTCTCTTCTTGTGCCCTTCAGGAAACTCTCTTTTATGAAGACAAACAGTGAGATTAATGGGAATTTGGGGCATGAAAAAAATTACACAAGTCAAAATGTCTGTGTTTTCTACTGCTGCCCTACTCTAATGTGGAGACCGTGACGCATGAAAAGCCAGACAGATGACAGGGTGCAGCATGTGGCTGCACTGCATTTCTGCAGCTCACTCTCAGTTTACCCAACTGAAAAGGGATGTGAGAGATTGGAGAAGGAACCTAAAAATAACTATTTGTTGCATAACCAAATTATCCTGACCTCTGATTTGCCTGGGTGAGTGAATGAGCCCCAACCTACTCACCCTGAAAGGTCACATTCCTGCCAAAAGCTCTCAAAGAGATTATTATATGAGCTCAAGAATTGGTGCCGCAGCCTCTGGTCTTTGCTTCTCAGGACCAGGTCTTCATCAGAGCCCATGAAGATGGAGACCCTGCTGCTTCCAGATGTCCTGCACACATGGTCTGTTAGGCTTCTACCACCCTGCACAGGTCTCTTCTCCTCCACACATAGTGGTTGCCTAAAGATGCCCTGGATCCTTGTCAGGCAGAAATGTTTAGCACCTTTCAAGGTAAGGAAAATTCACTCTCACCTCTACCTTTTAGGGAAGGAAAAAGCTCTTTCCCTTTATACAAAGATCTTTTAGTGAGTTGAGAACAATTCTCTCTGCTTTTCACAAAAGTGTTGTTCAGGCAGGAATACCTGGGCCCCAGTGTGTGAAAGTGTGAGTAGGAGGGATCTTTCAGTTTCCACACAGAGCACATCACCCCCATGATAGGTCAAGACCGGTTCAAGCACCTGTGCCACGTTCTACCTGGAAACATTGCTGTCATCCATTCTTCTTTTTCATTCTTTATTTCAGTTACTTATCTCTCTGCCATAAATAGAGTTGTAAAATGGGAGGATATTGTGAGAGACAAAGACATTGCATGAAGCGAGAACCCCCAGATTTAACTCTGGGTGTGTTGTGAGTCAGTGGATGAGGCTAAAAAATTATCTGGCAACACCAAGAAATGTTAGGAAGAAAGATATGAAATTCCATTTTTCCAAGTTCAGTTTCAGACCATTGCACCCTTATCCTGTGTGAGGTTTCTCTCATGAACAAGAGATTAATATTCATTCCATCTGTTGATTCGGGTGATACACGGGTTGGCTATTAAGACAGACAAAAAAACTAACCACTAGCTTAGTTTATTCAAGGTCATAAAGATCACTCCTGTGCATAAAATGTGCATCTCAACAGATGCTTCTGCTGACAGCATAATAAAAACTACTCTTTTCCTTTAATTTGTATATTCCCTATAAATATTTAGCTTCTCAAATGCTCTTTGGGCCAGTTTTAGCATATTACAGGGTCTCTGATTTAATAAATAATAAACACATGAAATCACTGATGTGTACATTTTGCATTTACCTAAGGATCTTGATTTTACCATTATCAAAATTATACTTCAGTAAGAGATAAGAGTTTACAGATTCATTTTAGAGCTTGATTGGGATTTTGTTAAGATCTGAGTAATATATCAGAAGAGAAATAGATGCTGAGAAAAGAGAAGGAATTTGGACTTAGGGCAAAAGAAAAGAGGTTTTAGTAGAGTTAAATAGAGAAAAGCTGTTTTCTTGAACTTTAACTCCCCTCTCTGGGTTTGGTCCTGCCTTAGTTTTGCCATCTCCATTCAGAATCAAACCCATTTGGTTCCCAAAAGGAAAGGCCCTTCAGCTTGTCGCAGGTGCTAGAGCCAGGGACACATTAAAGAAGAGTACTACGTTGCCGGGGGGGCAGGGGTGCAGGGATCAGGTGTAAGCAATCTCAATGATTTCCTGCAAAATCTCATCCTTGGTGTGGGGAGGAAAAATCCCATGAAACTCAGATTTCTTCACTGTGCATTTCTCTAGCATGGAAGTGTTAGCAAGCTTCAAGTTTCCAATTTCACACTTCAGATCAGCTATAAGAAACAAATCAAAAAGTAATAAGATGTAAACACAAGGTGTAAATATTTAAAGAAAGTTGGCTCATAAATACGTGAGACAGAGCATGAATGCTGTAAGCTTCATTTTTACAGACTTTTTCTCCTTTTGGTCCCTTTGCCCCCTGCCCTGTCAGTGGAAAATAAGTACTTGGCCATTTAAGGGATATAAGGAACAGTATGGGGGTCAGGAGGTGGGAAGCATTAGAGAAACTGTCCAAGAATTTGGGGGCTGGGAGGAAAAGATTGGGGCTTTAATAAGAAAGGTTCAGGTGTGGAGGAGGAGATAATATAATAGAACAACTGGGACTTGTAGAGATCTTTCCATCTGTCAGGCACGGGCTAAGGTTTTTACAAACATAATTCATATGACCTTCATTCAGTAAGTCAGTAGGTTCAGTCACTCAGTCATGTCTGACTCTTTGCAACCCCATGAACTGCAGCACTCCAGGCTTCCCTGTCCATTGCCAATTCCTGGAGCTTAGTCAAACTCATGTCCATTGAGTCAGTAATGCTATCCAACCATCTCATCCTCTTTCATCCCCCTTTCCACCTGCCTTCAATCTTTCCCAGCATAAGGGTCTGTTCCAATGAGTCTGTTCTTCCCATCAGGTGGCCCAAATATTGGAGCTTCAGCTTCAGCATCAATCTTTCCAATGAATATTCAGGACTGAGTTCCTTTAGGATTGACTGGTTTGATCTCCTTGCAGTCCAAGGGGCTCTCAAGAATCTTCTCCAGCACCACAATTCAAAAGCATCAATTCTTTGGCAGTCAGCTTTCTTAATGGGCCAAGTCTCACATCCACACATGACTACTGGAAAAACCATAGCTTTGACTAGACGGACCTTTGTTGGGAAAGTAATGTCTCCGCTTTTTAATGTGCTGTCTGGGTTGGTCATAGTTTTTCTTCCAAGGAGCAAGCCATCTTTCATGGCTGCAGTCACCATCTGCAGTGATTTTGGAGCTGAAGAAACTATTTGAAATAGCTCAACTGGAATTTCATCACCTTCACTAGCTTTGTTCGTACTGATGCTTCCTAAGGCCCACTGGACTTTGCATTCCAGGATGTCTGGCTCTAGGTGAGTGATCACATCATCATGGTTATCTGGTTCTTTAAGATCTTTTTTGTATAATTCTTCAGTGTATTCTTGCCACCTCTTCTTAATATCTTCTGCTCCTGTTAGATCCATACCATTTCTGTCCTTTATTGTGCCCATCTTCTCATGAAATATTCCCTTGGTATCTTTAATTTTCTTGAAGAGATATCTAGTTTTTCCTATTCTGTTGTTTTCCTCTATTTCTTTGCATTCAGTAAGCAAGGGCGGTTTTCACCCTGGCTTTGTGTATGAGGCAATGGAACTAAGAGACGATATGATTTCCAGGTCTCATGATTAGAAGGTGTCAGGAAGGAGTAAGCTGTTGTGGAAGAGAATGTAGTTTGGGAGGCTCAGAGTAGAGGAAGGCCATTTCTTATTGGCAATCTGCTTCTCAAGGTTTGAGGATTATCTGAGTTAGAATCGTTGCTTCTTCCAGGCCTCATCTATCCTATTCCAGCTAGACTGCTTCCACTAGAGTTGTCTAAGCTCAGTGATGACTTACCCAACATACCACCTGGTCGTTAATGCCTAATTCTCAAGGACATCAAGCCTGAGGATGGAGGGAGGAGGGACCCCTGGCAGTCAGGCACTCAGAACCCCTTTAAGTTTCCCCACACTTTTTCAGAGCCAGAGCCTTGAGGCCTTTCCCCACCAAAGAAAGTAAAAACCAAACCTCTTCCATTTCTTCAAAATGGGGACTTCGTTGTCTACTTAGATGTTATTTGATATTCACCTCTTCTTCAGCCTCAGCTTCCAGAGCATCTGCAAGTCTTTGCAATGCCATCTCTAAAATGTACTTGTTTGATATAGTCCAATTTTCTCCATATCCACTGTGCTGTGCTTGTGCTTGTGCTGTTCTCAGTCACTCAGTCGTGTCTGACTCTTTGCGACCTCATGGACTGTAGCCCTCCAGGCTCCTCTGCCCATGGGGATTCTCCAGGCAAGAATACTGGAGTGGGTTACCATGCCCTCCTTCAGGTGATCTTCCAAACCCAGGGGTTGAACCCAGGTATCCTGCACTGCAGGCAGATTCTTTACTGTCTGAACCACCAGGAAAGCCCATGAATACTGGATTGGGTAGCCTATTTCTTCTCCAGGGGATCTTTCATACCCAGAAATTGAATCAAGGTTTCCTGCATTGCAGGTGGATTCTTTTCCAGCTGAGTTACCAGGGAAACCCATATCTACTACCACCACTCTAATCTAACTGCTCTCATGTTCAGCCTAGATGACCACAGCATCATAACTACATCCTAACTACACTGTTGCCCAGAAAAATGTCACTTCCCACAGTGCTTCAAACCAAATTTAAAGTCTTCAATGATTCTTTCTTGCATTTAAGAAAAACTCCAATTGCCTGATAGGGGGTAACAGCAGTTACCCCCTGTCAGGCAATGACAGGGGATGCTGCATACGTTGGTTCCTCTCTGCCTTTCCAAATTCCCCTCATGGCACATTCCCTCAGGGTCACCATATCCAGCTATGCATGCTTGTGAGTGCTCAGTCATATCCGACTCTTTGCAACCCCATGGACTGCAGCCCATCAGACTCCTCTGTCCATGGGATTTCCCCAGCAAGGATACTATAGTAGATTGCCATTTCCTTCTCCATGGGATCTTCCTGGCCCAGGGATTGAACCTGTGTCTTCTGGGTCACCTGCATTGGCAGACAGATTCTTTACCGCTGAGCCACCTGGGAAGCCCATCCAACTATGGTGACCATCAAACATATTTCTCCTCTGTGCTTTTCCTCTCGAAAAGAGCTCATCTTTCCATTGGAAACTCTCTTTTCTTAGCTTTTACTTCGCTGGTAGAACCCATACTTCTTTTCTAAGTTTAAATGTCATCCCATAGTGAGTTATTCCCACTCTCTACTTCTCCATCCTTATCTTCCCCCAAGTCGTTCATTGCTTCATAGCACTTGTGAAATTTCGCTGTTTGTTTAGTGGTTGGTTTTCTTATTCTTTGGCTGCACCACCTATCAGACTCTTAAGTTCTACCAGGACAGGAACTAAGACTGTTTTGTTCACAGTGGGGTACAGGTACTTATTGTACTACTTGGCTAAAGTCCTCTCAGCGCAGTAAGTAATGACATTTTGAGTTCCTAAGCACTGTAGAAATTCTGACAATTATGGTGCCTCCCATAGTAAAAATTAGAGAAAAATTAAAATAAAACTGTACATATACTGAAATGAAACTTGTAAATTTTTTTTTTTTTAATTTTTATTGGGGTACTATGCTAGGTACTCTCATAGAACAAAAACTGAGTAACATGCTGTGTTCTTTCACACCTCAGGACCAGCATGCACTTCCTTTTGTCTGAAGCCACCTGCCTCCACTATACTCCACAATTCCTCCAGGAATGTCTTTTCAAGGCTCTCAAACACGTTTATGTTTGGTTATGTTCTCCCTTTATATGCCATCAGAGTTTCTTGTAGTTCTCTTGTTTTAGCCCTCAATATCATTTATTTTTTAAAAAATTTGTAGTCTTTTTTTCTTTTTGGAGCAGAGAAAGGCTTATTACAAGGCCATGCAAGGAGAGAGGTGGCTTAAGCCCTGAAAAGCCTCAATCTCCCTGAAGTATTTTGGCAAAGCATTTTTAATATGTTGGTTGGGGGCAGGGGTTTCAGGGTACTTGATCAGCTTATGCACATTCTTTGAATGACACTACACTTCATGACAAATAGATGGGGAAACAATGGAAACAGTGACAGACTTTATTTTCTTGGGTTCCAAAATCACTGCAAATGGTGACTGCAGCCATGACATTAAAAGATGCTTGCTTCTTAGAAGAAAAGCTATGACAAACCTAGACAGCATATTAAAAAGCAGAGATATTACTTTGCCAACAAAGGTCCATCTAGTCAAAGCTATGGTTTTTCCATATAGTCATGTATGGATGTGAGAGTTGGACCATAAAGAAAGCTGAGTGCTGAAGAATTGATGCTTTTGAACTGTGGTGCTGGAGAAGACTCTTGAGAGCCCCTTGGACAGTAAGAGGATCCAACCAGTCAATCCTAAAGGAAATCAATCCTGAATATTCATTGGAAGGACTGATGCTGAAGCTGAAACTTCAATACTTTGGCCACCTGATGGGAAGAACTGACTTATTGGAAAAGACCCGGATGCTGGGAAAGACTGAAGGAGGGAGGAAAAGGGGACGACAGAAGGTGAGATGGTTGGATAGCATCACTGACTTGATGGACACAAGTTTGGGTAAGCTCCGGGTATTGGTGATGGACAGGGAAGCCTGGCGTGCTGCAGTCCATGGGGTCGCAAAGAGTCAGACATGACTGAGAGACTGAATTGAACCGAACTGAACCCTGAGGCAGCAGAGTGGCATCACAGGGGGTTAACATTATCAGTCCTTAGTCTCCAGGAGGCCTGGGGCTATGTGCTCATGGTCATCAATTAGTTCTTTCATTTGTGTGTGGTTGTGGGGAGGATTCACATCTGCTAAACAACTCCTATGGCCAACCACCTTATGGGTGAGTCTACACTGCAGGTGGATGGCCATAGGAAATTTGCATCCAATACTGTTGTTATTGTCTGCTCAAAATTCTCCAAGTCAGGCTTCAGCAATATGTGAACCGTGAACTTCCTGATGTTCAAGCTGGTTTTCGAAAAGGAAGAGGAACCAGAGATCAAATTGCCAACATCTGCTGGATCATGGAAAAAGCAAGAGAGTTCCAGAAAAACATCTATTTCTGCTTTATTGACTATGCCAAAGCCTTTGACTGTGTGGATCACAATCAACTGTGGAAAATTCTGAAAGAGATGGGAATACCATACCACCTGACCTGCCTCTTGAGAAATTTGTATGCAGGTCAGGAAGCAACAGTTAGAACTGGACATGAAACAACAGACTGGTTCCAAATAGGAAAAGGAGTTCGTCAAGGCTGTATATTGTCACCCTGTTTATTTAACTTATATGCAGAGTACATCATGAGAAACGCTGGACTGGAAGAAACACAAGCTGGAATCAAGATTGCCAGGAGAAATATCAATAACCTCAGATATGCAGATGACACCACCCTTATGGCAGGAAGTGAAGAGGAACTAAAAAGCCTCTTGATGAAAGTGAAAGTGGAGAGTGAAAAAGTTGGCTTAAAGCTCAACATTCAGAAAACGAAGATCATGGCATCCGGTCCCATCACTTCATGGGAAATAGATGGGGAAACAGTGCCAGACTTTATTTTTCTGGGCTCCAAAATCACTGCAGATGGTGACTGCAGCCATGACATTACAAGACGCTTACTCCTTGGAAGGAAAGTTATGACCAACCTAGATAGCATATTCAAAAGCAGAGACATTACTTTGCCAACAAAGGTTCGTCTAGTCAAGGCTATGGTTTTTCCAGTGGTCATGTATGGATGTGAGAGTTGGTCTGTGAAGAAGGCTGAGCGCCAAAGAATTGATGCTTTTGAACTGTGGTGTTGGAGAAGACTCTTGAGAGTCCGTTGGACTGCAAGGAGATCCAACCAGTCCATTCTGAAGGAGATCAGCCCTGGGATTTCTTTGGAAGGAATGATGCTAAAGCTGAAACTCCAGTACTTTGGCCACCTCATGCGACGAGTTGACTCATTGGAAAAGACTCTGATGCTGGGAGGGACTGGGGGCAGGAGGAGAAGGGGACAACAGAGGATGAGACAGCTGGATGGCATCACTGACTCGATGGATGTGAGTCTGAGTGAACTCCAGGAGTTGGTGATGGACAGGGAGGCCTGGCGTGCTGCGATTCATAGGGTCGCAAAGAGTCGGACACGACTGAGAGACTGATCTGATCTGATCTGAACCCTGAAGCAGCAGAGTGGTGTCACAGGGGGTTAACATTATCAGTCCTTAGTCTCCAGGAGGCCTGGGGATATGTGCTCATGGTCATCAATTAGTTCTTTCATTTGTGTGTGTGTGTGTGTGTGTGTGTGTGTGTGTGGTTGTGGGGAGGATTCACATCTGCTAAACAACTCCTATGGCCTTACTCCTATGGCCATCCACCTTATGGGTGAGTCTACACTGCAGGTGGGTGGCCATAGGAAATTTGCATCCAATACTGTTGTTATTGTCGTTGTTCAGTCGCTTGGTCCTGTCCAGCTCTTCATGACCCCATGGACTGCAGCATGCCAGGTATCCCTGTCCTTCACCGTCTCATGGAATTGGCTCACACTCATGTCCATTGAGTCAGTGATGCCATCCAACCATCTCATCCTCTGTTGTCCCCTTCTCCTCCTTCTTTTAATCTTTCCCAGCATCAGAGTCTTCAGAGAGGAGCTAAAGCAGAGAACATAAAGTTCTGTGAAAAGTGTGCATAGCTGTGTTCTTGGTACCTAGTACATCATTAATGTATCAGTAAATGAATGAATGAGCAGTATTTCTGACCTCAAAATGCTTACAATCAAATAGAAAAGACTAAGAAATATTTATGGTTCAACATCATTACCTCCCTGTGCACGCATGCTCAGTTGTGTTGGACTCTGTGACCCTTTGGACTACAGCCTACCAGGCTTCTCTGTCCATGGGATTTTTCAGTTAAGAAGACTGAAGTGGGTTGCCATGCACTCCTCCAGGGGATCTTCTTGACCCAGGGATCAAACCCCTGTCTCCTGTGTTTCCTGCATTGCAGGTGGATCCTTTACCCAACATCATTAGCATATTAATAAAGATGTGACAAGGGACTGCAGGAATCTCATTTCTAATGCTAATCTCATGCTAATCCTAGTATCAGTGAAGAGTCCCTGAAGGAGGTGATGGATAAATCTTGAAGGCTGAAGAATTAGGGCAGAGAAGGGACTTTCAGAGGTTATAGGGTGAGCAAAGGCAGAGTGTAGAGTCATCCACAAGGTGGTTGGCCATAGGAGTGAGGAGTTCATGGGAGAGTGCTTGTGATATACTTGCTTGCTGGTGGTGTTGATAAAGGACATGCAGTGAGATCAGAATGATACCTTAATGACCTCAAGACGATCCTGGATGCTTCTGTTAGGTAGGTAGAATAGGGAAAAGGAGTCCAAAATGGCGGTGGCTAAAAGACAAGGAAGGTCCGAGGACCAGAGTGAAGACTTCAGGCAGAACAAACAGAACAAACAGCACTCCTGGCTAAGCCCAATTTGTATAGGGCAGGCCCAGGTGGAGGAAAAACATATGAAAGGAGGAGCCAAAGTGCTTTCTCACGGACTCTCTCTTTCCCGCGTGCATGTGCGCGCGCTCTCTCTCCCTCTCTCTCTCTCCCTCCCCCCCCCCCCACGCACTCCTCCACTCTCTTCTCTTTGAGTCTTAGATTCTCCTGCTATCTTCTAAATAAAATGGAGCTGTAACACTGATTTGCCTAAGAGCTGTAACACAGTTTGTCTAAGACCCGAGAGCTGTGATGTGCCGAGGGCTTTAATGTCCGTTGCTCCAAATCTTTGTTGTGATGAGACAAAGAACCGAGGAACATACACTCGCATGACATCTATGGTGCCGTGACTAGGATATAACCTGGCTGAAACAACCTCCACGTGGAAGAGGCCAAGCACAACAGGAGCCCAACTCAGTGAAGCTCCCGCGTTAGAAGCGGAAGGCGAAGAAACCCATTGCAGGGGAAGGCCCATCATGCTGGAAACCAGGACAGCGAAAAACGAACTCAGCAGAAAGCTCACGCGGCCCAGTCTCAGATTCCAGAAGACCTCGGTTAAGGTAAGAGGTCCTCGCTCCTATGGCTGGAGGAACCTTTACAATCTCTCGTTTCTTGTTTCCTTGAACCTCCCGCAAACAGGCGGGTGGCAGGGGCACAATTGAGGGACTCTGGAGAGGCTACTCCTCAGCATGTCCCAAAGGCGTTCTGCTGAGCCCCAGTAGCTGTTACCCAAGCTGGTGAGGGTTCTTCTGTCCTTTCTCTTCTCTGTGCCAAAGATCAGACCAATGAAACTGTGAGCACTGGTCAGATATTTAGCAAACTTTCTGGCGGGCTATGAAGGGGATTCCTTGGCACGTTTTTCCCACTGCTTTTTCCTCCTGTCCTTCAGCTCTCTCCCGGGACTCAAGCCCAGCCAAAACTAATGAAACTCAGGCTCTGATGTCTCATTGCAAAAATTCATTGAGAGACAAAGTGATGAGAGGTAGATTTGTTAGGATCCAGAGAGAAGCCACCCTTCAGGGTATGAACCATTGCTGAGGGCAAGGGCTTCAGCCGTGATATTAGGCCTGGCTAGGTTTTGTGAGGGGATGGAATTCATATGCTAATGAGTGAGAGGATCATCCCAGCCATTGGGAACCACCCACTCCTCCCTCTTCTGACCTTGTGCCTTGGAGCTGTCTTGCCACCTCTGGGTGTGTCTGTTGGCTTATAGATTGGGGATTAAGGTTTACTTGAATTTGACTTGTCATCTTGGACCCAACTGATTTTAATTGGTTTACATTATAACCTTGTGCTATGCCATTCTTTCAAAGTTTGTGCTCTGCCCCCTTCCCTCCTGTTTCATGCTCTTTTCCTGAGCCCCATCCAGACCCACAAGGTTTCTACAATCTTCTGAAGAGACAACCAGAAAATAGCTGGCCTTGGGAGGGGAATACTCTATAATATCCAACCCCCTAATCCTACCCAATACTGGTCACACTGGAGATCTTGGGGACGCCCAAACTCCAGTCCAGGGGGTCCCAGGAGGTCATCACGCCTTGACCTACCTAGGGATCAGTCTTCGAGAGGTTGTCATGCCTCAACCTGCTTGGGGATCCTCTAGTCCCAGGGGTCCCAGGAGGTCGTCACGCCTCGACCTGCCCGGGGATTCGATCTCTAGGAGGCTGTCACGCCTCAGTCTGCCTGGGGATCTGCACCCTGACCCGGGGATGCTTGGCTCTCAGGTTGCAACAGTTCTGGGTAAGATGAACTATTCCCGTCCATGGTGGGCAAACTAGCAATGAGTTACAAATCTCTTAATTCTACCCAGCACTGGTCACACTGGAGATCTTGGGGATGCCCAAACTCCAGTCCGGGGGATCCCAGGAGGTCATCACGCCTTGACCTGCCTAGGGATCGGTCTTCGAAAGGTTGTCACGCCTCAACCTGTTCGGGGATCCTCTAGTCCCAGGGGTCCCAGGAGGTCGTCATGCCTCGACCTGCCCAAGGACCCAATCCTCAGGAGGCTGTCACGCCTCGACCAGCCTGGGGATTCGATCTCTAGGAGGCTGTCACGCCTCAGTCTGCCTGGGGATCTGCACCCTGACCCGGGACGCCTGGCTCTCAGGTTGTAACAGTTCTGGGTAGAATAAGCTTTAGAAAGACTCACCCCTAACGAAGTCCACCCATGGAAACATAAAGAAGCCTGTTACTTGTGGGACTGTGCCCAGCCTCAGCAATAACTCAAGAGCCCAATGAGAACCCCATTGCCTTTCTGGAGAGGCTAAAAGAGGCACTCCAAAAGTTTACCAACCTGGACTTAGACTCTTATGAGGGACGGGTGATTTTAAAGGACAAATTCCTGTCCCAATGTGCATCAGATATCAGAATTAAGTTACAGCAGCTACAACAGTAGGACCCTGCTGCCTCTTTAGATGAGATGGTCCAGACAGCCACCAATACCTTTTATAACAGAGAACAGAAGGAGGCCCAGGCCCAGGAGAAGGAGAGAAAGAAAGAGACAAGGCATGCCCAGATGCTGGCCGCCCTCCAGAGAAGCCCTATGGCAAACCCCGAGTCCTTGAGGGACAAGGCATGAGACAGATGCCTGATCTGTAGACAGGCGGGGCATTGGGCCAAAGAGTGTCCAAACCATGACAAGTCTCCTAGAACGGCTTGCCACAAATGCCATCAACTGGGACATTGGGCGGCACTCTGCCCTTGGGACCCAAGAGCCTTAAGGTCAAGCGCCAAGCCTACCCTCACGATGGTTCAAGACGACTGAAGCGGCCCGCTCCAGCCAGCCCGCCTGTCACAGATAACCATCACGGGGCTGGAGCCAAGGGTGCAACTGGATGTGGCAGGTAGGTCTGAGAATTTCTTGGTTGACACAGGGGCTACCTACTCTGTCTTGATCTCCTACTCCAGAGCCTTCTCTTCCTAAACCTGTACCATTTTGGGTGCTACAGGAAAAGCAACTACTAAAGATTCACCCGAGCACTTCTTTGTTGCTGGGATGGACAAATATTTTCCCACCAGTTTCTGGTGGTCCCTGAGTGTCCTACCCCCTTATTGGGAAGAGATATACTCACTAAACTGGGGACCACCCTTGTGATGGGAAGTTTTTCAGCCCCTAGAGCTCTATAGCTCCTGGTTACTACTGAAGAACCCATTACACCTTCAATAGAGAGGGACCAAAAACTATGGGAAGACAAGATTAACCCCCAGGTGTGGGACCAGGGGATTCCTGGACGAGCCCACCAAGCTGAACCGGTCATCATTGTCCTCCAAGACCCCACTCGAATTCCTAATTGGAAACAATATCCTCTCAAAAGAGAGGCTCGGGAGGGACTACAGCCTTTAATAAATAAATTCCTTGCTTGTGGGCTATTGGTCCCCACCAGTTCGCCATGTAACACCCCAATCCTCTCAGTAAAGAAAAAAGACGGAACCTGGCGAATGGTTCAAGATCTCCAGATCATAAATGAAGCTGTAGCCCCCCTCCATCCCACAGTACCCAATCCCTATGTAATCTTGGGAGAAATCCCACCCAGTGCCAAATGGTTTACAGTCTTGGATCTTAAAGATGCATTTTTTTGCATACCACTGGCTAAAGAATCCCAATACCTTTTTGCCTTTGAGTGGGAGGCCCCAGGAGAAAAAACACCAACAGATGACTTGGACAGTATTACCTCAGGGGTTCAGAGATAGCCCCCACCTGTTTGGACAGGCCCTTAGCTGAGATCTCCTAGACCTGGACCTGGGACCTAATAGGAAAATATTATAATACGTAGATGACCTACTAATCTGCTCTCCAGATGAGAAAAGTGCCCAACAACATGCAATTCAGGTTCTAAACTTCTTGGCAGAAAGGGGATATAAAGTCTCCCGTGCTAAGGCACAGATGGTCAAGACAAAGGTCACTTACCTGGGAGTTCAGATTACACACGGGTCCAGGAGGCTGTCCTCTGATCGGGTACAAGGAATCCTCCAGTTGCCCTCCCCCACGACTCAAAAACAATTGTGAGCTTTCCTGGGGATAACTGGTTATTGTAGAATCTGGATACCCAACTATGGTCTAATTGCCCAGCCCTTATATGAAAGCTTAAAGGGACGAGATGATTCAATCCCACTGATGTGGGGAACTCCTCAAAAGGAGGCAGAGGCTACACTAAAACAGGCCTTAACTCAGGCACCTGCCTTGAGGTTGCCAGACCCAGAAAAAGCATTCCAATTTATGTCCATGAAAGAGAGGGAATAGCCTTGGGAGTGTTAACTCCAAGGTTGGGATCTGAGCCCCAGCCTGTAGCTCACTTATCCAAGAGGCTCGATCCAACTTCCCAAGGTTGGCCCTCCTGCCTTCGAAATCTTGCAGCTATTGCAATCATGATAGAAGATGCTTTAAAACTCTCCTTTGGGGGCAAACTAACTATTTTTACCAGCCACCAAGTAAAACAACTGCTAAATGGGAGAGGCCATTTATGGATGTCTGATCAAAGAATCCTCAGATATAAAGTAATGCTGATGGAAAATCCAGGCCTCACTATATGCCCTTGTGAGGTTCTTAACCCAGCCACTCTCCTCCCTACCCCCGAGGGCTCTCTCCCCTTTCACTCTTGTCTAGAAACCTTGGACCACTGGACAAAACCCCGAGAGGGATTGTCAGAAGATCCTCTGACCAATCCTGAGGAAATCTGGTACACTGATGGAAGCAGCTTTGTCTTGAATGGAAAAAGAGCTGGGTATGCAGTAGTCTCCAATTTTGAGACCATAGAGGCTAAGCCTCTGCCATCAGGTACTTCAGCCCAATTAGCTGAGCTCATAGCCCTGACTTGAGCTTTAAAGCTGGGAAAAGGAAAAAGAATAGCCATTTACACTGACTCCAAGTATGCCTTTCTGGTGCTACATGCACATGTGGCTGTTTGGAAAGAAAGGGGCCACTTGACCACCTGAGGGTCCCCAATCAAATATGGTGATCACATTCTTCGACTCTTGGAGGCAGTCCATCTGCCTACTGAGGTTTCAGTCTCCCACTGTAAAGGACACCAAAAAGGGAACACGGAAGTGGCACGAGGTAACCAAGCAGCTCATCAGGCAGCTAGGAGAGCAGCATTACAGAACCATGACCTAATAGGGATTGCCACCTTAGTTCCACAGACTAATTTGCCAGAAACTCCTTCATATACTGAAGGTGAGATTCTTAAAGCTAAGAGCGAGGGCTTTCAAGAAGATCATATGGGGTGGTTCCAAAAGGAGGGACTCCTTTTTCTGCCTGGAAACCTCCAATGGAAGTTGGTTAACTCCTTACATGCCACTACTTTGGAGGGAGAAAAGGCCCTCCAAAGATTACTAGAAAGGTCCTTTAGAGGAACAGGCCTCCAAACAACTATAAGACAGGTGGTCTCCTCTTGTCCCATTTGCCAGTTAAACAACCCTCAAGGAGCTTGAAGACCCCAGCTGGCCCAGCCCGTCCAATGATGTGGGGCCTACCCAGGAGAGGACTGGCAGATGGACTTCACCCAGATGCCAGTTTCTCAAGGGTATAAATACCTATTAGTTATGATAGATACATTCACAGGATGGATTGAAGGCTTTCCCACCCAGACTGAGAAGGCTGAGGAGGTGGTAAAAAAACCTGCTCCATGAAATCATTCCAAGATTTGGTCTGCCCAGGTCATTACAAAGTGACAATGGGACATCATTTACTTCTAAGGTCACCCAAGGGGTCTTGAAAGCATTGGGCATTACTTATTATCTCCATTGTGCCTGGAGGCCTCAATCTTCAGGAAAAGTAGAAAGAGCCAATCAATTCTTAAAATCAGCGATAAAAAAGATAACCCAGGAGACCTCCCTGGGATGGAAGGAGGCTTTACCAATAGCTCTCCTCCGCACCTGCATTGCCCCTAAGGAACAGGTTGGTCTTAGTCCTTAAGAGATGCTATATGGGAGACCTTTTGTTTATGTCAATGACCTCTTCCTAGATCCAGAGGGTCAGACCCTCCAGTCTTATACCATGGCCATTGGGCAATTCCAACAGGATATACGCTTGTGGGGTATGAACCAGGACCCAAAAGATTCTAAAGAGTCACCACTATATGCTCCAGGGACTCAAGTCCTAATTAAAGTCTGGAAAGATGGGTCCCCAAAGGCTCACCTCCAGCCCACATGGAAGGGCCCCTACCCTGTAATACTTTCTACCCCCACAGCAGTCAAGGTACCAGGACATGACTCCTGGATTCACTACTCACGAGTTAAGCTGTGGAAGAAAACAGAAGAGGACACTCAATACACCTGTGAGCCCCTGGGAGATCTTAGATACCTATTCAGAACTACCAATGAGTGCCATTCTAATGAACACCCCCAAAATCTGGTTTCTGGGGATAAGATTTCTCAGGATAACTCTAAGGAGCCAACACAGCTTGACAGAGACTGTACTCCAAGACAGACAGGAGATAGATCTTCTGATCCCTGAACAAGGAAGGACTTGAGCTATCCTGGCGATGTGAATTTAAAATTGACCATGTCCCTACTAGTCCTTGTTATGCTATATTGATGATGCTTATGATTATTCCATGTACTGTCAATTGTCTAACCTGTTTTGTCTCTGCCCAGGTCAACCAGCTACAACATGCAGTGCCAGTTCAACAAAGATATAAAACTACAGTTGACCACGGAAAATATCACACACCCTTGGACACCACTATAAGGACTCTGAGGATGGAGACTAGCAAGAGGGGGAGGCCCAATACCCCTCGCCTCCCCAGTTCAGCAGGAAGTAGCCAGAAAGACCTCGACGCCTCTATTCCCAAAGAATTGGGCCTCGTATCTCTTGAGGGGGGAATGTTAGGTAGGTAGAATAGGGAAAAGGAGTCCAAAATGGCGGTGGCTAAAAGACAAGGAAGGTCCGAGGACCAGAGTGAAGACTTCAGGCAGAACAAACAGAACAAACAGCACTCCTGGCTAAGCCCAATTTGTATAGGGCAGGCCCAGGTGGAGGAAAAACATATAAAAGGAGGAGCCAAAGTGCTTTCTCACGGACTCTCTCTTTCCCGCGTGCATGTGCGCGCGCTCTCTCTCCCTCTCTCTCTCTCCCTCCCCCCGCCACGCACTCCTCCACTCTCTTCTCTTTGAGTCTTAGATTCTCCTGCTATCTTCTAAATAAAATGGAGCTGTAACACTGATTTGCCTAAGAGCTGTAACACAGTTTGTCCAAGACCCGAGAGCTGTGATGTGCCGAGGGCTTTAATGTCCGTTGCTCCAAATCTTTGTTGTGACGAGACGAAGAACCGAGGAACATACACTCGCGTGACACTTCCATTTAATGTTCTCTGTAAACACACAATATGCTAAGAATCTCCTACAGAATAGACAGGGAATAAACAGCAGTCACATCTATGATCCCTAGCTTGTTGCCCCTTCTGCCGGGGCGGGGGGAGGGGGTGGAATCAGGACATTGGCCTATCTCTGAGATAAACATCTCCAGAATGCCTCATAGTCTGCTGGCAGTTGATCTGCACTCATAACGGCAAGTTCTTAGAATAGCCTGGAGTGATCTGAGTGTTCTGTAAACACCTAGAAAAATGTGCTGTGTATAACCATAGTTATTAAAAATTATATTAATAATAATATTAGATAACATTACTTATTTATTACATGCCAAATACATGTTGGCTCTTGGCACACATGAACTTTGATTTTCAAAAGAAACTGAGGCACAGAGAAATTAAGCAAATTGCCCAAGGTCACTCAGAAAAGAATATAGTGAAGTGTGGACTCGGTCCAGGTAGTCTGTCTCCTGAGCTCAAACTTTGCAGCTTCCTCCCATAATGCTGTGGTTTCTCCTGAAAATTTAATGCCGCTTTTGGAGCCAAGACCCACACATGCCATCTACTTTTTCAGACATTCACACCATCTTTTTTCCAGACATAGAATTCAGAGTCAAACTTAGAGAGGTCTAAGGAGAGGTAGACAGTCTGGTCACCTTTAGTACTTCTGGAAAAGATGCTCTTAGAACAAAACAAGTGTTTCCCAAAGACCGCCAGCAATATGCTAGATGACTCTGAATTTGCATGGGCCAACATTTCCATTTTAATAGATATATACTTTAAAAATATGCATTAGATACACATTATGCTGATATGCATGTATACTAAAAGGATAATTACTGTAATTACTTTTTAATTTTTAGAAATATCAAAAATATTTAACTGGACAAATAATGTTATAATAACTTATTTATCCATAATTCAATGCAGAATTTTGATAGTTCATTTATTTACTGGCTTGTTCATTCAACAAATATTTATTGAGCATATAATATGGGTCAGGTGCTGTTCACAAATAAACTAACAAATATCACTACTATTTCATAGCTAGCATTCTAGTGGGGAGAAACAGATGAAAATTTTAAAACCCAAATAAATAACATAGTATATTAAAAGATGATAGATACCATGGGATAGAACACGGTAACAGAGGAAATGCCAATAGAGAGAAGGAATGAAATTTAAAATTTTTTTGTTTTAACTAAAAATTCTTACAAATGAAGCTGAAATCTCTGTTTTAAAAAAATATTGTTTTATATTACATGCCATTCTCTGGGAACATTCTCTTTACTATGCCTAATTTTATTAACGTTCTGCTGAAGCCAGAGACAAATTTTCTTTTAAAGTAAATAAATAACAAATAATTAAAGTTAACAAAAATAAATATCACATAAACATCTAAAGAAAACTATTATTAAATAATGGTAACAGTACAGCATGGATATGGCAAAAAAAAAAAAAAAGGGAAGAATACTATTTGAGTGGGCTTCCCTGGTGGCTCAGTGGAAAAGAATCCATTTGCCAGTGCAGTACATGTGTGTTCCATCTCTGGTTTGGGAACATCCCCTGGAAAATGAAATGGCAACTCACTCCAGTATTCTGGCCTGGGAAAAGTATTCTGGCCTGGGAAATCCATGGACAGAGGAGCCTGGCAGGCTACAGTCCAAGGGGTCTCAAAAGAGTTGGACACAACTAAACAAAAACTGCTTGAGTCATTAAATTATGGACTTATTCAAATAGGGAACACCAAACACGTTTCCCCTCCAATTGACTATATGTTGATAGGAAGAGAGAAAACTAGAGTTACTCACCACACCCAAGTCAGCTCTTGATACTCAAGATGAAATGCTTTCTCACAAGGCCTATGGGGAAGATTTCATCACCTAAATACATCTGAGCTTCTACAGTCTGCAGCTTTTTTCTCTGCTTACTTACATGATCATTTCTGTGGAGACAGCAGATAAAATACAGAGAAGAATAAAAAAGCTAGACTATAACAACCCATTATTTTATGCTATACAACTATACCTACGTGATGCTGATGTCCAAGTGTGTGTAGACTGTGCGATTGTCGAGGCTCTGATGGGAGCAGGATGCCAGCGTTCCCTCGAGGGGAAGGCAATGCCAAGTGTTGAGGATGAGTTGCAAGCCTTTCCTCAACCACCTAATTACCGTCAAGTCAGCTTTGTTAGAATAAGGCCCTGATATTAAGTGTGAACCCAAGCAGGAAAAAGTCCTCTCCTATTTTAACATTACTTAAGAATGAGCAACAAATCATCATAGCTAACATTTATTGAACATTTACTATGTGCTAGATATGTGCTAATGCTCCACATGCATCACCCTATTGGATTCCCATGATGAGGTTCTATGATGATTTCCATCTCACAGGTGAAGAAACATAGGTTCAGGGAAGTTAATTAACATGTTCCAAATTATATCAAAAGTCAGTCAAGCCCAGATTGTCTGACTGAAATTTGTGCTAATCCTATGTGAATCTGTAAATAACCCTACAGGTTAAGAACAAAGGGTATCTCCAGGGTTTCCCTGGTAGCTCAGTGGTAAAGAACCGTTTGCCAGTGCAGGAGACACGGGTTCGATCCCTGATCCGGGAAGATCCCACATGCCATGGAGCAATTAAGCCTGTGTACCACAACTATTGAATCTGTGCTCTAGAGCCTGGGAGCTGCAACCACTGAACGAAGCCTGTGTACCCTAGAGCCCGTGCTCCACAGCAAGAAGGCACAGCAGTGAGAAGCCCGTGCTTCCCAACTAGAGAGTAGCCCCCACTCACCACAACTAGAGAAAAGCCTACGCAGCAACGTAGATCCAGCACGGCCAAAAAATAAAAACAATTTAAACAACTTAAAAAAGAGTACCTCTATTCCATGGAGAAGTGGCAGAAAATGTAATGGTTGAGAGAGCAAATGCTAGTGATAGAAGTGTCAGAGTTTTAATTCTGGCTCTGCTGTGCATTAGCCATGTGGATTTGGGAAATTTATTTAACTCTTTTAAGACTTACAACATCCTAACTTGTCACGTTTTAGAGAACTTTGAATCTCTCAGAGCCTTACTGTTTTTGCCATCGTCGTCACCATAACCATCATCATCAACATCACAGTTATCACACATTGTTTTCTCGCCTTAATTTTTTCCCATTCTGAGATTGCCGTGCTATTCCTTCAATCTCTTGGATCAAGGAGTGGCTACAATGTTCTACCACCACTACTAATAATAGTAAGAAGAGTAAACATTTATTGTACGCTTACTACATGCCCAGTGCTTTAGTGCATTATCTCATTCGATCTTTACAAGTACTGCCCGAGATAAATACTAGTGTCATTTATAATTTATAGTTAGAATTCATCTAGAACACAGCACTGCTGCTTTCACGTCCTTTCTACCAACCGACCACCCAGACCACCAGCTGGCGTGGGACCTCCAAAAGGGCATACTTGAAATAGCATGGAATTTCCTGCAGGAAATTGAACACTTCAGGAGTCTGACACTAAAAGGGTTTGGAACTATCCACTGACTGACAGCAGTGGTTGCTCAAGGAATTTCTGTTTCCTCTGTTCTAATTTCCTTTGCCACAGGGGCATGCCAAACACCTCCAGTTCCTCTTAAGAGAGGGAGTTGGAAAAATAGTAAGACCAGTGACTCACTAGAGAAGAACAAGCAGAGAGCAGTGACAAGGACTCAGACTCTTAAACATTGCAAATTCCAGTCACTCGTTTTCCTTGTTAACAACCTTGAGTGCCTTTGAGTAAAAGATGCTATAAAAGACAAACGTATTTGGAGTGATAATAATCTCCTATTACATAATATAACTTTCTCCATATTTGCTATTATTTATTCAATGGCAAATTTAATAACATTTATTGGAAAACCATAGAAAATGAAAAAAACAGTTAAGCTGTCTTGTATGATTCAGTCTACATTTCGATTAAATTTAAATTATTCTCTTCCCATGGCTATACACCCTTGCCCCATTTTTAAAAACCTGAAGTCCACGGTAGGAGAGACCAAGAGCATCCCAGAGGGCAGCAGCACGAATTCACTCCCCTCCAGCCCCCGCAACTCCTTTCGCCCATCTCCCCTCCCCCTTAGCCTGGTCGCTTGCCATTGGTGGTTGCCATGACAACCGGCAGCTGCCAGGGCAGGCAGCCTCTACCGCAGCAGGGGTGGGGTTTCGGAGGAGGGGGCAGGAGAGGAGGAGCCAGAGGAGGTGTCTGCTGCAAGTTCCTGGCTGCTTCTGAGCTCACCCCATCCTCCGAGAGGGAGGAGGCCAAGTGGTGATGCTGCTGCTTCTGCCGCTTCGACTGCTGATACTCCAGTGAGGGCTGGAAGGGTGGTTCCTATTAGCACCGTCGCCAACCAGAGAGGGAGGGGAAGAAATCCCGGCAGCCGCTGCTGATGTTGGGTTCGGAGGCTGCATCCGACTCGGTCACAAGGAAAATGGATTCAGTTTGCATCTCTCCTTCCTTTCAACAGCTTCTCCGGATCTCAGCATGGTAAGTAGCAGGGAGCGAGGTTCGCTTCTTGATTTAGCTGACTATTAAATAACCTGTGTATACATTTGTGGCCTTCATTGAACAATGACTCCCTCAGTGATGGGGAGGAAGATGTGGAGACAGTGATGGGGCTGGGAAGAGAGGAAGGTTGCCAGGGAGAGAGAAGTGAGGAGGCATCTGCTTGTGTTTAAAAAAATGTATATTTGGTGTTCTGATTTTATCTTGAACTGGCTCAGAATGCAGACTGAGCCACTTGGTTCCTTTCCTTCCAAGCTTAGCAACAGAATCAGGGGGTGGAAAAAGAGCTCCCAAGAAATAGATGTTATTGAAAGGAATCATTTCATTTGCAGCTCTCACATATAGGGTCGGGCCTTCCTTCAAAAACACATTTGGTGCCTCCTAAGCCTGCAGGCCCAATTATAAGGTGATTTTGTTTATTTCCTTCATTGCTAAGAAAAGGTAGCCCCAGAATTTAGCCTTTTATTTCATATTCTGGTGTGCTCTTGCTGAGAAACAATTTGCCAGATAGAATTTCATTTTTAATGTACAGATTTGATTGTGATCACACAAATGGATACCCTGTGGATATGCATATCATCTATACACATGTTACTTAGCATTTATGAAACATATTTATATGCAGAGTGTGCTTTGCAATGATTTTTATGGGTTTTAAATGCCCTTGCATGCTTGGAGATAATTGCATATTTTTGAGACTATGCTTCTGGTTTGTATTATTATTCATTGACTTCATTTGGATTAATGCAAGATTTATTCTTGTTATTGTCCCTTAGTTTCATTGTGATCACTTAGGACAATCTGTATTATAGGCTGCCTTTTTCCTTTATTTTTAATTGGGGTTTGTGGGGGGTGATTTGAGAGCCCCGAATTTACACTGATGGGAAAGGGAGGTGGCTTGTGGTATTATTTTGTGTCCAGCATCTTGCCAAGTGAATGTTGAAAGACATCAGTTTTCTTGAAATTCTACCCCAACCCTTTCATGTTTATGTGTTGTGTCCCAGGAAGCACAGATGAGATGGAAGGTGAAATGCATTCATTTTATTTACTAGTGCTGCTATTTGCTGTTCATTCCTTCAGTATCCAGGCACCATTTTACAGTTCCCTCAAGTGTTATATTATGGATCTACTTCTTTGGGTGGTCAAGTAAGAAAGTGGGATGGTTTTGAACATCTAGGTGTTCCCAAGTAACCTAGCCATTTCCAAATTAGCCTGCTTGTACAACAAAATGAAACAAGTGAATGAGCAAAGCTCAGCTTGAGAGTGTGTGGCTTGTAGGCAAAATGGGGGGCTATTGTAGTTTACAAATGCTTAGTGGGATCTGCTTGATATTTTACTGTATCACAGCTTTAAGGCAGCTCAGGATACTAAAGATGCCTGAGATGAGTAAAGTACAAAGCTCCATTACCACCCAGGATAATGGATTTTGTTGAATTAAAGCCAGAAAAATCCTTGCAGGTAAAACTGCATTAGTAACATTGCATTTAGCATGTGGCCTATTTTTTATCCATCTCCCTCTTCTCTAACAATATCATTGTCAGTGCAAACATTTTTTACAATGTAAAAAAACACTTGTTTTAACCCTGCATTTTATTTTACACACTGCTCGACTTCATTTACAATTTTTACATGCATTTGAATCAGGTTTATAGTTTAATTTCTCTGAGATTAAATGTCCTGTTTGGTTTATATAGTGGAAGGCTCTTCAGCAACTTAATGGGAAGAATAGATTTAATATGCTCATGGCATGTGATATATAGATTCACACCTGCATCCAGTCATGCTACCATGGGCCTTATCACAACTACATAAATTAGAGCAGGGAAAGAGGTGCTGGACTTGTATGTCATAACAAAAATGGTATAACACGCTGCATGCTGAATCTTTAATGATAACTTTTGACTTGTAAGAAAATTTCAGCAAGCTTTAAAAAAAATGAAGACATGTTGTAGTTGACCCTGTTTCATGCAATGAAAACAGTTATCTTGGGCATTGTTTTATTTCCTTTGTTTTGAATTTTCATTGGGATGTAGTTTTATAGGTGAAGTTGGCACAGTTTGAGCAGAAGCAAATCACTGTAAGTCATGGACGGAGCTGTCAGCAGTGTTTCAGCTGTGTGGTCAGACCTCATGGGAACACATGTGTAGATTTGATCCTACAACCTTGGATGATTATATGACCTTTGCTGAGGGCCACAGAAAAGTGAACTATTTTTAGTTTAGTGGGGTCTAGATACAAAATAATTCAAGAATCAATTTGATGTCAGAAAATACAAAATATATGGAACATATATACATGTTATTATTTAAATATGCTGTTTATTTAGCAAGCAAAGTTAATTACCTTTTTCTCAAATACTGTCTTGAAAATGCCATTCTTGTTGTAATGTTAAATATCTTGACTGGTATTTAAACTTTCATAAAGCTTGCTTTATTTGGGATAAACACATATTATCTAATTTCTCACTTTGGGATAGGATATTCCTTGTTTCTTCAAGGGACCTCAGAACATATTTCAGTTTTACATGCATGTTTCAAGTTCCATCGGGGTACTTAGAAAATATCTGGAGAGTCAAAACTGTTTTCTACATTTCTCACGCGTTCATAGAAAAATTATTACAATGTTTTTCATAGTGTTGGTACCTAAAATAAAACAGAATTTATCTTGGAAGTTTTAACATAAATCACTTAGTTGCTTTTTACTGGAATAAGTAAACTAGATGTATACTTGGGTGTTACTCTGAGAGGTCAGTTATAATTCCCTGTGTTTGCACATCCCAACTAATATCTTACCACGTGAAAATGTTTTTCCAAACATGATGAAGTAATCAATTGAAAAACAACTGTTTGTAGAGCTCTTATATGACTAGCACAATTTTCATATTCTAGCAATATAGAATTTCCTTAGTGGGTATATAAGCTGTGCTGCTGCTAAGTCGCTTCAGTCGTGTCCGACTCTGTGCGACCCCATAGACGGCAGCCCACCAGGCTCCCCCCTCCCTGGGATTCTCCAGGCAAGAACACTGGGGTGGGTTGCCATTTCCTTCTCCAGTGCATGAAAGTGAAAAGTGAAAGTGAAGTCTCTCAGTCGTGTCCGACTCCCAGCGACCCCATGGGCTGCAGCCTACCAGCCTCCCCTGTCCATGGGATTTTCCAGGCAAGAGTACTGGAGTGGGGTGCCATTGCCTTCTCCCTTCTCCCATATAAGCTGTACACACATGAAATTAGTTAATGATGAAAACAATAGAGTTATAATTAACACCATCATTACACCTGTTCTTAATATACTCTTTTATAATTCTTAAAGACATTTTACATTCTTTATCTGTCATCTTATATCCCCCCAAATTCTATCATGTGAGTACAGGTAGTACCATAATAATTATTTTACATAAGAGGAAAGAGGCTTGGGCGATTAGGCTTGTTCAGTTTTGGGTTTGGTAAACAGTCTAATTGGGCCCAAATTTTATTTGAATATTTTGGGGGCCATGATATGTTCTTTGGTCGCATTGAATTTCCAGATAGACTAAGTGCATTCTTTAGACATCAGCCAAAAAAAAAAAGGGTCGAAACAGAAATTATTTTGGAGAAAACCTGGGAATCACGATATTTCATAAAACATAGAAACATCTGTCTGGGAAAAAATTAGAACTTTGTTGGACTGATGTGGACTTATTTTATGGCTGAGTATTGTTTTTATTTTTAATGACATGCAGTTGAGGGGAGTAACAATTTTTTGCTGTGCTGTGTGTGCTTAGTTGCTCAGTCACGTCTGACTCTTTGTGACCCCATGGACTGTAGCCCACCAGGTTCCTCTGTCCACAGGATTTTTCAGGCAAGGATACTGGAGTGTGTTGCCATCTTCCTCCTCCAGGGGATCTTCCTGACCCAGTGACTGAACCTATGTCTCCTGTGTCTCTTGCAATGCAAGTAGAATGCGATGGCTTTCCCCACTGAGCCATCAAGGAAGTCTTTTTCTGTGCTTAGGACCAAATTAATTTCCTATAGAAATTAATCTGAAGAAACTTAGCTACACCTCCTACCTATATGTCCACGTATCTATGTTAAGCATCTCTCAACCTCCATGTTCTTAAAAATTAAAATGATATTAAATCATAAATAAGTGTACATAAGTTTAACAACCTTATGATATTTTCTGGACATTCATGTTTATGCTTTTCTGAGCCATCAAAAATTAAATACTTTTCTCCAGAATATTCTAATTATTTGCTATCTCCCTTTCTTTGCTACCATTGTAGGGGCGTACTTTGTCTGACTGTTCAGTAATTCAGTGCTGGCCAAAGAACAAAATATGCCATCTGAACTGTCATTCTACAATTGCGAAACATCCTTTATAATTAATTAGCTTGCAGTACAAGTGAGATCTATCATATTAAAGGCATTCTGCTTTAAATCAGTATTCACCAATACAGTTAAATGTCCTCTTAAAGACTTTTTTCCTTACATTTTAAACATAATATCCTCATTGTTAGAATAAAAAAAGATAAGGCAGAAATGTGTAAGAAAATCAACCACACTCTACCATCAAAAAGTAATTACTGTTAGTACTTTGAAATACTTCCTTCTAGATTTTTTTTCTATATGCCATTTCAGGTGGCATGTAGATTTTTTTCTATAAACACACTCAGGTATATAATTTCGTAAATGGGGCCATACTCTGAGCACTGTTTTATAATTTTTTTTTTAATTTTAAGTGGCCATCTTTCCATGTTAATGAAATATGCCTCTAGTAAATTTTTAATCTCTGTGTGCATTTATCTTGATGACTCAAGTTATTTTCCTCCACTTTGGGGTCTTCATTCTTTGCTTTTAATACAGGCAGCTCCTACTTCATTTACAGCAGCTGTGCTTCAAGCATTGTTTTTCACGAAATATGAGATCTGTTATTCTGACTTGCCATTGCATCTCACAGTGGATATTAAATTGACCTTGGTCTTCTTTTGTCTGCTGCTAAAGAATAAGTTTTGGGCCCAAGTCAGAGAAATCCCGGTTTGAATTGCTAAGAATTTCACCAGGTGCATGCATTAGCAATAACTACAGAAACAAATATCTCTTCCAGATTTGTGTTACTTTTCCTCAGTATGGTAGGCGCACCCTATAGTCCTAACCTCTGTGACCAACTTAAATCCTTCATAAAAATCATTTAAACAACATACATAGCTATCACATGACTTAGACTAAACTCGGATATATTTTTGGCACCTGTATTTTTCTTAAAGCTATATACAGTTTTTAAATGAAAGCCCAGTCTTCTGGCTCTTCCCCTTTTAAAATATGAATGGTGGTTGGATTATTATTATACTTTAAGTTTGAGCTTTAAATGTAACTATTGGGGACTTCCCTGGTGGTCCAATGGTTAAGACTTCGCCTTCAAATTCAGGGTGAGGGTTCAGTCTCTGGTCAGGGAGCTAAGATCTCACATGCCTCACAGCCAAAAAACCAACATAAAACAAAAGCAGTATTGAAACAAATTTGATAAAGACTTAAAAAAATGGTCCACATTAAAAATTTTTTTTCTTAAAAAAAGATTAAGAAAATGTAATTCCTTGGAGAGGTTTCCTTTAGTATATCTTAAATCTCTGCTATTACTCTTGTACTCTCTCTGTTTCCTTTATAGCATTTATCAAAGTTGTAAAGATAGAGCTACAGTGAAACCTAAGTATGAGGAAAAAGTCTTTGTTCCCTTTCTTTGTTTGGCATCGAAATTAAGATCATTTACTTCAGTGCTTTAATTCTGGAGTCAACTGCAATTAAAACAGAGATGGAAAACCAAATGTGACTAGGTTTATTTGACAGTGTCTGTTTAGAAAACTATTCACTGGTATTATTTTCAAGAAGGAAATTTTGCTGAGATCATTATGACTCTGAAAAAGCCTTGTGAGCTTGTGCTTCAGAAAAGAGGGTGATATTGTCATCATGCCTTCTGATCCAAACTGGAAATGTTCCCTTGGAAAATGCTACCCAGCATAACCACAGTGAAAATGTAAACCAAGCAAGTGTTTCTCACCCACATCCCTTATCTGGCTCTTCCTTGTGCAGCATTTCGTGGAGAGAGATACCTTCTAAAAATAAACATTTCATGGAGAGGTACTTTCCATGAAAGTACTGACCCATATATTTAAGGCCTGTAAACTATTCACAGGTCAGATATACCTAACTTTAGTATATTTTCCAAAACAAAAACTGTTTTTTTTTAATGCAATAATACTAATGAAAACAGCTAGATGGAATATTTTAAACGAGTCCCGTTCTGTAAAATCTAGAGTATTGTGTCATTCTACCAATAAAAGAATAGCAAGCCAATAATTTTATATAAAAGACAATTATTGTTCAGTCACTCAGTCTGTTGTTAAGTCGCTCAGTCGTGTCCAACTCTTTGCGACCCTATGGACTGCAGCACACCAGGTTTCCCTGTCCTTCACCATCTCCTGGAGCTTGCTCAAACTCATGTCCATTGAGCTGGTAATTTTATATAAAACAGTACCAATCTGGAGAGTTTATATTAAAAACCAACATTCTGAATTCACATGAGAATCCACATGATGGTAATTCTGCTAGAGGAGACGGAGAGAGGAACTTAGGTGTTTTGAAGATGTTATAGATCCCAGACTTGTATTCTTATGAATTTCTTAGATAATTCAGTTTGTAAAAATGGGAACTCTGGAATTACTGGAGTTTCTTCTCCATCATCTGCTCCCTGGGGTTACCTAGACCTGGAGGAAGAAATTCCTCCTATTCCACTGGTTAGTCTTTGTCTCCTGCATATCTTAAGTAGGAATTTGAGTGGTTGTTAACTAACAACAAAGTGAGGACGAAATCTTAATTTCAGAGAGCGTATGATTTTTTTTTGTATTAATGAAGACATTTGAATTATGACTAAGTTTTATTTTAAAAGCACTTCATTTAATAAAGGTATCTATAAAGTTTAGAATTTACAGTATTTTGAGCCAGATGCCTGAGACATAATTAGCAGTCATTAAAAATAAACCATAGCTTTAAAAAAAATGAAGTAAAAAGGACTCCTTATTTGAACTGTGGTGTTGGAGAAGACTCTTGAGAGTCCCTTGGACTGCAAGGAGATCCAACCAGTCCATTCTGAAGGAGATCAGCCCTGGGATTTCTTTGGAAGGAATGATGCTAAAGCTGAAACTCCAGTACTTTGGCCACCTCATGCGAAGAGTTGACTCATTGGAAAAGACTCTGATGCTGGGAGGGATTGGGGGCAAGAGGAGAAGGGGACAACAGAGGATGAGATGGCTGGATGGCATCACTGACTCAATGGACGTGAGTCTCAGTGAACTCCGGGAGTTGGTGATGGACAGGGAGGCCTGGCGTGCTGCGATTCATGGGGTTGCAAAGAGTCGGATATGACTGAGTGACTGAACTGAACTGAACTGACCCCTAGTTAATTTTGCATGGAAGGAGCATTTGAGCCAAGGCAATGGCACCCCACTCCAGTACTCTTGCCTGGAAAATCCCATGGACGGAGGAGCCTAGTAGGCTGCAGTCCATGGGGTGGCTAAGAGTCAGACACGACTGAGCGACTTCACTTTCACTTTTCACTTTCATGCATTGGAGAAGGAAATGGCAACCCACTCCAGTGTTCTTACCTGGAGAATCCCAGGGACGGGGGAGCCTGGTGGGCTGCCGTCTATGGGGTCGCACAGAGTCGGACACGACTGAAATGACTTAGCAGCAGCAGCTCTCTTCTTAGCTAGACTGTCCACATTTGAGGCTCCTCAGGGTGCAGTGCCACACTCTGAAACAAGAGAGGAAAATAGCCTGCTACAAGGGAAATTGATTCTTCCACCACTGTGCAACCTTCAGGTTTTTTTATTCTATGGATTGAAAAGAGCCCAATCTCAAAAAGCATGCTTAAACATGCCTGATTCACATGAATGCTCTTATCTGGACGGGTGTAGCTACACACATTGTCCAATCTTCTTTTTTTTAAAATTTTATTTATTTTTGGTGTGCAGGGTCTTTGCCAGGGGGACATTTTTTCCTAGTTATGAAGAGTAGGGGCTACTCTCTAGTTGCAGTGAGCAGGTTTCTCACTGTGGTAGCTTCTCTTGTGGAAGACAGGATCTAGGGATCATGTGCTTAAGTAGTTGTGGCATGTGGGCTCAGTAGCACAGGCTCAATAGTTGTGGTGCACTGGCTTAGCTGTTCCATCGTACATGGGATCTTACCTGACCAGGGATGGAACTTGTGTCTCCTACATTGGCAGGCAGGTTCTTTACCACTGAGCCACCAGAGAAGCCAGTGTCCAATCTTTTTTAAGTATGGTATATGATTTTATATTTTAACATTTTTCACTCTGTTTACATTTTTTGAAATCAAACCTAAATGACTTAGCCAAGACCACCTGATGGTAGTAAAGAGACAAGATTAATATTTCTAGCTCAGTTCAGTTCAGTCACTCAGTCATGTCTGACTTTTTGCGACCCCATGGACTGCAGCACACCAGGCTTACCTGTCCATCACCAACTCCTAGAGCTTGCTCAAACTCATGTCTGTGGAGGTGGTGATGCCATCCAACCATCTCATTCTCTGTCATCCCCTTCTCCTCCTGCCTTCTATCATTCCAGCATCCGGTATTTTCCAGTGAGTTGGCTCTTCTCATCAGATAGCCAAAGCATTGGAGTTTCAGCTTCAGCGTCAGTCCTTCCAGTGAATATTCAGGATTGATTTCCTTTAGAACTGACTGGTTTGATCTTCTTGCAATCCAAGGGCCTCTCAAGAGTCTTCTCCAACAACACAGTTCAAAAGCATCAATTCTTTAGCACTCAGCTTTCTTTGTGGTTCAACACTCACATCCATACTAGACTACTGGAAAAACCAAAACTTTGACTATACAGACCATTGTCAGCAAAGCAATGTCTCTGCTTTTTAATATGCTGTCTAGGTTGGTCATAGCTTTTCTTCCAAGGAGCAAGCGTCTTTTAATTTCATGGCTGCAGTCACCATTTGCAGTGATTTTGGAGCCCCCCAATATAAAGTCTGTCATTGTTTCCCCATCTATTTGCCATGAAATGATGGGACCAGATACATTAATCTTCGTTTTCTGAATGTTGAGTTTTAACCTGACTTTTTCACTCTCCTCTTTCACTTTCATCAAGAGGCTCTTTACTTCTTTGCATTCTGCCATAAAGGTGGTGTCATCTTCATATCTGAGGTTATTGATATTTCTCCCAGCAATCTTGATTCCAGCTTGTGCTTCATCCAGCCTGGCATTTCACATAATGCATTCTGCATATAAGTTAAAGAAGCAAGGTGACAATATACAGTCTTAATGCACTCCTTTCCCAATTTGGAACCAGTCTGTTGTTACATGCCCAATTCTAACTGTTGCTTTTTGACCCTCATATACATGTCTCAGTAGGCAGGTAGGGTGGTCTGCTAGTCACTGGCCATTTGCTTACTGTACTTCCACGGACATTTGTATGGTTTGAAAACATTAACTGTCCAAATTTATTTTATATCATCCACTTGCTTTGAAACATTGATCTTTGACTGTATAGTCAACTGTAATGTAAGTGGCATTGATCCATTCCTGGTTCACATAGTGCCATCACTAACCACATTCTTGATGTCCTCAAATGTTGTTTTCCTAACAAGAGGATCTTTATGACAGAGAATAGCTGATGAAATAGTAGAAAAGCATTTTGTTTAGGAGATAGTCATTTTGCAAAAGAGCACTTTCCGTTGGGTCAATCTGAATTTTTTTTCAGACTCGATGCTGACTCAGTTCTGTTCTTTAAAAGAATTGAGGACATCCGTCGTTATGGAGTTTCCTTTATAATTCAAGTAAACCAGTTTATTCCAACAACAAATGGAATAGTCTTGACCCTCTTAAAACAAAAATATCTAAAATGGTCAGGATATAAAAGTATAAAAAGAAAACTTACTTTTACAACTTACTTTTCAAAATTATCCAGAAAAGAACTAAATTCTTTGAGTACCTACTGTGTATTTATTATGGGCTTCCCTGGTACCTCAGATGGTAAAGAATCCACCTGCAATGCAGGAGACCCTGGTTCAATTCCTGAGATTGGAAGATCCCCTGGAGAAGGGATGGGGTACCCACTCAAGTATTCTTGGGCTTTCTTGGTGGCTCAGATGGCAAAGAATCTATCTGCAATGCGGGAGACCTGGGTTTGATACCTGGGTTGGAGAGATCCCCTGGAGGAGGGCATGGCAACCCATTCCAGTATTCTTGCCTGGAGAATCCCATGGACAGAGGAGCCTGGCGAGTTATAGTCCCTTTGTATAGGAGATGATAAGGACATTCTTTGTTCTTCTTGTTTCAGTTCAGTTCAGTGGCTCAGTCCTGTCTGACTCTTTGCGACCCCATGAACCACAGCACGCCAGGCCTCCCTGTCCATCACCTACTCCTGAAGTTCACCCAAACCCATGTCCATGGGTCGGTGATGCCATCCAACCATCTCATCCTCTGTCATCCCCTTCTCCTCCTGCCCTCAATCTTTCCCAGCATCAGGGTCTTTTCAAATGAGTCAGCTCTTCTCATCAGGTGGCCAAAGTATTGGAGTTTCAGCTTCAACATCAGTCCTTCCAATGAACACCCAGGACTGATCTCCTTTAGGATGGACTGGTTGGATCTCCTTGCAGTCCAAGGGACTCTCAAGAGTCTTCTCCAACACTGCAGTTCAAAAGCATCAATTCTTTGGTGCTCGGCTTTCTTTATAGTCCAACTCTCACATCCATACATGACCGCTGGAAAAACCATAGACTTGACTAGATGGGCCTTTGTTGGCAAAGTAATGACTCTGCTTTTTAATATGCTGTCTAGGTTGGTCATAACTTTCCTTCCAAGGAGTAAGTGTCTTTTTATTTCATGGCTGCAGTCACCATCTGCAGTGATTTTGGAGCCCAGAAAAATAAAGTCTGACACTGTTTCCACTGTTTCCCCATCTATTTCACATGAAGTGATGGGACCAGATGCCATGATCTTAGTTTTCTGAATGTTGGGCTTTAAGCCAACTTTTTCACTCTCCTCTTTCACTTTCATCAAGAAGCTCTTTAGTTCTTCTTCACCTTCTGCCATAAGGGTGATGTCATCTGCATATCTGAGGTTATTGATATTTCTCCCAGCAATCTTGATTCCAGCCTGTGCGTCCTCCAGCCCAGTGTTTCTCATGATGTATTCTGCAGAGAAGTTAAATAAGCAGGGTGACAATATACACCCTTGACGTACTCCTTTTCCTGTTTGGAACCAGTCTGTTGTTCCATGTCCAGTTCTAACTGTTGCTTCCTGACCTGCATACAGGTTTCTCAAGAGGCAGGTCAGGTGGTCTGGTATTCCCATTTCTTTCAGAATTTTCCACAGTTCATTGTGATCCACACAGTCAAAGGCTTTGGCATAGTCAGTAAAGCAGAAATAAATGTTTTTCTGGAACTCTCTTGCTTTATCCATGATCCAGTGGATGTTGGCAATTTGATCTCTGATTCCTCTGCCTTTTCTACAACCAGCTTGAACATCTGGAAGTTCACAGTTCATGTATTGCTGAAGCCAGGCTTGGAGAATTTTAAGCATCAATTTACTAGCGTGTGAGATGAGTGCAATTTTGCAGTACTTTAATCATTCTCTGTCATTGCCTTTCTTTGGGATTGGAATGAAAACTGACCTTTTCCAGTCCTATGGCCACTGCTGAGTTTTCCAAATTTGCTGGCATATTGAGTGCAACACTTTCATAGCATCATCTTTCAGGATTTGAAATAGATCAACTGGAATTCCATCACCTCCACTAGCTTTGTTCATAGTGATGCTTCCTAAGGCCCACTTGACTTCACATTCCAGGATGTCTGGTTCTAGGTGAGAGATCATTGTGAGAGATAATCTAGGTGAGAGATAATCACCATCATGATTATATGGGTCATGAAGCTCTTTTTTGTACAGTTCTTCTGTGTATTCTTGCCACCTCTTCTTAATATCTTCTGCTTCTGTTAGGTCCATACCATTTCTGTCCTTTATTGTTCCCATCTTTACATGAAATGTTCCCTTGGTATCTCTAATTTTCTTGAAGAGATCTCTAGTCTTTCCCATTCTATTGTTTTCTTCTATTTCTTTGCACTGATCACTGAGGAAGGCTTTCTTATCTCTCCTTGCTATTCTTTGGAACTCTGCATTCAGAGGCTTATATCTTTCCTTTTCTCCTTTGCTTTTCACTTCTCTTCTTTTCACAGGTATTTGTAAAGCCTCCTCAGACAGCCATTTTGCTTTTTTGCATATCTTTTTCTTGGGGATGGTCTTGATTCCTGTCTCCTGTACAGTGTCACGAACTTCCATCCATAGTTCATCAGGCACTCTATCAGATCTAGTCCCTTAAATCTATTTCTCACTTCCACTGTGTAATCATAAGGCATTTGATTTAGTTCATACCTGAATGGTCTAGTGGTTTTCTCCACTTTCTTCAATTTCAGTCTGAATTTGGTAATAAGAAGTTCATGATCCGAGCCACAGTCAGCTCCTGGTCTTGTTTTTGCTGACCATATAGAGCTTCTTCATCTTTGGCTGCAAAGAATATAATCAATCTGATTTTGGTGTTGACCATCTGGTGATGTCCATGTATAGAGTCTTCTCTTGTGTTGTTGGAAAAGGGTGTTTGCTATGACCAGTGTATTCTCTTGGCAGAACTCTATTATCCTTTGCGCTGCTTCATTTTGTACTCCAAGGCCAAATTTGCCTCTTACTCCAGATGTTTATTGACTACTTTTGCATTCCAGTCCACTGTAATGAAAAGGACATCTTTTTTGGGTGTTAGTTCTAGAAGGTCTTGTAGGTCTTCATAGAACTGTTCAACTTCAGCTTCTTCAGTGTTACTGGTCAGGGCATAGACTTGGATTACCGTGATATTGAATGGTTTGCCTTGGAAACAAACAGAGATCATTCTGTTGTTTTTGAGATTGCATCCCAGTACTGCATTTTGGACTCTTTTGTTGACTGTGATGGCTACTCCATTTCTTCTAAGGGATTCCTGCCCACAGTAGTAGATATAATGGTCATCTGAGTTAAATTCACCCACTCCAGTCTATCTTAGTTCACTGATTCCTAGAATGTCAGTGTTCACTCTTGTCATCTCCTATTTGACCACTTCCAATTTGTCTTGATTCATGGACCTATCATTCTAGGTTACTATGCAAGTAGTAACCTAGAATGATAGGTCCATGAATCAAGCACAATTGCACTCATCTCACACGCTAGTAAAGTAATGCTCAAAATTCTCCAAGCCAGCCTTCAGCAATATGTGAACCGTGAACTTCCTGATGTTCAAGCTGGTTTTAGAAAAGGCAGAGGAACCAGAGATCAAATTGCCAACATCCGCTGGATCATGGAAAAAGCAAGAGAGTTCCAGAAAAACATCTATTTCTGCTTTATTGACTATGCCAAAGCCTTTGACTGTGTGGATCACAATCAACTGTGGAAAATTCTGAAAGAGATGGGAATACCAGACCACTTGATCTGCCTCTTGAGAAACTTGTATGCAGGTCAGGAAGCAACAGTTAGAACTGGACATGGAACAACAGACTGGTTCCAAATAGGAAAAGGAGTTCATCAAGGCTGTATATTGTCACCCTGTTTATTTAACTTATATGCAGAGTACATCATGAGAAACGCTGGACTGGAAGAAACACAATGTGGAATCAAGATTGCTGGGAGAAATATCAATAACCTCAGATATGCAGATGACACCACCCTTATGGCAGAAAGTGAAGAGGAACTAAAAAGCCTCTTGATGAAAGTGAAAGTGGAGAGTGAAAAAGTTGGCTTAAAGCTCAACATTCAGAAAACGAAGATCATGGCATCCGGTCCCATCACTTCATGGGAAATAGATAGGGAAACAGTGGAAACAGTGTCAGATTTTATTTTTCTGGGCTCCAAGATCACTGCAGATGGTGACTGCAGCCATGAAATTAAAAGACGCTTACTCCTTGGAAGGAAAGTTATGACCAACCTAGATAGCATATTCAAAAGCAGAGACATTACTTTGCCAACAAAGGTTCGTCTAGTCAATGCTATGGTTTTTCCTGTGGTCATGTATGGATGTGAGAGTTGGACTGTGAAGAAGGCTGAGCTCTGAAGAATTGATGCATTTGAACTGTGGTGTTGGAGAAGACTCTTGAGAGTCCCTTGGACTGCAAGGAGATCCAACCAGTCCATTCTGAAGGAGATCAGCCCTGGGATTTCTTTGGAAGGAATGATGCTAAAGCTGAAACTCCAGTACTTTGGCCACCTCATGCGAAGAGTTGACTCATTGGAAAAGACTCTGATGCTGGGAGGGATTGGGGGCAGGAGGAGAAAGGGACGACAGAGGATGAGATGGCTGGATGGCATCACTGACTCGATGGACATGAGTCTCAGTGAACTCCGGGAGTTGCTGATGGACAGGGTGGCCTGGCGTGCTGAGATTCATGGGGTCACAAAGAGTCAGACACGACTGAGCGACTGATCTGATCTGATGCAATATTGCTCTTTACAGCATCAAACCCTGCTTCCATCACCAGTCCCATCATTCCCAGCTGGGTGTTGTTTTTGCTTTGGCTCCATCCCTTCATTCTTTCTGGAGTTATTTGTCCACTGATCTCTAGTAGCATGTTGGGCACCTACCGTCCTGGGCAGTTCATCTTTCAGTGTCCTATCTTTTTGCCTTTTCATACTGTTCATAGGGTTCTCAAGGCAAGAATACTGAAGTGATTTGCCATTCCCTTCTCCAGTGGACCACATTCTGTCAGATCTCATTGTTAGTTTCATTGAGTTAGACAAGGCTGTGGTCCGTCTTTTTGTTTAGATCTTGTTATCTTTTGGTCATAAATTCTACTAAGGTTTGGTAGACACATAGTGATTGGTTTGTTCCACAGTATGGTAAAAATTCTGCCTGCAATCTGCCTGCAGGAGACCTGGGTTCGATGCCTAGATTGGGAAGATCCCCTGGAGAAAGGAACAGCTACCCACTCCAGTATTCTTGCTTGGAGAATCCCATGAACAGAGGAGACTGGTAGGCTACAAACCATGGGGTCGCAAAGAGTTGGACACAACTGAGCCACTTTCCCTTTCACTATGAAGGCTCATTCCTACTTCAGGTGAGGATTATGTACTAAATCTAGATTGTGTGTGCGTGCTCAGGTGCTCCGTCATGTCCAACTCTTTGTGACCCCGTGGACTGTAGCCTGCCAGGCTTCTCTGTCCATGGGATTTCTCAGGCCAAAATACTGGAGTGGGTTGCCACTCCCTTCTCCAGGGGATCTTCTTGACCCAGGAATCGAACCTGCGTCTCCTGCATTGGCAGGCAGATAGATTCTTTACCACTGTGCCAACTTGAGAAGCAGCTTTCATTCCACTACACTAGTTTCATTCCACTAGTTGTTTCCCAGTTAAGTTTTGTTTTTGTTCTTTAGAGAAACATTGAGTTTTCATTACTATGGAAGCTGAAATGAGTTTAACCCAGTAGGTGAGCATTTGCTAAAAATGAACTATCTATATGAAATCTAATGCTGTTTATCTGGTTTGGGGGCAGTCACAGTGACATTTCAACCGGACAGTTTGTAGCTTAAAGTGTTTCCTCCCTGCTCCGTCAATTATTTGCTTTATCTCTTACATAATTAGTAAGCAAAGGCATTTTCACAATAACTAATATGTATTTAATACTTTATTTTATAAGTTACAAAGGACTTTTCATACTTCAAATTTTCACAAGCATGTAAGATAGTAAGAGAAGATAGTATATATTATGTTACATTGTATTATATTATGTTACATTATTTTATGTTATATCATTTATAATCATTGTCAGGATAAAGTTCAGATTGTCTACCTGTGTCCAGCCTAACCTCACCACTGAGAGAAGCTATGAGATGCAAATCCAGATTTCCTTTCTTCAGAATTCTTTTGTTGTATGAGATGTGGCCCCACAGAACCAAAGGATCCATCAGTAATGTGAATCAGAGCCCAAGAACTATGACATGATCTGACCTGCAGTCTAAGTCCTAACTCAGGTGCTAAGGAAATATAGGCCACTTGGTTATCCTCACTGAGTCCTTCCTTTCATATATAGTCAGTGGGTGTGTCTCTGTATATGGAAGGAACTTTGGGCAGGGTTTTTAGAGGGATGGGGGATGAAAAGTTTCCACATGTGTATCATTACCATCATCACCAATGCCACAAAAGCCTATTTGAAGGTCCCCAAAATAGAAAGCATTCATAGACTTCCAATTGTTATCCCTGGTCCCTGTCCAAAAGTAAAACTTCTGTTTTTTATAAGGAAAAGGGGCCAAATTTAATAGAATATTAGCACATGTAACACTTAGATGGAATTCATAAATAGCACTGCTGTTTTCAGCACAAGTCTTTGTTTTTGTGAAGTAACCACAGCGGCTTCTAGCTAATTGGCCTGAATTGTTAACACACATGTTGATGAGGATGGTTTTGAATCCTCATAGTATTCAATCCTATCTTTCTTCTCTGAAGATAAATGTTTCATTTGCTAAGCCAAATATAGTGTTTAGCTTAATAAATAGAGGTTATGAGGCACATTAATCTACTTTATGAACAAAATTCAGGTTAAAAAAAAACACTAAGAAATTGCTTTCCAAACACAATTGACTTTAATGTTAGTTGTTGTTGCCTTGTTGGTTTATGTTTGTTTTATTGCACTTCCTAGATGCCAAGCATTGCCCCAAAGTTGTTGCATGCATACAAAAACACGCTTTGGAGAAGGTAATAGTATCCCTATTTTATTCATCCCTCAACTAAGGTTTATTGATGTAAGGTAATTTAATACTGAAGATTAACTAATAACAGATGGAGCTAGATTCTGAACTCAAGTCTTCCTGACTCCAATGTCATATTACCTAATGAGCTAAACCTCTTCCTTCTTGCAGTGGAAACTTGATTGTGCTCCTGAAAACTAAATAAAGAAAGGCCAAATATATTTTAATGTTATTATTATTGTTAAATATTAATCGAGACCCAATTCTTGCAAAGTAAGGATAGTAACACTCTGTTAAAATTGACACTCGAGAACAAAGTCCACATAACCATAGTTTCTTCAGTGAGGAATGAAAACAAAGGGTTGAATGAACACCAGTCCTAAAACCATTTGGAGTTTTTGTTTTAATAACTCTTAGGAGATCATTTGTGAGTTACTGTATTTGACAACATAATCTGGGATTCTCTCTTTAAAACAAATACCTGAATAGGTATTAAATATATTTTAATAAAAGAATATTCTCTAGTTTTCCTTTCTACTTTTTTGAAGCAATAAAAACCCCAGAAAACCTTGTATGCTATGTTTTTCACAATTCTGTAAACTGTGAAATTTTCTTTTTCTCTAAAGAGATTCAGAGAGCAGTTTTACAAGAATTTCATTTCTGGAAAAAATCCTCAAATGTGAAAAGGACTGAGCGGTACAAATTCCAGAATTTAATACTATGAAGAGCATATTCCTGTGCTCTTATCGTTTCCACGGTTCTAAATTCATGCAACTTAAAACTTCTTTTGTTTCAGTTTTTTGCTTATACTGAATAGTTGGAGTTTTGAAAAGAGTAAGTTTGGATGAAAAAAGGTTGAAACCTTGATTTGCCTGTCCCTGTATATAGATGAGATATATTTGATAAATTATTTGTGGCCTTTGCCAACTGTTGAATGTAATGAAACTCTCTAAGCAATATGTTGTAGGAAAAGGTTCAGTGACTTAGGAAAACATGTAAGATACTTCTTTTAAATTAGAAGAAAAAAAGAGTTCAAAAATCAAAAGATGGAATTTAACATCAGTTTTGTGAAAAGAGAAAAAATTCCATAAACATGTATATATTTTGTAAGTGCAAATCAAAATAGTAACAGGAATTAGATTTCGGTAGTAACTTTGGGGCTTCCCAGGAGGCGCTAGTGGTAAAGAGTCTGCCTGCGAATGCAAGAGACATAAAGAGGTGTGGGTTAGATCCCTGGGTTGGGAAGATCCCCTGGAGGTGGGCATGGCAACCCACTCCAGTATTCTTGCCTAGGAAATCTTCTGTGGACAGACGAGCTTAGCAGGCACAGCCCATAGGGTTGCAAAAAGTCTGACCACCCAGCTGAATCAACTTAGCACACTAGTAACTGCAGATGGTGATTGCAGCCATGAAATTAAAAGACACTTGCTCCTTAGAAGAAAAGTTATAACCAACCTAGACAGCATATTAAAAAGCAGAGACATTACTTTGTGAACAAAGGTTCGTCTAGTCAAAGCTATGGTCTTTCCAGTAGTCATGTATAGATGTGAGAGTTGGACTATAAAGAAAGCTGAGCGCCGAAGAATTGATGCTTTTGAACTGTGATGTTGAAGACTCTTGAGAATCCCTTAGACTGCAAGGAAACCCAACCAGTCAATCCTAAAGGAAATCAGTCCTGAATATTCATTGGAAGGACTGATGGTGAAGCTGAAACACCAATACTTTGGCCACCTGATGTGAAGAACTGACTCATTTGAAAAGACCCTGATGCTGAGAAAGATTGAGGGCAGGAGGAGAAGGGGACAACAGAGGATGAAATGATTGGATGGCATTACCAACTCGATGGATATGAGTTTGAGTAAGCTCTGGCAGTTAGTGATGGACAGGGAGGCCTGGCGTGCTGCAGTCCATGTGGTCGCAAAGAGCCAGACACGACTGAGCAACTGAACTGAACTTTATGAGAAATTTCTTTGTTGGTTTTTTATGATTTCCAAATTTACTAAAATAAAATTTACTTATTTATCTAGTAAACTGTGGTGAATATTTTTAAAAGAAAAATTTGGTCATCCAAATTTCTAAATCATCCACAAATCCAAATAATTAACTGTCCAGAGTGACTTTACAGGGCTTCTGAAAGATAGAAGTTCTGCTCTCTTGGGATCAGAGGCTCCAAATTGGCTTCTATGGACAACCACAATGTCCCTGGTGAGCCAGAGACATAAAGGAAAGGCTGGGAGGATGGGGTCGTTCTGGCTTTCTAAGCACACACTCATACACACACAAACACAGATACCCACTGAATGTCATCCTAAAGTTTTGAGAAAAAGATCCTTTCACAAAATTGTTTGAGAACCCAATGATCTAATTAATATTATGTGTGCCCAAATATCTAATTTCTTTAAAAATTAATTTTTTTAAATTTTCACTTGGATATTCATCATCTTACTTTCATCAGCCTCTAGTGGTTTTAGTTCACAGTGTTTATTTGAATTAGACAAAACTCCAAGCTTAACACCATGTGATTCATTTTCACTGAAGAGCTCAAATAAGGTTTATATGATGAGAGAGCATGCTGCTGCTGCTGCTAAGTCACTTCAGTCATGTCCGACTCTATGTGACCCCATAGAGGGCAGCCCACCAGGCTCCCCCGTCCCTGGGATTCTCCAGGCAAGAACACTGGAGTGGGTTGCTGTTTCCTTCTCCAGTGCATGAAAGTGGAAAGTGAAGTCGCTCAGTCGTGTCCGACTTTGAGTTGTGAAGGGGAGCAGTACTGAATGAGCACCTGTTGTGTGCCCTGTGAGGTTCTGAACACTTTGCAAATATAACACCTTGGCTGTGGGTACTGTTGTACCCCTTTCCTACTCCTGTAGTTGAGGAAACTAAGACAGAAAAATGTTCAACCAGCTAACAAATGATTTTCTGAATGGTTCCTAAGTATTTGTCTTTATACTAGGTATATGGGATAAAGATTGGGTTCTTATTCTCAAAAGGCTTATAAAGTACTTAAGGAGGTAGATCTATAAACAAGAGTTATCAGTAAAATAAGAGTTAACAGTTGTAATGGGATGGCTTTCCTATTCAGCCACCAAAGGACATAGCCTCCAAAAAAAAGAAAGGAATACCTTAACCTTTGTCATCAAGATACAGAGTCTTATTTTAACTGAACTGTATTTGATCTTTACTAAAGAAATAAAAACAGAATTTCAAAGACTTTTTAGTGACTATTTCCTGTTGCTTTGTGTTACACGTAGTCATACTTACCTTTGATCATATATTTTAACAAACCCATCTAATTGATATCTTAAGCTAACTTAAGATCTTATTTCTTATGTAAGTTACTAACCAGAATTAAAGTTTTCTCTTCATGAAATCATCTGGTTAACCTGTGTAATTAGAAAGTAGGGATGTATTAGAACATTTTGAATTAAAACAGAACTTTAATATACTCTTCAAACCAAATGCAAATGAGTATTCTTTGAATTTACAGCCATAATTTTAATACAAAGGAAAATCATGTTTAAAAATAAATCTGACACCTATGATGTATTCTTCTAATGTATATGTGTGGAGGAGTAAAGAGTGGGGAACATAGAAAGATAAGTAAGACTGAATCCCAAACGTACGCAGTAAGCATTTAGGCACTAAAATTATGCTGAGAGACTCAGAGCCTTTATCAGAACATAAGAACATTTGAAACTGGATATCAAACATGTGAAAATCTATACAAGGAAATTGAGAAACATCTGTCAAGGAACATAAATGAAGGAAATGAGTAAATTCATGATGATTAAAGATTGAATTTATTCATCTGAAAGTGGAGGAGAGGCATTGTAACCTGCCTTTTCAAAAGGAATGTCATAGTGACATGGAATATCACTATATATATGGTGACCCCTTTACATGGAATATCTATGTATATAGTGATATAGTGCAGACTATGAATTTTTAAAATAAAGCAAAACAAAATCAAATAATCACTTTGCAGCATGAATAATTTGCTGTGTTTTGAATTTTAATATACTAACTTTATCACTTGGGATGTATTAGAAAACAGTGTAAGACTGAGGTAAGAATGACTGTTAAATCCTGAAGAGAAAATTATGAATGGCTTCCTACAGTTTTTTTTCCCCTTTGAACCTTTCCTGGCGTGTAAATATAATGAGGCCACATACATGCACAGTAAGTATTGGAAAACATGTTAGATACATTGATTTCAGCTACAGTCAAGGAACTCTTTCCTGATTATTCTTTCTGTATTTAATACAGAAAAACATCACTGAGAAAGTGAGGGAAAACATAAATCCAGAGGGGAAAGGTAACTGAGTATTTAATGAGAGTATTGAACCTGATCCACCTGTCTTTGGTGTTTTTCCTTCTTTGAGCTGTGATTATCAGTACTCCAACCTCTGTATTAAATAATCTGTAAACTCTCTCTCTCTCTCTATGTAGTCAAATGCCACTGAGGCAGAGACCTATAAGAGCCTAGCAAATCTCTTAAACTTTATTTCTTTTTAAGTAAAAGGAAAGTCTTGGTGCTAGTTTATCTATAAGAATGACCCTTCCAGTTGTAATATGTTTATGACCCTCTGAGTGTCCTTCACATTTGCCATCCATCCTGTGTTGTAATAAATGCTTCCCAAGGTAATAAAACAATATTGGCTTTTTGTTATTTTTCTATTTCACTGTGTATGTGTGTGTATGTGATGTTGCCATTCAGTTTAGCAAAAAGGTCATTAAATACAAGTCATACAAATAAAAAGGCATACAGCATAGTATATGCAGGACTAATTAGATAGTCCAATGAATAAAAGTATTGACTTTACTTTTTCTTGGCTTCAGCCCAGAGTCTGTATCCTCCATAAGTGCTGATGTTCAAGCACAAGGTGAGTAATTGACAGACAGAGGTATTATTAAGAGGTTTCCTAGGTTTTATAAGGGGCTGTATTAGACTATATTCAAGGATTCTTCCCACTCAACATTTTGAACCTATCGAAGTAGACCCTCAGGGCAGGAGCATTCTCTTTCCTACAGAATATTTACTCTTGTGCCTTCAGGAAGTCACTTTCTAGAGTTCCCCTTGGGGAAGCCAGTTTGCCATGTGTGTGATGTTTTAATCAAAGTATGATTGTAGCTGGGACTTCCCAGATGGCGCTAGTGGTAAAGAACATGCCTGCCAATGCAGGAGACATAAGAGACATGGGTTTGATCCCGGGTCGAGAAGATCCCCTGGAAGAGGACATGGCAGCCCACTCCAGTATTTTACCTGGAGTATCCCATGGACAGAGGAGCCTGGCGGACTACAGTCCATAGGGTCGAGAAGAGTCAGACACAACCGAAGCAACTATGACACATGCACACATGGACATAGCTCTGCTTGATCGAAAAACATTAAATGAATGGATGCAGGATTGTCCTTTTCATTCCCTCCCATTTCTCAGAACAGATTTTACTGTTGTATATCAGGTCAGTAGAATTCCTCACAAAATCAGAGAATTCTTTCACTTGAAAAGTACTCTCTTCTTACAGTCTTTGTCTTGATACAAAGTTCACATATCCCAGCTACAATTTTTTTTAGAGTAGGGCTGTGTGCCACAGTGTGAAAACACAAAACTGGGATTCAAAAATCCTGGGTTTAATCTTTGTTCAGCCACCAACCAGCTGTATGACATGAGCAGGCATCCTGTCCATTCTTGATTTTTGTTTTTTCAACTGTGAAAAGAGAAAAAAATATTGCCTCTTATTTTCAGAAGGGTCTTTGCCTTCAGATGTGTAGGCATATTTGCAAGCTGATGAAGGAATTCTCTTCTGAAATCCAGAGTCCTTTTATTTGCCTGTGGTAGTGATTACAGTTATTTATGGACCTGGCTTTTTTTCCCTTTGGCCTCCAAGGAGACAAAGGAAGACAAGGGAAGTGAAGTAAGAAGGGGAGGAAAAAGAGGGAGAAATAAAATCTAAGAAAAGGAATAGAATTGCAGATGGCTCCAAAATGCATATTAACATAATATTTAAATTTATAACATACAGCTATAAAAAGTAAAGCTGCATAAAATTGCCTTGACTGGTTGGAATATAGTGAAAATACGGGGAAAGAAATTACAGAAGGCCTGTGCTATAAACATTTTCAACAACATTATAGATAAAAAATTTTAATGATGTGGAAATATATTTAGAATGTATTTAGTGAAAATCTAGATTTAAAAACACTGTGTTGAAAATATATCCACATATGCATAGGAAAAGAGACATGAAGGAAATATAAAAATGCAAAATGTGTTTAGGTGGTAGAAGTGTAAATGAATTTTACTTTTGAATTTTTGTTGATAAGGTTTCCTAGGTTTTTTTCCAATGAATATGTATTGCTTGGCTAATAAGACAAGAAGCAAACAAAAATAACGTTTTTGTTTTTGTTTTGTGTTCTTTGGTTTTATTTGTTTTGCTTTTCCTAGTTTCCTAGTGTGAAAGCTCCAGTGACAGACTCAGGACCTTTCTCTTTTATTGAGATATGGTTGATTTATAATGTTGTGTTAGTTTCAGGTATACAGCCAAGTGATTCAGTTATGTATGTATATGTAGCTGTGTGTGTGTGTGTGTGTGTGTGCATGCTCAGTCGCTCAGGGCCTAGCTATAGTAATGTGTGTGTGCGTGCCAAGTCGCTTCACTCGTCTCCAACTCTTTGAGACCCCATGGACTGTAACCCACCAGGCTCCTCTGTCCACGGGATTCTCCAGGCAAGAATACTGGAGTGGGTTGCCATTTCCTCTTCCAGGGATCTTCCCCCTCAGGGATCGAATCTGTATCTCTTACATCTCCTGCATTGGCAAGTGGGTTCTTTGCCACTAGAGAAGCCTCTTTTATATAGTAGTTTCTATCTGTTAATACGATACTCCTAGTTTATCCCTGCCCCCTGCCTTCCCCTTTTGGTAACCATAAGTTTGTTTTCTGTGTTTTTCAGTATGTTTTTATTTTGTGTATAAATTCATTTGTATTTTTTTGATTCCACATATAAATCATATAATTATTTACCTTTCTCTGTCTTACTTACTTCACTGAGAGTAATATTCTCTAGGTCCAGCCATGATGCTGCCAATGGCAGTGTTCTTTTATGGCTAATATTCCATTGTTTGTGTGTGTGTGTGTGTGTGTGTGTATGTGCAATATTTTCTTAAGTCAGTCATCTATCAGTGGGCACTTGGGTTGTTTCCATGTCTTGGGTATTGTAAATAGTGCTGCTGTAAACAATCAGATGTATGTATCTTTTTGAATTAGAGTTCATCTTTTCCAGATATAAACCCAGGAATGGGATTGTTATATCATATAATAGTTCTATTTTTAGATTTTTAAGGAACCTCCATAGAGTTCTCCATGGTGGCTGTACCAGTTAACATTCCTACCAACGATACAGGAAGCTTCCCTTTTTCCCACACCTTCTCCAGCATTTATTGTTCGTAGATTTTTTGATGATGACCATTCTAACCGGCGTGAGGTAATAACTCATTGTAGTTTTGATTTTCGTTTCCCAAATAATTCGTGATGTTGAGCATCTTTTCATGTGCCTGTCAGTCATCTGTGTCTTCTTTGGAAAAATGTCTATTAAATCTTCTGCATTGGGTTGTTTGTTTTCTGATATTGTGCTGTATGAGTTGCACCCCTTGAGTTGCATCATTTCCAAATATTTATCCCGTTACATAGGCTGCTTTTTCATTTTATTTATGATTTCCTTTGCTGTGCAAAAGCTTTTAATTTTAGTTAGGTCCCATTTGTTTATTTTTGTTCTTATTTCTTTTGCCTTGGTGGACTGTTCTAGGAAAATTTGGCCACCTGATGTGAAGAGCTGACTCATTTGAAAAGACCCTGATGCTGGGAAAGATTGAGGGCAGGAGGAGAAAGGGACGACAGAGGATGAGATGGTTGGATGGCATCACCGACTCAATGGACATGGGTTTGGGTAGACTCCGGGAGTTGGTGATGGACAGGGAGGCCTGGCGTGCTGCGGTTCATGGGGTCGCAAACAGTCAGATACGACTGAGTGAGTGAACTGAACTGATGTCAGAGAATGTTTTGCCTGTGTTCTCTTCTAGGAGTTTTAGGGTGTCATGTCTTATATTTAGGTCTTTAAGCCATTTTGAGTTTATTTTTGTATATGATGTGAGAGAGTGTTCTAACTTCATTGATTTACATATAACTATCTAGCTAGATGAAGAAACTGTCTTTTCTCCATTATATATTTATAGATTAATTGACCATAGATGTGTGGATTTATTTCTGGGCTCTCTATTCTGTTCCATTGATCTGTATGTCTCTTTTAATGCCAGTCTCACACTGTTTCGATTATTGTAGCTTTATAGTAACAATCTGAAGTCTGTAAGGGTTATGCCTGTTATGCCTCCAGCTTTGTCTTCCAGAAAGGACTTTTTAAGTTGCCTCTACCTGAACATTTTAGAAAGTTTCTGATGGGTATTATAATATTATAATCTCATATTCTCATATTCTTTACCACTAAAATAAATTATTTCATTGTTTTCTTTCTTTAAAAAAATGAATTAAAATAATTATCAGTCATAAGTATAGGTAGGAAATGAAAGCCGTAGAATTTAGACAAGCCAAATGAAGACCAGCAATGCTCTCCTGCCAGTTGTTAGCTGTTGTAATACTGAAGGGAAAGTCATAAGATCAGGTTAAGCAAACCAGAGTGATTATAATACCATCACCTAATAGTTGTGCAAATTAATAATGGGGGTCATTTCTTTTTTGGAAAATAGGACCAATTGGTTTTTATTCATGGATCTTTTTCTTAATTTGCAAAATGAATTATAACAAACCAGTACTATTAACTATTAGTATTTATTCAGTAGATACTCATTGTATAATCCTTCTTAGTCATCCTAGCTATATTTTAATGTATCTATTATGAGAATGAATTGCTTTTTACATAAACTGTAGGTCAAGTGAAGGGTTTTATTTGTCACTTTTGCTTAAAAGTGAAAGTGTTAGTCTTTTAGTTGTGTCTGACTCTTTGCGGCCTCATGGACTGTAGCCTGCCAGGCTCCTCTGTTCATGGAATTCTCCAGGCAAGAATACTGGAGGGGTTAGCCGTTCCATTCTCCAGGGGATCTTCCCAACCCAGGGATCGAACCCAGGTCTCCCACATTGCAAGCAGATTTTTTACTGTCTGAGCCACCAGAGAAGCCCACTTTTGCTTAATTTTATTCTGTACCCCTACCATTTTATTGTGTCTGCTCGAGCATCCCCTAACCCAGACACCCACTTTCAACATCTTTCCTCAGTTAGCTTCTCTGTTACTTATCCCAGATACCTAGTATGTAAGACCCAGCAATTTGACGAATCTTTCACTGGCAGAGTAGTTTGGTACTCTCAATTCTCCCTTTGTCTGAATTTCTATCAGACTTGTGATTACTACCACACTGTTTAGTGCATAACTGTTCTCTTTGTTTAAATGTTCTCATTTTGTCTCCATATCTATATTGAAAAGCTCTTGAAGAATTTATAGTCCTCCTCCATTTTCCAGAAGTGGAAGGAAGCCTCTGTTTTATGAGTGCATTCTCTATGCTGTGTACTATGCTGAGTATTTTGCTTGTCATCTCACTTAAGCCTGTTAACTCTTCTGTTAACTTGGTATTAATATCCTCATAAGTCCTGGAAGGAGATTAAACTCCTAGAGGTTGCATACTTTCCTGAGACCACACAGCTGGTTAGTGTCCCAGCTGTCTAAATCTGGGTTTCTAAAGGTTTTCCATTCCACTTTATTGTCTTACTAGTTGATAATATGTCGCTTTTGCATGATAGCTCATTGATCATGTTATTTAATTTTCTACTTTTCCATATTCTTGCTGTGTGTCTGACTTAATTGAGGTAAAATGTCATGGTAGAAACACTAAATAATACCAACTCTTGGTGATTTGCTTTTAAATGTTCTCCCCCTATTCATGCCAAGTCTTTCTTCCTCTCTTGATGTCTTCCCCATTATGATGTTTCCACTCACCAAAACTGCATTAAAAACTTCAAGGTGCCTGATTCATTGAACTGCTCCTCTAGTCCACAAACAATATTAGAGACATGAATACATGGATTGGCTCTATTCCCTGCAGGAAAGAAGCCACCTTCTCTGTATTTCAGTTTGAGATTCCTCCCCCCCTGTAAATTATTCTCCCAATAGTAGAGTCAGCACACTTGAGACAAAAGGCAATGAAGAGGAAGTAGTGATTCTGAACTTAATTCCCTGCAGTGTCTGTAGGATATTCAAAAGCCTGCAGTTACCTGACCTCTGCAGGAGACAGCAGAAGGGAATATTTACAGAGACAGTGCTGAGTAGGAAAAGGCTTCTTTCAAGTGTGTTAACTTACAGCAAGCTAGGAAAGACAGGCTCAGAGCCTTCCCCAAAGTAACCAGTATGTGCCTGCAGTCTTTTTGTCCCACCATTTTTCTGTTTGTCAGAGAGGCCTGGGTTTTATCTTCTCAATGCAATGTGTAGAACTAAAAAGAGTAGTTTAAAATAGAGCCAACAGAGATGCTATAGGAAACTCTTTGAATGCATCAACCCAGGCTCTTCTGACTCTTTGTCTTTCTAATGAAGTTCTCTCCAGATTTCAGATGGGACTGAAACTGTTATAATCTGGGGCCACACATCCCATATCATAGACAGTCAAGAGAATATTACACATGTATATTGTTCTTTAAAATGGCTGTGCTTTCATTCTCATTGTCTACTGGCAGAAGTTCGAAAGAAAAGAAGTTGTTTTCAGAAAACAGCTTGGCAATTCATACCAAAAGCCTTAAGATGACAGACTGTTTGACCTAGCAATTATGCTATTAGGATTATATCCTAGGGGAAGAATGATTGAATAAAAATCACTGTATCATTTGTCATCGATATGATTTGTACTACTAAAAAATTGGAAACAACCTGCAATGGTCTGCATTGTTTCCCCCACAAATTCATATGTTGAAACCTTAATCCCCATTGTGACTGTATTTGGAGATAGGGCCTTTAAGGAGGTAATTGAGGTTAAATGAGGTCATAAGAGTGTGTCCCCTAATTCGGTATGACTGGTGTCCTTAGAAGAAGAAGAAAAAGGTTATTCCAGGAATGTGCTGGGTCTTACATACTTGTCTGTAAAGCCTATTTTTTCCAATTAACATAGAAGAGAAAAGGCCTTCTAAGGACAAAATGAGAAGGCAGTTATCTGTAAGCCATGAGGAAAGGTCTCACCAGAAACCAGCTTTGCTAGCACCTTGATCTTGGACTGCCAGCCATCAGAACTATGAGAAAATAAAGTTGTGTTGTTTAAGCCACTCAGCCTCTGGTGTTTTGTTATGACACCCCTATCAAACTAATATATAACCTAATCATCCAGTAATAGAAGAAGACTACACAAATTAGAGTACAATCCCAACAATAGAATATGACACAATCATAAAAATAATCATTAATACCTGCTTATTAGGTGGTGCAGTGGTAAAGAATTTGCCTGTCAAGCAGGAGACACAAGAGACATGGGTTTGATCTCTAGGTTGGGAAGATCCCCTGAAGAAGGGAATGACAACCCATTCCAGTATTCTTGCCTGGAAAGTCACATGGACAGTGGAACCTGGTGGGCTATAGTCCAGGGAGTCACAAAGAGTCAGACACAACTGAGCAACTGAGTATACAGGCATATTGATAAAGACTGTTCTCCCAGTATGGTTTTAGTTAGAAAAGGAGGTAACAGGAAAAAAAACAAAAGACAAAAACATAGTATGATACCATTTATATAAAAATGTATTTATCTGTATATGTGTGTCTAGAATTACATGCAACAAACCCTCATATCCTTTCCAGATATGGTTTTCTTCCTCCTTCCCTCTCACCCTCTTTTCCCTCCCTTTTTTCCTCTTTTGCTTGTCTGTAAAGCCCATTTTTTCCAATTAACATGAATAATTTTTAACAATACGTATTCCTATGTACATTTCTATATATGTAACTTAGATATATGTTTTTTATCCCTGTCCATACCAAGTCTTAAAAATGGCTTTTATATGGAATAAATTGTGTCCAAGTTGTACAGTTCTTGAGCTCAGCAACTGTCTTATAAATCAAGGCATATAATATCATTAAATAATTATCTTCATCATTCAATCTGTTCCATTATCTTGATTAAAAAATTTCCTTTCTATACCGCTTATCATATTTATTCAGCATTTTTGAGTGTTAAGACATGTAAACTTTTTACCTTTTCTGTTTCTAAAACCTGTATAGTGTTAAGTGCTGAGAAAGAAAGATCCAGGTACAGCCACTTAAACAATATAATCCTGAGAAAGTTATCTAACTTTCAGAGTCTCACCTTTCTTCTCTGTTCAGTATATAATAATATACTTCTCTTAAAATTTGTTAAGATGAAGTGAGATAGCATTCAAAACACAGCAGAGAGGTTCAGGGCAAGGATTCTGGTATCAGAGTGCTGGAGTTTGAATCTCAGCTCCCCAACTTTTTAGCTCTATGATTCTGGACAAGAATCTCTCTGTACTGCAGACTCCTCCTATGGGAAAAATGATGCTACCTACGTAATAAATATTGAGTATTAGATGTGTTGATATTTATAAAGTTCTTAAAACAGTATGACACATAGTAAAACTACATGGGCATTTATTAACTCTATGAAGAATTAATATAGGGTTATATATAGTATTTACCATCAAAAGCACTGCATTGTCAAAAATAATAGTCCAGGTGTTTTTAATGTATCAAAACAACTGTATATTTGTCAACTCTTTTCTTGCTGTATAACTTTGTGAGAACACCTTGAGGAAGGAGCCTTTTTGAGGATTTGTTACTTTTAAAAATTTCTGTTTATTATGAAAACAGGTATTAAAGGACATAAGAAGAGGAAAATCCGCTTAGTATCCTCATTTAACTCTTCAAACACTCCTATTTCCTTCTAACCTGGCTAATATGTATATAAGGTTGTAGTTATAATTAGAGTGTTTATTTTTGCCCATGGGTCTCATGCATTTCTCAGTGGAAGAGACTCCCTAAACCTGTCAAGGTAAAAGAGGAGCGTGTTAGTTCTGGATCTTATCCCCTCTCACCTGGACACATGGATATTTTCTCCTGCAGTCATACTCTTTCCTGAATCATCCACTTTTCCCTCTCAGTTCTATTTCTTGCATCTTCAGTTCAGTTCAGTTCAGTTGCTCAGTTGTGTCTGACTCTTTGTGACCCCATGAACTCAGAAAACTAAGATCATGGCATCTGGTCCCATCACTTCATGGGAAATAGGTGGGGAAATAGTGGAAACAGTGTCAGACTTTATTTTTTTGGGCTCCAAAATTGCTGCAGATGGTGATTGCAGCCATGAAATTAAATGATGCTCACTCCTTGGAAGGAGAGTTATGACCAACCTAGATAGCATATTCAAAAGCAGAGACATTACTTTGCCAACAAAGGTTCGTCTGGTCAAGGCTATGGTTTTTCCTGTGGTCATGTATGGATGTGAGAGTTGGACTGTGAAGAAGGCTGAGCGCCAAAGAATCGATGCATTTGAACTGTGGTGTTGGAGAAGACTCTTGAGAGTCCCTTGGACTGCAAGGAGATCCAACCAGTCCATTCTGAAGGAGATCAGCCCTGGGCTTTCTTTGGAAGGAATGATGCTAAAGCTGAAACTCCAGTTCTTTGGCCACCTCATGCGAAGAGTTGATTCATTGGAAAAGACTCTGATGCTGGGAGGGATTGGGTGCAGGAGGAGAAGGGGACAACAGAGGATGAGATGGCTGGATGGCATCACCGACTTGATAGAAATGAGTTTGAGTGAACTCCGGGAGTTGATGATGGACAGGGAGGCCTGGCGTGCTGCGATTCATGGGGTCGCAGAGTCAGACACGACTGAGCGACTGAACTGAACTGAACTGAACTGAAGAGAGAGTAAGGGCTTCCCAGGTAGCTCAGCTGGTAAAGAATCCACCTGCAATTCAGGAGACCCAGGTTCAATCCATAGGGAAGTTCCCCATGGAGAATGGATAGGCTACCCACTCCAGTATTCTTGGGCTTCCCCGGTGGCTCAGACAGTAAAGAATTGGCCTGCAATGTGGGATACCTGGGTTTGATCCCTGGGTTGAGAAGATCCCCTGAAGGAGGGCATGACAACCCACTCCAGAATTCTTGCCTAGAGAATCTGTATATGGGGCTATAGTCCATGGGGTTGAAATGAGTTGGACACAACTGAGCAACTAAACACACACACACACACAGAGTAAAAAAATATCTCCCTAATGTCCCATCACAGTCTCTGATCTGTTAACAAAGTAAAACCTCAGGCAGAGACTTCATTTGTGAGGAGTTCTCTGCTAGAGAGAAGATGGTGGATAATTTGTATTCTTTGTCCCAATGGTGACTTCCATCCTTTGCTCCTTGGATTCTTCAATTTTGGTAGTAGTGTTATGTGTGAATGGAATGGGTCATACCTGGTGTAATCACTAAGCAGAGCATACAAGCTGACCTTGACCGAGCTCTGCACCAGTCCTTTCCTTCATGCTTCTGCACTGTGATACATAAATTGGCTTGCTTCATGACCGGCAGTTTTAATTCACAGGGATTCTTTTGTTTCCTTTAATCAGATAGCATAAATTATGTGAAAGGCAAGAAGCTAAATATTTATTGAGTGCTTACTGGAAATGTGACAGCATCTAACAGTTTCTTAAACACAAAAAGCACCTGGAATTGTTCATTTTTCTTGACTTCCTTCTTTTATCTCCTACCCTCTGGACTTCTGGTGTTTTGTTTGTTGTTGCTTACCTTGTGTTAACAGATGGCAAACTCTAGAAACAGCAGCTACCAGCTGGGAAGGGTAAAGCACTAACTGTTTAGCTAGACAAGGCGAGTCGGAGGACAAATGTATGCAACCCTGAACTTCTTTGGTGACTTTAGATGACAGAGGGTGTCTGTCTGCCCTTCTTTTCTCTCAGCCTCTCTTCTCCCCTTACCTGTCCCCAGTGTCCATTGAATGGGGAAGAGTTCCCACAAACAGCTGTCTTCAAGAGATTCATTAGGTCTTATTCGTAAAGCTTTTTCAATTCCTCAAACAAAAAGAAATGTAATACAGCACAGCACAGAAGCACAAGTTTTTTTTTTTTTTTTTGCTTAGTGTTTTATAACCGTGAGAACTTTTCATGAACAAAGCCTTTCTGAATAGCTGGGAAGGTGGAGTATGTAGTAATTCTAAGGCTAAATAGTTAGACTGTTCTAACCTCTGCATGTACCAGGGTAAGGAGAGAGGGCAAGAGCCTCCTTGTTGGATTCTGTTGACCTTCACTGATAAATTATTTCTCCTATAGAGACAAAATGAATGCAAATTGTCTTTGATAGAGTGCTTTGTTCTAACGCTTTCGTCCCTACCTAGAAATATAAAGTGCTTTGAAAAGTAATTCTTTCAAAGCATTGTACTTTCTTTTAGTCCATTACAATTGGAACATTAGTAATCACAGTAACTATTCCTTCTTAAAAAATGTTTAAATATTTATGTTGGACCTTTCTTTTTGCACTGATCTGTTTATGATACTTTTATATGAGTTACATGAATATAAGTAAGTTGTGTTCCTTTCTATTAAGGCCCTATAGGATATACACACCTATGTAGATTAAAGTAAATTATCTCAATTATCATTATGGATCCCCAACTGTAATATGTCCAGTTCTCTGATAGCCTGGTACTAGTGAATGCTCTGACCCACTAACCATTAAATACTTATATCTGTAAAAAGGAAAGAGAAGTTACTGTACCTTGGTTAATTTTAAACGATTAACTAAAATTGCAGAGGGACTGGAAAGATTTGTGCTTAGTATCAGGTTAAACCTTGTTGTTAACATTCTTGTGTAACCGTTACTGGTGTTGCTGTTGTGTCTCAGGTCTTAATTTCCTCTCATTTCCATACTTTGCCTGGGTGTAGATGATATCTCCCTTTTTTGTGGTTCCTAAATCTATGTTTTCAAGACAAATTTCCATATTCCCAGTTATTTCTTAGAGTTATCAATTTGAACATCCCTAGACCTTACTGTTATGCTCTACCTTTCACATCAACACCTACTCAATTATTCAAGCCAGAATCCCTAGCATCACCAGTGATACCTCTCCTCATCCCCTCCATAAATTCATTCTGAAATCATGTTGATGTTTCCCTCCACAACATCATTTTATATCCTTATCTTTTTTGTCCTTACCGCCAGTCCCTGAGCTTGGACCATCATTGTCTTTTGTCTGCATTATTTCAATAATCTGTTAGCAGGTTTTCTAGCGTTTGATTTCTCCAGAGCTGCTTCAAAGCCCCTGAATTTATCTAATGAGCTCATTCTTGGTCATGAATTTTACAATCATCCAAAGAATCCTTGATGTCTATGAAGTACAGCTTCAACTCTGCAGGCTTAAAATATGGATCCCATTTACAAGTCTTACATCAGAATATTCACAGTTGATCCCTACCTGTACCATCTATTGCAGCACACATCAATGCAAGTTACCTTTATTCATAAAAGACTAATCTCTAACCCTCAAACCAAAGTAGTATATATCTACATCCTTCTTATCATACCTGGTGATATAGTGTTTAATAGCCCAAGCTTTGGAATAAAATACATATTTTGCTAATGACCAGCTATAAAGCCCTGGATAAATTATTTAACCTTTGTGGGCCTCTATTTCTTAATCTGGAAGATGGTCATTTTTAGATATGTTAGTTCACTGGATTGTTATGAAGAATGGAGTATAAGTGCTAAATACAGTATCTTACTCATAGTACATTTCTTATTCATAGATAATTGCTTGTGTTACCCAGAATGCACCTCGTCTTACACCTGAATTCTGAAATTCCAGCCATCCTTAAAGTTAGAGCTAAGTTGTAACCTTTCCTGTAGAGCATTCTTTGACCTAAACTTCTCCCAGCCCTGCCCACATGAAATCACTATTAGTCATCCTTTTATCTAAGTTCCCAGAGCCTTTTGTAATCCTTCTATTACAGCATGGATCTCAATCTATTATTATTTATTGATCTGTTTCCCCCACTGGAACTGGAGTGCAGGACAATGGCTTATTCATTTTGTATCCTGGGACCTAGCACAGATCCTGGGATATAATAGAACTCAGTAATTTTTTACCAAATTCAATTTATTAAATACTTTCAGCATCGTACTTCCCTCCTTATTACACTTTTTAGTGGTAGTTGTTGCTTAAAATGGAAAAGATAAGCCAGTGATAGCATTTCTAATCTTTTTTTATGAAATTAATTTAAGTTGAAACCACCAATATAATATCCAGTCTCTAAAAAACAGATTTAATAACAAGAAGTGAATATTTTTTTAAAAAGGAAGAATTTGAAATCTTTAAACATCTTACAATCCTAAAACTGTAGGAATTGTTGGCACAGTAAGGTCAGCATGTTGCATCATCACATTAGAAGGACTACACGAATTCATTAGCCACTCAGACAGTATGATGGGGGGTTTCACTCTAGGCATCAGGCAGATGTTCAAACCTCAGAGAATGGTTACAGTGTTCTAGACACAAAAGGCAAGTGCCTAGCAAAACCCTTAGCCATTGTAAGAAGCATCTTTAACAAAAAGTACATTTGACTGAACACACAGGGACAGTGTGTTACACCAGATTCACCAGTAACATTTACTAAGGATTAGCTTTTCTCCTCACTAGAAAGGCAGTTAGTACACAGAGAAAAGTATGAGAGGTGCCTGCCAGGATTGGAATCTCTACTGATTGCTCTAGGACAATGTCTTTTTTTTTAATTGAGGGTTTTCACATTTATTTAAAAATGGATTTTTAGCTTCGATTGGAAAGTCAGACCTAGTAATATTGCTTTTTCATAGGACAAGCTTCAGTAGCAGCCAAGAAGCAACTGCCCACTTAAGGAAGGCAGTTATCTTACAGTACTTTTGACTGCTACATCCCATTAGTTGATACCTGCCTCCTCTTTACCCATTTCTATCTGACTCAGATCTGTAGGGCAGGCAGTTGTGCTTTTGATCCCTTGCTCTAAACCTCATCTCCAAATCTGTACAATTGGTATAGCAGCAACTAGCTTGCAGGATTTTTCTAAGGACTAAATAATGTAATTTATGTACAATACCTCACTGAGTTCCTAATGTCATAATAAGTTCACTGTGAATGGTTACTATTTCTTCAGTTCCCTTTCAAACCTTTATTTATGGAGCTTATTCTCCATATCAGTGCTGGGCTGGCCGTGGAGATATAATGGGGTGCAGTGCAGGCATGGCTCCTGCCTTCAGCATGTTTATGGTTTAGTGTCCAGGGGAGTGTCAAGTACCATTCTACTGGCCACATGGGTTTTGTTGTGTTATGCACCAAAGAGGGAAAAGAAGTCATTGGGTTGCTTTGGGAATCACTGCACTGTGACCAAAAAAAAAAAAAAAAAAAAAAAACCAAACAGAGAGGCTTTAGAAAAAGGCATTTCAAATTGAACATTTCTAACAGCTCTTCATTCTTACTGTTTCCACAAAGCTGCTCCTCTCTAAGAATTCCCTGTCTCAGTACAGAACTTTGTTATCTACTCAGTTGCTCAAGGCAAAATGCTAGAAATATTTTGATTCCTCTTTACCTCTCCTCTCCCCCACCATATTGAAAAACTTCAAGATATTGTGCCAGCTCTTCTTGCAAAGCATGCTCTAGTTCACCTGCTGGCATCTGTACTGCTATCAAGCACTCTAGTCCAAGTCACCCTCATCTTTCCATTGGATGACTGCAGACACTCATGATTAACCCCGCCCCCGCCACCCCCCACCCACCACTTCCCTTCCAGGAAACTCTTTCTACAAAGGGCCAGTTAGTCAGTATTTTAGGTCTTGTGGGCCATATAGTCTGTCACAAGTGCTCAGTTCTGCCCTTGTAGCACAAAAGGAGCCATAGACAATAAGAAGCTTCCCAGGTGGCTCAGAGGTAAAGAATCCACCTGCCAATGCAGGAGACACAGGAGACAAGAGTTCGATCACAGGGTCAGGAAGATCCCCTGGAGGAGGAAATGGCAACCCATTCCAGTATTCCTTTGAGAATAATCCAGTGGACAGAGGAGCCTGGCGGGCTACAATCCATGGGGTTGCCAAGTTGGACATGACTAAAGTAACTGAGCACACACATATGCAGAGACAATAATTACATGACTGGGCTTGACTGTGCCCCAATCAAACTTTATTTACAAAACAGGGTGTAGGCTGGTTTGGCCTGTAGATCACTGTTTGTAGTTAGATTCACTTAGCTTAAACCCCTAACAGTTGGTCAAAGCTCAAAGAATCCCCAGCTCTCCTGATCATGTTCCACGTGGCCCTCTTGGCTTTAGTCTCCCTCTTTAGCCCAGTCATGCCATCCTTTATTCTGATTTTCAGACACCCTAAGCTGGTTCCTGCCACAGGGCCTTTACACTAATTGCCCTGATATCTGTCCCCGCCATGTTAGTGTGGTCTGACCATAGTTCAGACTCTATCCAAATTATAATGTAAAGTTATCCATTACTCTCTTTTATGATCTTTTCTGTACTTATTATGATCAGAAAATATTTTCTTTATTAATATGGTTAGTTGCATATAGTGGTCTATACTTAACTACTCTTTTGAGGCTGAAGGCAGACACTCAAGCTGTTGATTCTCTGCGCTAACCACAGAGCCTCAGAAGTGTTAGCTGCTCAGTTGTGTCCGACTCTTTGCAACCCCATAGACTGTAGCCCATCAGGCCCCTCTGTCCATGGAATTCCCCAGGCAACAGAGCAGATCTCAAAAAATACTTCTGGAAGAAAAGTAAGAAAATGACCAGCCTTAATCAGTTTAAACAACAGTACCACTAAGCCTACAGAGCCTTATCAATCAGTGCTGGCCAAGGTTTTATTCTGCCCTCTTGACCAACAATCCATCAAGCATGGCTGGCCCCAAAAATGGAATTTTAGCATCCCTTTCAACCAGAAAGAATTTAAATTTCAGAAGGGCAATGAGTTAAGTCCATGTAACAAAGAACCCATATCATTGCTAAGTTTATGCTGTTCCTGCGGTGTGGCTGATCTTTGTCTTCCCATGGCCCTTTGCCCATGCTTGATGTTGGCAGGGAGGTACTTAGAGTAGACATCCCTAATAAAAAGATACTTTATAAAACAAGTGTTATGTGGGAGGATGTTAATATTTTTTTCTTTTTGTCTGAAGTATGAAAACCAGGAGATCCAAACTCCCATTTCCCAATGGACTCCTTAACTTTACATTTTTGGACTCCAAAGTCCTTTGTCCAATAAGCCATCCTGATTCTTTGTTGGAAAAATATAACTGGATTGTTATGGGAAGGCAGGAAATAATTTAATACAAATATTAGTCAGTGTATTAGTCAGTTCCAGCTGTCCTATTGGAATACCACAAACTAAAAGGCTTAATAGAATGGGAGAGACTAGAGATCTCTTCAAGAAAATCAGAGATACCAAGGGAACATTTCATGCAAAGATGGGCTCAATAAAGGACAGAAATGGTATGGTCCTAACAGAAGCAGAAGCTATTAATAAGAGGTGGCAAGAATACACAGAAGAATAATACAAAAATGATCTTCATGATGGAGATAACCACAATGGTGTGATCACCCACCTAGAGCAAGACATCCTGAAAGAAAATATGAAGTCAAGTGGGCCTTAAGAAGCATCACTACGAACAAAGCTAGTGGAAGTGATGGAATTCCAGCTGAGCTATTTCAAATCCAAAAAAGATGATACTGTGAACTGCTGCACTCAATATGCCAGCAAATTTGGAAAACTCAGCTGTGGCCACAGGACTGAAAAAGGTCAGTTTTCATTCCAATTCCAAAGAAAGGCAATGCCAAAGAATGTTTAAACTACCACATAATCACAGTCATCTCACATGCTAGCAAAGTAATTGCTCAAAATTCTCCAAGCCAGGCTTCAACAGTACGTGAACCATGAACTTCCAGATGTTCAAGCTGGATTTAGAAAAGGCAGAGGAACCAGACATCAAATTGCCAACATCCATTGGATCATCAAAAAAGCAAGAGAGTTCCAGAAAAAAACATCTACTTCTGCTGTATTGACTGTGCCAAAGCCTTTGATCATGTGAATCACACAAACTGTGGAAAATTCTTCAAGAGATGGGAATTCCAGACCACCTGACCTGCCACTTGAGAAATCTGTATGCAGGCCAAAAAGCAACAGTTAGAACTGGACGTGAAACAAAGACTGGTTCCAAATCAGGAAAGGAGTATTGTCAAGGCTGCATATTGTCACCCTGTTTACTTAACTTATATGCAGAATACATCATGCGAAATGCCGGGCTGGATGAAGCACAAGCTGGAATCAAGATTGCCAGGAGAAATATCAATAACCTCAGATATGCAGTGAAGAGGAACTAAAGAGCCTCTTGATAAAAGTGAAAGAGGAAAGTGAAGAAGTTGGCTTAAAGCTCAACATTCAGAAAACAAATATCATAGCATCTGGTCCCATCGCTTCATGGGAAATAGGTGGGGAAACAGTGGAAACAGTGAAAGACTTTACATTTTGAACTCCAAAATCACTGCAGATAGTGACTGCAGTCATGAAATTAAAAGATGCTTGCTCCTTGGAAGATAAGCTATGACCAACCTAAACAGCATATTAAAAAGCAGAGACATTCCTTTGTCAACAAACGTCCATCTAGTCAAAGCTATGTTTTTTTCAGTAGTCATGTATGGATGTGAGAGTTGGATTATAAAGAAAGCTGAGCGCCAAAGAATTGATGCTTTTGAACTGTGGTGTTGGACTTGAGAGTCCCTTGGACTGCAAAGAGATCTATCCATTCAATCCTAGAGGAAATCAGTCCTGAATATTCATTGGAAGGACTGATGCTGAAGCTGAAGCTCCAGTACTTTGGCTCCCTGACTCATTAGAAAAGACCCTGATGCTGGGAAAGATTGAAGGCAGGAGGAGGAGGGGGTGACAGAGGATGAGACAGTTGGATGGTGTCACCGACTCGATGGACATGAGTTTGAGTAAGCTCCAGGAGTTGCTGAATGACAGGTAATCCTGGCGTGCTGCAGTCCATGGGATTGCAAAGAGTCGGGCATGGCTGAGTGACTGAATTGAACTGAACTGAAGAGGCTTAAATAACAGAAAAATCACTTTCTCATGGTTCTGGAGGCTGGTAGTCCAAAATCAAGGTGCCGGCAGAGTTGAGAACTTTCTCTCTGGCCTGTAAAAGCGTACCTTCTCACTTTGGTCTCCCATCGTCTTTCCTCTGTGCATGTGCATCTGATGTGTCCTCTCCAGATAAGGCCATGAGTCCTATCAGACCAAGGCTCCATTTTTATAATCTAACTTATAATTAGCTGCTCAGTTGGTAAAGAATCCACCTGCAATGCAGGAGACCCCGATTCAATTGCTGGGTGGGGAAAATCCGCTGGAGAAAGGATAGGCTATCCACTCCAGTATTCTTGGGCTTCCCTTGTGGCTCAGCTGATAAAGAATCAGCCTGCAATGCAGGAGACCTGGGTTTGATCCCTGGATAGTAGAGATCCCCTGGAGAAGGGAAAGGCTGCCCACTCCAGTATTCTGTCCTGGAGAATTCCATGGACTGTATAGTCCATGGGGTCACAAAGAGCCACACTCGAGCAGCTTTCACAACTCCTTACAAGCTGTATCTCCAATATAGTCATGCTGGGCTTAGAGCTTCAACATATGAATTGAAGAGCACATAATTCAGTCTGTAATAGTCAGGAACCTTCAAGTGCTGCAATTTCATGGATGTAGATTTCTTTTTTGATTAATTGTTAAATATATATATATATATATATATACACACACACACACACACAGTATTTGGTGGAAATCTGAGTAATATATTCCTTGGGACATTTATGTGCTCACTCTATTTTATCAACTGTAATATTTTACACCCAGTCTTAATTTTGCAACTCTTAATATATTAGGCATCCGAATTTCCTAATAAATGAGTTCTACATGTGAAATTCACTCTCTCAGTGAGACTGGAGAACAAAGGAAAACCTTCTCTGTAGGGCGTTTATCACACGTAACAGCACAAAGGCACCAGTGGGGACTGTGTCCCTTGGGTTAAGAATGGAGCTGTTTACCACAAAATGGTCCCCTTTCCTGCTAGTTCTCACATTCTTGGCCCTTTCAGGGCAGTTCTCCCTAAAGAGTTATTTATTTTTTGTTCATTCATCTTTGCTCAAATTTATTTCACAATAATTGGAGTCTTTCTGCAGAAAGATTGTAGATCTGGACAAAAGAAGTGGCTTGAATGATCAAGGAACTATTCTTTAATTTTTTTGACTTTTAAAAATATGGTAAGTTTTTATTTATGAAGCAAACTTTGCCGAGTGCTTACCATGTCTGAGTCACAATGCTAAGCAGCTTTATGAATATTTATATTGAATCCTATAAAAAAAAACTCTAAGAGGCAGTATTATTCTTGTCTTTTATTTGTATCTGAAGAAACTGAGATTTAGAATGGATAAATAAAATTCACAAAAATGTCAGTAAGCTTGGGTCTTGATTCCAGATCAGCCCAATTTCCAGGATGAGCCTCTTAACTAATGTGAAAGATATTTCTTATTCATTAGCCATTCTTAGAAGAACTGGACTCAAGCCCTTTGTCGTTATAACTCAGTGTCAGTGTATATGCAAAACGTTTTCTGTGCAACATTTGATTGTTCATGATCCAGCTTCCAATATGAAATTCAATTCAGCCCAAGATTTATTAGGCATCTACTACTTGGAAGACACTGGTAGGTAAGCAATATGAATGGGACAGAGTTCTGCTTTTCCAGTGATTGACAGGTTGGCAGTGGTGTCTGACAGAAGCACAGCTAACAAAGTGCCCAGTGACATAGAACTAGCTTTTGCTAAGAGAGCTGGAGGAACAGAAGAATAAGATAATAAATTTAGCTAAAAGTAAGGCAAGATACCACCATTTCAGATATGAATCTGGGTTTGAGTCCTAGTTCTGTCACTTATAAGTGGTGTGACTGAATAAGTTTCTCTAAAGTAGTTTCCTCCTGTATAAAATGAGATAACGGTGGTCCTCAGTTATTACATCTGCTGTGCGGATTAATAAGATAATGCATGGATGGTGTTCAGTACCATACCTGGCACAGAGTAAGTATTCAACAAATATTAGCACATATGGTGGTTGTTGTTATTATTTACCCTCAGGAAAATCACTAAATTGGAAACAAAGACCACTAGTCTACCCTTATTACAGAAAATAAAATTATAGCTTTTAGTTCAGTTCAGTTCAGTTACTCAGTCGTGTCCAACTCTTTGCGACCCCATGAATCGCAGCACGCCAGGCCTCCCTGTCCATCACCAACTCCTGGAGTTCACTCAGACTCACGTCCATCGAGTCAGTGATGCCATCCAGCCATCTCATCCTCTGTTGTCCCCTTCTCCTCCTGCCCCCAATCCTTCCCAGCATCACAGTCTTTTCCAATGAATCAACTCTTCGCATCAGGTGGCCAAAGTACTGGAGTTTCAGCTTTAGCATCAGTCCTTCCAAAGAAATCCCAGGCTGGTCTCCTTCAGAATGGACTGGTTGGATCTCCTTGCAGTCTAAGGGACTCTCAAGAGTCTTCTCCAACACCACAGTTCAAAAGCATCAATTCTTCGGCGCTCAGCCTTCCTCACAGTCCAACTCTCACATCCATACATGACTAGACGGACCTTTGTTGGCAAAGTAATGTCTCTACTTTTCAATATGCTATCTAGGTTAGAGTTGATAGATTTATGTGTTTGTTCTAGATCTGGCACATATTTGCCCCATGACTTTGGACGTATTTTCAACTTTTCTAAGTCTCAGTTTCTTCATCTCGTAAATGGGAATAATGAGGACATAAACCTTGTAGCATATAGGGAAGTATAATAGTAGCAGCAGCTGATACATTTATTGTAATTACAATGTGCCAGGAATTGTTCTAAGGGTTTTATGTATATTATTTCACATAATCCCTACAATAACTCTCTTAGGTCTTAGCCGTATTATAACTGTGCCCATATTACATATGATGGTACTGAACACACAGAAGGTAAATATGCTGCTGCTGCTAAGTCACTTTAGTCGTGTCCGACTCTGTGTGACCCCATAGACAGCAGCCCACCAGGCTCCTCTGTCCCTGGGATTCTCCAAGCAAGAATACTGGAGTGGGTTGCCATGCCCTCCTCCAGGGGATCTGCCCGACTCAGGGATCCAACCCAGGTCTCCCACATTGCAGGCAGATTCTTTACTTTCTGAGCCACCAGGGAAGCCTGTGAATACTGGAGTTGGTAGCCTATCCCTTCTCCAGAGGATCTTCCTGACCCAGGAATCAAGCTGGGGTCTCTTGCATTGCAGGCGGATTCTTTACCAGCTTATCTACCAGGGAATCCCTATACTTGTTCCTATTGTTGTTATTCAGTTGCTCAGTCATGTCTGACTCTTTGCAACCCCATGGAATGCAGTACACCAGGCTTCCCTGTTCTTCACCATCTCCCAGAGCTTGTTCAAATTTATGTCCATCAAGTTGGTGATGCCATTCAACCATCTCATCCTCTGTCGTCCCCTTCTCCTCCTGTCTTCAGTCTTTTCCAGCATCAGAGTCTTTTCTAATGAGTCAGCTCTTTGCATCAGGTGGCCACAGTATTGGAGTTTCAGCTTCAGCATCAGTCCCCCCATAAATATTCAGGATTGACTTCCTTTAGGATTGACTGGCTTGATCTCCTTGCAGTCCAAGGGACTCTCAAGAGTCTTCTCTGGCACCACAGTTCAAAAGCATCAATCTTTTGGCATTCAGCCATCTTTGTGGTCCACATTTCATATCCATACATGACTACTGAAAAAACCATAGCTTTGACTAGATGGACCTTTTTTGACAAAGTAATGTTTCTGCTTTTTAACATGTTGTCTAGGTTGGTCATAGCTTTTCTTCCAAGGAGCAAACGTCTTTTAATTTCATGGCTGCAGTCACCATCTGCAGTGATTTTGGAGCCTAAAAAAAATAAAGTCTTTCACTGTTTCCATGTTTCCCTATCTATTTGCCATGAAGTGATGGATGCCATGATCTTTGTTTTTTGAATGTTGGGTTTTAAGGCAGCTTTTTCACTCTCCTCTTTCATTTTCATCAAGAGGCTCTTTAGTTCTTGTTCACTTTCTGCCATAAGGGTGGTGTCATCTGCATATCTGAGATCATTGATATTTCTCCTGGAAATCATGTTCTAAGATCTTGCTAAAACAAACCAGTGGACTACCAGGTTACCAGTTATTAAGTTTATGTGAATAGCAGTAGTGCTTAAAATGTATGTAACTGAGAATTTCTGAGTAAGCATCATTTTTAGTAAACCCCAAAGTGTATATTTTTAACTAATGGATGGACAAATCAAGATGTATGTATAAAAATAGAGAAATATATAGAGTTATATAATTGACTGGTTTTCTGGCAGGTATTTAATGCTGCAGTAATGGAATTAGGTAATTCTTGAGTACTTTACATGTTTTGGACTTCATGATAATACTTTGCATATATATATTAAAATTATATACAGTATAAATTTATAAATGATATGTTTATTTAATACATTTATCATATGTTTCCTATATTTATTTGACTTATACATATTTAAATATTTATTAATAGTTTATAAGGTATAAGCACACCTAAACTCTTAGGAGAGCAATGGACTCCAGAAAATTGTTCTGACAGACTAGAGATCTATCTTGTGTTAATTCTACTACTATTTATTTTATCCATGGATACAACTTAGGTCTTCAGGCTTTTTCTAGGGAGGATTAGATGAGGAAATACCTCTATGAAGGACTTGTGAATGGCAGGCTATTAAGCAGTGCTTGGAGCTTGGTGAAACCCTGCATGACTTGGACACTCCAGAGAATCCTGAGAAGGTTATCTCTTCCCTATGGCTGAGTGTGATGCATGCAAAAGTCCATGTCTTTCTAACCCTGTATTTACTTTGGATTTTCTCAGCTTGGATTCTATATTCTCTGAATTTAAAAATTTTATTTTATCTCCCCAGCATTCATCTTTCTATAACCGTCATCTGTCTTTGACACAATAATCAGAAACAATGACTATAAATGCTTGTCTATATTATAAGCACATAACATTTTTTATTACACTATAATTTTATGGATGATGAATCTGAGGCTTAGAAAGTCTCCAAACAAGCAAAAGAAGAAAAATAAATTCACAAAAGTTCAGGTACTAAAGTTTATGACTTGTATCTTGAATTCATAATAATATCACCCCAAGGCTGTTTGTGTTTTTATTTTGGTTTTAAACACAGACCACAGAGTTGGTTCTTTAAGCTCTTCGGAAAACAAAAAATATAGGTCAGAGGAGAGTTTATTGTTTGCAGGCTCAGTAGCAGATGACAAATATAATTATTAACAATAAAAGGGCCACAAAAATCAGACCTAAGAGACAAAACCTCGGTCTGGAGTGATGAGGCAAAAGTGTGTATTCTTGTCCTCCTGGGTGGATGCTAAGAGAATAACATGGCTACAGCAAAGACAGTCACTAATCATTGCAGTGATAATGCAAAGGCTACAAGCCAAGACTTTGTTAATCTTGGGAGTCTCTGTTAAATTAAGCAAGGGGTGGTTGATCAAGCAGAATCTAACAAAATCCAAAACTTTGGGATTCTAAGAAAGTAGGTCTTGGATTGTCCAAATCATTACAAAACAGTTTTAGTCTTCATTTTCCTGCACTAGTAAATATATCGCTGATGTGCAGCCCTCAGGTCACTGGTCAGTTTGTTAGTGTGCATCTATGTTTAACCCTCCAGGTTTGTCTGCCTGTGCTTTCCATAGACTAGGTTGTTCAGAGAGCACTCAGTGGGTCTATAGTAGGGGCTAAGGGTAGAGCTCATTTCCAAAGGAGCCTCACATTTAAACTTTGATGCTGTGTCCTCTTGAGAATCTGTGTGCACAGAGCTACATTGACAGGTTTCAAAAGTGGCCCATCATAAAATCTAAAATTTTTGTCCAATTGCAAGACCTTACAGCCTTTAGTGAGCTATAATTTATTTTATATAATAAATGCTGTGATTATTTTTGTGAGGAACACAGTTATAATACTTTGTATATTTTGCTTTAAAACAGTATTGATAGGTTTAATATATGCAACAACTTTTGAAGAACTGTCTTGGATTTTTTTTTTTTTAATACAGCTGGCCTTTGAGAGTCTTTGGTAATTTATTTGTAATCATAGAATGTTTCTCTAGTACACTTTTTTAAAGAATTTTGAAAGTGAAAGTGTTAGTTGCCCAGACGTGTCTGGCTCTTTGTGACCCTGTGAACTATAGCCTATCAGGCTCCTCTGTCCCTGGAGTTCTCCAGGCATGATACTGGAATGGGTAGTCATTCCCTTCTTCAGGGGTCTTCCTGACCCAGGGGTTGAACCCAGGTCTCTTGCATTGCAGGAAGATTCTTTACTATCTGAGCCACCTTAGGTTCTTAATAATGTCATAGAAAAGGTCAAGTTGGAACCTGATGGCTCCTATTGTAGACATAATGTCATCACAAAATATGACTTGACAAGCTAGAGAAGACTTGTTTTCCTTTTCTAAGAGTAATTGGGGAAAATTTCATTAACCATTCTAGGTCCTTGATATCTCCAGCTATCTTTTGGAGACAGGCCAACTGCCTGTATTGGCTTATTTGTTTTTTTTTTTTTTTTTCTTCTAAAAACAAAAGAGGCAACTTGCAGAGAGAAAGAAAGGAAGAAAGGTGAAAGCAAGGAAGGAAAGGAAGGAAGAAAGAAAAAAGGAAGGAAGGAAGCAAGGGAAAAGGGCTAGGCAGTAGAGGGAAGGGATATTAAAGTCAGTCTTTGATTAATCTTTGAAAAAGAAGAGTATACACGTTTGTTCTCTTTTGCAAAGCCGAGTCTTTGGGGAAAAACATCACTATGAGGTTAAAGACTTCAAGGGCCTTCTGCTAACTCTGGAGAATTCGCAAGGAAATTGGAGCCAACTTAGAGGTTAGCTAGACCAAAAACAGAAGAAGGAAAGCACATCCTATAGACAGCCTCTCTACATTCAGTACGATAATAGGTGCTATAGAACATTCTCAGATAAACACTGAGAGTAGCTTTGGACTGTCCAATGAGGTAGCTCATCCAAGAATTATTTTCTCAGATCATGGAATGACATTAAGGATAATCTACTAATTCTGGTTTGTTTTGCCCAGCTTCAACTCATAAGTGAATAGAAGAGACTTTTAAATTATCTGGGATGTAAGTTTGCTTTGAGATAAAGTCTGATGCCTACATTTTATTGTGAGGAATACACAGATTCCAGTTAGAAAGCTTTCCTCTTCCACATACATACCCACTCAAGTAGTAATATTTGATAAGTGATTTTTGTACTTGATTAACCAACCTTCTACGTGAAAGCTATTTTAAAATTAAGTGGATAATGTAAGTACATCATGCAAAATGCTGGACTGGATGAAGCACAGGCTAGAATCAAAATTGCCAGGAGAAATATCAATAACCTCAGATATGCAGAAGACACTACCCTTACGACAGAAAGCAAAGAGGAACTAAAGAGCTTCTTGGTGAATATGAAAGAGAGTGAAAAAGCTGACTTAAAAGTCAACATACAAAAAACAAAGATCATGGCATCCAGTCCCATCACTTCATGGCATATAGATGGGGAAACAATGGAAACAGTGACAGACTATTTTCTTGGGCTCCAAAACCACTGCAGATGGTGACTGCAACAATGAAATTAAAAGACACTTACTCCATGAAAGAAAAACTATGACAAACCTAGACAGCATATTAAACAGTAGAGACATTACTTTGTCGACAAAGGTCCATCTAGTCAAAGCTATAGTTTTTCCTGTAGTCATGTATGGATGTAAGAGCTGAACCATAAAGAAAGCTGAGTACCAAAGAATTGATGCTTTTAAACTGTGGTGTTGGAGAAGACTCTTGAGAGTCCCTTGGACTGCAAGGAGATTAAACCAGGCATTCCTAAATGAAATCAGTTCTGAGTATTCATTGGGGGGACTGATGCTGAAGATGAATCTCCAATATTTTGGTCACCTGATATGAAGAACTGACTCGTTAGAAAAAACCCTGATGCTGGGCAAGATTGAAGGCAGAAGGAGAAGAGGACAACAGAGGATGAGATGGTTGGATGGCATCACTGACTCAATGGACATGAGTTTGAGCAAGCTCTCACAGTTGGTGATGGACAGGGAATACTGGTGTACTGCAGTCCATGGGGTTGCAAAGAGTCAAACACAACCGAGCAACTGAACTGAGCTATATTATCTATGTGTGTGAGAGTAATGACAAACACTGATCAGCTCAAATCAGATAACCTTGGCTCCAAGCATGTCCTACCTCCTATAAGCTGTGTGATGCAGAGCAGTCATGTAACCTCTCTGAGCATGTTTCCTTTCATTGCAGGAAGGCTTAATGAGTACTTTCCTTTTAGTGTGGGTATAAAGATTTACAAAATAATCATCCAGTCAGTTAACACAGCAACACATTTATTTGTCACAGCAAGCACTCAATAAAGTGGATTATGATTTTGGTTATTAATTGAAAGTTTTCTCACAAAGGGAAAGCCAAACACTGAGGACCAGGATAATGTGTGGAACTCTAAGAGGGTCAAAACTAGTTCTGTTTAAGGTTTTCAGTGCTGTAAGTCAACAAGCTTTGTAATACACCAACTCTGTGCCAAGTATTGTGCTAAACATTTTTCTAAGCCATTAATATCCGTTGTTGTTGTTCAGTTGCTAAGTCTTGGTGACCCTGTGGACTGCAGCACACCAGCTTCCCCTGTCCTTCACTGTCTCCTGGAGTTTGCTCAGATTCATGTTCATAGAATTGATGATGCTATCTAACCATCTCATCCTCTGCCACCCCCTTCTCCTTCTGCCTTCAGTCTTTCTCAGCATCAGAATCTTTTCCAAGGAGTCAGCTACTTGCATCAGGTTGGCCAAAGTATTGGAGCTTCAGCTTCAGTGTCAGTCCTTCCAGTGAATATTCAGTGTTGGTTTCCTTTAGGATGGACTGGTTGGATCTCCTTGTAGTCTAAGGGACTCTGAAGAGTCTTCTCCAGCACCACAGTTCAAAAGTATCAATTCTTCTGCGCTCAGTTTTCTTTATGGTCCAACTCTGACATCTATACATGACTACTGGAAAAACCATAGCTTGACTCAAGGGACCTTTGTCTACAAAGTAATGTCTCTGCTTTTTAATATGCTCTCTAGGTTAGTCATAGCTTTTCTTCCAAGGAGCAAGATTCTTTTAATTTCATGGCTGCAGTCACCATCTGCAGTGATTTTGGAGTCCAAGAAAATAAAGTCTGTCACTGTTTCCGATGTTTGCCCATTTACTTGCCATGAAATAATGGGATCGAATGCCATGATCTTAGTTTTCTGAATGTTGAGTTTTAAGCCAACTCTTTCATTCTCCTCTTTCACTTTCATCAAGAGGCTCTTTAGTTCTTCTTTGCTTTCTGCCATAAGGGTGGTGTCTTCTGCATATCTGAGGTTGTTGATATTTCTGGCAATCTTGATTCCAGCTTGTGCTTCATCCAGCCCAGCATTTTGCATGATGTACTATTAATATAAGTTAAATAAGCAGGGTGACAATATACAGCCTTGATGTACTCCTTTCCCGATTTGGAACCAGTCTGTTGTTCCATGTCCAGTTCTCACTGTTTCTTCTTGACCTGCATATAGTTTTCTCAAGAGACAGGTAAGGTTGTTTGGTATTCCCATCTCTAAAAATTTTCCAAAGTTTGTTGTGATTCATACAGTCTAAGGCTTTAGCATAGTCAAAAGCAGAAGTAGATGTTTTTCTGAAATTCCCTTGCTTTCTTTATGATCCAACAAATGTCAGCTGATCTTTGGTCTTTTTGCCTTTTCGAAACCCACCTTGTACATTTGGAAGTACTCGGTTCAAGTAGTGCTGAAGCCTAGCTTGAAGAATTTTGAGCATTACCTTGCTAGTATGTGAAATGAGTGCAATTGTATGGTAGTTTGAACATTCTTTGGCATTGCCCTTCTTTGGGATTGGAATGAAAACTGACATTTTTCCAGTCCTGTGGCCACTGCTGAGTTTTCCAAATTTGCTGACATACTGAGTTCAACACTTCAACAATGTCATCTTTTAGGATTTGAAATAGCTCAGTTGGAATTCTGTCACTTCCACTAGCTTTGTTTGTAGTAATGCTTACTACGGCCCACTTGACTTCACACTCCAGGATATCTGACTCTAGGTGAGTGACCACACTATCATGGTTACCCAGGCTGTACTTTAGTAATTAATTTGCTCCTAACACAAAAACAGGGTAGGGATGATTATCAACGCAATAAATTAAAAAGGAAATGCATGGGGTATGGATGGGTAACAGAGTTAAGTACAGGCCATTATTTCTTGATGACCAGCTGGCTGAGCAAACGTAGGGTTGTGCATAGCTGTGTTCCTCACCTGCTGAAAAAGCATTTCCTGAGTGCCACCAATGCACTTTCCTGATAATGCGACGTGAGCAAACCCCATCTCTCCCTCACTTACCCTTCTTTATTTTGTCCTCTTAGTGCTTATCATCACCTGCCATACGGCATACTTGTTTTTGTTTGGTTATTGTCTGTCTTCCGTTTTAAGACTATAAGTTCCATAAAAGTCAAACTTCAGTGGTTGTTTCCCCTACCCCTGGCACATAGTAAGTTCTCAATCAGTATTTCTTGAATAAATGAAGGAACAAATGAATGAAAACAAACTTGCTGCTCGACACAGAGTAGCTCAAGAATGAGCTGACTTATGAAGACAGCAAGATCTCAAAGGGCATAAGTGCAGGAGGCTGGAGTTCACAAGGGGCTTCTTATTGTGTTTGCCAAAAAGTTTGTTCAGGAGAAAACCTAAATGAAATTTTTGTCAAACTCAATACATACTGCTGAGATAGTAGTTCAGCACTTACTAGCCCTGCTTTTGAGACAGCTTAGGATGTTTCTAATTACCTTAAGGAACATGTTGCAATCCTACCAGAGTCTTGCAAAAAATCCACTAAAATATACAATAGTGTAAAAATACGCATGATACACTTGGCTTGTGGGGAACCAAGAAACAGTTACAGATAAGGCAATATTAAAGTCACAGGCTACAGTTTGATATTGCAGTTTGATAGTGGAAGAGCTGTAGTCTTTTAATATTCTGTGCCTGTGTATGTGTGCGTTCAAATGAAACCTTAATCTGAGCCTTATAATTTGATCATCATTCATGGAATTGTCACCTTGATTGTTATAGTTAGGTGACCTGGAACCACAGCAGAAGTTCATCTTGAGTGTTGTTTCTTTTCAACAGTTTTGCTGATGCTGTCATTCAGGCTCAGGTGTTGATTGTACTGACCATTGATTCTACACCAGTAACGTTAATTCAATACTTAATTACAGCTCACAGGCTTTCCCTGAAGGTAGGAAGAAAACACTTGCATGTGCATTGCTGAAATTATTTTCCTACAGTTAAAATCTAGAGTGAGTACTGCCCACCTCTATCAGTTTTCCATATATGTATTTTCTTTCATGGAGTAACATGTATTATCAAACTCTACAGACGATTGTCAAGTAAAACAAAGATTTCTTAATCTTCTGGTGAAAGAAGTGAGCAAAAGTCCTTGCTTCTAGAAAAAAGGTATATATGTATATTTATAACTTTTACTTTCTTATGTATTAAATTATATGTGTTCATTTTAGAAAATTTGTAAAACTAAATAATAAAATTCAGAGGACTAGACACATAATAAGTGCCACTCACAGTTATATTTCCTAAGAAATAGCATTTTGGCAGTCACATGCTGAAGCCGGAACATGTGTATATACGTATATATATATATATATATGTATATATATGTAATTTTGGCTGCACTGGGTCTTCATTGCTTTCTCTAGTTGTGAGTGTGGCTACACTTCCTTGCAGTGCATGGGCTACTCACTCAATCAATTTACGATTTTATTCTAGTGCTTCTCTTATGAGAAGGAGTCACAGCTCATTCTGGAGACAGTGTTCCTCTTCACCAGCCTTATATGTGACATTTGCTCTTCAGGATGGATTGCAGTCATGCTAACAAGCACTTTGTTTTCCACCTGTCATTTATTGAGCACATCCTGAGTTTCATTCACTGAGCTAAGCTCTGGTTGTGGAGACAAAGCCTACTATCACAGCTTTGACTCTAGCCTGTTCATTATGCCATGTGATTCCTGTAAGGTGAGAGAAGACTCTGCAAGACAAGATTTCAAGATTATTATTACCACCCCATACTGCTTCTGAATTGTCCAAAAGTTTTTGGAAATGCAGATGTGTTGAGCATTGGTGGGGAAGGAGTTGGCATTGAAGGGAAGGGTCATTGGAACAAACCCTGGGTTCTTGCCTGGGAAAGGCTTTCAGTCAACTGAGAGTGGCTTATCCTTTAGGAACAAGACTATGACTAGACCTATTTGTCCCAGCTGCCACGATTAGCTCTGTAACCCCCAGCAAGGTGCAGTCTGGCTTCAGAGCGCTCTGACTATACGTTTACATATGTCATGGTGATCAGTCTTTAATTTCCTCTCTATATCTGAGTGATTAATATGTGTCTTCCATTCTGATTCTATAATTAGGCATTGGATCTTAGCGATACCTTACATTTTATTTGCCCTTATGTGATCTTGTGTAGGAGTATGTGTAAGAACACCTTCTGCATGGCGGCCTTTGGCCAAAGCCAGTATAGCCAGTTAAGAGTGTGACTAAAGAGAAAGCGCCATGTGATTGCATGGATAAGGGTCTAATGTTCAGGAAATAAGGTTTTCCAGTTGTTTAAAAGAGAGCTATTTATACCCTTAATCAGTTGTACTTTGAACAAGCATGGCTCATGGAACACATTCAAAACACTATATTCTTATTTTCCATTGCGCCCTTTAAAACTTACATTCTAGGCTCTATCTTTCTGTGACTGTGAGTGGAAAATGGGCAGGGCTGTGATTTTTCTGCTCACTGTTATGTAACAGAAAGTCCTGTGATCTCTTTAAATCACACATTCTTATTTTAGAAATTAGACTGTCTAGTCCCAGAGGGTGATCACAACTCTGAACTTGATATGATGGTAGATTTTCTCTGACCAATATTGGAAGCAAGCATCTTGCAGCGTGTGTGTATGTGTGTGAGATGTGTGGTGGGGTATCTCTGTGGTGGGCTGGGTGTGTGTGTATGTGGTGTGTGTGTGTGTGTGTGTGTGTGTGTGTGTGTGTGTGGTGGGCTGTGTGTATATGTGGTGGGATGTGTGTGGTGGGGTTTAGGTGTATGTGGTGGGGTGAACGTGTGTGTGTGTGGTGGGGGTGTGTGTGCCTGTGTGTGTGGTGGTGTTGGGGATATGTGTGGAGGGAGGTGTCCTTGTCTTTTTCTCGCTCTCCAGGGTGTTTGGAACATTGAGGAAAGGAAGGGCAAGGCAGCATGTGGAAGCTTAAGTTAGTACTGTTTCAAGATGTTTCTCTTTCACTGTGGACTTTCTTTTTTCTTTTTCCTCCACAAGAGAAGAGTTCAAAGCTGTTTCTTGTGGACATTTTAAAGCGTTCTTCAGAGGCTATTCTGTGGTCCCTGGAGCTGTTACTGTCATGAACCAGGCAGTGTTGCCCCTCTGGCTGGCTACCCATTCATTGCACTGCCAGTTCTCTGGAGGGACACTCCAAATGGACTCTCATGGATAAAATCCCATTGCCCCTTCCACGTGGCACTCTTGGGCATAATGAAACACTCCAAGGCCAGCTTCTTCTCTAATGTGGCTTAAATTTGAGGGTAAACTTACATATTCTTTTATCTACTATTAGAAGAAATACAGTTGCAGGAGGAACTCTTTTTTTCTGCCAGTAAAGCAACTTACCAGCGTCTCTGCTGCCTTCCAAATTTCCTTGGTGGGCGTCAAACTTGACTGCATTGCCTTTGAGAATCCTGGAGAGCCATATCAGGCCTTCTAGTGGGCACATGAAAGCCCCTCACTAGGTTTCAGTGGTGAGGATGGGTACTCACATCCCTTCCCCTTCGGGAAGGTTAAGGAGCAGGTGTGACATACCATCCTCTGAAGCCTCTTTTCCAAAATCAGTAAACAAAGCCCTCCTCTTTCCTACCCTCCAACATTTTATATCCTACATTTTGTTTTAAGATACTTGGGTGAAGACCCAAGGACCATGGCACTGGTTCTCAGGACATAACACTGAAAGTGTACTGTATTTTGAACTGTAGCTTTCTTTGGCTTGCAACACCTATTATATCTTCAGCCTTTGTCAATATGTTAACGTTAATGTTCTTCTCCTCATGGTCATCTCGTGATGTTATTAAATCCCAGTAACAGTCATGTGAGGTGGCTGGTATTCTTTTTCTTTTTTTCCATTTTAAAGATTAAAACTTATTAATAGAGAAGTACCTGCCTCAAGGTCACACACCTGGTAAGTGGCAGAACCAGTAATTGATCCGAAGTTTTTCTCACTACAAAGCCAAGCTGTTAATCATCAACTTCATGTTGATTAACACACTTATTATAAATCTAATGGTTCTGTAAAGGAAGTGCTAAAATAGTGTTTTCAGTGCTAAATAATCACCTGACCTATACATTGATTTTCCATACAATGAATTTTCTTATAAAACACTCAACCTAAAATTCTCATCTTCAAGGCATTGCTATTTAAGCCCATCATATTAACATTTTAAAAATTGAGTATGTATGTGTATATATGTATATACATTCCATCACTTGTGTTAACTGAGACATTTAAGTCACTCAGCTTAATCAAGGAGAATCTTGACTGCCTTTAATGAGAATGTTATTTTCCAGTGGAAGAATGAACATATTTCATGAGTGGAATCTTAAAACCAAGCAGCAGCTGTTGGAATCAATTCCTGTATAATCTTTAGAAAGCTAAAATTGGAGATCTATCACAGCTTAAATATATTCTTAGTCAGAATGTTTGCCCTAAAGATGACTTACTTTACTTTTGTAAAAGTAGGAGAATTGTGGAAAGAGCTTGTTCAGAGTGACATTTCCCACCTCCGATGGCTTCACTTCTAAATTTGTATCATTACCATCTCCGTTAAGGGAAATTAAAATCTCAGTGCTGTTTATTATTAATAGTAAGTACTTTCTTCTTTATTTCTCCCTATCTCCAGAAAAGAATACTTGAATGTCTTGATCTAAAAATGAAAAGATAAAATGTTACAACCTTCTTTATTTATAGTCCTGATTTATAACACCAGAAGAGCAAACAGCACAAGGAAAAGACTTGGTGATAATCATATGCCTTCTGCTCTATAATTAATTTTATTAGGAGATGTTTTGACATTAAAGTGGGAAGTATTTTCATTTTGCAAAATCAGAAAATACTTAAATCTAAGAAATTAAACACAGCATTCCAAATGTCTGTTATTATAATACGTATTTCTGGAAATATTCTGGCTTTTCCCCTAAATCTGTGTTCTTTAGCAGAGATTACTGGGCCTGCCTTCAGGTAATTGGCAAATCTTACCTAACAGGGCAAATGCTCATCCCAGTAGTAAGAAAGGCAAATTAACACTTATAAGGTCTTAGAAATCATGTATCTTGTCAATGGGGAAAAAAATGCACGACCTGAAAGTTGAGAATTATGTTTTATTTAATACAGCAGACGAAAGTGCGGATTTAAGGCCAGGGCACAGCATCTCAGATAACTCTGAGAAGCTGCTCCAAAGAGACAAGGGAGGAGCCAGGATATACAGGAGTTTTTATAACAAAGGCAAGGTGGTCCAAACATCAAAATATTATTGTTTACTAAAGAAAGCCAGACACCTCAGTTAAGGCATTTAGCGCTTTTCTGTCTATGGGAAGACCCAGGAGTCTTGGCTCACTGAAGTCACTTCTTTGATATGCGCCTCAGCTGTCTGGGGCCAGTATACTGTGCTTCTCATCCGGAGTCTCCTCAGGGGGCTTCATTGAGGGGTGACTGCAGAGGCTGATGACAAGGGCAGGCAGCCTTTTTCTATCCTGCGTTCCCTCAGGGCTCACTGTTGGGGCAGCCATAATGTGATGGCTTGATGGCTGCAACATCCTTTTTTTTACTGATATGGCATGATAGGATGTGATATTTCATTCACAATCTCATGTGATAATAGTAACTATGGACACCTCAAATCTCCCTCGGGCTCAGTGTCTCTTCTAGTCAACTTCTTTCTTCCCTGGGAACTCAGCTGAGGAATAGTAATTCTCAGCAGATGGATGTGAAGACTTGACCTTGAATGTTTTAAATTGTTGACAGTTACCAGAATCTCTTCAAAATTTTAACACTGAAACAATAGAGGGCTTACATGGATCTCTGTAAAAGATCCATATAAAGACTCAATATCAAAAACCTTTAAAATCTAGGGTTTTGATGAAATGAACTTTAAGATACGCCTTAATAGCTAAATGCTCTTTAAATCAAATGGATTAATCTTCCTAGAATGTTCTTGGTGATAACTGAAACAAAATTTTAATTTTAATTAATCAGGAAATTAAATGAACTAGAAGATCACATCTGTTAAAAATGGTAGATGAGAAGCAGTTTACTATGTTTCTTTCTTAAATCAAGATAAGGAATAGGAGGTGGAAAAAAGCATTAGTTTATAGGAACTGCCTCAGTTAATCTGCCCTGAGGCTCAGAGAGAATGACTTGCCCAGAGCCGTAATACGCTGGACTGCAAACTGAGACCAGAACCATCAGACTCTTTACTTCTTAACCAGTGCTCATTCTAGTTCACTGTTGTGACTTTATTTCACACAAGTGGTACCCGAGTTACCAACAACAGTGTTTCCTAGAAAGTATGATAGCTAGAAACATTTAGTACCATGCTTAACAAATGGACTTTTGAGATAGCCAGTTATTATCTAATGCTTATCATTAACAAATATAAGCATTCAATTTGTGAAAATACTTGGGAGATGATTCCTGAAATAATAACAAGCAATACTTGAAGTGGGCTTTAGTGTTTGAAAATTACTTTCATATTCTGTAATCATATGTTATGATTTGAGTTTCTTATTATCCATTTTTTTCAGACAATGGAACTAAGACACTCTTGGTAATTTGACCGTGGTGACATTGTTGGCAGAGCTAGCCTTCAAACTGAGGTCTGGCAGGTGAAAAACACATCGAAATAGATACACCTGAATAGCAAGGATCTCCCGAGAGCCCGCACCAGCATATGCAGATCCACGAGAGTCCATTTTCAGAGGACTTCCACTCTGACCCTCTGCACTGAACCTTGAAAAACTGGTAGGAAGTCTGCCTGGGAGAAGGCTGTTTGCTGTTTCTTGTAATAGAGCATTGCCTTCTTGTACAGACGTCTGCAAGGGCCCTCGGGGTACCCCCCAACACCTCATCCTCTTACACAGAGGATAAATCAGACTCTGTTCACACTCATTAGGAACAGAAAGCAGTTTATTAGCAGTTTGTTATGATCTGCATGTAGTTTGTAAATCTTAACCCCAGATCAATTTCTGTTGTTCTTCTTGGAAAGCAATCTGTTTTGTCAATAACCTTACTTACAAAGATGCTGAAACAGCAACAGCAAATGGAAGGATGGAAAGCATATCAAGAATAAATAGGAAAACAAAAGGGCATGGAGATCAAAATGGAAAATACCAACACAAAAGGATAGTAATTAGAAAAGGCAAGAATAAGGTTGTACGGTAACAGCATAAACATAGAGACAGACTTTCTCCTTTGTTTCTTCCTCCCCTTGTCAGACAGAGTCTAGCATGGACTGCAACAGCAAATTAGTTTTTCTATACAGAGATGCTCTTACAGTCACAGTGAGTGATATTATCATGAGTAAGGTTTTTTCTTTATAATTCACATTTATTCAATAAGCATTACCTGGTAGCAACTACCTGTCAAGTACTATGCTCCTCAGTGGGGATGAAGTGATTGATAGCATCTCTCCCCTTAAGAACCTCAGTTTAATGGATTAAAACAAATTCTCGCCTCAACCATGGTTTAATTATGAGTAATCTCTTATCAATTTTAAATTCTGTAAGCATCATAAAGATTTTAATTTTAGATATTTCCTTGAAGGTAGCTGGGAAGACAGAAGAATTCAAATGGAATATTGTAAGATCAAATGACAGGATGGTGTTAGGTGTGTCAGAAGTTCATATTGTAAAAGAAATATCCTAGCATGAGATTAAGAGCAAATTCAAAGCTCAGGCAGATCTGAGTTTAAATCCCCAGCTTATGAAAAAGAACCAGCTGTGTGACACTGGCAAGCTACTTAACCTATCTAAGCCTTAGTTTCCTTACTCAATAGGACTAGACGGGTGAACACAGTGGGGGAAGGAGAGGGGGCAAATTGAGGGAGCAGCACTGAAACACGAAAATTTACACTGAAAATGTAAAATTTGACATATTTACCATATGTTAAATAGATAGCTAGTGGAAAGTTGTTGTATAACACTGGGAGCTCAACTCTGTACTCTGTGACAACCTAGAGTGGTGGGATGGAGGCGGTAGGAAAGAGGTGCAAGAGAGAGGGGATACATGTGTACTTACGGCTGATTCACGTTGATGTACAGCAGAAACCAAGACAACATTGTAAAGCAATTATCCTTCAATTAAAAAAAAAAACACAAGACTGATAGTGTTTACCTCTTCAGCTTTTTGTGAGGATCACTGACACGATGCAAGTAAGATCGTTGGCACCTAGTATATGTTCAATACACAGTTGCTAGTAGCAGTGGTAGCAGCAGTAATAGCAGTATCACTCATTATTTTTGAAAAATAACATGAAACCCTATGTTTTCTCCTATATCCACCGTGGAGGCAGATAGGGAGAAACAGCCATATTTAAATTCTAACACACTCTACTTTTTATAAGAAATGGAGCCATCTCTTTTTTCTGTGATGATAATAGCAGCTTAGAATAGAACTCTGGAAGCCCCACAAACACATGGTAAAAGAGAAGGATGTTAAGAACTACACCAGCAAAATAGGGAAGGACATAAAAATGGCAATGATTCCAAATGAAGCCACTAATCTTTTTTATAGTTCTGTTGGGTGTTATGGGAACTACATGGAGTCACATGACCTATTCTCTTAGCTGCATTTAATCAAGCTGTATACAGAGTCAATTAAATGTGCTGAAAATAACATACTAAATATGGACTAGAAAGCTAAGGTGATTGGAATTTGGAGATGCAAATCAAGAGTCTATATTAATCACCTTTCTTAGAACAGCTCAGGGACAAGGAAGGAGGTTGTCCATGCAGAATATCACCTAACTTGCAGCTGCGCAGCAGCATTTAGGTTTTAAAACTCACATATTCCAACATGTTCCAAGATTTTCTGTAGTGATGCTTTGTCTGCACGACACACTGATCCTAATTGAAATGCTGAGTAGTTTGTTTCTCCGAGGTTCAAATTCTTGATACATCTTCTGAATATCAAATACCCAGAATGATGCTGCAACACTGGCAGATGTGCAGACAAATGTGTCATGTCAGGTTTCAGCCATGATACCAAGAACGGCTCATTTCAAAACCATCCCAGATGGCTCGAAACAAAGTAGTTTTAAAATTTAGGTGACCTATTTTTCAAAACTATTGTTGTGATTATCTTGAAGCAAAATAATCTAGATAAAAGGATGAGGGAAGCACTGCTGTGTTCTCTGAGGCTTTAACTAGTTAGTTAGTTAACTAGTTAGTTAATTCTAACTCAGAGGCTCTTTTTCCTGGGTAAGCATGAGCATAAATTTAAGAGATGATACAAAACCTCTAACATACAGCATGCTATTCAAGGATCTGCTGTTTTCACAACTCCTGTGAAAACCTCACCCAGAATCCTTCTAAATAAGCCCCAGTAATGTCAGGCCTCAGAAGTGTGTCAGGCCTTCAGAAGGGGAAAGCGGGTATAATTCCTTGTCCAGACCTGGATGCTTTTAGAGTGCTGTTAATAGTTACACCAGAGAGCAGCTATGAAGCAGGTCTGTCTCAGGCAAACTGGAATATTATCATTGCTTCACTCAGAAGTTAAAATTATCTCACATACCCAAAGGACTTCTTTTATCTTTAATGATTTCTTTCCCCCTAAAAATTTCAAGCAATGCCCTTTGCTGCCAAACTAGATCTTTGTGGCTTTATTGACATCTCTCCCCCAAATCATTCAGAATGAAACTGATACAGTTCTTGTTTCTGCATCACATTGCCCTGTGCATCTGGTCTGAAACCTTTACCTTCCTTCCCTGTTCATTCACTTTGTTCCAGTCTAACAAACGCGCCTCTGTTCTTCCCAGCATCTCTCTCTGCTTGCGTTTTCTATTAACTTAAAATGGCCTGAAATCACTCAGGCTTGGCCCACAGTTAGGAAAACAAACACAAGCGTATTGGTAGGAAATCACCCAAGCTACCACTCTGCAGAGACCATTTATTGAGCGTTTTCTATGTGCCAGGCTCACTGCCAAACACAATGCCATATGTTATACATACATTACTTGTATTAATTTTTGCAACCATATTTTCAGGCAGCTGTTATTATGTTATTATGGCTATTTAATTTATTTATTTTAATATTTATTTATGTATTTGTATGAGGTCTTATTTGTGGCATGCAGGATGTTTCCTTGCGGCATGTGAGAACTAGTTCCCTGACCAGGGAGCAAACCTGGGCCCCCTGCATTGGGAGAACGGAGTCTTAGCCAGTGGACTACCAGGGAAGCCCCTAAAATGGCTATTTTATAGACAAGAAAGTGAGGCTTAGGGAAGTTAAACAACTTCGACAGTCTTGTAGATGATAAAATGGCCAAACCCATTTCAAACCACATATGTGCATGTGTGCTCAGTCAGTAAATCATATCCAACTCTTTTGTGACCCCAGGGCCTACCAGGTTCCTCTGTTCATAGGATTCTCCAGGCAAGAATACTGGAGTGGGTTGCTATTTCCTCCTTCAGGAGATATTCTCTACCCAGGGATCAAATGCGTGTCTCCATTGTCAGGTGGATTCTTTACCACTAAGCCACCTGGGAAGCCCCCAGCCATGTACAGCTGACCCAAATTCCCCTTCCCTAACCCTTGAAATTGCTGCTTCCTCACTAAGGAGAAATTCTTGTGTTTCTGTCTCTGCTGGGAAGGTTTTTCAGGGAATAAACATTCCACAGAACAAAGCTTTTTATTTGACAGCATCCAGCCCTGCCTTAGCCTTTTGACATTATAACACTTTAGAGGGGTAAACTTTGCTGATTTGGGCGGGGGGTGGGGGGGGTTATTGATGATACTTGAGCATATCCTTTTGGTTTCCAAAGTGCTGTCTCAAAACATTCTCTCACTTTATCTTCCTGAAAGTGAGGAGGTAAGCTAGGCAGGATGGAATTAAGACATTATAGATGAGCAAGCAAATGTAGACCTGCTAAATACCTTGTCAAGGTCATGCATCTGTGAGTAAAACTTATGTTGACCAACTCTTAATTCAGGGATACCCTTTGTTATCACGTAGGAGTGCAATTATCTATCTAGACAGTGATTTAACAAGAAAAACTGCTGATCCAGCTCTTTTACAAATCAGTTTAAAATGCTTCAGCTTGTGAAAACATCATGAAGATAGAGTGGCACCAGAAAATCTTCCTTCTTTATCACTATTTCATGTAGCAGAGCTGAGTTTGAGTTTGAGCTGAGCTTCTTATTACCTGGTTAACTCAAGGGATTTAGGAAATCACCCTGAATCTCATTTCTTCTCATTAAATTCAAATGATGAACCTAATAAGAGTTTTCCAGATGGATTTAAAGCAATGATGCCTATACAGCGTATATGCAGTGCCAGGCACACAGTAAGGACACAGTACATTAGATAATTTTCTTTTTATTGTTGTTATTGTCACTGAAAAGCAAGAAGGACATTAAAAATACTTGTCTGTAACACCTTGTCTCATTATATTAAGCAGCAGGTGTGGTAACAAATAAGAGGAAGACGGCAAAAATAACATTGCTAGAAAATACATATCTGACATGTTTACAGTGGGCCTTCATTTATGAGCATATGGTACATTAGATGGTAAAAGGAAACTGCCTTGCATTGTAAGTATTCTAGAATTTGTAAAAAATGCAAATTGAGGTCAAGTGTCTTGTATTCTCAGGACTTAGCTCAATGCTTGACAAATAGTGTTTTTTAAAAATGTAGAATTATGAATAAAGAGATAGTTTGTTTAATTAACTTCTCATTTGTTTTTTAACCCTATTATCTTCCAACAAGCCTGCTACAAAATCAGGTTTTAATTAAGTATCGTAAAATGGATTGTTCTTTATAATAAATAACATCTTCTATTATTATATGTCAGATCAAATTTGATTGAAGCCCCTTTGGAAAAATGAAAATACCTTCCCACAGGTAGTGGGAAATTATATGATCATTTTAACACAGCATCTCCCAAGTATGTTATGCATCTTCTTTGGGGTTTAGACCATTCATCACATGTTTTAAAGAGTTAATGTGAGACAGCCATAGCTCGTGGATAAGATAGAATGAGCACGTTTTAAGCCATGTGCTCTTCTTTTCTGTAATGTCTAATGATGGTTTATACAGACTGCATAATGAATGAGACACAGGCAGAGCTGTAATTGCTAAAAATAACTACAGCAAAGGGTGTAGAAGAGTAATAGAGAGTCATCTTGTGAATATTAAGGAGTATCAACTTTTTACTATATTTGGATTAATAATTACCTATTTTATAAAAATTCTCTATGATTGAATACCCAACATTGAGAGAAAACAAATTTTGTTTTATTTTGAAAGCAGTGGCCAAACTTCATCCCATGACACTGCCCAAAATTAATATTAATAATCCAAAGGGGTAGTTTGTAAGAGACCATACTACCTAGAATATATAAAGTCATTGTGTTAAATTCTTCCCCTATTCGGTTGAATAATTTTTTTTTTTTTTTAATCACACCCATGTTTCCTACTTTTGGAAGAGCTATTTTACATGGTCTCTATATTCCAGTTAGCATATGTGAGAGTCTGCTAATTTGTTCAATTTAATTGTATTTTATTCCCTAAAATGAGATCTTCTGTCACAAATTAAGTACAGATATGGAACTGTTTTATTTCTTCAAGATTTATGTAAGCTAGAAAGTGGGTATTAAAATCACAGTATTATATGCTGGCTTATAGAATGTTTAGTTAGGATACTCAGTGTCATATAATTCAGTGTATAAAATACACATATTTCTGTATGTGATTATGTGATATGTATATTTTTCTCTCTGTATAATATTAAAGTGGCAGTAACATAATGCTGGAGAGGGTTTGGAGAAAAGGGAACCCTTCTACATTGGTGGGAATGTAAATTGGTGCAGCCACTGTGGAAAACAATATGGACATTCTTTAAAAAACCAAAAATAGAGTTGCCATATGATCGAGCAGTCCACTCCTGGGCATGTATCTGGATAAAACTAATTCAAAAAGATACACGTACCCCAGTGTTCATAGCAGCAATACTTAATAATAGCCAAGATGTGGAAGCAACCTAAATGTCCATCAATAGATGAATGGATAAAGAAGTTGAGGTATATACATATATAATGGGATACCACTCAACCATGAAGAACAATGAAATAATGCCATTTTCAGTCACATGGATGGTCCTAGAGATTCCTATACTAAGTGAAATAAGTCAAAACAGAGAAAGGTACTACATGATATCACTTGTATGGAGAATCCAAAATATAATACAAATGAACTGATTTACAAAACAGAGACAGACTGATAGACATAGAAAACAAACTTAGGGATACCAAGGGGGAAGGGAGGTCAGGGAGGGACAAATTAGGAGTTTGGGATTAGCAGATACAAACATCTGTATATAAAAATAAACAGGGTCCACTTTATAGCACAGGGAAGTATAGTCAGTACTTTGTAATAAACCATAATGGAAAAGAATATATATATATATATATATATATATATATATATATATATACATATGTACTAAATACATCCGAGACACTTTGCTGTACAAAAGAAACTAACACAACATTATAAATCAACTACTTCAGTCAAAAAAAAAACCAAAATGGAAGTAACAAGGCATAAAACCTGAGTAGCTTAGAAAAGTCAACCCTATTGAATTATAAAATTTGTGGAGTGTAAATTCCCACTATTTTCTGTAGATTCAATACTATGCTAGTGATGCATGATTAAATTTTTCAAAATTCAAAATTAGTCACATAATATTCATATTTTTCCTTTCCCAGAAATGCTTTGCTGATGCTGTGTAACTAAGTATGCTAGCACTGTGAAAGTAATGCATTCTCTCCTACAGTAACAACATGAAATGAGATTGCAGGGTAAAGAAAAGAAGAGTACAAATGGAAATGAACCATATTTTCTACTTTTAATATTTCAAAGTAGATAATTCTTTGAGAAAATTAGCTATTGTGGCATTAAAGAACCATAAGTTACAGCTAGATTTATCAGACAAAATGACAAACTTGGTATCTTCAGCATCAGATGATTTTGTTTCTTATTTATTTCACTTCTAATCTAGCCTAAATATTGTCACCATTCTCCTATTACTAAGATGTTACCCTTTCATTAGCTATACTTTGCTGGGGCTGGTAACATACTTAAAAAAAAAACACCTCAGATCAAATTCTCTTTATTCTATGAGATAAAAAAGAAATAAGAAATTTCCTTCTATGATATTCTGGAGCTTACTGGTGTAAATCCTCAAGGATTTAGAAATTTGGGAAATCATAAAGAGGAATGTTCCAGGAGCAGCCTCTCCTTACTCAAAGAACCTGCCATATGCAAAGCACATAATCAAAAACAAAGAAAAAAATAAATGAGGGAGAGGTAGGAGAAAAAGGGAGAGAGAAGAGAAGAAAGAGAAAGAAAAAGGTGAGAGAGACAACTAAAGAGAGCAAGAAGGCAACCCCGAAATATGTGGCAGCAAGTTATAACAGCATCCTTGAAAGATTGCACAGATATATTCAGTTCAGTGTGATAACGTCAACAAACAGCAAAATACTAAGATTAGTCATTTGCAGCAAAGTTGGATAGAGAGTAAAAGTAGCAGTTAGCAATAAAATGTTAAGCAATGGAGGACCCTTTAGAAGTCATTTAGTTCATTGGCTTTAAACTATTGCACCTTTACATGATGTTGATTGGGTGGCGCTAGTGATAGGAGAAGGCAATGGCACCCCACTCCAGTACTCTTGCCTGGAAAATCCCATGGACAGAGGAGCCTGGTAGGCCGCAGTCCATGGGGTCGCAAAGAGTCAGACACGACTGAGCGACTTCACTTTCACTTTTCACTTTCATGCATTGGAGAAGGAAATGGCAACCCACTCCAGTGTTCTTGCCTGGAGAATCCCAGGGACGGGGGAGCCTGGTGGGCTGCCATCTATGGGGTTGCACAGAGTCGGAACGACTGAAGCAACTTACCAGTGATAAAGAACTCCCTGCCAATGCAGGAGACGTAAGAGACCTGGATTCTATTCCTGGGTCCGCAAGATCCCCTGGAGGAGGGCATGGTAACCCACTGCAGTATTCTTGCTTGGAGAATCCCATGGACAGAGGAGCCTGGCAGGCTACAGTTCATAGGGTCACAATGAGTCAGACACCACAGAAGTGACTTAGCACAGCACATTCTTCAATTTTAAAAAAGAAAGATCTAAAAAAAGGTAGCTTTGAGAGACTTGGCAATCTATGATCATTCTAAATCTGATTTTGTTGATTTGCATATTCAAATAAATGCAGATACTTTCAACGTTTTTTTAAAAAATGATGCACTCTCATATATTTTGGTATTGTAAACTATTTATGAATACCTAGGATAAATAGGACCCATTGAAAGTATGGTAAAACATGATGTTACATAATGACAAATACCTATCATTTGTCATAATACCTCTAGGGGAGGTATTAATCATTTGACAAATACCTCTATGGGAAATCCTTCCTAGAGGTACGAGCCATGGGGAAAAATAAGCAAAGTGATATCCATTTCCTCCCACATTTTAGTATGGAAGAAATAGGATTTAAAAATTGTATCACTATTATTTTTGCCTTGAAGGGGCTATCTTTTACTTGGAGAGGAATATTTTAAAAAGGGAAAAAAAGACTCCCAGTGTGATTTGGTATTTTCCATTTCTCTTTATACTTTAGTCAAATTTTGCTTTGTGCTTTTTTGAGGCTATGTAGATACATACACACAAACGTAGGGTTGTTAAATCTTCCTGGGGAATTTGAATTTTATCATTAAAAATGTACCCTACTCATCTCTAGTAAAATGTATTTTTCTAGTGTGAATATAGCCACCACAACTTTTTCTATTTTGTTTTTATCTTACATAAAATAAATTCACATAAATATACAATTTTTAAAGACTATTTTACTTTCTTATAGATAGGAATCTTTAAATTCACATATGATTTTGGATTTTTTGTTTGTTTTTCCCAGTGTGCTAATTTTATCTTTTAATTGACATATTTTATTCATCCAAATTTAATGTTTACTGATATTTGGATTTATATCTCTTCCTTCATTAAATCTTTTGTGTTTGCCCCAGGAATTCTATATTATTTTTTTCCTTCTCTATTTTTAACTTCTTTTGTATTGATAGGAAGTTTTGTGATCATTGACTTTCTTCTTATTAATTTAGAAGTTACAGATTGTTTATTCTGTTCTTTTAGTTCTAATCCTAGTAATTATAACATATTTTTGACTTACCAAAGTCTAATTTTAATCTGTATATCTTATCCTCCTTCTCATCCTTAAAACTGTACTTACTGTTCTTGAATTATAGAATTATATGCTTTTTTGTGAATTATAATTATATAGATTTATCATAAACATATTTTAAAGTAATCAGTGTTCATTTAGAATTTGCTTAGGCTTTTATCAGTTTTTCTGTTCCTTAGTCCTTCTTGTGTCATTTTCATTTTGCCTGTAGAAAACTCTTTGAAATTTTCTTTGGTGGTGGTAGTGGTATAGTTGCTAAGTGGTGTCCAACTTTTTTTTGCCACTTTATTTTTTTAATTGAAGGATACTTGCTTTACAGAATTTTGTGGTTTTCTCTCATACATCAATAAGAATTAGCCGTAGGTACACCCATGTCCACTCCCTCTCAAACCTCCCTCCCATCTCCTTCCCCATCCCACCCTTCTAGATGATCACAGAGTCCCTGTTTGAGTTCCCTGACTCATACAACAAATTCCCATTGGCTGTCTATTTTATATATGGTATTATAAATTTCTATGTTACTTTCTCCATCCACCTCACCCTCTCCCTTCTCCTCTTCCCCTGTGTCCTTAGATCTGCTCTCTATGCCTATTTCTATGCCATTGCTGCCCTGAAAATAATTTCATCATGACCATTTTTCTAGATTCCTCACATATGCATCAGTAGATATTTTGAAATCTGGTCCCATCACTTCACAGCAAATAGATGGGGAAACAGTGACAGACTTTATATTTTTGGGCTCCAGAATCACTGCAGATGGTGACTGCAGCCATGAAATTAAAAGACACTTGCTCCTTGGAAGAAAAGTTATGACCAACCTAGACAGCATATTAAAAAGCAGAGACATTACCTTGCCTACAAAGGTCCATCTAGTCAAAGCTATGATTTTTCCGGTAATCATGTATGGATGTACGAGTTGGACTATAAAGAAAGCTGAGCACCAAAGAATTGATGCTTTTGAACTGTGGTTTTGGAGAAGACTCTTGAGAGTCCCTTGGACTGCAAGGAGATCCAACCAGTGCATCCTAAAGGAAACCGGTCCTGAATATTCATTGGAAGGACTGATGCTGAAGCTGAAACTCCAATACTTTAGCCACCTGATGCGAAGAGCTGACTCATTTGAAAAGACCCTGGTGCTGGGAAAAATTGAAGGCAGGAGGAGAAGGGGATGACAGAGGATGAGATGGCTGGATGGCATCACTGACTCAATGGGCATGAGTTTGAGTAAACTCCTGGAGTTGGTGATAGATAGGGAGGCCTGGCATGCTGTAGTTCATGGGATCACAGAGTCGGACATGACTGAGCGACTGAACTGAACTGATATGATATTTATATTTCTCTTTCTGACTTGCTTCACTCTGTATAATAAGCTTTAGGTTCATTCATGTCCAACTCTTTGCGACCCCATGGCCTGCAGCCCTCCAGGCTCCTCCCTCCATGGAATTTCCCAGGCAAGAATACTGGAGTGGGTTGCCATTTCTTTTTCCAGGAGATCTTCTGGACCTGGGCATCGAACCCATGTCTCCTACATTGCAGGCAGATTCTTTACCATTGAGCCTCCATGGAAGTCTTGAAATTTTCTTTAGTATGCACCAAAAATGTCTTTATTTTACCTTTATTCTTAAAGGATATTTTCAGTGGATACAGTGTTCTCATTTGGCACTTTGCTTCACCTTATTGAAAATATCATTCTACTGTCTTCTGCTTTCCATGCTACTGTTGAGAAGTTAGCTGTCTGGACCACTGTTCTTCCATTTCTCTTTTTTTCCAACAGCTTTTAAGATTTCCTCTTTATCTTTGATTTTTGTTGGTAATTATTGAGTCTGTGGATTGGTATGTTTCAACAGTTCTGGAAAAAACTTAGCCATCGTCTCTTTTAATGTTACCTCTGTCCCATTCTGTCTTTTGGATCTTTCCATGACTCTGTTGAATGTGCCCAGACTTTTGCTCAAAATCCTGTGTCTTCTTTTATCTCTTGAGTCATTTTCCATCTTTCGATCTCTCAGTGCTTTTGACCTACCTTTCATTTACTCATTCTCTCTTCTGTTGTACCTAAAATGTTAGTGGGCTTATCCACTGGTTTCTTAATTTTGATTTTTTTTTTTTTTTTCAGTTTTAATGCTTTCTAGTTTATTCTTCCCCAGATCTCCTATATCACTTTTTATAATTTCAGGTTGCCTTTCAAAATTTTTAAAATCGATTTTTATCTCCTTGAATTAAGTATGCATAGTTGTTTTACAGCGCCTTTCTAATAATATCACCATATTTGAAGTCTTCATGTGTTTCTATTGTCTCTTACATATGCTATTTTGTCTCCTAATATGTTTGGTCACCTATGATCGTATGTTGAGCATGGTATTTCAATAATTGTTAATAGAAATTATTTGAGCTTTTGAAGTCAGTTTCCCTTTGCCTTTCCCAAATTCCTGAGGATAATGGCAATTTGGGCTTACCGAAATCTGTATTTGGGGTTTGAGATTTTCTAGATCATCCAGATGACTCACAGCCAGCCTGGAGTCTTTGTGAGTATTCAATTGCTTGTATTTCATCTTTTCTTTTAGTGTGCAGCACTCTGAGGTCTCAACCCAAAGCACAGACGGTTTACCTGGACTCCAGATTTTTCCCTCTAGACTTGATAGTATATCAAAAACTCAGTTCAGCCTCTTAGCCATTCTCTCCTGAATCAACAAATATAGTCAGACCAAAAGCCCCAGGGTACTGTATGTTCTTTTCTCTGAGTGCTATTTCTCCTCAGATTTCAGACCACTAATTCTTTTAACTCTTACTTGTTTTTTAATGCTTTTTAAAAATTGGGATTTTTCCCCAGCCTTTTAAATTGTGTTTATTGGTTGAGAGTTGGTCAGAATTATCCAGTCTGGCATTAATTAAGTAGAATCTAAAAGGTACTTATAAATTTACCATTTTTCCTATGATTAATTTCCTCAGACACTTCCCATTCTCCCTCTTAAGTCAAAGCTTAAGCAGTAACTCCTTTGAGAAAACAAAGGATTGAAATAGTCTTTGTTATGCTGAGTTCATAAATCCAAGTAATTCTAGTTAGGCAGGACTCCTTTAAGGAATGTGGCTAACAATTTAGGTATGTGTACAAGGAGGGGAGAATAGTGAGAGGAAAGGAAACTGTCAAAACTGGCAATCAAAATACAAAAGGAGTTCCCTGCTCCTTTAAAGCGTTTTAAGTGAATTGATGCATGTAATGCCCCCAGAATAATATATGGTACTCAGTGAACATTCAGTAAAATTTAGCTTATATTGTTTTCCCTAACATTATTGCTGTTTGTTAAAAATATCTCATGTGAAAAATGAAAACCTGATATTAAGGAAGGCTCACATTTGCAAAAAGACATAGTCAACTGTCAAAAAATTAAATGAATGTTAAGCAGTTTTTATTAGTATAATAAAGACATACTAATTCTACAATCTACAGTCCTTGAAGTGAAAACAAATCTGAAATACATAGCCAGGGATATAAAATGCAATAAATTAAATTTATACAGTGGATTGTTAATCTTTAGGATGTGGTTTATCTTTGGAGATTGCCAGTTTTGACAGTTTCCTTTACTCTAACTCTTCTCCCCTTCTTGTTCACATATCTAAATTGTTAGCCACATTCCTGGAAGGAGCCCTGCCTAACTAGAATTACTCAGACTTATGAACTCAGCATAGTAAAGACTATTTATTTCAACCCTTCACTTTCTCAAAGGAGTTACTGCTTAAGCTTTGACTTAAGAAGGCGAATGGAAAGTGTCTGTGTTTGAAGCTGAAATGTGTGCCCTTCCATTTTTGCTCTTAAACATTCATAGGCATGGCCACTATTGCCATCAGAGGGGAAGCAGTGGGTGCTGGGTGCTAGGTGCTGTGTGGTCATGATGTCTAAATTAAGATGGATGAGGGAGCAACTGAGTGAAACACCCAATTCCTAGCTTTCGAATGTCCCATCGCCCCCTCCACTAACTGATATTGGCAGAGCAATTTTATAATGTGAGAAAGCCACACAAAGAGAGGAGAAGAAAGCCCTGTGTAAGCATTATTAGTGGAAAGACACTCCAAAATTTTCCTCCCTGGCTTGTGTGTTCCTACTGTTTCAGTAGATTTCATAGGATTTTACAAAGGACTCTATGCAAAATATGATCATTTTCACAACAAAATAAAAAAAAAAGAAACAGGAATTTATAAAATGATGGATACAGAGGCATTTTCTAGTCAAATCTTGTCATTTAACAACATGTACAAAATGAGACCTAGGGAGCATAATTTTCTTTATTACAAATGAAATTGGCTTAATACCTTTGTCAGGATGGGGCAAACCTGGTGGGACTCTTGATCTGATGAGTAGGTGGAAAACATGGCTTCTGTAGCTGAGTGTGGATTATGGCCAAGAAGGAAAGCCCAGAATAGGAGGAGCAGTTTCAAACATAGGTCTCAAGGTAGGTATGACGTTAGAGACCTAAAACAAAGCCAAAGGTCAGAACTCAGAAAATTGGATCAGAAAACTGAGTTGCAAGTGCAACATGGCATACATTTTAGAGATGTGAATTATAGATAAAACAAGGTTCTTTGTAGGTTCTAACATAGCATAAATAAAGAATGTTCAACTGGTCTACCGTGTAGTAAGAATTTACTGTGTATTACACACTATGATTTATCTCCATCGTTCCAATTAATCTTCTAAAATATTCGTAACATCAGTGATAGCACTATTCCATTTTTATCCATGAGGATACTGAGACTTACTAAAAACTAATGTTGTTGTTCAGTTGCTAAGTCATGTCTGACTCTGTGACCCCACTGACTTTAGCACACCAGGCTTCCCTGTCCTTCACTATCTCCAGGAGTTTGCTCAAATTCCTGTCCATTGAGTCAGTGATGCCATCCAACCACCTCCTCCTTTGTAGCCCCCTTCTCCTCCTGCCCTCAATCTTTCCCAGCATTAGAGTCTTTTCTGATAAGTTGGCTCTTCACATCAGGTGGCCCAAATACTGGAGTTTCAGCTTCAGCATCAGTTCTTCCAATGAATATTTGAGGTTAATTTCCTTTAGGATTGACTGGTTGACCGCCATAAGTATCTCTCTCTTTAAGCTGTCTGCCTTCTCACCAACATGCTGCCCTGGTCTATGTTCTTTAAACATTTGTTTACTCTGCCTGATTGAAAAGTCTGGGAAGGAAAGAAACCTATCCTTTTTATTTACTACTGAGTCTCTACGTCTAAGCTCAGTACTCAGAGCAAAATAAATACTTGTTGAGTGAACTAATAAGTGAGTAAATGATAGAATATATACCATTTTATCATCACTCTAGGAACTACATCAGACTAGGAACTACCTCATTATGATTCTAGGAAACTGCAGCTCTGGGTTTGATGTATGCTTCTCCTTATAATAGGCACAGACATCTGTTTCTTAGCAGTAATAGTCATATTCTCTTTTGCCATGAAGTCCGTGTTCTCAAAGTCTCTCTGAAAATAAAAGTAAAAAAATGATATTTTTAAAGGTAGACCCATGTATGTCTCTGCTGTCACAACATGTCATTTAATATGTTATCTTTTCAACATTAGGGACTAATTTTCAGAAAGACTTAAGAACATGATTAAGAGTTTTTAAGAAAGAGTATAAAGATTTCTATTCCTCTCTGTTCAGATACATTAATTTGTTACTTAGACATTTACTACTTGAAATGTATCCCTCTAACTGATTCAGAAATCTGCATCAAGATGTAAGATAATAATATTACCTTACATTTGCATAATGTAATTAAGCTTTCAGAGCTGCTTCCCATCACATCTATCATTTTATTTTATGTTTCTCTTTAGCAGAGCCTTGGTGCATTCTGAATTATTGTGCCATAATAATATATAGCTGAATACCATTAAAACATTGGTATTGAGGGATGAAACAACAGCGTTCGTTTACACAGCTCTTTATAAACTGCTATCACTTATGTTATCTTAATGGACCTCACAACAACCCTAAGAATGAGATAACGTTGGCATCATAATCTTTATTTTACCAGGAAATGGAGCCTCAGAAGTCAATTGACTTGTTTCTGAAGGTCACCCAACTAGTAAATGACAAAACCCAGACTAGATTCTAGGATTTTTGACTTTTAAATGAAATAAACTATTCACAAAATAACACAAATTGTATTTTCTACTTTTTCTTGACACTTCACTGTATGTATAATGCATACCTGTTAGTTTTAGATATTTTCTTTCAATTTTCTTTTGTTGGTAGCTAATATATTTAATTGCCAACAAAGGTCTGTCTAGTCAAAGCTATGGTTTTTCCAGTAGTCATGTATGGATGTGAGAGTTGGACTATAAAGAAAGTTGAATGCCAAAGAATTGATTCTCTTGAACTGTGGTGTTGGAGAGGACTCTTGAGAGTCCCTTGGACTGCAAGGAGATCAAACCAGTCAATCCTAAAGGAAATCAGTCCTGAATATTCATTGGAAGGACTGATGCTGAAGCTGAAACTCCAATACTTTGGCCACCTGATTGTGAAGAACTGACTCATTTGAAAAGACCCCGATGCTGGGAAAGATTGAAGGCAGGAGGAGAAGGGGATGACAGAGGATGAGATGGTTGGATAGCATCACCCACTCGATGGACATTTTGAGCAAGTTCCGGGAGTTGCTGATGGACAGGGAGACCTGGCGTGCTGCAGTCAACGGGGTTGCAAAGAGTCAGACATGACTGAGTGACTGAACTGATTTGAAATGAATATATATAATGGAACAAATGATAGTGTGTCACAGCAGAATCTATATGTCTCCATAGTGTTTTGGAACACTATTTTTAAAGTAAATATAAATATTTATTTATATTTTTGAAAACTACAAATATGCCAAGCAAAAAATCTCTAAGATCCCTTGGAGGCTAACTAAGCCAATTCTGTAACTTAAGGGTGAATAAACTAGGTTCCAAGGAAATTAAATGACTTGCTCAAGATTAAGGAGGTAATTAATAAAAGAGCTCAGAATGGCGCTCGTGTTTCCTGACTCATCTATTCATTTAGTACTTCTTCTGATTTTATTAAGCCTCTGTTATATGCAGTTCACTCTATTAGCTCCTGGAGTATTCAAAGATTCGTAGAATTTAGATTATTTGCAGTCCAATGGAGAGCAGAGGCAGGCATGTTGATAAAGTGCAAAGCAGAATATGATTTGTTCTTAAGAAAAAAATGCAAACAGGAGAATAAGAAATGAAAGACTAGAATAACATTTTCACCTCCTATTTACTTTTATTGATTTCAGAGTAAGTCATTAATATGTGACTTGCTCATTTAAGATAGACTACAGACAATATTTAATTGCATTTTTAAAATATCTTATAATGTGTACTATATACATCAGTATATAGAACATATTTATGTAGAGATACTTATATAGATCCATGTGCATATGTATAGAAATATTTATATATGTGTAATTGGGCTTCTCTGGTGGCTCAGATGGTAAAGAATCTGCCTGCAATGCAGGAGACCTGGGTTCAGTCCCTGGGTTGGGAAGACCCCCTGGGAGAGGAGGGCATGGCAACCCTCTCTAGTATTCTTTCCTCGAGAATCCCTGTGAAATCCCTGTGAACAGAGGAGCCTGGCGGGCTACAGTCCATGGAGTCGCAAAGAGTCGGACACAACTGAGCGACTAAGCACACCACAGCACAGCAATTGCAGGCGTGTTTGTATATATAATCAAAGCTGTGTACATAAATATTTGAGGGGTTGTTTACATGTACATTTTCTTCTGTGTACAATTTAAATTTTCCTGTCTTATAGAGATAGAATTGACATGTAACATTATATAAGTTTAAGGTGAACAACGTGATTTGATATGTGCATGTATTGCAAAATAATTATCACATTAACTTTAGTCAGATTCCATCACCTCACAGAGTTACAAGTTTTTTCCTTGTGATGAGAACTTTTACGATCTATTCTCTTGGCAGCATCCAAATATGCATTACAGTCTTGTTAACTATAGTCAACACGCTGTATATTGTATTTTATATCTGAAAATCTGTTCCTTTTGGCCACCGTCACCTGTTCTGTCCACCCTCCATCCTCCACGCCCCTCACCACACGCCCCTCATTGTGATCTCTGTTTCTGTGAGTTTGGGTTTTATAGAGTTCCCAAAAGTAAGGTCATAACAGTATTTGTCTTTGTTTTGTCTCTTGTATTTTCAAAGACAAATGTATTTTCATACACAAATATATACATGCAAGTACATATAACAATTTCATTATGTACGTCCTTAACATTCTCAGCGAAAAGCTAAAATCATCTCAATGCTCCTAAGATAATTACATTTTCATAACACAGTCTTAAAATGTCATTTAAACATTGAACAACTCCATGAGTCTAAACTATTTATATCATTCAGTTGGTAGATCTTATTTGCTGCCACAGTTAAGCTCCTCAATTTTTTCAAAATACCTCTTTTTAGATTCAAATATTATTCTTGGACCTTTCTGCATCCATCACCAATACCAACCATTGGCAGTATTTGGAGGCTGATTTTCATAAGGAAGCAAAGTGGGCTATTTTTGGAGTGCTCATGGGCTTCATCGCTTTAGAAGAAGCACTGCGTTGCTAAAGAATGCAGTTGGGATCTTAGGCAGTTGCCTGGGTCACCAATCACCAGTCACCTCGGCTACACTCTGCTTTCAAGATACTCACAGTTCAAATCCAGAATCCACAACACCGCGGATGGCCTCTGATGTGGACCTTTGAGGTCACTGCAAATGTTTAATCAGATGTTTCATCGAATGTCCTTTGATTAAGATACAGTTCACTGTATTATGTGACATTGATCTTTTTATGAAAAAAATGTCAGTTGTAAGAAGTATCTGAGTTTCAGCAACATAGTAATGTGAGAGTAGGGGGAGTTCATATTAGAATGGAAGGAACAGGAGTTAAAAGTTTGAATGACAATAAGTTTCAAGAGCAATTTATTCTGCAGATTGGTTACTAAACTGATGATAATTAATCCGTGTGTTGGTAATCATAATTCTGGCTTGTCCCACCTCGCACGTAACTAGCTCTTGGTTAAGTCAGAGTTTTGGAATGAACTGCATATCTGAACCACCTGAGAGCTCACTGAAGATAAGACTCCCCGATCTCACCAGAGAGCTCCTACTTCAGAATTTATAGTGATGGAACCTAACTTCTGAATGTTCAGCCACCCCCAAGAAGACACTCATTCTTTTCAAGTTTTGAGAATCAGTGTCTAAAACCAAGTGTTGAGAGAAATGTGACTCTTTCTTTGGTCCACATTCCTTATTTTATGTTTTATTTATTTATTTTTGTTTCTTTGTTTTATTGTTTTCAAATTGACAGCATCCTTCCATTGTCACTTGAACCCTCGTTTGTTGCTGGGCTCCACTTGCTATTATAGACACACATTTCACCATGTGTACTTAAATGTGTAAAATATTTTCATATTTTTGACTCAATAATTACACATTCCCAAAAATGTCTCCTAAAGGAAATATTTCTTGATATGTGTATAATAATATATGGGCTTCCCAGGTGGCGCTAGGTAAAGAACCTGCCTGCCAATGCGGGAGATATAAGAGATGCAGGGTGGATCTCTGTGTCAGGGAGATCTCCTGGAGGAGGTCATGGTAACCCACTCCAGTATTCTTGCTTGGAAAATCCCATGGACAGAGGAGCCTGTTGGGCTACAGTCCATAGGATCACAAAGAGTTCAACACAACTGATGAGACTTAGCACACATTCATAAAATATATATTTAAATCTCCCTTCTCTCTGACTTAGTGTCTTAGGAAACCTTACTCGGAAATCATCCATAAAAAGCTTAAGCTTTGTTCTGACTTTCCTCAGACCAGTCAATGTAGCCTACATCAGAACAGCCAAAGTTCTGTTCTGTGGGAGCATTTGGTGCAGATAACAGCTCCTTGCCAGCAACATCTTGATCCAATTCCATTTTTCTAAAGAAGACTCTTACTATTTCTCACCTGATTTTCATATCAAACATTGACTCACCACAGATTCAGTATCACAAACCCACTGTTACATATCACATCAACAGGCTGAGTCGAACATTTAAAGGAGAGTGCATGATGGAGCATGTAAATGTCTATCTATTTTGGAGTGGAATATGTCACCAGGGAATATGCACCGTTGCTAGCCAAACCCTAATAGCTACATATTGCATTTCTATGAGCAACAGCATCATAAAATTGAGAGAATTTCATGGAGCAAAGGAGGGACCCTGTCACTCTGCCTTAATCTAGCATTAATCCAGTCATTCCCAAAGTGTATGGTTAGATGAGACATGCATTGATTTTTTTTTTAAGCAGTGTATTTACTGTTGTTGTAGTTATTGCTGTTTAGTTGCTAAGTTGTGTTCCATTCTTTTGTGAATCCATGGAATGTAGGCCACCAGGCATCTCTGTCCATGGGGTTTTCCCTGAAAAAATATGGGAGTGGGTTGCCACTTCCTTTTCCAGGGGATCTTCCTGACTCAGAGATCAAACACATATCTGCATTGGTAGGTGAATTCTTTACTACTGAGCCACCTGAGAAAGCCTGTAGTTATTGTTCAGTTCAGCACAGTTCAGTTGCTCAGTCGTGTTGAACTCTTTGCAACCCCATGGACCGCAGCACGCCTGGCCTCCCTATCCATCAGCAACTCCCAGAGTTTACCCAAACTCATGTCCATTGAATTGGTTATACCATCCAACCATCTCATCCTCTGTCGTTCCCTTCTCCTCCTGCCCTCAATCTTTCCCAGCATCAGGGTCTTTTCCAATGAGTCAGCTCTTCACAACAGGTGGCCAAAGTACTGGACTTTCAGCTTTAGCATCATTCCTTCCAAAGAAATCCCAGGGCTGATCTCCTTCAGAATGGACTGGTTGGATCTCCTTGCAGTCCAAGGGACTCTCAAGAGTCTTCTCCAACACCACAGTTCAAAAGCATCAATTCTTCAGCACTCAGCCTTCTTCACAGTCCAACTCTCACATCCATACATGACCACAGGAAAAATCATAGCCTTGACTAGATGAACCTTTGTTGGCAAAGTAATGTCTCTGCTTTTGAATATGCTATCTAAGTTGGTCATAACTTTCCTTCCAAGGAGTAAGCGTCTTTTAATTTCATGGCTGCAGTCAGCATCTGCAGTGATTTTGGAGCCCAAAAAAATAAAGTCTGACACTGTTTCCACTGTTTCCCCATCTATTTCCCATGAAGTAATGGGACCGGATGCCATGATCTTCATTTTCTGAATGTTGAGCTTTAAGCCAACTTTTTCACTCTCCACTTTCACTTTCATCAAGAGGCTTTTTAGTTCCTCTTCACTTTCTGCCATAAGGGTGGTGTCATCTGCATATCTGAGGTTATTGATATTTCTCCTGGCAATCTTGATTCCAGCTTGTGTTTCTTCCAGTCCAGCATTTCTCATGATGTACTCTGCATATAAGTTAAATAAACAGGATGACAATATACAGCCTTGATGTATTCCTTTTCCTATTTGGAACCAGTCTGTTGTTCCATGTCCAGTTCTAACTGTTGCTTCCTGACCTGCATACAAATTTCTCAAGAGGCAGATCAAGTGGTCTGGTATTCCCATCTCTTTCAGAATTTTCCACAGTTTATTGTGATCCACACAGTCAAAGGCTTTGGCATAGTCAATAAAGCAAAAATAGATGTTTTTCTGGAATGCTCTTGCTTTTTTGATGATCCAGGGGATGTTGGCAATTTGATCTCTGGTTCCTCTGCCTTTTCTAAAACCGGCTTGAACATCTGGAAGTTCACGGTTCACGTATTACTGAAGCCTGGCTTGGAGAATTTTGAGCATTACTTTACTAGCGTGTGAGATGAGTGCAATTGTGCAATAGTTTGAGCATTCTTTGGCATTGCCTTTCTTTGGGATTGGAATGAAAACTGAACTTTTCCAGTCCTGTGGCCACTGCTGAGTTTTTCAAATTTGCTGGCATATTGAGTGCAGCAGTTTCACAGCGTCATCTTTCAGGATTTGAAATAGCTCAACTGGAAATCCATCACCTCCACTAGCTTTGTTTGTAGTGATGCTTTCTAAGGCCCACTTGACTTCACATTCCAGGATGTCTGGCTCTAGGTCAGTGATCACACCATCGTGATTATCTGGGTCATGAAGATCTTTTTTGTATAGTTCTTCTATATATTCTTGCCACCTCTTCTTAATATCTTCTGCTTCTGTTAGGTCCCTACCATTTCTGTCCTTTATTGAGCCCATCTTTGCATGAAATATTCCCTTGGTATCTCTAATTTTCTTGAAGAGATCTCTAGTCTTTCCCATTCTATTGTTTTCCTCTATTTCTTTGCATTGATTGCTGAGGAAGGCTTTCTTATCTCTCTTTGCTATTCTTTGGAACTCTGCATTCAAATGGGTATATCTTTCCTTTTCTCCTTTGCTTTTTGCTTCTCTTCTTTTCACAGCTATTTGTAAGGCCTCCCCAGACAGCCATTTTGCTCTTTTGCATTTCGTTTTCTTGGGGATGGCCTTGATCCCTGTCTCCTGTACAATATCACGAACCTCCATCCATAGTTCATCAGGCACTCTGGCTATCAGATCTAGTCCCTTAAGTCTATTTCTCACTTCCACTGTATAATCATAAGGGATTTGATTTAGATCATACCTGAATGGTCTAGTGTTTTTCCCCATTTTCTTCAATTTCAGTCTGAATTTGGCAATAAGGAATTCATGATCTGAGCCACAGTTAGCTTCCGGTCTTGTTTTTGCTGACTGTATATTGTAGCATACACTAAAAAATATTACCAGCATACTACAACTTGGTTTTACTTGGATTGAGGCTAAAATTGTTAGAATTTAAGGGAAAAATGAATTTATTTAAAGAAAAATAATGAAATAATATCATAGTATCCGTGTAGATATAGTGAAAATCATGAGAGAAGAAGAAAATACCTGACATTGGGGAAGCACTGCATTTGTCAATACTAATTTCTTATCTATCAAGGTCAGCCAGCATCGTTTAGAGAATGTGTCCCATTGTGTCGTAAGACTCTATAGCTGGACTGTACTTTCCTGGGACTTAGCACTGTTCATGGGACAGAGGATTAATATAAATTAAATCAGAATGCTTTGTATAAGGGCTTTCTAGGTGGTGCTAGTGGTAAAGAACCTGCCTGCCAACGCAGGAGACATAAGAGATGCGGGTTCAATCTCTGGATGAGGAAGATCCCCTAGAGGACAGCATGGCTACCCACTCCCTCCAGTATTCTTGCCTGGAGAATCTCATGGACGGAGGAGCCAGGCAGGCCACAGTTCATAGGATCACAAAGAGCTGGACATGACTGTAACAGCTTAGCACTCACACAAGCACACACGCTTTGTATAAACTTTTTCACTTTTTGAATGAAAAACATACACAGGCCCTCAAAGAAGGCCTAGGGGTACAACATATAGGTGAACACGTACATGTAAGCATTCGCAGCAGAATGGATGAAGCACTAATTTCAACCCCTCGCTAACTCATTCTCTGAGTAAATTATTTAAGTAATTGAAGGCTGAGTTTTCTCATATGATAAATGAAGAAAAACATTTAGGTAGATTACAGTTTTTTTTGATAAATGGCAGGATCTATATAAATTTCCAGTCATACTGCATGGCACATTGTAGGTACTCAATATTATAATTGTTATTATGTTTTTTAAAGAGATTTTATGAAAAAGTTTTATAAATTTTTATTATTTATCAGGTGACTAGAACATGTTAGGAAAAAATTTGCAAGTATTTCTGATAGAAAATATTAACACAGAGACAACACTGGTAGGGGTAACTGTAAGAAGAGGGGTAACATGGGGGTGACATCATGAATGGATACCTCAGTCAGAGTCCCCAGGTTCCATCCTTGCCAATGCTGACCAAAGAGTTTGCTGCTCAGTTCTTCATTGAAATGTGTTAATGCTTGCCGGCCTTAGAATGATTCCTGATACTCAAGTTTTAAGGAAAATTTAAAAAGCTAGCATCAATTTTGATCTTTTCTTAAATCAGTCAGCTAAGGTCATTCACTTCTGCAAGTCTTTGCTTATTAACATATTTTAAGATTTTTCTTCCAGAGTTACCTTTTATTTGTAAAAGTTGCATGATATTTCACTGTAGATTTTTTCTCATAGATTCTGATATTTAGGTTGTTTCTAGCGTTTTGCTTCTACAAACAAAGCTATAATGATTACCTTCATACAAACATAATTTCACATATGTAAGTACATGTATAGCATAAATTCCTAGAAACAGAATGTCTAAATCAAATGGTGTGTATATTTTCAGTTATTAATTATGTTGCCCTATTGCTCTTCAGAAGGCGCTGGTTTACACCCCTAATACAAACTAGGAGTGTTTCCCCACAGCTGTGTCCAAACAGTACCTTTTAAAAATGTTATCTTCTGACAGGTAAAAAGTGGAATTGTCTTTTTAAATTGCAAGTCCTTAATCATGCGTAAGGTTGAGCTTCTGCTCTCTTCCAGTGCTTTATATCTATCTAACCTAATGACCAACCTCCCAACCACACACTATCCTGAGGTTAGAGTCACATCGTTTCTGCTCTGGAATTGACCGTAGGTTTCACTTAGTCCAGCTCCCTCATTCTACATACCTGCGAGTTGAGGCCCAACGTGAAGAGGAATCTGCCAAATGTCACATAGTACCTCAAACATGTTCTTACTTACCAAGCGACCACTCATTGTCTCTGAGTCCAATCCTCTCTGAATTCCCTTCTAGATCCAACAATCCACTGTTTACAGTGCAGAAAAGATGTCACATATAGCGAACTCATATAAAACTCTGAGGTTTAAACACAGCTTGAGTAAGACAACCAGTCCATCCTAAAGGAAATCAGTCCTGAATATTCATGGGAAGGACTGATGCTGAAGCTGAAGCTACAATACTTTGGCCACCTGATGTAAAGAACTGACTCATTTGAAAAGACCCCGATGCTGGGAAAGATTGAGGGCAGGAGGAGAAGGGGATGACAGAGGATGAGATGGTTGGATGGCATCACCGACTCAATGGACATGAGTTTGAGTAAACTCTGGGAGTTGGTGATGGGCAGGGAGGCCTGGCTTGCTGCAGTCCATGGGGTCGCAAAGAGTCGGACATGACTGAGCGACTGAACTGAACTGAGCAAGAAATGTTTTTCTATACATTCACAATGGACTTAGACATTCCAAGGAATCAAGAAATCAGAGGACAATTATCTTTCAGAGCAAAGCATATTTTCTCTTGCAGCACCAATGAGCCAATTTTAAAGAGATTTCACTCTTGCATCTTGGGCATAGCAGATGATGAGATAAAATTATCCCAGCTGATTTGTGTGTATGCAGATGTTTGATGTTTGCCTGTACCTTGCTTTTCACACTCTGTTATGTTGTTAGTGCTATTTTCTCTCTCTGGTTCTGTCCAATAAATGCTGTGTCTTCTGGAGAAGTGAACAAACACAGTTCCGGCGGGCCTCTGACTGCCTGCACACACTATACAGTGAGATGATGATGTTTCTTCAGGGAAGCTTCCTAACTCCACCCCAGAACCTTTCTCCAAAGTCAGGGTCATCAGCAATATCAAGCACAGATGATTATTGATAGCCAAAGATGTTTCGAAGTTAAGGAAGCTAAACCTCTGCCAGGCTTCTTTATTGAGAAATGGCCTTGTTAGTTATCATGGAGAATCCAGTTCATTTTCCATGGAGAAGCTAATGAATTATTAACAGATAATTTAATCCCCAGGGAAGAGTGACTCCTTCCTCCCTGCTTGCCTTTCCTCTTTGTTCCACCGCTGATGTTGGAGACTCTTCCTCTTGTCCTCTCTAGCACCAAAAGCTTGAGTAGGGGGGAGGCAAGGAGAGAGGGGGAAAGTACAACCCCATCTCTTCTTATCTGTTTATGGATTTTGGGTCCTCAGTGCTGTACTCGGGGTTTCTCTAGTTGCAGTGATGGGGGCACCACCCTTCATTGCAGTGCTGGGGCTTCTCATTGTGGTGGCTTCTCTTGTGGAGCATGGACTCTATAATGAGGGCTTCAATAGTGGTGGCACACGGGCCCAGTTGACCGCTGGCATGTGGGATCCTCCCAGACAGGGATCAAATCAGTGTTTCTCATTCCTGTGGCTACTTTGTGGAGCACAGGCTCTAAGGCACCCAGGCTTAGTTGCCCCGGAGTATGTGGAATCTTCCATGACCAGGGATCAAACTGTGTCCCCAGCATTGGCAGGTGGATTCTTAACCACTGGACCACCAGGGAAGCCCCCATCTCTTCTTAAAAGAAGACAATATGGGAGACATGGATTTTAGTAGTAGATATACCATGAACTGACTACAGAACGTAGAGCAAGGCAAAACATTTTCCTAGGTATCTTCTTTATCTCTGAGGTTCTATACTAGCTTGAGATTCTAAGATTGGCTTTTTTTTAATGCCTTGTAAAGCTCCTATTTTATTGCAAATAAGTTCCATTCATTTCAGATTTCGCCAAGTGCAATGGCACCCCACTCCAGTACTCTTGCTTGGAAAATCCCATGGTCGGAGGAACCTGGTAGGCTGCAGTCCATGGGGACGCTAAGAGTCGGACACGACTGAGCGACTTCACTTTGACTTTTCACTTTCATGCATTGGAGAAGGAAATGGCAACCCACTCCAGTGTTCTTGCCTGGAGAATCCCAGGGACGGGGGAGCCTGGTGGGCTGCCGTCTATGAGGTCGCACAGAGTTGGACATGACTGAAGTGACTTAGCATAGCATAGCATGCTTTGACAAGCGCCAGAAACACAGGTCAGGCTGATGTAAGCAGTAAAGGTGATTCATTATGTCGTGCAAATGGAGAATCTGGAGAGAGTTCTATACAGGCATGTTGTCGGTGCTGTTTTCTCTGTGTTCTGTCTTGCTGATTCCCAGTATTCTTCCTCTTGGGTTCTACTGCACTCTGATAACTCTTGTGTTGGCAAGGTAGCCACTACCTGACCCAGACCAACATTCCATCAATTCAAGCAAAATAATTCCATCAAAAGTCCTGGAACTGAGTTTTTGTGTTTATCCTAGAATCAGTTGCTGTGGTCAGTTCTGGATCATGTACCAATATTTTGCCAGGCAAGTAGAACAGTAGAAGGGAAAAGCAATTGACTCTACTGAAATCACATTAACTGGGGGTGAAAGAGGGATATTTCCTTCAAGGAGATTCCTGTTATCAGAAGACTGTAGAGATGATGAACAAACAAAATGAGTGGGAGTAGGTTTTAGAATCACTAAAGTCTAACTTTTGCTAACAAGAGGATTCTCTCCTTACTTTTCCAGTAGACTGCTTTTCATCTTACTTGCACTAATCATGAGGCTAACAATAAAGAACTGGTATTCTCTTTATCTTTAAAATACTCTGCCTTTATCACTCAACAAGAAAACAGTGTCTGATGGCAAAGTGAATTAACTTGTTCCTCTGTCTTTGGATCCAAGCTTTCTTCTTCAATATAATCCCAGGATATACTCTCCTTACACCCAGGATCATATTCCTTCTCTGTTTTGGCTCTGTTCTTAGAATTGTTTTCATTCATGATGTTGGTCCTTAACATATTTTGTCCCTACGGTTCTTGTAAAACTGCATCCTTACTATAGCCTACAAGGTTCTACATATTCTCACTCCCAGCACCAACTTCTTTCTCTATTTCTTTAGCTACAATGGGCCCTTCATAATGCCCTAACCAGCTGAATATGTGTAAATGTGCAAGAAGCCTCCATAATTCTGCCTTCCTGCTAGAATGAAGTAGTTCATGACAGGTTCATACTCCCACTGAAAATAACTGGGAAAGCTGGATATGTTACAGAAGTCACATTTTAAAGGCTCTAGAGAGCTGCATAAACAAGGAAGACTAGAGGAACTAAAATTCCACAGAGGTGATCTGAAGATCTGCAGCTGCTTTTTGCCCTTGGAAAATTGCTGATTCTTGATTTTGGCTATAGGCTAAGAATCTCGGTTTGGTCCTGATTAGAGCTTTTAGCAGTGACTCAATGAGGAAACACAAGCACACAGCTAAATTTCCTTCTGGCTAAATTCTCAAATGGCCATTGTTTCTTCAAATATTACTTCTCCCCAGATTTGTCTATTTTCTCCTCCTAGAGATATCATGTCTCAGACGGTAAAGCATCTGCCTACAATGTGGGAGACCCGGATTCAATCCCTGGGTTGGGAAGATCTCCTGGAGAAGGAAATGACAACCCACTCTAGTATTCTTGTCTAGAAAATCCCATGGACGGAGAAACCTGGTAGGCTAAAGTCCATGGGGTCGCAAAGAGTCGGACACGACTGAGCGACTTCACTTTGCTTTGGAGATACCATGTAATATATACTAGACTTCCTTACTATAGATTCCATATGTCTTAATCTCATATATGTGTTTTCAATCACTTTTTGTTCATACTACTGAGAACTTTCTTCAATTCTACCTTTCAATTTGCTAAATGTTTCTTCATTTGTATTTAACCTGATATTCACCACCAACTTAGTTTTCAGCTATATTCTTTTCTATGGAAAGGTTTGAGTTATTTTTATTTATAAAAGTTCAATTTTGGAACTTCCCTGGTGGTCCAATGGTTAGGAATCAACCTGCCACTGCAGAGGACATGGGTTTGATCGCTGGTCTGGGAAGTTTCCACATGCTGCTGGGCAGCAAAGCCCCTGTGCCACAGCTACTGAGCCCACGCTCTAGAGCAGCTAGCCACAACTACTGAGCCTATGCGCTGCAAGTATTGAAGCCTGTGCCCCCTGGAGCCTATGCTCTCCAACAATGAGAAGCTTATGAACTGCAACTAGAGAGTAGCTCCCACTTACTGCAACTAGAGAAAGCCTGTGCACAGCAACAAAGACCCAGCACAGCCAATAAAATATTTTTTTTAATAATTTTTTAAGTTAAATTTTGGTTATTTTATAAATCTTATTTATATGGTTATTTTCATTATTTTATAAAAATTTTGTGTTTTTATAACTAGCACTTCATATTCTTAATCCCTTACCTTATTTTAAAGTATTTTTAGCATACATAATTTATGTAATATGCCTGAGAATTTCATCACTTGAATCTTTGTTCTTCTGATTTTGTTGTCTGTGCCTTCTCAGTAAACTTGGAACTTTATTTGGGGTAATTCTTTGAAGTTTATGTTAAAGGTATGTTTCTCCAAAGTGTTTTTGAGTTTGCTTCTCTCTGCTCACTTCTGGTTTTTCACCCAACATGTTTTTATCTAACACAGGTAGTTAAACAGAGATAGTATACATTCAGGCCACACATCCCCATGGAGGATGACATCTGATTCCATCTCAGGGAATTGTTAAGTTTGAAACAGGTGTGCTTGCCTTCGTGTTCTTCTGATAGAGAAGGTTGATTTTTAGTTTTCTTTGGAAATTTTACACAGGCACCTTCATAAAGGGTAAGACCTTACTCGTGGCAAACACTAGGGTTTATTTCTGGTCCCCAGTGCCCACATTTTGGCAGATGTTCCTAGGATAAAGCCATCTGTGGTATTTATTTACATTTCTGGCATCGCATTTTTATTCTATTGTTGGCTGCTGCTATGGTTGATCTGTAAATTTTAGGTAATTTTTATGTGGGTAAAACTTCCAAGAAAACTAGCTCACTGTATGGATGGAAAAGAAATTCTCCTTAATTTCTGTCTATTACCCAAGCCCCTCAGCCCTATTCCCGCCTCATTGTCTTTCTACCTACTCTCTTTAATCATAGTTTTATTCTTAAAAGACTCTTTCTCTAATTGTCTTTTTACCAATGTAGACATCTTCCTAGAATGTGTCTGTCAATTACCTTTCCTTACCCTGGAAATCTCACTACATCTATTGTTCTCCATATCCAGTGTAACTAGATCCTGATTGTGTCTTATTTAACAATTATAATAATTTTCTTAGCAAACCCATTTGTCTTACTAATATACAACTCTGCTCATATCATGCACCTAATCAAACCGTTAGCAAATCCTACTAAATAAGGCCTTTGGCCTAAATTACCTTTCCAGCTCTATTCTCTTTTAATTTCTTTTACCAATACCCAAACTTGATGTGCCTTAGTGTTTTTCCTACCATATGTCTTAGTTGGGTATGTATGTATTATCCGCTGTATTAGATGGGCATCACACCACCATGAGCAAAGACAAGAGGGGCAGGCTAGTTACAGCAAAAGATGAGATGAGTAGCAAATAGGTCTTTTACAGCCACATGTTAGATTACACAGATGGTTATAAATGAGGTTTGGGCTAGTTTGCAAAGAGCTTTTAATGCTGAAATGTAGTCATTATTTTGTGGACCACAATGCACCAATGAAAGACCACACTGCATACATTTTTGTATCACCACTTTGTACAGCGCTGTGCAGATGTCACTGGATGTCACACACCAGTGACATCCCCTGAAGCTATGCAGCATGTCAAGCTCAATAAACCTCATTTCATGTAGAAACAAGTCTTAAGTATGGCTGGCATTCATTATCTGCTTACTAAGTTTTGTCCAACTTCCACAGGGATTTGTCTTAACATTGTTTTTGTAATTAACTAACCTTTATTGAGATAAGAATAGTTAAGACAGGTAACAGGCTGTATATTGGGAAGATCGTCATAGACTAGTGTTTCACTTTTGTATCTCCTTTAAAATGGAAGCAAATTAACATAATATTATATTCAGATTTTAGATACTGGATCCATTGTGGCTTTAAACTGTACAGTATAATTATGTATTATTCAGCATAACTTTTCCAGAGAAATATTTTTGATTTTATATAATTTATGTCTCAAAGTCTAGTAAGTCCTCAATTCCTATAAATCAGTGTGCATTATATGAGTATAAATGAAGAAAAAAATCCCCTGCGCTTTCTCTCTCTTTCTTTCCCCTCCCTCTCCCTCTACCCCTACAAAAATAGACCTTCCACTTCTATAACATAGGGGAAGAGAGAAACAAGCCTTGCTTTGCAGGTCAGAAGCTAGGGAGGAGCATACATACCTGGGCCCAGGCCACAGGCGAGGGCTGCTGCATTTGCTGGTGCTGTTTCCATTCGATGATGCATAGGAGGGGTTCCAGTGCCTCTAGCACTCTAGTCTGGAGAGGAAATACAGGAACTGCTGTAGCCAAACTACAGACTGTAAGAAACCATCATAAATTTCACCCACCTTGAATCTAAGGGAAAAAGCCTGCATCCTTGAGAGTCTTCTTCCTTGTGGAGTCTTATCAAGTGGGCATCCTGCTGCTCACTGCTTACAAAATCAATTATTAATACATACTCAAAATGTCAATAGAAAGGAAAGGCACTTGAATCAGAATGTCGGCAATCTGGAGAGATGGTGGATTCAGCGTACCCTAAAAACGCTGAAGATCCTGCTCAGCCATGAAACTTTTAAAGGGAAACAGGGAAGTAATCTCAGTTAACCGTTGAGATAGGGTGTCACAGTCATCAGCATCCCTCCATTGCCTGCAGGCTTGTCGACATCTTGTGATATTCCCGTAGGTGTTATCTTGCTCACACAGGTTGCTCACACAGTTTGTTCCGGAGATCACTGAAAGGGAAGCTAAGAAAGACATCTGGTCATCTGTTAATTACTTATTCTTCATACCTACTTCTTTGATCTATGGAAAGAACTGACAAGTTAGGCAGATATTGTGTGATTAAAAGATTTGAGAAGTGTGCTTGGCTGGAGATGAGTAGAGCATGGGAGTGCCTGGTTAAAAGTTAGTTACAATATAGCTTTGCTAAGGTGACAAGCAAAGGAGCTTGTTGCTTAAGGTAGTTTCCTGCAAAGTGCTGTGTAGAAATCCCCACTTGTCAGAACATCAATCCATTTACATGGAATTAGTGGCAAGGTCCATCTTCTGTAAATTCTTTACACTGACATAGGGCTCTTTATTTTTGGCTGCGCTGGATCTTTAATGCTGTATGCGGGCTTTCTGTAGTTGCAGTGAGTGGCAGCTACTTTCAAGTTGAGGTGTTCAGGCCACTAATTGCGATAGCTGCTCTTGTTGCCAGAGAAGGCAATGGCACCCCTCTCCAGTGCTCTTGCCTAGAAAATCCCATGGACAGAGGAGCCTGGTGGGCTGCAGTCCATGGGGTCACTAAGAGTCGGACACAACTGAGCGACTTCCCTTTCACTTTTCATTTTCATGCATTGGAGAAGGAAATGGCAACCCACTCCAGTGTTCTTGCCTGGAGAATCCCGGGGACGGGGGAGCCTGGTGGGCTGCCGTCTGTGGGGTTGCACAGAGTCGGACAGACTGAAGCGACTTAGCAGCAGCAGCAGCAGCTCTTGTTGAGGAGCATGAGTTCTAGGGCCTGCAGACTTCAGTAGTTGCAGCATGCAGGCTTAGTTACCCTGTGGCATGTGGAGTCTTCCTGGACTGGGGATTGAACTTGTTACCTACATTGGCAGGTGGATTCTTAACCACTGGATCACCAGGGAAGCTCAGAGTGGAAGGTGCTGACATGGGTCTGTGACATCTCTTTACTGACCTTTAGTTGCCCACTTACATTATGGGCAGAGCAAGGTGCAATTATTTTGATACCCACAAAGATATAGATTACTGTGAGCAGTGATCTTAATCCTACTCTCTTGAGGCCAGTTCTTAGAATTGTACTAAGGCAATGGCACCCCACTCCAGGACTCTTGCCTGGAAAATCCCATGGACGGAAGAGCCTGGTGGGCTATATAGTCCGTGGGGTCGCTAAGAGTCAGACACGACTGAGCGACTTCACTTTCACTTTTCACTTTCATGCATTGGAGAAGGAAATGGCAACCCACTCCAGTGTTCTTGCCTGGAGAATCCCAGGGACGGGGGTGCCTGGTGGCCTGCCGTCTATGGGGTCGCACAGAGTCGGACACGACTGCCGCAACTTCGCAGCAGCAGCAGCAGCCATAGAATCAGTACTACACAAGATGGAGCAGCTTATGTCATGGCAGCATCTGGTCATCATGCAGTTAGCTTTTTGTCTGGCAGTAATTATAGTATTTGTAAAACAACTCAAGAGTGTGCACCAGGCGCTGAGTGTCTGTCTCTCTTGTCCTAATCATTAACTGCTTGGTGGGGGCCCTGCAGTGTTCTGCTCATTCCATAAATATTGAGAAAACTTAGCAATTGGTGCCATTTTGCTTTTCTTTATTATTCTCTAAAGCGATTGTGTAGGCTTTTCTTTGTTTGAATGTGAAAGTGAAGTTGCTCAGTCATGTCCGACTCTTTGCAACCCCGTGGACTGTAACCCACCAGGCTCCTCCGTCCATGGGATTCTCCAGGCAAGAATACTGGAGTGGGTTGCCATTTCCTTCTGCACGGGATCTTCCCAACCCAGGGATTGAACCCAGGTCTCCCATATTGCAGGCAGACACTTTAACCTCTGAGCCACCAGAGAAGCTTTCTTTGTTTAAAGCTTGTGTTAGCATTTGATTTAATTGCATTAGTAGCTGTCTATAAACTGGCAAATTTAGTATAAAAATTATGTGTGAGTCCAGAGTGCTGATGTGGAGAAAAGAGAACCCTCGTACACTGTTGATGGGAATGCAAATTGGTGCAGCCACAATGGAGAACAGTATGGAAGTTCTTCAGAAAAACTAAATGTAAAGTTACCATATGATCCTGCAATCTTACTCCTGGGCATATACGCAGACAAAACTATAATTTGAAAAAATACATGCACCTCAGGGTTCATAGCAGCATTATTTTTTAAATTTATTTATTTTTAATTGAAGGATAATTGCTTTGCAGTATTGTATTGGTTTCTACCAAACGTCAACATGAATCAGCCATAGGTTTATCCATGTCCCCTCCCACTTGAACATCCCTCCCACCTCCCTCCTTTTCCCACCCCTCTAGGTTGTCACCGCGCCCCAGTTTGAGTTCCCTGAATCATACAGCAAATTCCCATTGGCTACCTATTTTACATGTCGTAATGTATGTTTCCATGTTACTCTCTCCATACATCCCACCCTCTCCTTCCTCCCTGCCAAGGCATGTCCATAAGTCTCTTCTCTATCTCTGTGTCTCCATTGCTGCTCTGCAAATAGGTTCATCAGTACTATCCTTCTGGATTCCACATATAGATGTTCAGTTCAGTTCAGTTTAGTCACTCAGTCATGTCCAACTCTTTGTGACCCCATGGACTGCAGCATGCCAGGCCTCCCTGTCCATCACCAACTCCTGGAGTTTACCCAAACTCATGTCCATTGAGTTGGTGATGCCATCCATCCATCTCATCCTCTGTTGTCTCCTTCTGCTCCTGACCTCAATCTTTCCCAGCGTCAGAATCTTTTCAAATGAGTCAGCTCTTTGCATCAGGTGGCCAAAGTATTGGAGTTGCAGCTTCAACATCAGTCCTTCCAATGAACACTCAGGACTGATCTCCTTTAGGATGGACTGGTTGGATCTCCTTGCAGTCCAAGGGACTCTCAAGAGTCTTCTCCAACACCACAGTTCAAAAGCATCAATTCTTTGGTGCTCAGCTTTCTTTATAGTCTAACTCTCATATCCATACATGACCACTGGAAAAACCATAGCCTTGACTAGACGGACCTTTATTGACAAAGTAATGTCTCTGCTTTTTAAATATGCTGTCTAGGTTGGTCATAACTTTCCTTCCAAGGAGTAAGCATATTTTAATTTCATGGCTGCAGTCACCATTTGCAGTGATTTTGGAGCCCCAAAAAAACAAAGTCAGCCACTATTTCCACATCTGTTTGCCATGAAGTGATGGGACCAGATGCTGCCTTCTTAGTTTTCTGAATGTTGAGCTTTAAGCCAACTTTGTCACTCTCGTCTTTCACTTTCATCAAGAGGCTCTTTAGTTCTTCTTCACTTTCTGCCATAAGGGTGGTGTCATCTGCATATCTGAGGTTATTGATATTTCTCCCGGCAATCTTGATTCCAGCTTGTGCTTCATCCAGCCCAGCGTTTCTCATGATGTACTCTGCATATAAGTTAAATAAGCAGGGTGACAATATACAGCCTTGACGGACTCCTTTTCCTATTTGGAACCAGTCTGTTGTTCCATGTCCAGTTCTAACTGTTGCTTCCTGACCTGCATACAGGTTTCTCAAGAGGCAGGTCAGGTGGCCTGGTATTCCTATCTCTTTCAGAATTTTCCACAGTTGATTGTGATCCACGCAGTCAAAGGCTTTGGCATAGTCAATGAAGCAGAAATAGATGTTTTTCTGGAACTCTCTTGCTTTTTTGATCATCCAGCAGATATTGGCAATTTGATCTCTGGTTCCTCTGCCTTTTCTAAAACCAGCTTGAACATCTGGAAGTTCACAGTTCACATATTGCTGAAGCCTGGCTTGGAGAATTTTGAGTTAGTATATAAATATTTTATTCTATGCCTTCAAGTTAGCCTCTGTTGTAGAACCTTAAAAAATACAACATTTGTCATAATTCAATAAGCTCTGAATATATACTTTTCTCCTCTGACTTACTTCACTCTGTATAATAGGCTCTAGGTTCATCTACGTCATTAGCGCTGACTCAAATGCATTCCTTTTTATGGCTGAGTCATATTCCATTGTCTCCTGCATTGTATATATGTACCTCAGCTTCTTTATCCATTCATCTGTCGATGGACATTTAGATTGCTTTCATGTCCTAGCTATTGTAAATAGAGCTCATGACAGCATTTTTTTACAATAGTCAAGATGCGGAAATAATCTATTAACAGATTAATGAATAAAGATGTGATATATATATATATATGTATATACTGATATATATAGCACATATATACATATATTGATATATGTAATACATATATATATATATACACACACATGCACACATAATGGAATACTGCTCAACCATAAAAAATTAAATAATGCCATTTGCAGCAGCATGAATGGACCTAGAGATTATCGTACTAAGTGAAGTAAACCACATACAGACAAATATCATATGATATTACCTACATGTGGAATCTAAAATATAATAGAAATGAATTTATTTATAAAACAGAAACATACAGATAAAAACTAGTGGTTACCAGTGGAGAGAGGAAAGGGGGGGAGCCAGATAGGGTAGGGGATTAAGATGTATAAACTACTATGTATAAAATTAATAAATTGTACAGCACAGGGAAGTATAACCATTATTTTGCAATAACTTGGAGTCTAATCTATAAAAATACTGAATCACTATGTTGCACACCTGAAACTAATATTATTTTGGAATGCAACTATAATTTTTAAAAAGAGTTCTGAGTGTTAATACTGAACATCAGCTTGGTATGATTCTAAACTTGATTGTGAATACTCGTCTTTAGTCTAAATTTGAGAATGAGAGGAGAAAATCCTTCTGGTCCTGTATCTAAGAATGGTCACCTACTGAAACAAATTGGCTTGCTTGCATATACTTCTGTTTTATTCTGTTAGGCCTTCAAGTTAGCCTCTGTGGTAGAACCTTAAACAAACACAACCTTTGTCATAATTCAATAAGCTCTGAGTCACATATTCATGTATTATTCCGGTCAGAAGGCCAAAAGGACATAAAACTTGACTTCTATGCCTGTCAAAAGAGTTTAGTTCTCTATATTTTCTTTTCTTTCATGTATCAGTTGTTTCCATCTTTACTGTATTTTTTCAAAGTTGAACTCTGACTCTCAGCAACAAAGTAGGATGAATCTGAACAATTTCTAAGAGATAAGAAAGGCTTGAGAAACATGCAGTCTCAAAAGGAGGTGTAACATGAAGGCACATTCAAGGAGGCAGGAGAGACTAAATTACACATCAGACTGCAAAAGCTGCAGATAGAAGTCGTCAGCCACAAAGAGGGAGAGGGGAGGATGGCAAACAGTGGCTTTGACAAGCGTGGCATATCCGTTTTCCAGGCAGTGGTGGGATCTGTAGGAATCTTGTTGAGGTGGCTCCTTTTCCTGCGTGGTCTCTCCTTCCCTCAGGAACTTCTGGCCTGAGGTAATGACTACATGTGATGTAGGCAGCCCACCAAGGAGTTGTTTCTATTTCAGTTGCCCATAATCTGAATGTGATCCCCAAATTAACCACAAAGTCAAGATAGGAAGCACCCTAAAAGAAAGCAAGCTGCTGGCATCCCTCTCAAATGAACTTCATCTTCTCTAGACAAAATAGAACTTTAAAGGAATTTTTTAAAGCTCAGGATTTTTCCAGTATGGTTTTAGCAACTGCCAGCAGACAACTCAACATTAAATCTGAGATCAAATGAGAGTGATCCTAATTTGACACCAGGAGAAAAGCTAAGTTCTAATGTGGCTATTCTGATTATCAGTTTAAATATATTAAATAATTGGCCATAAAATTCTTTAATAAACTAGTTATTGAAAATGTTTTTAGAAGTCAGTATTTCTTTGAGAAGGAATGAACACCACAGATAAGCTTGATGGACTTGATTTTGTACTGAAATCTGATTTGTGTGAAATTAATTATAATTCTGAGTCTTTAAACCATTTAAATCATTCTGCTAACCTGAGTTTTTAACAGTCCTTTGAAATTTTGCCTTGACAGGCTAAGACTAAAGTGCAAAAATTTGAACTTAAAAATTACCGTCAAAATAAATTAATGTCTTTAAAAGAATGCAAATAGGGCATATTAATTTTAGTTCCATTTCTTTGACGTTTTATGTCCCTAACCCCCTCACCAAAATAAAAAGATTAATTAAGCTTTCAGCACTTATTACAAAGAAATGTGTTTGCAAAATCTCTTTGCCATCCCTAACCCCACGCATCATTCACCAGTCTATTTTATTCATTGCTTTTTAATTCTGGAAGATGAACAAGAAAAATGATTTGTAATTTGTAGCTATGACATAAATAGATGAGATTATTTCAGTGACTACTTTCCATGGTCTCATCAACTGTCAGATGTCTAATAGTAATAATAATGCTAAAATGTATTGAGTTTTACTATGTGCCAATTACTATTTTATGGTTTTGCATATATTAGCTTATTTCATCTATGCAACAGCCCTTTGAGACAGAAATTAAAAGCTGGGAAGTAGAGGAGTTATGTAATGTGTCTTAGGTCACCCACTAAGTGGTTAGAGCTGGTTATCAAGCTTGGAATCTAACTGCAGAGTTCTTGCCCTTAACCATTATGCAGCATCATTTTCCTGTACCATTTAAGATATATGAGTATGTGATGATGTTTATAAATAGCTAACACTATTTATTCACTAGCTAGGAAAAAATATATATGACTTCTATTTTCATTAAACAAAAATCATCTACCATTTTCAATTGTATACAAAGTTGATGGTACAAATAATTGTTATTGTACTGTTTCATAAGACGGTGAAAGAAAAGCATCCACTCTCTCTAACTTAAATCGTTTGTTTTCATTTTTTCACAGTTTTACTGTACTTATCATCAGCATTGGTGTTGACAGTTTTTCCTGTTATCGTGAACTGTTTTGTCAGTCTTATCAGTTCCCACAGACTTTTAAAAAGACAAATGTTGTGAAGCTAACTTGACAAAAGCAAGAAATCAGACCAAGATTGAGAGAGAGAGCAGAATAAGAGAAAGTTAGAGCTTCATTTTGTTTTCAGATGGATGCTTTTTCCGTAGTCCAAGGCCAAAAAACTGCAAGTGTCGTTCTCTCTTCTAGTCGACCCTCAATCCATTCAGTCTTTCATTTAAAAAATATTCATTGTATACTGTGCTGTTTTTATGCTAGTCACTACTGGCTTTTTTTTTTTTCCTCACTAGTGATCAAAACCCAACACTATCCATTTTCATAGGGCTTCCATTTTAGTGAGGTATAAATATTGATCAACAAACAAACAAATATATAACCACAGGCTGTGATATGATTCTGTTTAGAAGAAAATAGCTGATGCTGTGAAAACCTGTACTGGATGAGCCTGGCCTGTTCCAGAAAACCCAAGACTGCTTCTGTTGTAATTTCCTAAGGCAGCCGTGATGACCACAAACTTGGTGGCAAAGATGACAGACATGTATCCCCCTACAGTTCTAGAGGCCAGCAATCGGAAATCAAATTATTAGTAGAGCTGGTTCTTTCTGGAGGCTCTGTCTCTTCCAGCTTCAGGGGGTTTGCTGCCAATACTTGGTGTTCCTTAGCTTGTAGAGGACTCACGCCAGTCTCAGCTTCCATTGTCCAGGCCTTCTCTCCTTTGCATGCATGTGTGTGTTTGTGGGTAAATTTTTCTTTTCTTGAAAAGGACATTAGTCCTTGAATTGGGCTCACCCTAATCCAGCATGACCTCATTGATTACATCTGCAGTGACGCTATTTCATAAGAAAGGTCACAGTCATAGGTACTGGACATTTGGACTTGACCATATCTTTCTTAGGGAGCACAGTTCAACCTACAGCAGCATCCTTGAGTCACATTTGACTTGATATCATTAGACTCTAAAGAAGAGAGGACCTTAACAGAGGGAATGGGGGTGTAAGGGCCCTGAGGCAGGAAGGGGCATTGTATTTGGGGAAAAAGAATTCTACTTGAAAGAAGGACACAGAAACAGATACATGTACAGGGGGTTTGAGGGTGACCAGAGCCTCCTTCTGGCCTCTTTTCTCTCCCTCCTTTGTCATCATCTTCCAGCCCAGTGTCTCATTTAAGAGGCACAGGTGCACACACTCCCACGTGGAGTCCCCTCCCGCAGGTGTGAACAGTACAAGCAGTTCCAGGGCTCCTTCCCCTGCTCCCTCTTGTTCAATCAGTGCTTCTAGTACCCTTGAGCAGAAAGAGGGAAACACTCCCCTCTTCTGGGAGAGGCTGTAGGAGAGAAAGTCTAGGCTTGGGTTGTGATACATGAACACAGAGTTCAGAAGAGGACAACTTAGGTTACATCCCAGCTCTGTAGCACCAACTTCATGCTTCCTAGCCTCAGTGTTGTCATCTGTAAAGTGGGGAGCGTAGTATCTATCTCAGAGTCTCATTGTGAAGTTAAATGAAATAAAGCATGTTCAAGCACTTTGTAAGCTTATAAACTTGTTTAAAAAATGAGGAAGAAGAAGAAGAGACAGAGAGAGAAAGAATGCTTGGTGGTGCCAGGAACAAGGATGATTAAAAATCCTTGGCCTTTTAAGCCTAGCGCAGTTCATGCAAATATCTTCCCAGTGACAGAATGAGCAGGGCTGGAAAAGGGGGGTTTATTAATAGAATTTCCTAATCTGTATACCTTGGAGGAGGTGAGAAGGTTAATAATAACAGTAACATTTAATCTGTGTACAGTGGAGAAAGTGGAGTTTTTTTTTTAAGTTGAAGGATAATTGCTTTACAGAATTTTGTTGTTTTCTGTCAAACCTCAACATGAATCAACCATAGGTATACATATATCCCCTCCCTTGTGAACCTCCCTACCATCTCCCTCCCCATCCCACCCCTCTAGGTTGATACAGAGCCTCATTTGAGTTTCCTGAGCCATACAGCAAATTCCCATTGGCTATTTTACATATGGTAATATAAGTTTCCATGTTACTCTTTCCATACATCTCACCTCTCCCCATGTCCATAAGTCTGTTCTGTATGTCTGTTTCTCCGTTGCTGCCCTGTCAATAAGTTCTTCAGTACCATTCTTCTTGATTCCATGTATATGTGTTAGAATACGATGTTTATCTTTCTCTTTCTGACTCACTTCACTCTGTATTATAGGTCCTAGGTTCATCCATCTCATCAGAACAGACTCAAGTGCGTTCCTTTTTATGGCTGAGTAATGTTCCATTGTGTATATGTACCACAACTTCTTTATCTATTCATCTGTCAATGGACATCTAGGTTGCTTCCATGTTCCAGCTACTGTAAATAGTGCTGCAGTGAATAATGGGATACGTGTGTCTTTTTCAGTTTTGGTTTCCTCAGGGTATATACCTAGGAGGGGGATTGCTGGGTCATGCTGCTGCTGCTAAGTCATTTCAGTCATGTCCTACTCTGTGCGACCCCATAGACGGCAGCCCACCAGGCTCTGGTGGTTTTATTCCTAGTTTTTTAAGGAATCTCCATACCATCTTCCATAGTGGCTATATAGATTTGCCTTCCCTCCAACAGTGGAAGAATGTTCCCTTTTCCCCACATCCTCTCCAGCATTTATTGTTTGTAGACGTCTTGACGATGGCCATTCTGACCAGTGTGAGGTGATATCTCATTATAGTTTTGACTTGCATTTCTCTAATAATGAGCAATATTGAGCACCTTTTCATGCGTTTGTTAGCCATCTGTATGTCTTCTTTGGAGAAATGTCTGTTTAGATCTTTTTCCCACTTTCTGATTGGGTTGTTTGTTTTCCTGGCATTGAGTTGTATGAGCTGCTTGTATATTTTGGAAATTAATCCTTTGTCAGTTGTTTCATTTGCTATTATTTTCTCCTATTCTGAGGGTTGTCTTTTCACCTTGCTTATAGTTTCCTTTGCTGTGCAAAAGCTTTTAAGTTTAATCAGGTCCCACTTGTTTACTTTTGTTTTTATTTCCATTACTCTAGAAGGTGGGTCATAGAGGATCTTACTTTGATTTAAGTCATCGAGTGTTCTGCCTATGTTTTCCTCTAGGAGTTTTATAGTTTCTGGTCTTATATTTAGGTCTTTAATCCATTTTGAGTTTATCTTTGTGTATGGTGTTAGGGAGTGTTCTAATTTCATTCTTTTACATGTATCTATCCAGTTTTCCCAGCACCACTTATTGAAGAGGCTGTCTTTGCCCCATTGTATATTCTTGCCTCCTTTGTCAAAAATAAAGTAGCCATAGGTGCATGGGTTTATTTTGGGGCTCTCTATCTTGTTCTCCTGGTCTGTATTTCTGTTTTTGTGCCAGTGCCATACTGTCTTGATGACTGTAGCTTTGTAGTATAATCTGAAATCAGGAAGGTTGATTCCTCCAGCTCTATTCTTCTTTCTCAAGACTACTTTGGCTGTCGGGGTCTTTTGTGTTTCCATATGAATTGTGAAAACTTTTGTTCTAGTACTGTGAAAAATGCCATTGGTGATTTGATAGGGATCACATTGAATCTGCAGATTATGTTTAGTAGTAGAGTCATTTTCACAATATTGATTCTTTCTACCCAGGAACATAGAATATCTCTCCATGAGTTTATGTCATCTTTTATTTCTTTCATTACTGTCTTGTAATTTTCTATGTATGGTTCTTTTGTCTCCTTAGGTAGGTTTATTCCTAGATATTTAATTCTTTTGGTTGCGATGGCAAATGGGATTGATTCTTTAATTTCTCTTTCTGGTTTTTCATTGTTATTATATAGAAATGCAAGTGATTTCTGTGTATTGATTTTGTATCCTGCAACTTTGCTAAATTCACTGATTAGTTCTAGTAATTTTCTGATACTATCTTTAGAGTTTTCTATGTATAGTATCATGTCATTTGCAAACAGTCAGAGCTTTACTTCTTTTTTTCCATCTGGATTCCTTTTATTTCTTTTTCTTCTCTGAATGCTGTAGGTAGGACTTCCAGAACTATGTTGACTAATAGTGGTTAAAGTGGACACCCTGTCTTGTTTCTGATCTTAGAGGGAATGCTTTCAGTTTTTCATTATTGAGAATAATGTTTGCTGTAGGCTTATCATATATGGCCTTTACTGTGTTGAGATAGGTTCCTTCTATGCCCGTTTTTTTGAAGAGTTTTAATCATAAATGGCTGCTGAATTTTGTCAAAGGCTTTTTCTGCATCTATTGAGATTATCACATGGTTTTTATCTTTCATTTTGTTAATATGGTGTATCACATTGATTGATTTGCATATATTGAAGAATCCTTGCATCCCTGGAATAAACCCAACTTGATCATGGTGTATGAGCTTTTTGATGTGTTGCTGAATTCTGTTTGCTAAAATTTTGTTGAGGATTTTTGCACCCAGGTTCATCAGTGATATTGGCCTGTAGTTGTCTTTTTGTGTGTTGTCTTTGTCTGGTTTTGGTATCAGGGTGATGGTAGCTTTATAGAATGAGTTTGGAAATGTTCCTTCCTCTGCAGTTTTTTTAAAGAGTTTTAGAAGGATAGGCATTAGCTTTTTTCTAGATGTTTGACAGAAGTCTCCTGTGACGCTATTTGGTCCTGGGCTTTTGTTTTTTGGGAGATTCTTGATCACAGCTTCAATTTCAGTACTTGTAATTGGGTTGTTCATAATTTCTATTTCTTCTTGGTTCAGTCTTGGAAGATTAAACTTTTCTAAGAATCTGTCCATTTCTTCCAGGTTATCCATTTTATTGCCATATAGTTGTTCATAGTAGTCTCTTATAATCCTTTGTATTTCTGCATTGTCTGTTGTAACCTCTCGTTTTTCATTTCTAATTTTGTTGATTTGATTCTTCTTTTTTTCTTGATGAGTCTAGCTCAAGGTTTGTCAATTCTTTTTATCTTCTCAAAGAACCAGCTTTTAGTTTTATTAATCTCTACTATTGTTTCTTTCATTTCTTTTTCATTTATTTCTTTATGATTTATTTCCTTCTACTAATTTTGGGGGGTTGTTCTTCCTTTTCCAGTTGTTTTAGGTGTAAAGTTAGGTTGTCTATTCGATGCTTTTCTTGTTTCTTGAGGTAGGATTGTATTGCTATAAATTTCCCTCTTAGAACTGCTTTTGCTGCATCCCATAGGTTTTGAGTTGTCATGTTTTCATTGTCATTTGTTTCTAGAAAAGTTTTGATTTCCCTTTTGATTTCTTCAGTAACCTGTTGGTTATTTATAAATGTGTTGTTTAATCTCCATGTGTTTGTATTTCTTACAGTTTTTTCTTGTAATTGATAACTGGTCTCATGGTGTTGTGGTTGAAGAAGATGCTTGATACGATTTCAATTTTCTTAAATTTACTGAGGTTTGATTTGTGGCACAAGACGTGGTGTATCCTGGAGAATGTTCCATGTGCACTTGAGAAGAAGGTACCTTCTTCTGCATTTGGATGCAATGTCCTGAAGATATCAATGAGATCCATCTCATCTGGTGTATAATTTAAGACTTGTGTTTCCTTATTAATTTTCTGTTTTGATGATCTGTCCATTGGTGTGAGTGGGATATTAAAGTGTCCTACTATTACTGTATTACTGTCAATTTCTCCTTTTATGTCTGTTAGTGTTTGTCTTATGTATTGAGGTGCTCCTCTGTTGGGTGCATAAATATTTACAATTATTATGTCTTCCTCTTGGATTGATCCCTTGATCATTATGTAGTGTCCTCCCTTATCTCTTATAATTTTCTTTAAGATCTATTTTGTCTGATATGAGGATTGCTACTCCAGCTTTCTTTTGCTTCCCAGTTGCATGGAATATATTTTTCCATTCTCTCACTTTTAGCCTATATGTGTTGAGGTCTGAGGTGGGTTTCTTGTAGACAGCATATGTATGGGTCTTGTTTTTGTATCTATTCAGCTAGTCTGTGTCTTTTGGTTGGAGCATTTAATCCATTTACATTTAAATTAATTATTGATATATATGTTACTATTGCCCTTTTCTTAATTGTTTGGGGTTGATTTTGTAGCTCTTTTTCCTTCTCTTGTATTTCTTGACTATATAAGTCCCTTTAACATTTGTTGTAAAGCTGGTTTGGTGGTACTCACTTCTCTTAACTTTTGCTTTTCTGAAAAGCTTTTGATTTCTCCATCAATTTTGAATGAGATGCTGGCCAGGTATAATGATCTTGGTTATAGATTTTCCCCTTTCAGTACTTTAAATATATCCTGCCATTCCCTTCTGGCCTGCAGAGTTTCTGCTGAACAATCAGCTCTTATGCATATGGGGTTTCCCTTGTATGTTACTTGTTGTTTTTCCCTTGCTGCTTTTAATATTTTTCTTTGTGTTTAGTCTTTGTTAGTTTGATTAGTATGTGTCTTGGTGTGTTTCTCCTTGGGTCTATCCTGTATGCGACTCTTTGTGCCTCTTGGACTTGATTGATTATTTCCTTTTCCATGTTGGGGAAATTTTCAGCTATTATCTCTTCAAAAATTTTCTCATACCCTTTCTTTTTCTCTTTTTCTTCTTCTGCTTCTGCTGCTAAATCACTTCAGTCATTTCCGACTCTGTGCAACCCCATAGATGGCAGCCCACCAGGCTCCCCCGTCCCTGGGATTCTCCAGGCAAGAACACTGGAGTGGGTTGCCATTTCCTTCTCCAATGCATGAAAGTGAAGTAGCTCCATCGTGTCCTTCACTTAGCGACCCCATGGACTGGGATCCCTATAATATGAATGTTAGTGCATTTGATATTGTCCCAGAAGTCTCTGAGACTATCCTCAGTTCTTTTCATGCTTTTTACTTTATTCTGCTCTTCAGAATGCCACCATTTTATCTTCCAGCTCACTGATTCATTCTTCTGCTTCAGATATTCTGCTATTGATTCCTTCTAGAGTATTTTTAATTTCAGTAATCGTGTTGTTTGTCTCTTTATGTTTATTCTTTAATTCCTCTAGGTCTTTGTTAATTGATTCTTGCATTTTCTCCATTCTGTTTTCAAGGTTTTTGATCATCTTTACTATCATTATTCTGAATTCTTTTTCAGGTAGTTTGCCTATTTCCTCTTCATTTATTTGTACTTCTGTGTTTCTAGTTTGTTCCTTCATTTGTGTAGTATTTCTCTGCCTTTTCTTTTTTTTTTTTTTTTAACTTACTGTGTTTGAGGTCTCTTTCTCCCAGGCTTCAAGGTTGAATTCTTTCTTTCTTTTGGTTTCTACCCTCCTAAGATGGGTCCAGTGGTTTGTGTAAGCATCATATAGGGTGAGATTTGTGCTGAGTTTTTGTTTGTTTTTCCTCTGATGGGCAAGGCTGAGTGAGGTGGTAATCCTGTCTGCTGATGATTGAGTTTGTATTTTTGTTTTGTTTGTTACTTATATGAGGCATCCTGCACAGGGTGCTACTGGTGGTTGGGTGATGTGGAGTCTTCTCTTGAAGTGTTTTCCTTTGTGTGAGTTCTCACTATTTGATACTCCCTAGGGTTAGTTCTCTGGTAGTCTAGGGTCTTGGAGTCAGTGCTCCCACTCCAAAGGTTCAAGGCCTGATCTCTAGTCAGGAATGAAGATTCAACAAGTAGTTTGTTATGGCGTTAAGTGAGATTAAAACAAAAATGAGAAACCAAAGATGAACCCCAAACAAATGGCAGTTACATCAGGCAAATAATAATAAAAATAATAGAATGTACACATATACATATACACCCATAAGCAAAATCAGAACAGTGCAACAAAAATAAAGTACAGTAGATCGACCTGGTGATCAAAGGAAACCAAAAATTATATCTATCAGAACAAAACTAACTAAAGCACAAACTGGAAAACAAAACTAAGCAAGGTGCCAATTGGGGAATAGAGCAATGAAAATAAAACTAACAAATATGTTAAGGGGAAAGGAAAGAAAGAATAGATATGCAAAGTTAAATAAAGATAGATAAAGACTTATATACATTAAAGATTAACTGCAAGGGGGAAAGAACAGTAGGAAAAGCAAACAAAGGAATAAACAAGAGTTAATACTAATCATTTTGATAACTGAGTTTATGTACAGGGGTTTATGGGTAACACTAGTTTTCTCCTATAAAATCTCCCTCAGTGCTTACATCTCCTAAACCCCTTTTCAAGATAAAACTCATGTATCGGGGGTGGGAGCATCTGTAAACACAAACTATCTGCTAGCATGTTGGCAGGAGTGATTTATCATGTTTACGCTTCTTTGGAAGGCTGAGTGGAGTGAAGCAATGGGCCAGAAGATGGTGACAAAGGAGTATGAGAAAAGAGGCCAGAAGGAGGCTTCAGTCACCCTTAACCCCCCAGGAAAATCCTAGGAGACAGGAAAGAAACAGAAGAGATTTTTTTTCACCCAGGATTGACCTGTCCACTCTGAGGGTCTCAGCCTTCCCAGAGACAGATTAAAGCATGTCACTGTCGGAGCTGTCGTCAGGGTGGGGCTTATCACACAGAGGATGACACAGTGTTTCTTGCAATGGCCACACTGCCACACAGCTCTGGAGAATGGCCTGCAGACTAACCCACATTTGAGAGGGGAGGGGTTGAGTGATCTTCCCCAGAGGGTTTGGAGTAAATGATAGGAAGCATGTAGGACACCTTTTTGTTTTTGTTTGTTGTTTTTGTGGGGGTTGGCCAGACCATGTGGCTTGTGGGATTTTAGTTCCCCAACCAGGGATTAAACCCAGGCTCTCAGCAGTGAGAGCACACAGTCCTAAACATTGGATTGCCAAGGAATTCCGTAGGAAGCCCTTTTGATTCCTGAACAAGGTGGAACCCTTCACCCATATCTTTCCTTCATATACATACATGTGCACATAAAGTATATGTGTGTGTTTATTAAAAATTACACTTTGTGTTTCATGCATCTTGCTTTTTTGACTCAATGATACATCTTGAAGTGCAGCTAGTCTCATTGGTCATTATATCTAGGTATGTATGTTATAACTATTGCATACAAGCTTATAGATTGGATACGTTGTTGTTTAGTCACTGAGTGATGTCTATCTCTTGTGACCTCACAGACTGCAGCACGCCAGTCTCCTCTGTCCTTCACTATCTCCCAGAGTTCGCTCAAATTCATATCCATTGAGTTGGTGATGCTGTCTAACCATCTCATACTCTGCTGCCTTCTTCTCCTTTTGCCTGCAATCTTTCCCAGCATCAGGGTCTTTTCCAATGAGTCAGCTCTTCCCATCAGGTGGCCAAAGTATTAGAGCTTCGATTTAAGCATCAGTCCTTCCAGTGAACATTCAGGGTTGATTTTCTTTAGGATTGACTGGTTTGATCTACTTGCAGTCCAAGGACTCTCAAGAGTCTTTTCCAGCACCACAATTTGAAAGCATTAATTCTTCGGCACTCAGCCTTCTTTGTGATCCAATCCTTACATCCGTACATGACTACTGGAAGAACCATAGCTTTGACTATATGGACCTTTGTCAGCCAAGTGATATCTCTGCTTTTTATTATGCTATCTAGGTTTGTCATAACTTCCTTTCCAAAGAGCAAGCATCTTTTAATTTCATGGCTGCAGTCACTGTCCACAGTGATTTGGAGCTCAAGAAAATAAAATCTGTCCCTGCTTCCACTTTATAGCTGTGGTGTAGTGTCCTCTTAGATTTAAGCTCTCCAAGTGGTGGGGATAGCTGCAGTGCCTAGCACAATGCCTTTCTTAGGGTGTTTACTCAGTCACTTGAGATTCCTTGCAACCCCATGGACTATAGCTCACCAGGCTCCTTTGTCCATGGAATTTTCCAGGCAAGAATACTGGAGTGAGTTACCATTTCCTTCTCCAGGGGATCTTCCCAGTCCAGTGGGAGCTTAATAAATTTCACAGACAAATAGTATAGTGAACTCTTTAATACTTGAGTCAACCTTATGTGACTTTGCATCTCAGCTTAGCAATTGATTGGTTGTAATTTTGACCAAACACCAATTTAGAAAGGATTAACAGCAGTTTACATCTGGTCCCTCTTACTAACTCTACACCTCCCACCCTGACCTAAATCACCACCATCTTTAAGCTGGATTTTTGCAGAGGCTTCCAAGGCAGTCTCCTTACTATCCCTCTTATGCAAATTCTTCTACTCTAACCACTGGAGTCAGTGAGATGCTAAAACTGAAGCCAGATGAGGGCACCCCTCCCGTCAAATCCTACAGTGGGACCTCACTCTGAGTAAAAGCCCAAGTCGATGTAAAACGGCCTAAAAAGTGCAGTGTGGTTTGCACACACTGCCCTCCCGTTAATGCCTGCCCTCAGCTTGGCTGCTGTCCTAATTTGCTTATTCCCTCCAGCCTGGCTGGCCTCCTGCCGTTCCTGGAACTTGGATGTCTGTACCCACTGCAGAGCTCCTGTACTTGCCCTGCACTCCTGGAACACTTCTGCCCAGGCGTCTGAGTGGCTCGCCCCGTCCAGTCTTCAGCCAGATAGCGCATGCTTGTCTAGGCTTTCTGTTATCTCAAATCAGAACCCGCATGAACACTTCCCATCACCTTCCGTGCTTTTATTGTTTCCCATAAAACTTCGTCATAATCTAGCAGAGTACTTACTTATTATGCTTACTGTGTGCCTCTCCCAACTAATACATTGTCTCCATGAGCTGGAGACACATGTCTGTTTTCATCTATTTACTCAGTGCCAAGACCAGTGTTCAGCAGCTATTACGTGTTCAATAGACATTTGTTGAATAAACCAACATTTAAAAAAAGCTCTTACTTGATGCATACATTGCTAAACACTTCACCTGCATTATTCTGTGGACTTTTCACTACCACCCTCCAAGGGAGGCCTGAATGACAGAATGAAGACATGGGCTCTACAGTCAAACATCTTGGAATAAATCTTCCCCCGTCAGTACTTGCCAGCTCAGAGCCGAATAAAGGTCAGTCATTCATCTTCACTAAGTCACCGATAGTCCATCTGAATGAATACAAGGGAAATATTACTGATTACTTATCATTGGTTGTTTTTTGTCAGACTGTCTGAAGCAATCAGATCAACATTATAAGAAGTTTTTCAACCACAGCCCCAGATTCAGGCTTCCAGTACCATCTTATTTAATTATCTATCTCATGTGATCATTTAAGACTTAATAGCTATTTTGTGTGCACTGTTTTGCAGGAGTAAAGCACTCCCTTGTCTTACCCTATTTCACACAGGAAAAACGTTAACTGCTAGGTTATAAGCACCCTGAAAAATGGGATTTATCTGTGAAATGCCCTGAGTGACTACTTCAGTCAGGGCTCAGTGCGTTGCTACAATAATGATACACAACCTTGTGTTAAATCTTTTAAATGCTCTGGATAAGAAATGTGTTTGCAACTTTATGCTTTGATTTCTATAGAGCAGGACTTGGTTTTGATTCATCTGAGAATTTTAAAGCTAATAATAGTTATACAACAGGAAAAAAAAGATATTCCCTTTCTGATTCTAAAGGAAAGACAAGTGCTGTGTATTAGCTAAAATGAATGTTGTTGAATCAGGCTGACCTGATTTTAAATTCTGTCAGACACATTTTAGGTTCTAGAGAAACAACTGAGTCAATGAATGGCATAGACATACACTTTGTACAGTTGCACAAATTTTCAGTTTTTAATTTCTTCTCTTGTGCAATGGGAAAATTATATCAACATCATGAGTGTGTTTTAGAGAGAGACTATATGTGCAGTGGCTCATACTGTGCTTGACCTGTAGAAAAATTTCAATAGAATTATTGTTAAACAGGTTTTCAGTCTATAGCTTAGCATGTGGAACCCTTCTCCCCAAAATTTAGTGTTTTAATGAGGTGTAAGAATAGAGACAAGCTCTACAAAAATGAGCCCTTTCAAAATTCTCTCTTTCTCCTCCATCCTCCCCCTAACTCCAGTTAAGCAATATTCTTGGCATATCTGTAATTCTTACTAAATCTTCTTATATGACATTTATTCAGCTCTTCCTCATTTCTTCAACCACATGACAAATCCTCTGTCATCTTTCCAGACTCTGCTCAGCCATCCCTTCTGTTAGCAGTGCTGGCCCTCCCCAGGGAATTAGATCTCCTTCTCTGTGCTCTGGTAGTGTGTGGCTTGCTTTCTTCCTACAGCACTCATTACATTTTCAAGCCTGCAGTTCATTATCCACATGGCAGTCCCTCCAGTGGGGAGAGCTGTAAAGAGGATTCGTAAGTCACAGATTTGAGGCTGGGCTAGATGACTTGTACACCCACCTCAGAGCATTAAAAATAAAATGCATGTAAATAGCTTAGCACAGTGGCAAGCCTAGTTAAACGGTCAGCAATAATGAGGAGAAAGATAGTTAGTAGTCTTAGTAGTACTCATCTGTCACAGTATGAGGTGAGTAGGTGGATGAACTATAATAATTATCTGTACAAAATCTATGATGACCTAGAATATTATAGGCCAGCACTCCAAGGATTTAATATATCACAGATTGCTTACCATACAGAGAGGAATACTGTATCTCAGAACCTTCCTTGTGGGTCTGTGTGCAGAAAAACAATTTGCACATTTGAGTTTGCTTTTCCTAACAAAGTTGTATATTGAAATACTTTGAAATGTTAAGTGAGAAATTGTAGCTCCTTTCTGTGCCATGGGGTAGGTAGTAAGCCAAAGAAAATACTGGGAAAAAGTGTGTTTCTCAGATGTAAATTGCTTACACGTGAAATTATCTTGCTTAAATTTCTAAGTACTTAGATACTGTTAATATGTTGCAGAGTTTAATATGGGGTTAAAATAACATTGTTATTAAGTCAATGATAAATTACACTTCCTCCAATAGTAGTTCATATTTTGGAAGAATAACACTAAGACTTTGTGAGTTTAAAGAGTTCTTCACAAGAAGGGGCCCTACATACAGTTTGTTCCCCTTCTGTTTGATTACCATTGTCAGGATTTGCGGAGTGGAAAATTGTGCTGTGACTCTCAGTGCCCAATGGCTGGTTCTCTCTTCAGTGGAGAGGAGAGGCGTTTGAGTCTGAAGCATTTCAGATTTAGAAATGAGATCTCTATGCTTGAATTAATTCCAGCTTTTCGTGATGTGTGTTGAAAGCATGACAATGTATTCCAGCTTCACCCGGTTATTTACCCTTGATTTCTCTTTGCTCCACTTTCCTCACTGAATTCTTCTTTTTTTTCCCTCAGGAATATTATTTCATTTGGATTATATTAAGTATGCAATAAATATTATATTGTGTAATTTAACATACAACTGATTGTATATTAAAGCAAATAATAATAAGAAGAAGAAAAGCCATACTTAAGTTTAAATTAAGACCTCTTACCATGTACCACACAAAGAGAACTATTGCTATTTGAACATCAGTCTCTATGTATGTGTACATCATTACTATTTACTTAAACTATTGCCTTTTGAGCACCTATCTTTATGTATGCGTATGCAAGTGGCTCAGATAGTAAAGAGTCCGCCTGCAATGCAGGAGACCCTGTTCAATCTCTGGGTCAGGAAGATCCCTTGGAGAAGGGAATGGCCACCCACTCCAGTCTTCTTGCCTAGAGAATCCCATGGACAGAGGAGCCTGGCAGGCTACAGTCCATGGGATCGCAAGGAGTCTGATACCACTAAGTGACTAACACTTTCACACAAGTACTATTCACTTAATTTTAAATGTGTTAAATCTTATTTTGTTGAAGTCTATTATTTCTATAAAGTGCTTAGAAATTGTTTTCAAAGAGGTTGTGTAGTAAATTTTAAAGATAGATAAACCAATCAGTAATGAAAAGACGGTACTGCTGTCCTTCAAGTGTGATTTCTCTAAAAACAAACTGGAGTGTTTCTGCTACAGAATCATTACTGGATTTATAGACTTTGGGATATGACTGTCTGTGTTATGTCCTAACTTGCCTTTTTACTACTTATATAATATTACACAATTCATAGTTCTTTTCTGAGACTCTTTTTCCTTTTCTGTAATACTTATAATGTTGTGGTTTAAACAAGAAAATGAGAATCATTAAGCATAATTCCTGGGTTATACCAAGGACCTGAAAATATTAGCTCTTGTTATATTTAAGCACAGGGCTTACCAGGTGGCACTAGCGGTAAAGAGCCCACCTGTCAATACAGGAAACATAAGAGATGCGGGTTCAATCCTTGAGTCAGGAAGATCCCCTGGAAGAGGGCATGGCAATCCATTCCAGTATTCTTGCCTGGAGGATCCCATGGACAGAGGAGATTGACAGGCTACTTACTGTCCAGGGGGCTGCAAAGAGTTGGACACAACTGACACGACTTAGCACAGCACACCTGTGTGTCTGGGTGCACATATGATTCCTTTCATTCCAATGAGTTTGTTGATACTGACATTCTTCCAACATCCCATGCACCCAAGGATTGGGTGTCATCTTCAACCTTCCCTTCTCTCTCTCTCAATGCTTCCCAACAATCAGCACTTGTGGGGACTCTTCAAACATCACAGATCAGCTGGAGAGAAGTGTAGTGGTTTCAGTCCATAAGAAACTTCAGGCTCAAATACATCTTGACCATGTCACCTACCTAGCTCTGTGACTTTGAGTGAGAAGCTTGACCTCCTATCACCTCAATTCTCTCATCTATAAAAAGGAATAATAAACACGTATATCTCATAGTCTTGTTTTAAGTCTGAAATGGAAGGATGCATGTAAAACGCTGCATTGTAAACCACTTTAAAAAGTGAAAGTGTTAGTCACTCAGTTGTGTCCAACTCTTTGCGACCCTATGGACTGTAGCCCTCCAGGCTCCTCTGTCCATGGGATTCTCCAGGCAAGAATATTGGAGTGGGTTGCTGTTCTCTTCTCCAGGGGATCTACCTGACCCAGGGGTTGAACTTGGGTGATGATGATGAAAATGATGATGGGAAAGAATTTTTCCCATCTTTCCTTTCTTTGACTAGGAGAGAAAAAGGCACTTCTATTTTTCCATCCTAATCCAAACTTCTTCTCTTTGTATCTGAACATTGATAATGGATCCATATCTGGACCTCTAACCTCTAGTTTCTTTACTTCATTCTGCTTTACATATAATGACAAGATTAATCTTTTTTTTTAAAAAAAATTGCATCATGCCTCTTCTCTTAAAAATATTTCTCAGATTCTCAGTAAGTTTTTAACAAAATGTAAAATCAGTATCTAGGCAGTCAAGACATCATAATTTACCATCTCTTTGCATTCGTTTGTTCCCCAGGATAAACCTTCCACACCAGATATTGTAGTCTGCAATTTATTCCTTCGCTTGTCCTACCTTTCTGCCTTTTCTTAATCCCTCCTAGTCATCCTTCATGTTCCAGCCTTATCATAAAGCCTTTTCTTCTGGTGAAGTCATTTATTTAATTAGAAATATTTATTCAGAGTCTATTTTGTGCCTGGCCCCACTGTACTAGGCACTGAGATTCAACAAGGAGCCAGACAGACATAGTCCTTGCCCTCGTGCTACCGTCCCTTTGATTCTCCTGCATGTGTGTGTGTGTGTGTTTCCTCCTTTGGCACATGGCATATGCAGCCTTGTTTGACAGATACATGTTGTACTATCTTCAATGTTAACACAATAGCTTGCACATGATTATGGTTCAAGAAGTAGTTGCTGATCTGTGATTTTACAGTGATTTACCTATAGCATATGGCTACGCATTGGGGCTAGATTGACTAATTTCCATTAGCCAACCTCACTATCTTGCTTCCAAGATCTTACCAATTTTAAAAATATAGTTAAATATTGACCTCAGGAACAGAACTCAAAATAGGAATCTAAATGATAAAAAAAATCATTTCTATATTCTGTAATTTATTATACTATTGGTACATGATACCATATTATAACATAGGGAAGATATTATAATAGAACTGTACTGTATATCCAATATTTATTATATGCAAACTTTACATGCTTTTACTCAAGTAATATTAGTCTGTATAAATCTTTATACAGAAATTGTCCTCTTTTTAAATAGCAGGTTATTCATTTCTTATCCTATATACAGAAATTTCTGCTCATGTTTGACACTTTGCACATGTGCTTTTATGATAGTTTTTTAAAAATGTGTGGCCTTTGAGAGCAGTCACCAAGGAAACGATAGCATAAGGTATATGTGTTTCACATATGCCTAAAATAGAAAGGCTTGCTCTCAGTTATAAATACACTTTCTCTGAAGCTCACTCCCTCTAGTGATCTGGGTATTTTTCTTTAATTTTACATACCAGGTTTTTTTTTTTTTTTAATACTGTACAGATGAAGCAAGTGCCTACTTTAGGCAGAGGTTTCTCTGTCTGACCTTGAAAACTCAGTGATTTCCTGCTAGTTTGATATTTCTCCCCCATGTCCAATGACATTGGTACTCCTCATTCTACAGTAGCTGTAAAATACTTTCAATCCAGAAAGAAAGAACACTGCATTTAAGACTGTATAGCACTGAGTAACTTACTTTGCTGAACTCATCCTTCAAAGTCCTCTAAATCCAGTCATAGTAGTACAATGCAAGATAACTTACTCAGTGCCGAATGAAATTAAACTCGATTTTATTTGAATATGATGAATAGCAGCAAGGGTCATGAAATCTCAGAACACGGCTTAAATGAAAACTTACTTAACTTTATTGTTTACTTAACTGTTACACCAAACTTTTACTTTTGCCTGAAATCAAAACAGTCATTCAGGCGCTTTCACAAAGCAAAAGAAATTTTCCATAAGAACTCTTATTATAAATCATCTTCGTTGAAATTGTGAAATATGTTCCTCGTTCTCAGTGTTTTCCTTGGATCTGGACCAGTGTTAATGAAACTGAGCTTTGTGGTGGTCCTTGTGACAGGTACTGTGAGTGCAAAGATGAATGAGACAGTTTTACCCTCACGTGGGCTCAGTCACCTGAAGAATAACTATGCTATAAATGAATCATGGCCATCGCCTGCTGAATGTTCTTGCACTGTCTGTGTTTAACCCTGCAGTCCGTTTCATTCTCAGTTGCCGAAGGACTGTTTGTTGCTCAATCGCTCAGTCGTATCTGACTCTTCGCAACCCCCTGGACTGCAAGCAGGCCAGACTTCCCTGTCCTTCACTATCTCTCAGAGTTTTCTCAAACTCATGTCCACTGAGTCGATGATGCCATCCAAGCATCTCATCCTCTGTCGCTAAAACCAAAATGTGATAAGTCACTCCCTTGTATGAAACTCTGGTGACTACACATTACTGTGGGGATGAAGTCCGAACCCTTTAACATAATCTATACTGTTTTCTACTAACTGTTCCCTGTCAACCTCTCTAAGTTCATCTTTGAAGTTTTCCCATATTTTTCACCAAGATCTTGTCTATGTTTTTCTCCAGAGCATCATTTATATTCTTTTTTACCCCTGGACCTTCCTATTCAGTACTCCCTCTACTTAGAACATGGTTTTTCTTGTACTCTCTTAGCTAGCTGATTCTTTCACATCTTACAGATCTTTGTTACAGATCACTTTTCCTAAATCTTTCCTGATTCCCATCTCTTATTATGTGTGCAGTTATCAGACTGCATGAAATTGCTGATTCCTCCTCTGGGAAGAACAGGGACCCTGTCTCTGCATCCTCCCTCCAGATGTTTCATAAATACTTGTGAATTGATGAATCATTAAATTAAGGGAAGAGTGATGAATGCTATAAGAAGTGTCTTTAAAGTGCAAATAGAAACCCAAGAGAGGGAGTAATTTATTCCACCCAGGGAATGGTGCAGAGGTGTGAGGGAAAGTGATATGTGATGATCCTGGATCTGACCCCTAAAAGATGAGTAGGATGGAGTTCACCAGAGAGTTGAGGAGGAGAAAGGAAGGCAAACAAGGAACTGTATTAGTGGAGTTTGCAGAGTAGTTTAGTTCTGGAAGGATCCTCCCACCTGCTTTGCCTTAATTTTAGACGTCACTTCTACCAAGCCTTCCTGACAACCCCTCTGAAAGAGGTTACACATCTATTGTATGTGTGCTGAGAATGATTTTACTGCATTTCAGGGGGTATATTTCTAATATGAAGATTTAAACCTGAGATATAAACAACAAATGCATCAGGAACAATAGGTTTTTGGTTGTATTCAGGTCCGTTCAGTCACTCAGTTGTGTCCGACTCTTTGCTACCCCACGAACTGCAGCACTGCAGGCCTCCCTGTCCATCACCAGCTGCTGGAGTCCACCCAAACCATGTCCATTGAGTCGATGATGCCATCCAACCATCTCATCCTCTGTCGTCCCCTTCTCCTCCTGCCCTCAATCTTTCCCAGCATCAGGGTCTTTTCAAATGAGTCAGCTCTTGGCATCAGATGGCCAAAGTATTGGTTGTATTACATTCTTTCATATGAAAAATTTATGTGTTAACTAAATAATTTGTAGTAATAAAATAATTGCTATTATTATATGTGATAAAGAGGGTAATTGGTGGAAGAACAGGAGAGAGAAAAAATAACACAAAGAACCATACAAGCCTGACACCTTGCAGTCCTAAAGATGCTTAGCTGATACTATGTTGAATGCTAGCATTTTAGATTCATTTTCTTCTAATAGATGTATAAAGGGTTAAAATCTTTGGACCCAATAGCCATACCACCACATTCCCTTTATATAGGAAACTAGAACTCCAGGTTTGGACTAACTTAAATAGCAGTCCCCCTTCTTTTAAAAAAACTGTTTATTTTATATTGGACATAGCCAATAAACAGTGCTGTGATAGTTTTCAGGTGGAGAGCAAAGGGACTCAGCCATTCATGTACCTCCTCCCATCCAGGCTGCCACATAACAACATTGAGCAGAGTTACCTGTCTGGTACAGTCGGTCCTTGTTGATTATCGTTTTAACTATAGCAGTTCCCCTCCTTTATATTAAATTTCTGTGTTAGGTTCATGAGTGCACAGTTAACGAATGTATTTTCCTACATAAACAAGGGATTGGAGAAGGCAATGGCACCCCAATCCAGTACTCTTGCCTGGAAAATCCCATGGATGGAGGAGCCTGGTAGGCTGCAGTCCATGGGGTCCTTAAGAGTCAGACACGACTGAGCGACTTCACTTTCACTTTTCATTTTCATGCATTGGATAAGGAAATGGCAACCCACTCCAATGTTCTTGCCTGAAGAATCCCAGGGACGGGGGAGCCTGGTGGGCTGCCGTCTATGGGGTCACACAGAGTCGGACACGACTGAAGCGACTTAGCAGCAGCAGCAGCAGCATGTCTCTGCAGGTCACTGGGAATAGAATCTGTTAGTTTAATTCATCCGTTTTAAACACTAACAACATCTAATTCTAAAACATCATCTTTGGAAAAGAAGTGGGGGAAGGGCTTAGCCAAACCAGCAAGGCTTTGGTGCAGTGGATGTATCAAAGTGTTAATTATGGAGAAGTGTTGCATACACATGAACTCTAGTTAATTTTATATTACAGTTGCTTTTCAAATCATAACTCAGAGGCAACAGCCTTATTGGAAACTCTTAAGATTAATAACAACCTTATTCAGTTTATAGCTTAGGGCAGAACCATCTGCAAAGCCGAGACTCCTGGGAATACTGACCTTGCCAGTGCAGATCTTATTTTGCCAAAAGCATAAGCAAGAATTGCTTTAGTCTTTTCAGGGATCTCTGTGCCTTTCCTGGTCTGTCTCTTTTAGCACAAAGGAATGATAAATTGTTTCTTCTTCCCTTGAAATCTAAGCTGGCTTTTCTTGGATAGTTCAGTCCTGGAAAAAAATGATAACAATGATAATAATTTCTAATCATTTTACACACTTTAGTTCATTTATCCTTGCAAGAGCTCAGTGAGGTAGATATATTTGTGTCCTCATTTTACAGTAACAGAAGTTTAGAGAGTTTAATGTCTCAAGAATAGACATCCAGGAAGTGTGGCTCAAAACCAGTTTGTGTGATTTCAGATCCCAAGCTCCTAACCACCACATCCCACAGTTCTGTTTTGTAAGTGCCCACTGATATGTTCATGCCTTTGCCGTCTCTTGAGCCTACTCACGACCAGAGCGGAAGAATCCAGCCCTTTCTTCAAGTATGTATTATAATAGCTAAGAGGCTCTGGAGACTGACAGATGTGTGTTTGACTTGCAGGTCTGGCATTTCATTAGGTGTGTTAATTTTTCTCAAGTTAATTAACTTCTCTGAGCCTCAGTTTTCTTACCTAAAAAACGTAATAAGAATAAATATCTGAAGGGGTTGACTGGGATAAATTCCTGTACCTAAGATGAATGTACCTTAGCCCAGCGCCCGGCCCAGAGGCAGAACTCAGGAAATTAGGTAGCACATTCAGCATCAGCATCATTCAGGCTCAGCTCACCTCCTCTGTTGTCTTCATGCGTTTGCAGTCTGCTCTTAGCTACTCCCATAGCATTTGCCAACTGTATCATTCACTGCTTTCTAGAATTTGTTTCCTCTTGACAGATGTTTGCCTCCCCTTACCATCCAGAAGCCACTGGCAGGTGGGAATGAATGATGCTTGCAATTGTTTGCATCTATGAAAAACCAAGAACAGTGCTCCATAAATAGTGGCCATGCCTTCTTGACCACATTTCTGATAAAGACTTTTAGGTATTTTAGGATGTGAGAGAAAATAGAAAATGTAGTTGGACATCATATTGGGATTTCTAGGATATTTTTACTTTCCTGGACAGACTGTGTAACCAGAATTATAACCAAAGAGCAATAGCACAGATTCAATATATTTAAATATCGATGAACTGATTTAATATCAATCAATGTTTCCAATTTCTTGATTTTAATCTTGAAATGTGTGTTTTTAAAATCAACGATGCTCCAAATAGAAATTTTTAAAAATCCGTTTTTATTGAAATATAGTTGATTTACAATGTTGTGTTAATTTCTGTTGTACAGCGGAGGGATTCAGTTATACATTATTGTTTTCCATTATGGTTTATCACAGGATATTGAATATATTTCCCTGTGCTATAAAGTGGGACCTTGTCATTTATGCATTTTATATACGTGCTCAGTTGCTCAGTCATGTCCGACTCTTTGAGACCTCATGGACTGTAGCCCACCAGGCTCCTCTGTCCATGGAATTTTCCAAGCCATAATACTGGAGTGGGTTGCCATTTCCTCCTCCATCCATTTTATATATAATAGCTTGCATATGCTAATTCCAAACTCTCAATCCATCTCTCCCTACCCCTCCCCTTGGCAATTACAAATCTGTTCTCTATGTCTGTGAGTCTGTTTTTGTCATATTTTAGATCCGATATACAAGTGATATCATAATGGTATTTGCCTTTCTCTTTCTGACTTACTTTACTTGTGATCGTCTCCAGGTCCATCCATGTTGCTGTAATGGCATCATTTCATTCTCTTTATGGCTGAGTAGTATTCCATTGTTTATATGTACTACATCTTCCCTATTCAGCTGAATGGACATTTTTAAATCTGGACATCTTGTTATAAAAAATAGATATTGAGGTTCCCTAGTGGAGAGTGCAGTCCACGGGGTCACTGAGAGTTGGACACGACTGAGCGAGTTCACTTTCACTTTTCACTTTCATGCATTGGAGAAGGAAATGGCAACCCACTCCAGTGTTCTTGCCTGGAGAATCCCAGGGACAGGGGAGCCTGGTGGGCTGCCGTCTATGCGGTCGCACAGAGTCGGACACGACTGAAGTGACTTAGCAGCAGCAGCAGCAGTGGAGAGTGAAAAAGTTGGCTTAAAGCTCAACATTCAGAAAACGAAGATCATGGCATCGGGTCCCATCACTTCGTGGGAAATAGATGGGGAAACAGTGGAAACAATGTCAGACTTTATTTTTTTAGGCTCCAAAATCACTGCAGATGGTGACTGCAGCCATGAAATTAAAAGTTGCTTACTCCTTGGAAGGAAAGTTATGACCAACCTAGATAGCATATTCAAAAGCAGAGACATTACTTTGCCAACAAAGGTCCGTCTAGTCAAGGCTATGGTTTTTCCTGTGGTCATGTATGGATGTGAGAGTTGGACTGTGAAGAAGGCTGAGCGCTGAAGAATTGATGCTTTTGAACTGTGGTGTTGGAGAAGACTCTTGAGAGTCCCTTGGACTGCAAGGAGATCCAACCAGTCCATTCTGAAGGAGATCAGCCCTGGGATTTCTTTGGAAGGAATGATGCTAAGGCTGAAACTCCAGTACTTTGGCCACCTCATGTGAAGAGTTGACTCATTGGAAAAGACTCTGATGCTGGGAGGGATTGGGGGCAGAAGGAGAAGGGGACGACAGAGGGTGAGATGGCTGGATTGCATCACCGACTCGATGGACATGAATCTGAGTGAACTCCGGGAGATGGTGATGGACAGGGAGGCCTGGCGTGCTGCGATTCATGGGGTCGCAAAGAGTCGGACACGACTGAGCGACTGAACTGAACTGAACTGAAACTCTAAAAGACATAAAAAGGCTAAAGCTGGGAGCAGATGATCCCAAGATTATTTCAAATGCAGCATCCCACTGTTACTCTCCAGAAGTGGTACCTGAGGGAAAACCATGGCGAGGGAAGAAAAAGTGTCATCTACTCATATTATTGTCACTCTCCCCCTCTCTGTGGTTTCTCTCTCAGGGGTTTGTACCAATGCCTAAATAAGTCTGTAGAGGATCAAGAATAAGAATGGCTTTTTAATATTTGAGGCCTTCCATAAGTGTGGCACTTGAATTATCATTATTTGTAATATCCCCTGTCATTTTAATTCAAATTAAGCATCTTGAGAAAAGCACCTATTGCCTAGTTTGTTTCCACCACCTTAGCCAGTAGTTGAAAATGAAAACACTCAATAAATGTTACCTCTCCTGCATCATGAGCTGTGTGAGAGCATCTTTTACATTCTTTCATGTAATTGTCAAACAATCCAATGCCATAGTTCTACGTATTCCTGCACCTCTCGCCCCCATTTTGGAGATGAAGGGTATTGAGAACCCGAGAACTAATGATTTATCCAAGATCCACATCTACTAAACACACAGGTGAAATTGAAAATTAAGTCTGTCTGACTCCATAGTCCATACTCTTCCCCAGGAGTTCTCAAAGATGCCTGTGCATCAGAATCACCCAGCAACTACTCTATCAGAATCTCCAGAGTGGAGGTCCAATCACTAAAGCTGTCTTACAGATTTTAATAAAACCAGACCAAAAATTTGGGAAGCTTTACTCTCAAACACTACACTGTATTTCCTCCTCAATAAATGTCTATGGAGTGAATGAATGAATGATGGCCAAAACTCTTCCACTGATAATATATTCCTTCATTAAGATTTGCTCTCAAGCAGTGATCCTTATTTTAAAATGCAACTGCTCATAAGAGCCTGTCTCTAAATTTTCTGATATCTTTATCTAAAACTTGGTTGCAAGGAAACTCAGCCTTGGTGGCTGTGGGAGGTGCCTGATTAATGACAGGATAGGACCAGAGGATAAGCTAAAATTCTCACCTTTGATACCTCCCAATGATCCCTGGGGTCAGCACTGCCATCAGCAGCTGAAAGCTGGAAACCTAGGGCTCATTTAAAATGCCTTCACGTGGTTTGAAGTGGAGAAGCCATCACGCCCTCCTTCCTGATAGATTGGCCCATTGTTGAAAGATACTTCTGTCCCTGCTCCAGGTCTTCTGTTGCATCAGGTGTTATCAATGACAGAGGCTCTGAGGGTGGTCCAGAAACATCCCATGCATCTGCAGAGATGTCTTAGAGCTCTCCCTTATGCTCTGGAGCACACTCCTTTGAGGGGCTGTGTTTCTCTGCATGTGGCAGCCTCTCTAGAAGGTTGACCTCAAACTGCTTAAGCAAAGGCAGCACAAGTCCCCATCAACTGACAGAGGAATAAATAAAATCTAGTTTTAGTTATGCAATGGAATATTATTCAGCAATAAGAAGAAATAAAATATTGATACAGGCTATATTATGGATGACTCTTTTAAAGTAGAAGAAGCCAGTTACTAAAAATAAATCCACATATTTTATGATTCTGCTTACACAAATATCCAGAATAGACAAATCTATAGAGACAAAAAGTAGGTTAATGATTGCCTGGGCTGGGAGAGTTTGGTGGAAATGGGAAATGACTGCTAATAAGTATGGGCTTTCTCTTTGGTATGATAAAAAGTTCTAAAATCAGTTGTAGTATTGGTTGTACAGCCTTGTGAATATGCTAAAAAACAGATGAATTTTATGATATGTGAATTATATCTCATAAAACTGTCCAAAAAGGGGAAGGGAGAGCACAAAGCAACAGAAACATTTTAGTGAAATTACATATGAGAATCACAAGATTTCTAGGCACCCATCACAACTGGAAAAGACTTTGGAAAATTGCCCTCCAATAGAGGGTTATATGGGCTTCCCTGGTAGCTCAGACGGTAAAACGTCTACCTGCAGTGCAGGAGACCTGGATTCGATCCCTGGGCAGGAAGATCCCCTGGAGAAGGAAATGCACCCCACTCCAGTATTCGTGCCTGGAAAATCCCATGGACCGAGGAGCCTGGTGGGCTACAGTCCATGGGGTGGCAAAGAGGCGGACATGACTGAGCGACTTCACTTCACTTCAGAGGGTTATATAGGGCCATACTTATATGAGCTGTTTACAGTAAGGTAGGTGTCTATAAGTTGATCCCATCCTCAACTTCCTTTCATATTTTTTTCTCTCTGAACATGTCTAATTTATTAATCCTATTCTTTTATCTGGCTCTTATGGGACTTAAGTTCACAATAATTTCCAGACTAAAAATGTGTTAAGTCAGGCACATATGTTATATTTTGGGGAAAGGATTGTAAATTAAAATGTAAAATATGGCTGTCGCTTCTCACATTTTTGCTGCAAGCAGTGACAGAGTGCTGGTCCTCGTAATTTACAACAGGAGAGAAGAATGTAATGTTTAAAGGTAGGATGTGATTCCATCAACATCTCCAGTGTCAGAGTTGCCGCTTCCTTTTTCATCCCCATGGCTGGCCCCATTTAGAACTGCATTATCTGTCGCCTGGACCACTGAAGCAGACTCACTGATTTCCTGCTTCCAGTCTCTCCCTCCTTAGTAACTCATCCTCCATCACACTGCCAGAGTTACCTCTCTAAAATGCAAACATGAGGCAGAGTAGCCCAGGGTAGACACCTTGAGTCTCAGTTTCAAACTGCCTGGATTTGAATTTCAGCCCCACCGGCTATCCACTCAGTCATCCTAGGCAAGTTACTTAATCTTTCTGTGAATAGTTTTATTCCCCACTGCATCTTTAGTGCACATTAGATTTGAGCAGTATTTTAAGTGCTGAATTCAATGATGGGCTTATAGTGATTGGTCAGTATAACTTATTATTATTATTACATTTACATTCACATACTGCCATGTTTCTCTGTTTCTGCATAATGAAATCATTTTAAATTAAATTTAATCATCGATTGTGCAAGAGCCTGTGCAATCTAACCCTGGAGTTTTTCCTCCTAGTTTTATAACCTTCTCTACATACATCAATTGTGTGACTCCGGAGTTTCTCTCAAGCTTCTGCCTCTGTCATTTGAGTATGTTGTTATTGTTTTTTTAGTCGCTTAGTCGTGTCCAACTCTTTGTGACCCCGTGGGCCATAGCCTGCCAGGCTCCTCTATCCATGGAGTTTTCCAGGCAAGAATACTGGAGTGAGTTGTCACTTCCCCCTCCAGGGGATCTTCCTGACCCAGGAATTGAACCCACATCTCCTGAGGCTCCTGCGTTGTCAGGTGGATTCTTTACAACTGAGCCACCTGGGTAGCCCCCATTTGAGTATCTCCAATTGGAAAAGCCCATTCTTGGCTCAGGGAATCTGGAGGGGTGATCATCTGGCTTCCAAAAGTTGGGACATCTACTGGGCTAAGGCATAGCTGAAGAGGGCTAGCTCTAAAGAGAAGAGTCCCAAGCCCACACAATATACATTCACTCCAACACATACCATGGAGTCGACCACGGCGGAAAGTACTGGAAGACCCATCGCAGTGATGTCTGCAGGTAGCACAATAGTGAGAGGAAATTAAGGATCATTGAGGTCAGAATTCTTGAGGTTATGTTGAAAAGGTTAACAGAGTATGGTTTCATTCAGGCACAAGGGAGAGACCCCTCCAACTGATGATGGTAAACAAACTAACCGATAAATCTCAATCACTTTAAGCTTCAAGACAAGACATGTTTGTGGGACGTACCTGTATTTCACTTACCCTTTTAACCTACATAGAGCCATTTTGAAATGGCTCATTCCTTTTAAAGTTGATATATACCTCCACAGCCCTTATAGGCTTCCTTAGCTTTGCTCATCCTTTGGTAGATAGTCCCATTATTAAATTCTCAGTTGAACAGGACTACCTTTTTCTGCTGCAACTCTAACTAATGGAGCCAATCAACTGTGAGCTCCTCCAGGGCTATATGATATATCTCTGAGCCCTCAGCACTGTTTACTGTAGCAGGTAAATTGTAGATGCTAATAAAGGTTTGTTTGCATTGGGGAAAAAAGAGAAAATGAAAAGCCTATTCTTCATTCAAGACAACAATATGGCTAGGAAGCTTTTCCCAAATGGCTTTTCCCTGTGTTGTGACAGCACTATAAAGGTCTGATAGAAGTTGACTATAAAGTGAGTCATATTTTATAGGTAAAACAAACCAGACTTCCTAGTGGACTGGATAGGGTATATAGAGGATAAAAAAAGAAAGGATGACTTCTAAGCTAAGATCTGGAACAACTGGGCATGTGATTGTGCCATTTATTGATATGGGAAAACTTGGGGAGGATAAGGTTTTTGAGGGACTAGTTAAAAAAAGACATCTGTATTTGTTCGGTTAGGTTTGAGATACCAATAGGATATCCAGGTGGATTTGGTAGAAGGAGTTGAATATATAAGTCTGGGGTTTGGGGAATGGTCAGGGCTATGAATATAACACAGGGGGTCATAAAACCTATAGGTGGGACCAGTAGAGATAACCTGGACAAAGCCTGGGGGACCAGCAACATCTAGAGAACAAACTAGAGGAGATACCTGTTAACTGTATATATGGGAGTTTTCTCACCCAAAACCTCCTTGGAGTTAAGTACTATCTTACTTATCTTTGTGCCTAGTGGTATTTGTCATACAAATTTTCAATAAATGCTTGTTGAATTCATTTCAATTCTAGAAACAAAGAATTGTAACCACTTAGAATCTCTCAGCCATAAACTTTAATGATTTTGCAACATTTGCAAAATAAGCATGAAGGAGCACTCCAACATCTAGCCTAGATGTTGGAGTGGTGGACAATATGGTGGACAGTTCCATGACTTCTGGCAACAGACTGATCTAACTTCCTAACCTTTCCCTATCCCCTTTCCCTAGAGACAGTCTCTAAAAGACATGGCCCCAGTGGTCATGGGTGGATGGCAGAAAGCCCAGGATCCCAGCATGGTCCTCAAGGCTGAATAGCAGGGGTCTCAACAGAGCAGCAGCTACTGGAACATATGGATCATCAGTAGGAATTCTGCTTAGTTCTAGAGATACAAAACTCTCAATTTTCTGAAAGGTTGCATGGGAAACTCTCTATTATCTTCTTTATCTAGTCATGATTTTTGCACTGACTTTAACAGTTTAGGATTTATATTTTTATTACCTCCTTGTTCCTATGACACATTTAAAGATTTGTAAATCAAGAGACATCATTTTTTTTTTTTTTTTTTTTTTGGTCTTCTCACTGCTGTTCTGATTGGGTCTACATCATCCTTCACCTTGGAAGTTTAGTGGCCTCCCTTCCTCATTCTCTCCCTACTATGCCACCAGAACAACCACACCAAAGCACTGCTCTGTTAGGGCACCTACCTGCCAAGAGCTTCAATAGCTAGCTTCCTTGTTACCTACTGGGGGAAAAATAATTCCAAAATTCTAAGGATGGCATCCCAGATCATCACATAGGGGACTTCCTTTCACAAAACTGAATTAAATAGCTAATATGTCCAGTCCCTGAGATGCATTCTGAGAAGCAAGTTGTAAATATGAACAACACATTCCTGCCCTCACAAAGCTTACAGACTCATGGAGGTGACCACACTTAAAAAACAGGGATCTGTATTTACCTGGAGTGGGGTGGGTTGGGGTGGGGGCTTCCAGGAGGAACTGACTTACCAGCTAAGACCTGAGGGTTGGTCAGACTAAACTGTCTGTGTGGCGGCATGTGAGGCTGAGGACCGTGTGAGGAGGCAGGGCAGAGATGGGGGGAAATGAAAAGTCCTTATGCGAAGAGAGAAAGAATCAGAAAATTAAAAGACACTCTCTACGCCCAGGATATGTGAGTGATGTGGAGGAAGTAAGGCTAGGAGAATGGGCAGGTTCGGGTGTAAAGAGCGCTCTGCGATGTGAAAGATACACTCGTGTATGGACTCATAGGTCTTTGAAGGATTTTAAGCAGGGCACTCACATGACCAGACTAGCCCATTGGGAAGACAGCCCTAAATTCATGTGCCAAGTGGTCGGCAGCCCTTAGGAGGGGGCTCTCGCAGGCAGCTCAGGCTGAGTGCCTGACGGGTATGCGGCCCAAGTCTCGGTTGTGGCAGTAACTACTGTCTCTGCCTCCCCCAGGGCTTCCAGGGCAGTGGCTGAGGAGACCTTCCCGAGGGGCAACACGCAGTAGCTGCTGAGCCATCGCACCCAGGAGAAGCCGCAGGAACATGGCAGCCCCTGCTTGAGAGGAATTCAACACCAACAGACTCTATTCAGAAGGGAATAATGTCCAAGAAAGGGCGAAATAAGGGCGAGAAGCCCGAGGCGCTCATTGTCGCCCTTCAAGCTGCCAACGAAGACCTCAGGACCAAGCTCACAGACATCCAGATAGAGCTGCATCAGGAGAAGTCCAAGGTGAGTGGGGCTTCCTGAGGCCCGCCTGCCGCCCTGCCTCAGTGGGCTCTTGTCTGCTGGTTGCCAGAGGGGGCAACAACCCCTGCACTTGGGGAGATTCCCTGTGTGTGGCAGAAGGGATTGAGCACAGGATACACACAAAATGAGAAAACCCTGTTCATGAGCTCTGCCTGCCCAGGAAGCCAGATGTAAAAATTGAGAGCATACTCCCCCACCACCACCACCTCTGGACAAATGAATAAGCATGTGGCCTTGATGGGTCCCACCCTTGCCTTCTGTAGTCATTCCCCCGAGGCATTTAGAGATATCTTTGTAAAGCATGTCCATCATGTCATTCCACTGCTCAGAACCCTGCAAGGCTGCCCACCTCTCTCAGTCACAGGACTTCCCCCACCACGTCAGGACCTTCCCCCTCCAGCTCTCCATCATCTGACTCATCTCCCACCACTGCTGTCCCCAGATCACTCTGCTCCAGCCTCTTCACTGAACCAGGGGACACACGCCCATCACATTTGGGCCTTTGCCCTTCTTCTTCTCCAGCCAGCAGCATGCTCCTTCCACACTTCCTGCAAGTGTCAGCTCTAGTCAAGCATCTGACTACAATCTCCAAAACAGAGCACTTCCTGGGTCCACACACTCCCTAAAGCCTGCCTTTTCCTGGTTCATCTCAGCGCAGTTTTTGTATTTATATGTTGATTTGTTTAATGCTTCTCTCCCCCAAGTCAAGTGTAATCTCTGTGACAGCAGTCTCACCTCTCTATCAGTGGAGCTTAAATAAATGTCCAGGACTGAAAAGCTCAACATATATTTGTTGAATGAGTAGATGAATGACTGAAATGTGATTTCTATCCTTATACCTTACCGTTATCCTGTAGAGCTGGGAGGAGGTTTAAATTAGACACGTACATAAAGGAGTGATGAGGAGTATATGAGAAAATTCATATCAGATGCTCAGAGAGCTGCCTGGCACATAGTAAATTCTGAAAAAAAATTCATAGTAATATCCCTTCCATATCTGGTATGCTTGAGTCAGTTGCTAATTAGACTTAGGGAAGTTTCTTTGCTTCTGAGTCTCATCCATTAAATGAATATGCTAATGCTTCTCTTATTAGAGCAGTATGGATATCAAACAGAGTCATGGACAGAAAATCATTTTGAAATACGTGACAGGCGTAAGACATTTTTGCAAAGTAGAGACAATCATGTCACTGTAAAATTACCTTAAAGAGATAACTCTGTGTGCAGTAAGGAAATGTTCTTAATCAAGTCACAAACAACATATATCCTTACTCTTTTTTACTGCCTCTTCTTCCTTGACTTTACCATCACATTTTAATTAGTTCTTTTCTCCCAAATGTATTTCTCCTGGTTTGAACAATAATAAAGCTTGGATTGGCCAAAGCTCCTGGCCCCCTGTTTCAGTTAATCCTTGACCTTGGATAAGCAGCCCCCAGTGTAAAGTTTATGAAGGGTATTTTTCACTTTCCATAAAGTTAACAAGAAGGTGGTGTCATAAAACAAAACAAACAAAAACAAAGTCAAAAATGTTTGTGTAAGAGTCAGAAAACCAGAATATTGCCTTTCTGTCTCCCCAGGGACAAATTTCAATTTCTCAGTGTGTCGATCTGTAATTCAGATGACTGAGTCTGTTTCTCCATATACTTGTCTCTCAAGCATCACTGGAAATTAGAATAACCGGAGGGAACTTATTAAAAATTGAGATCCCTGGGCCCAGAGTCCAAAGATTCTGATAAAGTAGGAGTGATGAGGCTCAGGACTGCAATTCCAGCACACGGTCCAGACAGTCCCTGTGGAGGTGGTTCTTTGACTTTGTGTTGACAAACACTCCACCCCGCAATTCCTTCCAGGTCGACAAGCTATGACCATTTCATTGGTTTTAACTTTCCCTGGGGCAACGTAGCATTTCAAGGGAGGCAGGCTGCTTTAATTGTAGTAACAGCAGGATGACAAACTACCTTCATGGAAAGAAGGCTCTCTGTCTGGGTACTGGGAACCATAACCTGCCCCTGGTTTGCAGAGAGCAAGCTCATGAGATTTTAAAGAGGCGGAGGCCCTGCAGATCCCAACCCTGCCATTTCCCATATGTGCTAGCCTTTTAAAAGGGGTAACTCTTGACTGTGGACAGAGCTGTTTATCTTGCCTGTTTATCCAGGGCTGGGTACTGGTGTCTAAGCCAGCAGTCAGGGGTCATCTCTCTTTCTGACAAGAGACCAGAAGCCAGGCTCTGAAATGAAAGCACTGCCCTTGTCGTCCACCCTCTGCCCCTCCCCCAGACTCCCTCTCCATGACAGTTAATTAGAATCCTAGCACAGGGGCGACAGCAAAGCCTCACCGCCTGTCAGCAGCATTCCCCAAAGAGCAAAGGGAATTTAGAGGGCAAACAAGTCATAAAGCAGTTTTATTAAAATAAATACGATTGTGTTACCAAAGGCCCAGGCTCTGAGAGAGAGAACATGAACAATGCCGACATGTGAATTCACAGTCTCAGTTTGACTGCAAGGCTAGGATAACAATTTAAGCTCAGGGGAATGGACTAGTTAAAGAGTGGAAACCTTTGGAGTGATGGGATATTATTCATTTTTCCAGAAAGACAAATCATCCCATTGACATTTGCAGAGAATATTGCAGATAGAGCAGGGTCACAAATGCTGGACTCTATTGACTGTTTACCACCTGTCACACATGGTAAGAACTGTGTTTCCTCCTCACGTAATCCCAGCTCTTTCCCTTAGCGCCTGAGTGACCCTGTGCAGGTTATGAAATACCTGTGTATTCCTTTGTCACATGAGGTAATAGTCGTGTTTACTTCCTAAGTTATGTGTGTGTGTTTTTTGAGCAGATATTATCAGATAAGTTGTGTTATAATTCAGTTATCACATTTCACCCTCACTACCGTTCTCTGAGGTGGGCACCGTCATTATCCACATTTTACAAATGCAGAAACCGAGGCTCAGTGAGATAAAGCAGGTCACTCAGAGCCACGTGCTTGTTGGTGACGGGGCTGGGTCTTCAACTCCCCTCCCCTCTCCTCCCACGTCTGTGCTCTTTTTCCAAATGTTTTCCCCAGTCTTACTGAGATGTAATTGATGTACAATATTGTGTTCATTTTATGTGTGCAACATAATGATTTGATATATGTATAAATTGTGAAATGATTGTCACAATAAGTTTAGTCAATAGCCATCACCTCACAGAGTTGCAAAGTTTTTGTTCTTGTGATGGAAGTGAAAGTGACAGACTCTCAGTCGTGTCCGACTCTTTGTGACCCCGTGGACTACACAGTCCATGGAATTCTCCAGGCCAGAATACTGGAGTGGGTAGCCTTTCCCTTCACCAGGGGATCTTCCCAAGCCAGGGATTGAACCCAGGTCTCCCGCTTTGCGGGCAGATTCTTTACCAGCTGAGCCATAAGGGAAGCCCTGAAGATGGAGATACTGGGGATTGAACCCAGGGCCTCGTGCATGCTAAGCATGTGCTCTGCCACTGAGCTATACCCCCAGCTGCTGTGATGAGAACTGTTAAGATATACTCTTTTTGCAATCTTCAAATATTGTTAAGAGGACTGTTAACTATAATCATCATGCTGTACATTACATCCTCAGAACTTACCGTGTAACTGGAAGTTTGTACCTTTTAACCACCTTAACCATCTCCTAACCATTCTGCCTCTGGTAACCACCAATCCATTCCCTATATCTATGAGCTCTACTTTTTTTTTTTTTTTAATTCCGCATATAAGTGTGATCATACAGTGTTTGTCTTTATCTGGCTTATTTCACTTGGCATAATGTTGCAAATGACAGAATTTCCTTCCTTTCTATGGCTGAATATTTCACTGTGTGTGCATAGGAGGTGATAGATCACATTTTCTGTATCCATTTATTCATCAGTGGGCATTTAGGTTGTTTACATGTTTTGCAGAGCCAGTGCTATACTTAAAACATGTGAATGTCTGGAAAATACTGAAAACCATAGGCAGAGGAAGAGACAATGTCAGAACTTTTCTTTCTACTATTATGCAAATTTCAAATGGAGAAATGAAGTGTGTGTGTGTGTGTTGGGGGGAGGGGGCGGATATGCCCCTCTCCTTCTCCCATAGATGCCTGCATTTCCACTGCAGGGAAATGAAACTAAAATATTAGACACGGCCAACTTCTGGTGAGTAGAAATTATCTGAAAGATTTGTAATGCACTGATAGGAAAAAACATGGAGATATGTAGGTCATTTTGACTGGACTCCGATCATAGGGGCCAAAAGGATGTAACTATGGGGCCTGTGGTGGAGAGGAAAGAACACAGGTGGGGTCTCTCTGCTGGATGACCTTTCTGGGCCTGCATTTGTGCATCTGTAAAATGAGCAGATTATGGATAACATAAAAGAGCTAAGGTCCTTTCAAAATAGTCGAGATTAGTCAGGAAAGGAATCTGCTCTAGCTCTTCAGGGCCCTTCCCTGATCACCAAGTTACATGACACTGTCCCTTCATTCCATGTACTCTATCTAGCACATCGCCCTGTGGTGCTTTAATCACAGGACTCTGTACTTATGAAGAAAGTGAAAGTCTGAAACGTACGTCTGAAGGTACTTTGTTTGTTTGTTTGCTTGTTTCTTGCCTGCTATCTGTGCTTTAATGAAATCTATGCTTCCATGTCTGCTTCAGGGACCCCTAAGTAAGGGATCCCCAGTGTTCACAGTGCTGCCCAACATGTAGGAGACATGTCCTACTTGTTGAGTGAATTATCATGATTGTTTTTAAAACATTCCCCAAAACCCCATGGCATAAGTACAATATAGTATTGATTGAGGCGGGCCACCCCAGGCTTGGGTGGAGGAAATATTTCCACCAGGTCTGTCTTTCTTGGACCAGCACTGAGCCATTAAGCCATGGTATTTTCCTGTGTGTCTCCTCCGTGGACACTGATCTGCTGCCCGGGGTGTGTAAGCACACCAGGGATTGCTGTGAGATGTGAAATCCACCCACCCAGTTCCCCAGGGTTTCATTCTCTCCCGCAGAGGCAGACTACAGCTACAGTGAAGCCCACAGTCACAGAGGGGATGAAGCAGGAGCAGAGGATAGGCCTCTAAGGGTCAAGTCTGCAGGGTGGCAGGCCTGGGATGCTTGCTTTGGGCAGAGTCAGCTCCAGAAAGGAGTTTCCACCCTTAGAACAGCCCTTTAGACTGCAAAGCAGTCCTCACTGAGAGCCTGGGACAAAGGCAGCACCTGATTACTTTCTGATTTCACTGAGAAAGAACACAAGTTCTATGTAATTCCTTTGCTCCCAGTGACACAGCTAGAGGAGGAGCCAAAATGGGAATTTCCATCTTCTCTAAGGCTGTGGTCAAGGTGGTGCTTTCTTACTCCACTGCCCTCTGTTGCCTCCAGGGTGCTCTCCAAAAACCAGCCAACCTTCTCTCTCCTCAGGCTAGTACTCTAGAGTTTGCAGGTTTAGGGCCCACACTGGGCATCCAGTACTTCTTGCTTTCTGCAAATTTAGTTTTGTTTTCAGGAAACCTAAGTAACTAAAAGCAGCAAATGAAAAGAGAGAAGCTTTTATTACTTCCCCAGGTTGTATAAAATCTCCCTTATGCTGTGTTGTGCTTAGTTGCTCGGTTGTATCCAACTCTTTGGGATCCCATGGATTGCAGCCCGCCAGGCTCCTCTGTCCTTCAGGATTCTCCAGGCAAGAATACTGGAATAGGTTGCCATGCACTCCTACAGGGGATCTTCCCAACCCAGGGATCGAACCCAGGTCTCCCACATTGCATGCGGATCCTACCAACTGATCCACCATAGAGCCCAAGGATACTGGTGTGGGTAGCCTATCCCTTCTCCAGGGGATCTTCCCAACCCAGGAATCAAACTGGGAACTCCTGCATTGCAGGAGGATTCTTTACCAGCTGAGCTACCAGAGAAGCCCTTATGAGCCCCATTCCTATGGCGGCAGCCTTTCCCTCTTCCCATCTCCTTTTGGAGAATTACTTAGTGCCCGTGAAAACCCCTGTCAGCCCTGTGCGTTTAGATCTCTGGCTACATCTGATGCAGATAATCCAAGCTGAACCTTTTCCTGGCTTGTCTTTTCTTGATAACCTCTCAACCCTCCTTACCTTTAATAGGCAAGTCCAATGTTTAATCCTAGATTTCTAAGATCACATTAAAGCTCAAACATCACCCTCTTAACAGAATTTACAGTGGCATTTTTCAAAGGCAAAACTAAAATTAGGACAAAAGAAAAAAATATAATGGGAAGCCTGGGAAGCCAGTCATGAATTTTCTTCCTTCTATCATAGCGGAAGCAGGATTAAATTGTCCTAATGATTTTTTTTTTTTTTAACCTCTGGGGTAAAAGGGATATAGGAAGTTGCCGGGGACCAGCCCCGGCTGATCCAGGGTATTCGAAGGAGAGACGGCGTAGGCGAAGATCAGGAAACAATTGCTTAATTAAATGTTAATTAAGGATATAAAGAGTAATAGAATGAGGATAGCTCAGTAAAATTCAGTGAAGAAAAGAGGCTGAAATAAGGATAGCTCAGTGAGGAAATTCAGTGGAGAAAAGAGGCTGAAATAAGGATAGCTCAGTGAGGAAATTCAGTGGAGAAAAGAGGCTGAAATAAGGATAGCTCAGTGAGGAAATTCAGTGGAGAAAAGAGGCTGAATAATTCAGCCAGAAGGTAAGAGAAAGAACGACATGGTGAGACCAAGTTTCGGTGAACAAAGCCCGCACTTTATTTTCCAAAGTAGTTTTTATACCTTAAGTTATGCATAGAGGATAATGGGGGAAGGGGTAGAGTCTTGCAGCAAACCAGGCTTTCTTCCTGCAAACTTATCATATGCAAAAGCTTAGGTGATTTGCATCATCTTCTGGCCCAGAGGCCTGTTAACATTTTAAGACCTTTTCTTCAGAAAACTTATTTTTCTCTAAAGGTGATTGGTCAGGAGCCACCCTCCAAAAGCATTAGATAAAGTTGCATTCCTACAGAGCAAAGGTGTGGTGGGCTATAACAAGAAAAAGAATTAACTCAAGGGTCCCAGGTTACAAACATTAAAGCTACTACTTACACCAATTATATTAATCAATACACTGCCAGGGACACAGCAGGCAAGGGATATGGAAACTTAGCAGCAAACATTGGCCCAACAAGTGAAAATCCCTTCACCAATACAATTTCTAATCAATCTTTTAACTATTCAAAAGAATCTGTGTTTACACAGTTTAGAACATCTCCTGCCTCTCACAGTTGGGAGGCTCTGAACAATCACATGTGGCCGGAAAAACCTATTCAGGCAGGCTAGAGGATTTCCAAAGCAGTTTGTAGGTTAAACACTGTCACACCCAGGAATTATTAACTGGAGCTGTAAGCTAACTCTTTTTTCAGAGAGGTAGTGGGGGACAGCCCCCCGTAAAGTCAGAGGTGTAGGTGAAAGCACAAAGCAGAAAGTAGGCAGACTCTGGTTTTGGGGGTAGATTGCTCGAGAATTTCCAGGGAGACTCCTGAGGCTTGATCCCGCCTTTGTGTATGCCAAGCCTCCTTCCTCATGACCTTTGCCAGAGGCGGAGCTCGCAGGAAGTCTTTTATTCAAATCTCTGTTCAGTGCTCACCCTCTGGCCCTGTCCCACCCTACCCCCTATAACTTCTTTGTATACATTAAGCAGTGTCTTCCAAGTTAAGATGAGATGTCACCAAGAAACTCAGGACATCTTGAGGAAACCCAATTTTATCTTTGAACATCTCTATTAGGAAAATAGTTACTAAGGTCTTATAATGTAATAATAGTAGCGCTCATCTTACCACCATAATATGGGTATTTAGGTTTATGTTCTTCCTGGTATTAGTATACATTGCATGATAAAATATTAATGTGCAATAATGCTCATCAAATTAATATTTAATATCTACCATGTATTCAGTTCAGTTCAGTTCAGTCACTCAGTCGTGCCCGACTCTTTGCGACCCCATGAATCGCAGCACGCCTGGCCTCCATGTCCATCACCAACTCCCGGAGTTCACTGAGACTCACGTCCATTGAGTCAGTGATGCCATCCAGCCATCTCATCCTCTGTCGTCCCCTTCTCCTCCTGCCCCCAATCCCTCCCAGCATCAGAGTCTTTTCCAATGAGTCAATTCTTTGCATGAGGTGGCCAAAGTACTGGAGTTTCAGCTTTAGCATCATTCCTTCCAAAGAAATCCCAGGGCTGATCTCCTTCAGAATGGACTGGTTGGATCTCCTTGCAGTCCAAGGGACTCTCAAGAATCTTCTCCAACACCACAGTTCAAAAGCATCAATTCTTCTTCACAGTCCAACTCTCACATCCATACATGACCACTGGAAAAACCATAGCCTTGACTAGACGAACCTTTGTTGGCAAAGTAATTTCTCTGCTTTTGAATATGCTATCTAGGTTGGTCATAATTTTTCTTCCAAGGAGTAAGCATATTAATAATTATTAATTGCCCATGTGTTCTAGCCTATCCAAAGGACTTTGCTGGATTATGGAAGTCAGTCCTTTCAACAATCAAATGAGAAAGATATCGCCAATCCTAGTTAACACATGAGTAAACAGAGGCTGAGTCTGGGGCCCCAGCTTGCCAAAGCTTTCAGAGCAAACTAGGAGATCTGAGATCTACCCTGACCTGGCTCCTGGCTCACCTGGACCCTGATCAGCCTTCTTTATGTTGTGTGTTGATAGGTGTAAAGCCTTTAAAAAAGTGCCTAGTTAATACATAGTAAGTTAAGCCCCCGATAAATGCCTACTATTTTTTGTGATGGAGCTGAAATTTTTGTCCATATAACAGTTCCACAAGTAAAAATTCATTATCCCTTCAATCAACTCATTAATTTTTACCTTTCAAAATATTATCTTCACATTTTTTCATATTACTCAGAGGTAGTTCTTCATTTTTTAGTATACTCATTTTCATAATTTACATTAAGTTTTTTTTACATTAAAATATTAAAATCTATTTCTTAGTGGTACAATCTAAGCTATAAATAATTTTCAGAAAATGTTTTTACTACAAAATTTTTATTGGCTCTTTTTTCCTTCCAGATGTCAGTCACATTCTTTGTATCTCCTTCATAGTGAAACTCTTTTCAAGTTAAAAAAAAAACAAAAAAAACCACCATACCTAGAAATACTGCCAAAAATGACAGTTTCCATGACAACCAAATAAATAGACATTAAAAAGTGCCAAAAGTAATTCAATATCTTTTCTTTTTTTCGAATTCTGTGCTTTCCTTTAAGTGATGGACGAAAATGCCAGTGTGTGTTCCTATTTGTTTTGTCTTCATGCTGGAGTATATTTTCCATACACCTGTATTTTCACTTTTTTTTTTTTTTCTTTTTCATTCATCTCTTCTCCAGTCTACACATAAAAGATTAGTGTTATAACTTGAGAGAAATTACAGAATCACAAACTTGTACAATCTAATACACCTGCAGAGAACTTCACATAAATAATTTCAGATCATGAGTATTTCCTCTTATATCCAATATAATATTACCTTACATTTTACAGTACTTTACAATTTAAGCTACTTTCCCATTCATTATCTAATTTAATCCTAAAAATATCTCTTTTACAGGTATTTTTTAAAGTGTAATCAAAGATCCTCAGGATAAAGCAACTTTCTTAAAGACAGTTGATGGTGAAATCAAAATACAAACCCAGAATTCATCACCCTTTATCCATTTTTACTACAGCTTTTCATTGTTTTAGGAAGAGCTGCTAAAATTCCCCTAGTAACTCATTACCTGTCTGCTCTTATGGTCATGATACTGTTCCAAATGCCTAAGGAACGTAAATACATCCTGCTGAAATTGAAGATGATCAATTTCATCTTCAATTGAAGATGATAATTTCCTATCACTTGAGTTAATTTCCCCAAGGTAAATTAGATGGAAGGTAAATTATCAGAGATTCTAACTCAGTGAAAAATAAGGCCCCTCTTTTCAAAAATTACATTATATAAAAGAAGAATCAGCAAACATTTCTGTGAAGTACAGAATAGTAAATGTTTTAGGTTTTGTGGGCCAGAGAGGTTCTGTGAAACTACTCAGCTTCATTGTAGCATGAAAGCAGCCATAGGCAACATGGAAATGGATGGGCCTGGCTGTGTGCCAATAAAACTTTATTCACAAAGGGGGAGGGGGCGGGAAAGATTTGGCTCATGGGGTACTGTTTGCTCACTCATAGTCTAGAAAGTCCTTCTTCAGTTCACTGTAAAAAAAAAATGGAAGTAAGATTTAGGCTGCCATTACTGAACATTGGGAGAAATATCGAACAGAACACAGGCAGACATTATATGTTGGGGGTATTTTTCTTTTATTGTTTTATACAGGGAAGGGATGGATGAGGGCAACCCTGGGTAACAGTGCAAGCCCATGTTCTCTAAAATGTGTGACAGGATATATTATTCCTGCCTCTGGTTACGAGGCCAGCCAGGGAAACATACCGGCTTACATTCTTTAATTTCACACATGTTCTTTGTCTTCTGTGTTGTGCTGACAACCACTGGGTAGACAGATGAACAAGGCTCACTGGCAGCCTTCTAGGAGTTTCCAGTTGAGGTGGGGTAGGAGAGGAGATGGTGAGGACAGACAAGTGCGCAAAAAAAAAAAAAAAAAAAAAAACAGCATAAAGAAAAATGTGGAAGAGACTGGCAAGGAGGTGTCAGCAAACTGCACTGAGAAGACAAATGCAGGAGAGATGAGCTTGGTCCTGGGTGATCAGGGTGATATGACCAGAGAGGGTAGCATCTAGCTGGGTCAGGAGGAATGAGAGGACCCCAAAAGGAACTGAGTGAAGGGCAGATCAGGAAGAAGAAACTTAGGCAGGCGCAGAGGTGTAGAGATTCAGGGTGTGTGCAGAAAATAGAATACTGCCCTATGCCTGAGATGGCGAATGAGGAGTTCAAATGGGGCTGAAAGTCCAACCAAGTCATCTGAGAGCTGAAAGGGGCAGCTGAAGTGTTGGGATTCTGTTTCCCAACAGGAAGAAGCCCTGGCACATAGATCATAACAGGATTTTGCTAAGACAATGTCAGCAGCAGTGTGACAAAAGCTCTATTCGTTAAATGAACCTCCAAGAACTCTGAAGTAATGCTATCCAAAAGAAATATAATGCAAGCCACAAATCCAAGCCACATATGTGATTTTAAAACTCCTTGTAACTACAATTTTAAAAAGTAAAAATAAGCCAAATTAATTGTAATAGTATACTTTATTTTACCTAATTTATCCAAAATACTATATATAGTTTCCTGGCAGTCCATTGTTTAAGACTCCACACTTCCAATGCAGGGAGCATGGGTTTGATCCCTGCTTGAGGAAGATCCCACATGCCACAAGGCCAAAAAACTTCAAAATATTATAGTTTCAACCAATATAAAAATTATTAATGATATATTATTATTTACCTCATACTAAGTCTTAGAAATGGGATGAGTATTTTATACCTGGGGCCAGGCTCAGTTTAGACTTTGCAGTATCACAAGTGCTCGCTGTGGCTAGTGGCCACCATGTGGGATAGCGCTGCTCTAGAATGTATCCGCTAACAGACACTTGGGAGGGGACCTGGGCTGGGCTGGAGGCAAGACCCGAGAATAGTTGTTTGGGGGTGCTTGGCTGTTTATTTCGCCAAATCTCCTTGTGTCCTGAGTCCTTTTAGAATAACCTACATGGGAATAATTGTTGTACCTTTAAAATCAAATATTCATAGAATGCCATGTGGACTTAGAAAATCCTGTTCTAGCTAAAGGTAGGTAAACCATTAAGGTAAGTAAAATCTCAGACACTTTACGTCATAATTACAATTGTTTCAATAAAGAATTTGGATCTTACAATTTTTCAGCTGGAAAGGCTCAGCAATTATTTTACAAAATGGTCTAATTTTACAAATGGCAAAGACTCAGTGTCACTCACCTAGATATTACTCCTGGGGATGCCCGATTTTTCCCTTTTTCTAGGTTACTGCCTGTGTGTATATGTGTGCAAAAGACTGAGACAGAGGAACAAAGACAGGCAGCAGCAATGACAGTAGGAGGAGGACAGTACAGGAGCCTAGTGAGGTTTTTTTAAGCTACAGATACCAGGCCACACTCTTATCTACTAAATCAGGGACAAACTCACAGCCAAATTAAGGCAGTGCTGTTGCTTATCTATAAAGACCTGTATTACCATTGGAAATAGTACAAAACACAGGAGAATTTTTTTTTCTCCTTGCTAGTAAAACGATTAGAAGCAATACTTTATTAAATTCCTCAGAGTGTTGACATAGATGGGGGAGAGAGGGAGATAAGTGTGCAGGTGGTGAAGAATTCAGACAGACACCCATGTAGCCGAAATAACAGCCACTGACCTCCTGTAGCAGAGAGGTCCTTGTACTGCAGGGGTTTTTGCTGGTGTGTGTGTATCTGTAAAAATTGGGGGTGGGGGGGTGGAACCAAGTTGCTATAGTAAGGAAGGTGAAGTTGAGGACATATCAACCATCTTCATTCCTCACTTCCCCCTTAGCAGCAGTTAACTTCTCTTCAAAAAAAGAAGAAGAAGAAAAAGAAAGGGAAATGTTTTATGCTATCACTTTAGACACCAGTTTTTCAGTCTGATCAAAATATTGAACTATGGACTGTCCTGGGTGTCCTGGGACATGCACAGTTCTCAGTTTAGACCTCACTAGGGATGTGTAGTCTAGAATGATCTCCAGATGATCTATTTTGAACTCCTCACCAAGATGAAAAACATTAGAGCACAATTTCCTAATTTTAATGTGTATGTCAGTTACCTGGGGATGGGTTAAACTGCAGGTTCTCATTCACAGATCTGGGGTGGATCCCCTGCATTTCTTATAAGCCTCTGGGTGATGCCTGTGCTGCTTGCCTGAAGACCACACAAAATAGTAAAGCCCCAGAACATCAAACATTTGTCTGAACAAAGTATTGGAAGCATCCTTGGGTATTTCCTCCTTTCACATAATGTGAAAGTTAAAGTGGCACAGACTTGTCCGACTCTTTCTGCCCCATGGACTGTACAGTCCATGGAATTCTCCAGGCCAGAATACTGGAGTGGGTAGCCTTTCCCTTCTCCAGGGGATCTTCCCAACCCTGGGATCAAACCCAGGTCTCCCGCATTGCCTGCAAAGTCTTTATCAGCTGAGCCACAGGGGAAGCCCAAGAATACTGCAGTGGGTAGCCTATCCCTTCTCCAAGGGATCTTCCTGACCCAGGAATCAAACCGGGGTCTCCTGCAGTGCAGGCAGATTCTTTACCAACTGAGCTATCATGGAAGCCCTCACATGCTGTCCTCCCTGCATAAAAAGGCCTGTGGTTTTCCGCGGGCACCCTCCCTCCTTCCACTGCGGGCTAGAATTTGAAAAGAGATGAGGCATTAGGAGATCGCAGGGATCTGAGCTGCTAATCATGCCTAGGAGCACGTCTTTCTGATGAGGCTCACCTCTCTTCCTCCTTTCGCCTCTCAGGTATCTAAACTCGAGCGAGAGAAGACTCAAGAAGCCAAGAGGATCCGCGAGCTGGAGCAACGCAAGCACACGGTCCTGGTGACGGAACTCAAAGCCAAGCTCCACGAGGAGAAGATGAAGGAGCTGCAGGCCGTGCGGGAGAATCTCATCAAGCAGCATGAGCAGGAAATGGCCCGGACAGTGAAGGTGCGGGATGGCGAGATCCAGAGGCTCAAGTCAGCGCTGTGCGCGCTCCGGGACGGCAGCAGCGACAAAGTAAGGACAGCGCTCACCATCGAGGCCCGTGAGGAGGCCCGGAAACTGTTCGATGCCGAGCGCCTTAAGCTCTTACAGGAGATTGCGGACCTGAAAACGGCCAAGAAGCAGGTGGACGAGGCGCTGAGCAACATGATCCAAGCGGATAAAATCAAGGCTGGGGACCTCAGGAGTGAGCATCAGTCCCACCAGGAAGCCATCTCCAAGATCAAGTGGGAGTCGGAGCGGGATATTCGGAGGCTGGTTAGTAACCCAGGGCAGAACCGTTCTCTTTCCAGGCTTCAGGCAGCCGTGGGGCTTGCTTTTCCAGGTGTTTTTTCGTGAGTGGATTGCTAACAGTGCCCTCCTGTCTCGTGCTGTTCAAAATATAAGATAAGTCGATAGGTAAATAGGTGCGCCCAGGCCAAAATTGGCATTGTAAAAGGTAGAAGATTTTGAAGTCATCTTTCTCATAAAGATTGAATATTTCTAGCCTCACACGTATGGAGAGTTACTATTTAATGGCTCCTGTTTCCTTGGGTGTATATGAAAATTTTCTGAATGATATACTCTTCCAACATCGGCATGTTTTGTAGGCTTTCCATTTATAAAATGTTTTTACAGGGGCGGGGGGATTTTCTTTGGCTTTCAAGGTGTCTGAAAATGGCAGCCACTGGGAACATACTGAGGGATTCACGTGTTTTCTCCCCAGGAACCATGTCTGAAAGCAAGAAGCAGGGCTATAAAACCCCTGGTCATTTTACAAATAGATCTTCTTCCCCAGAGTAAATGGAGGCAATTCAAAATAAGGACCATTATAATTCTTAAATTGGTTGTCATTCCTACCTAGCTTACTTGCTATTACCAATTTCTAAGACTTACTTCAACCCCTACTGAGTTGAAGCTTTTTTTTTAATATGTATGACCAAAAGCCACATCAGTCTTTTCACTATGCTTAAAAGTAAATAGAATTACTGTGTGAAAGCTATAATGTTGCAGATTGACCTTGTCTTAGAAGAAGTGTTTATTTGCATCTGTATTCAGAATGTTTAGTATCAGTTATAGCTGGGTTATATATTATCAAATTATCACCTGTTCAAGTGTACTTTGTGCTTCTCTAAAAATATTTTCTTAGAAAAGAACTTAAAAACACTTTCCTTCTTGTATCTGTTGATTCTAACTATTTATATTCTGAGAATTCTAATTATGTCCCTTGGACGATATCTCTAGGATTTCAATTTTATGTAAAAAGTGGTTATCAGAGGACATATTAGACAAAATTAAATATGTGATGTTCTTTGTACTGCAATACAGTGTGACTGTAAATGTTGCCTTTGCCAAACTTCGCAATTTTTTTATCCGCAATTCATGCTATTGTATTGGTTGACAATAAAGACCAAACGCAGTGCAGAAATATTGGTCCCTGCCCTGCCTTTGGTTTTTAAAACACCAGTGGCTGTTGAAGAAAGAATCAGGATGTGAACTCTGGAGTCAGCAGGTAGGTAAATGAAAAGGAAGCTTTACATTAAATGTTTTTGTTTGTCAATGGTTTCAATGTAAGTCTACAAATATATCCACCCATCCATGGTTATAATTTTTTTCATAACTTCTTTTCACTGGCACATTGCAGAGACAGACATGATATCTCTCTGAGTAACAGTGTAAAATCTAGTTTCTCTGAATATTAGTTCAAAAATTCAGTGCAAACAGAAAAACAGGAAACTTTTTCAGTAATACAGATGTACTTGTCTTCATTTTTTCCTTCTAATCTTGTTCTTACCCCAACACCCAGTTCCATTTGTGAAACAGAAAGGAAGAGAAATGGGAGTGATCCTGTGTAGAAAATTTACCCGGGAAATTCTGATATGTACCCTCTCCCTACTTAAGAACTAGGAATTTGGAAGATTTTCAGTATTCTGAAACCAGAGTCCATGATTATAACCAGTATGCAATTGAGACTCCTTGACACTAGTTACTTGATAGTCTACAGAAAACCACTTTGAGAAAATGCTGGAAGGATAATCTTGGCATAAGTATAGCACAGTGCCTAATAGCATGGGCCCGAGGGTCATAAGTCTGTATTTTAAATCAGGCTTCATCATTTATTAGCCATATGACCATGATCAAGCTCTTTACCCTTTGGGTCCTCAGTCATCACCTGAGAAGCGATGATAACAGAATTACATAATAGGATTGTTTTAAAATGAGATAAGATATATAAGACCCTGAATGCATTGAATGTATTAAAAGATCAATAAATTTCAGTTATGATGATGAGAATGATTATATGGGTGTGATGAGGTGATTTCCCAGCAGGTTTATTTATGTAGAGTACATCAAAACCAACTAGGAACATGCAGATCTAGAGCTCTGGTAAACTGTAAATAAACCATGGATGACAGATCTAACAAATGAACATGCTACTTAGATAAGAATAACACTGATAAGAGTAACACTAGACTTGTCTCCTACAAGGAGATAAAAATAAAGACAATGCCTTTACTCCCAAATTAACAGGACAGTGTTTGATTACTTGCCAAGTTATCAGATGATATCCCAGGACCATGACCTCCCCAAAATGATCTAAAATTTAATCATGTGACTTGGAGGCAGTAGCTCACAAATAGTTACATGTGGGGAAATGTGATTGTATAACACAATTTCTGTCCCAAATATGTTAAAAAATGCATTTTGGTCTTAGGAACACAGCAAAGAAATATTTATACAAAGTGATTTGTTATGTGTAAGGAGACATTCTTATAAAGAGGAGAACAGCATAATATTATTTATATTAAATGTGTCCACTTGCCTACTCTATTTCCATTTTTAATATTCTCATAGAATATAATGAAATGAGAAGAAAGGCTTTACCCAAAGGCTATGCTTTCTTCAAAGATTGTTTATAGACAATAATTTCACTAGCCCTCACCTAGGGATGGCAGAAAGTTTTTGATCTGGTGGAAATCTGATCAACGGGTACTAAATACTTTTGGCCTTTAGTTGAGAAGTTTATCTGAGACCATGCTCAGACTTAGCAATAAATATATCCCACAGATACAGGTGGGAAAACAGTGGCTAATATTGCTAGGTATTTTCCATTCCTGTTCTTGTCCCAACCATGATTTTCTGATGGTAGTAATAAAATGGTTGCTAAGAACTAGCTGCTCTGGAAAATGGATAGGAATGAAAGGAGCTATATAATATGAACCATGGAGGGACAAATTCACCACCTGAATGCAAACATACTGGCCTTAGAAAATGATGAGGCTACTAGAAATACTGAAGCTTCTTCAGCTACAAATGAGCTGTTCATTGTTGTTACTGCTTTTTAAAAGGAATTCAAAGATCGTTCCCCCAAATAGGAAGTAACATCACACATTGTCCTGGGAGACACTGTAGTAGAATATTTAGTATCTGTCTTTAATTAACACTAATAACCTGTCTTTGAGTTAACTTTTGCTTTCTATAACCAACCAACCCAGACTATTTCAAACAATATACTGAATCACAGCATCTACACAGGATATACTAGAGAGAAAAAAATTACCCTCCTTGACACCAGTTTTACCTTATTCCTGAATTAAATATACTTGTCGTATTCATGATTCTTTTTTCCTGTTTCAATGAGCAGAAAGAAGTTAAGCTCATACCATTGTGAAGATGCATTTCTTTGCAGCATTGTTAAATAAAATGTCCTGGGTGTCATTTAATTCAGATGGATGAGATCAAAGCCAAGGACAGGATCATCTTTTCTCTGGAAAAGGAACTGGAGACCCAAACAGGCTATGTACAGAAGCTCCAGCTCCAGAAGGAGGCTTTGGATGAACAGCTCTTTCTGGTCAAGGAGGCTGAATGTAACATGAGCAGTCCGAAACGAGAAATACCAGGAAGGGCAGGAGACGGCTCTGAACACTGCAGCAGTCCAGTAAGTCTATTCAAGTTGAAGTTAAAGACTCAGGAGTCATCTTTTATTTAGTACCTAAGTTTTACTTTTCACTTAAGCTCTTTTCCTGTTTACTACAGAGAAATCAATTCTATCTCCTGCTATAAAACCAGGGAGTATCTTGGGAGCAGGGTTTTCTATCCTCATAGACAACAAAATGATCTGAACTGCTATTAGCTGATCACAAGAGAATTACAGATCTTTTAAAATTATTCATAGAATTTTTCTAGCCAAATGATACCTGTCCATACATCAGTATTTTAAGAATCATCAATTAGATGAAAATACTTTGCTTCTTGCCAAGACTGGAATTTTCCCTTGTATGAACAATTGAGTTGGAAACTGGTAAAAATGGTTATCATGTACAGGGGTCAAAATGTACAACTGTGTAAAAGACTAAACCATTCGTAACCATCATCTGAAAACTTCAAGTCTGGTTGAGTTTGACACTTATTTTCCTGTATTTTCATCATTTTATATGATAAATTATTTTTAGAAATTTAGTGATAGAAATCAGCTTGTATATAGTTTACTTTCATATCTTTTATCTCTCAAAGTATTTATCTGCTAAAAAGATAGCAATGTATTATTTAGGAACAAAGATAGATATTTCAAAGTATTGCTAATACTTAGAACTCAGTAATGAATAATTTATGGATATATATCCTAGTAGGTGGGAGAAAGAATACTGAACTAGATTTTAGCAGATGTAAGTTTTAGTTCTATCACTGACACCTACCTGCAGTATAGCAAAATTGTCAAGAGAATATGCTCTGAAGTCATACCCTTTAGTTTAAATTCTGGATCTGCCGTTTGTTGTGTGACTTTAGCAGATCCTTTGACAGCTCAGAGTTCCCTCATCTGTAAAACAGAGGCAATAGTGGTACTCTGCAGAGCTAGTCTGAGGTTAGGAGAAAAGATAAGCAAAATGTTAAGCATAGTGTCTGGTGCATAGCATCTAATATATGCTAGTTATTGAGCTACTGATAGAGAACTTGAACAACTTAGACCTCCCTAAATCTTCTCAGTTCTGCAAAATCTTCCAGGATACTATGAATCTAGAGATATAATGTGTGTGGAACTGCTTTGTCAACAGTAGAGCACTATCAACATGTAAGATGATAATGGACATGTAAGTGTGTAATGGTCCTGTGGACTCTAGAGCACAGAATTAATCTATGATTGCTATGTGTGAAGTGATTCCATGTCTGTCACACCAGTGTGGAAGCCAGCTGATCTGGGCAAAATCTACCAGCAAAGTCTGTCCATTAATCTACTGTGTCTCATATATGGAGGTAATGCACTAGCCTTCTGAATCTGACCTTTTTCTCCAAAGGTACGCAGGAATTTGCAGATCCCATCCCTACCTCCTATTCTATACTCTCTTTGGCTAAATGTAATAACAGGACACCTATCTAACCTGTGGGAAGCACTGTGCAGCCATGACATAAGGGATGCTCCTTGAACCTCATGTAATCACAGCATGACCCTGATCTCACAGCTCACAGGTCTCATAAACTGATCCAGCTTTCTACCACTTTCTTTGTCAGGAGTCAGGGCCCCAGGGAGTATGTGCCACATAGAATTCATTTGCAGTTTCAACCAGGCGTGATCTTAAACCCAAGCAGTTAATTTGGGGGTTTGGAATAAGGTAAATATTTACTCTCTTCTGAGTAAGAGGACATTTTACTCTCAACTCATAAGCCAGATGAAAGGAATTAAGCCTATTACTTTTAAGAGCAGTATTCTAAAACTTTGTGAAAAGTTTTATTGAAGAAATTCCCATTTTAATTTTCTCGTGTAGGATTTGCGAAGAAATCAAAAGAGAATAGCTGAGTTGAATGCAACGATAAGAAAATTAGAAGACAGGAATACCTTGCTTGGAGATGAACGAAATGAACTGGTGAGTTCTAAGCAGAATTTTTACAAATTTTATTATTTTTTAGGCATTTTGTTATAGTAGTATGTCCACGTTCATTCGCTCAGTCATGTCCAACTCTTTGCAACCCCATAGCCTATAGCCCACCAGCTTGCTCTGTCCATAGAATTGTCCAGGCAAGAAGTCTGGAGTGGGTTGTCATTTCCTACTCCAGGGGATCTTCCTGACCCAGGGATCAAATCCTTGTCTCCTGCACCGGCAGGTGGATTCTTTACCACTGAGTCACCTGGAAAGCCCCTATAGTGGTATATATGATGTTATAGTACAGAATAGTAAAGAAAAGTGCACAAATAATAAAGGTACAATTCAATAACTATGCCCAATGTGTAGTACTCATATAACTACTAGCCAGATGAATAAGTGGAAGACTACCAGCATCTCCAAACTTCCCCTTCTTGAGACCTCTCTCAATCACCATCCTTCTAAAGTTAACCATGGTACTGAATTCTCTTACTATAGATGTCTATCGCCATTTTTTTTTTTGTGTGTGTGTGTGTAATAAAGTTTTATTAAAGTATAAAGGAGATAGAGAAAGCTTCTGACATAGGCATCAGAGGGGGGCAGAAAGAATACCCACTTGCTAGTGTTAACAATGAAGTTATATAATCCAAAGAATATCTGGAGGTTGTAAAGACCTCATCAGACCTACTCCCATAATTTACATTTTAAGATAACACTGTCCTCAGGCAAGATACATCCTTGTAAAGACCAGGTCTACTCCCATAATTAACATTTTAAGATAACAGAGGGTTGAATCCAAAGACTGTCCTTAGGCAGGATACATTATTGTTATATAATCCTAAGGAATGTGGAGAAAGAAAAAAAGTTTGTCCTTTCTTCCTCCTTGAGAATTCCAGACCCCTCTCTCCTTGGGGACCCCTAGACTCCCTATCAACCTGCCTAGGAACTGACTCTCTCATTCCCCCCTTTTCTTTTAGGAGAATTATGTTGCCTAGGGAAAAGGGGCGTTGTTCTCATTCCATAACTACTTCCGAGCTGACAAGGGGCATTGTCCCCTAAATTGGTGAGGCAGCATATTCTCCTAATCCTCATATTGAGGATATCTGATCCAGGGGCCCCAAATAGTAGCTGGAGGAAGCTACAGCAGTAGCAGGAGTTTGAGCAACCATTTGTAACTTAAAAGCTTTCATGCGGCTAGAAACAAATCCAGTTATACAGTTACAGATGCAGGGAGCAAACAGCAAGAACAAAACAATAAGAATTATTGTAATTAAGTTGTTGGCTAACTTTTGGGGACGGCCCTGTTTGTTCCCAGCATATAGAGGCAGTAGATATTAAACGTCCTTTTTCAGGAGTTAGCCATGTAACCTCATCCCATATTTGGTAAACGTCAGGTTAAAAAACCATTTAAAAAATGTGTTGTAGGGAATTCCCTGGAGTTCCAATGCTTAGGATTCAGTGCTTTTATGGCCAGGGCCCAATTTCAATCTCTGATCAGGGAACTAAGATACCACAAGCTGTGCAGTGTGTCCAATAACCACCAAAAAAATGTGTTATAAATGAAATCATACAATAATTATCCTTGTGTGTCTGGCTTTTTGCTCAGTGTTACATTGATGAGAGTCATTCATTGTGGTGCATATAGAATTCATTCATGTTCACAACTCTATCCTATTTGATTATATGATTATTATATATTTATTATAAAAGTCTATGGTATATATATATTATTATAAAAATATATGGCACAATATGTATATACAATTATATGTGATGAGTATATGTAAATATTTATTCATCTATTGTTAATGGACATATCTGTTGTTCCATGATAGTTTAAAGTTGTTAATGGTTCTATTACGTCATGTCCTGGTGAGAAAATATATTCATGTCTGGGGGGACTATACCAAGGAGCAGAATTACGGGATCATAGAGTATGCATGCAGTCAATTTCAGCACTTATTACCAAACAGTTTTCCACAGTTGTTATGACAATTAAACTCCCTCAAATAATATATGAATTGCATTTTCTCCTTGTCTTTATAAACATGCAAAGATAATATTATAGATCATTTTAGTCATTTGGTGGGTGTGAGGTATATTCTTATTATAGAATTTTCATATTTATTTTCCTTCTTACTAATGAGTCAGAGTAACTTTCCAAATATCTAGCGGCCTTTTTGATCTCCTGTGTACTTTGCCCTTTGTCTTTTGCCCATTTTCTTTTGTGCTGCTTTCATTTGCTTTTTAGTAGTAGGAATTTTTTACATAATTTTTAGATGTTTATGTTTAAAATAGCCTGTCATATAGTTTACACTTTTTTTGGTGGCTGTTGCTATAATGCGGTTATTTTCAGACTCTAAACAGAAGGGACACATTGTCTTATGTCTTCCCAGTTAAAGCGTGTGCGGGAAACCGAAAAACAATGTAAACCTCTTCTGGAAAGGAACAAGTGCCTCGCCAAGAGAAATGATGAACTGATGGTGTCTTTGCAGCGCATGGAAGAGAAACTAAAAGCCGTTACCAAGGAAAATTCAGAAATGGTGTGTATCACACACTCTGCAAAAGTGCAGCTTCCTTGTTTTTATTATGCCACTAACCTGACTTCTTGGTCTTTCCCAGTTTATTTTTAAAATATTATATAGTGCTATCTGTGAAGGTTTAGATTTTTCCCTTATGTAAGCAAGGAAGAACCCATAAGGAAGAAATCAAGAGAAGGCTGCTGGCTCTGAATTTTATGGAGTTTCTAAATTTTGCAGAACGATAGGAGTACTTCCAGGAATCTGCACACTCTCCAAAAGCTCCAAGATAGAGAAGCAGAGTTCCAACCTGTCTCCTCAGCCATGAAAGCCTGCTTCCAGGACGAACAGCAAGGCCCTACTACAGCACAGGGGCCTGTATTCAATATCCTGTGATATTACAATTATCCTGTGATAAACCAGAATGGAAAAGAATATAAGAAAAGAATACATATGTATACATATGTATAACTGAGTGACTTTGCTCTACAGAAGAAATTAACACATCATAAATCAAATATAATTCACTAAAATGTTTTAAAAATAAAGTGTTTTAAAAAGAGACCCCCCTTCCAAGAGTTTTACTAATGTTTTCTTTATAGAACAATATAGTAAGTACCCACATCTTCTAAGATCTTGCATAATAACTGGAAATAGATGCCATCATTTGCCTTATATAGAGAGGTGATGTGCTAATGTACTCTGACAAACTTCTAGTCCAGCTGTAGAGATCTTCAGACATTCCCAATGATTTCCACCTACTATAGCAGACAAAATATACGTGAAGATGTTAGTTGGTGTGTGTGTCTATGTATTGAAGCTAGGCAGTTTTCACATTTATCTGGAACCTCATAAAATTTCTACAGACATTTTATATTAACCACTGAAGTTTGGGATTTTTAGTCTCCACCTATACTTTCTTTTTTTTTTTTTTTTTCAACTCAGAGAGAAAAAATCACATCCCATCCACCCTTGAAGAAATTAAAATCTCTAAATGACCTCGATCAAGCTAATGAAGAACAAGAGACAGAGTTTCTAAAACTTCAGGTCATTGAGCAACAGAACATTATTGATGAGCTCACAAGGGTAGGTCTTGGTTAATCTGTAAACTCTAAGCTGTTCTCAAGGACGAGTAAGCAAGAAATCAACATACACTAGAAGCACTTAATAATTTTGAATTAGCCCCAAAGGTCCAAGTTCATGTGATCAATATGTAAATAGGTTCAAGAGACTGTTCCAAAACTCCTTTATATCCTTTAACTGTTTTCTATCTTTTCAGTTATAATCCTTTGTTAACTAATTTGGTAACTCAAATAATAGCTACAGAGCACATTAAAAGAATTTCCAAATGTATTATATATGAGTAGGTTGATGGCGTGATGTATCTTGTAATTACCTTCTAGTATCAAGATTCTGAGGCTCGGAGATTAAATATTTTGCCTACAATAACGGGACTATAGGCCTCTTATTTCCCAACACCTGATTCAGTGTCTGGTAGTTTAATAAATATTTGTCGCGTGAACAGCAATGTCACAATGACATGACAGCTGAAATTCCAGTCCAGATGTTCTGAGGACTTTAGTACCTGCTGAAGTAGGTCAAGCAGTTGTTACTCCCATCTGCATCTGGCTGAGACCTATGTTACGTGAAGGTCACTCAGTCGTGTCCAGCTCTTTGAGACCCCGTGGACTATACAGTCCATGGAATTCTTCAGGCTAGAAGAGTGAAGTGGGTAGCCTTTCCCTTCTCCAGGGGGGTCTTCCCAACCTAGGGATTGAACCCAGGTCTGCCGCATTGCAGGCAGATTCTTTACCAGCTGAGTCACAAGGGAAGTCTGTGTTACCAACAGCTTTGGACTAAGACCTGTATCTGCATTTGGGTTTTCCCCTTTGCCTCTATGTCTTTATTCTGCAAGTGACATCTGTGATCACTCTAACTTCACGACCAAGCCAAGGCTTACAGAGGTGAACTAGTGATGGGAGAACTTCAGACAGTATTCTCCAGAATAGGGTGAACAACTTGATTTACTGCTATTGAGGACAAAAAGAATTATAAATTCTGCTTATAATTATTTATGGTTCACCCTTTAAATGTTTTCTATATTGAGTGAATGTTATAATGCATATGCCACATTAAGGAGAGTCATCTAAGTATAAATTTTTAAAGTTTTGAATATATTGAGATTGGATGATCAAATTATTTTTGTTTATAAAGGTGGGGAAAAATTAATACCACTGGCTTAATCTAGGTTATTTGTTAAACATGCCCTTCAAATTTATATGCCCCTCACTTCAGTTCCACATCCTTAATAACTAACTCATAAATCTCACAGATTCACTAGTCTAAGAATTTGCTTGACTTTGAGTATCCTCAGTTTAAGCTAAGTTTCTTACAGAATTTTGAGATGTTGAGGCATTTCTACCAGACTTTCAGACAGACATAAGTGTTACTTATTTCTTCCACTTTTGAATTTGTACGATAACCATATGGAATACTTAGAAGGTGAACATCAAATTCCCAGAGTATCTCCTTTCGCAAAAAGAATGAATTAAGAAATCAGTCATTATATCTGGGCTTCCCTGGTAGCTCAGTTGGTAAAGAATCCACCTGTAATGCAGGAGATCCCATTCAATTCCTGGTTCAGGAAGATCTGTTGGAGAAGGAATAGGCTAACCACTCCAGTATTCTTGGGTTTCCCTTGTGGCTCAGCTGGTAAAGAATCCACCCGCAATGCGGGAGAACTGGGTTCTTCCTGGGTTGGGAAGATCCTTTAGAGGAAGGCAAGGCTACCCACTCTAGTTTTCTAGCCTGGAGGGATCTGAGGAAACTGAAGAATCCTACTTTAGGAGAACAATGAATAGCTATTTTATACTTCAAGTATAAAACAAAGGATGCCAATTAGGAGCACAGTGTACTTCCTGACTCTGAGGCTCTCAGATCCATACAGATTATCATGAAAAGTTGTAAAATATTCTTCCTTTGAAAATACTTAAGTATCAAATCCAAAGTTGCCAAATTTTACAAAACATAATCTTATTTTAAATAGAAATATGTCATGCCTCAGGGAAAAAACAACTCTGTCTTTCAAAACAAACAAACAAAAAAAACCTATAGGGAAATATGTACCAACTCAAGATCTGAAAAGCCTTTCATCTGTTTTCCAGGACCGGGAAAAGCTCATTCGTAGAAGAAAGCATAGAAGAAGTTCCAAGCCAATTAAGGTAATGAGGAAACTAGGTTATCAGGCTTTGGCCACACACAAGCACAGCCAGAGGAGTGAGGCTTGCCAAGGCATCTTCCTGCAAAGACATGATAAATCAGATGTTCCTGAACTGCAGCAGAGCATGGGGTTTATTTGCCAGAAGAAAATCTTTCCTCTTGACAGTTCTTAGAAGTCCAAAAATGATTGTGTTGTTGAAAAAAATAATTGTGTTGTGGATTTTAAGCTGAAAGTGTTTGCCTTAAGACAGGTTTTCTGAGTGAAGAACCCACTAGATTTGATGTAGAAAGGGTTATCTGTTATCTGACAAGGTGGAGAGTCATGCTTCAAGAACATGCAAAACATATGATTTGGTATCTCCCATGAATAATATTAGCATCTGATACCCATCCTATAATTGATTAAATTATATTTTCATTATTCACTTGGGAAATATTATTGATAATGCCAATTCTACTATCTGTATAGCCTCTTAAAATCCACAAAGTTTTGCTATTTAATTTGTCAATTTGTTTGATTTTTTTAAACAATTGCCTCATTTGATAACGCACATTGAGGTACAAAAAAATGGGGGCTGAAATCTACTACCAGTGAAATGTACAAATGTTTCCTACTTTCTAGAAAGATAGAATGACAAGATGTATCCAAAGCCCAAATACATGTTTATTGTTTTAATCATAAAGTCTTCTAAGAAAATTAATTATAGACTTTGCAAAATATATGTAGTAGATATGAATCACATTATTTATACTTTAAAAATAGTAATTAAGTAAAAATTATAAAGCCACTTAAAATGATGCCATTGAATAATGAAGATATCGGAAAATGTTTATAATATTTAAAAACACAAAAAACAGTTGCCTCATTTGATTTGAATGTGGAATTAGATGATAGGATTTGATAATCCCCTTCTCATAGATACCTGAACTTTCAGAATTTCTTGGTTATAGCTTAAATACCCAACAGAAGAAATCACGTAAAATCAGCATGATATAAAATGTAACATAAGAGAGGATCCAAGGTTTTTATGAAGAGAGCCAAATATGAATGAATCTTCCTCCAAAGTATCAAAGTGAAATAACACAGAAGAAGCATTTATTGGAATTATGGTGTTCATGCTTAATATGTTTATTTTATCAAAGAAGCATTGAAGGAGCTGTGTGTTCTCTGTTCATTGCATGTCTGCAGTTGACAGCGTGTTGGTAATGTGCTGACTTTCCCCACTTAGTTCTTCTGGTAAATGTGTACTGTCCCTCCATTAGAGGCCTGTTTTGGACCCATTTATTGGCTATGATGAGGACTCCATGGATTCAGAAACATCATCCATGGCCTCATTTAGAACAGACCGAACACCAGCTACTCCTGATGATGACTTGGATGAGGTAGGTTTTTTTACTTTTCTCATCTTTTCTGATATTGTCACATCTTTCCTTGAAGGCAGGGAAAAAGCATTTCACTTTTTATCTCTTTTATGAAAAGCACATACTCTCATAACAGTGACCAGTTTTGAGATCTTGCCTGGCTTTGTTACCTCTTGGAAAAGAGCTTCACCTATGTTATGTAGCCCTTGTAGAAACTTCTCTGAAGTTCAGCTCTGTAGTTTGAAGATTTTTTTCAAGATATATATAATTACTCTTCTAAATTCTTCATCCAGAGAAAGTGTGAACCAAATGACAAGCTTAGAAGAACAAGCTTTTTTTTTCTGATTTGTTTTTATTTATTTATTTTTTACTTAAACTTTTTATTTTATATTGGGATATAGCTCATTAATAATGTTGTAATAGTTTTAGGTGGACAGCAAAGGGACTCAGCCATATATATATATATATGTACCTGTTCTCCCCCAAACTCCTCTTCCATCCAGGCAAAGTTCTGTGCGCTATATTACCATATATTACCATATATTACCATAGGTCCTTGTTGGTTATCCATTTAAAATAGAGCAGTGTGTCATGAACATCCCAAACTCCATAACTATTCCCTTCCCTCTCCCTTCCCTCCAACAACCATTAGAAGAACAAACTTTTAAATTTAAGTCTAAGACAGTGTTTAGCAAAGTTTGCTTGCTAGGCCACCTTCATCAGAACTCTCTAGGGTGTTCAGTTACTGTGAAAGTTCCTGGACCACACAACTCCTGACTTAGGATCTTGAGGGTGGAATCCCCAAACCTCTCTGATGATTGTGTTACATTCTCAAGTTTGAGACCTAAAGCTTTAAACTATGTTTTGTGATTTACCTGGGGAAGAAGTTGTTAGATATGAATATATTGCAAGGAACTGAGACTAAAATTCTGATTATCATCTCCTCAAATTTGCATCCAAAATCTGGGTATAAGTTTTTTTATCATTTGAGTCCAAAATTTTCTGTAATCCAATCCCAAATGGGCAATAATCAGAAATATATAAATAAGTAAATGCTTCTTTTATTCATAAATACTTAAATATTTCTGCAATTTGCATCTTAAAAGTGTTATAGTGTTTGTGCCTGTAACATCCTTTAAAATTAAGAATAAAATTACATAGAATCCAAAATCATGCAAACTTTTATTTCTCTTTAAACAATTTACATGGACACAGGAAGTGAACGTAACATAATTATTTTTTGGCTTTTTTTTATAACCTCAAGAGTTTGGCAGCTGAAGAATCTGAGCTGAGATTCCGACAATTAACAAAAGAATACCAGGCTCTCCAAAGAGCATATGCCCTCCTGCAGGAGCAGACTGGAGGCATCATTGATGCTGAAAGAGAAGCCAAGGTTAGTGTACATCTGCGAGAGTGCCCTGAATGGGCTTGCAAGAGCCACAGCATAAAAGTACCACAGACATAAAAGTATCAGTAGGATAGCTTTCCTTGTACCCTTCTCTCCAACGCAGCTTTTGAACTGCTTTATCTTTTATGTCAACAAACGTTGGACTAGAGACATTAGAGCCAGCTTAGATCAATGCTTTTGTTCCTTTAAAGACAGTTGAGTGCCTAGTTTTCATTTATGCTATTTGAAACCTTATACTTTCAAAGTTAGACAATGCTGAATTTTTATAATCCGTTTTTTTTTTTTAGTTTCTTGTTTGAAAAAAAAAAAAAACTCATCTTTCAAAAGCAGTGGTTAGCCAGTTCCTTTTCTTAGTTCATAAGTGCCCAGCATTACATTGACAGCCTACTGAGAATTATCACTGATAATATCTCACTTAACCCCTGTGCCAGCCCTCTAAGGTAGGTATTTTATAAAAGAGGAATTTGAGGCTCAGAGAGGTTAATTGAATTGCTCAAGATCACACAGCTAATAAATGGAAAACTGTTGATTCCGAGTCATATTTTACTAGGTCAGTTATTTTTTTCCATTATCTTGCAACTGCCTCACATAAATCTATTTTTTTAAAAAAACCACACACAGTACTAATACTTGACATTTACTGAGTCCTTGCTGTATTTCAAGCATTGTTCTGAGTATTTTATACACATTATCTTATATAATCCTAAAACAACTGTATGTTAGATGCTATTATTAACTTCTTTCTAGAGGGGAGGAAATAGTAGCTTAGTAGAAGTTAAATGTAGCTTGGTTATGTTAAACCCAGGATATGTAGCTTATAGGAAAGCTAGGATACGAACCTTAGAGAAGGCAATGGCACCCCACTCCAGTACTCTTGCCTGGAAAATCCCATGGATGGAGGAGCCTGGTAGGCTGCAGTCCATGAGGTCGCTAAGAGTCGGACACGACTGAGTGACTTCACTTTCGATTTTCTCTTTCATGCATTGGAGAAGGAAATGGCAACCCACTCCAGTGTTCTTGCCTGGAGAATCCCGGGGACAGTAGCCTGGTGGGCTTCTGTCTGTGGGCTTCCATCTATGGGATCTCACAGAGTCGGACACGACTGAAGCAACTTAGCAGCAGCAGCAGCAGCAGGATACGAACCTAGTCCTCACCTAGTCCTCAGTCATCACCAGCATGCCATAACTGCCTCATATGCTAGTTTACATGGGTCAAAAATGAATGTGACTATCCAGTGATTTTATCTTACTTCCTTATTAGAAGGTCTACAGTGTACTGAGAAGTGCTGTAGGAACTATGTTAAGTTGGTTAGTGGAAAAGGATAGATATTATAACTATATATGTTTAAATGGTAGCATTCATACATACATACATGCACATACACATACCTAAAAGAGCAAACTTTTTTTTTTAACCCATGGTGAACTGAAATAAACAGATCAGCAGTCATTAGGAAAGGGGGTGTATGTGCTTTCATGTCTATGCCCTAATACTGTAAGAGTTGTGGATTCTTCTATCAGTATTTACTACCCATTCTTATGAGCATAGGACTGGTCAATGAAAATAATAGCATATGCCTTGTTTTTTGGAGAGGTGATGATGTAGAAACCAGTTCTCTCTTTAGTCTCACTCTCCCATCAAAATACAGGTTTAGAAATGTTTATGGCCATTAGAGTAAGAAAACTTACTATTCTGAGCAAAATAGTCTAAAACAAATCAACATGTGGGAAAAAGAGTAATAAATTCAAAGAAAATAGAAATACAAAAATAGTCAATATAGATGAAAAAGTTATCAGTGAAAACAGAAGACAGTCATTTCAATACAAGAAATAAATAGGTTAAAGTTAACATAATTATTAGTTAAAATAATTCATTCAAAGTTAAAATAATTCTTAGCAAGCTAAGTTTCAAATTTTTAACCTGATAAAGGTAAATATAATATTTAACAGTTCAAAGAAATATTCTCCTCACAGTGAACAATAAGAAAATAATCCTTACCATCGCTGATTTTGTTCAACTTTGTACCAAAGGACCTATCCATATCATAAGACAACGAAAAAAAAAAAATGTGTATGGCCAGAAAATAAAAACAGATAATAGGATCATATAGAGAGAGAATAGAAGAGAATCTAAAAAATAACTATACTAAATGAAATAAGGTCATTCCATACAAATCAGTGTCCCAAACTGCTGATGTGCATGCATATGCACAGACATATCACACACACACATCACACACACACATCGCACACACACATACACACACCGCACACACACATACACACACACAAAGCACATGATAGATACATACATAAATAAATACTTACACAGATTTGGATTTAGACTTACATATAAGGCACAAAATTGGCTTTGAAAGGTTTTGGAGAGGCAAACGGGAGAAGACTTTCCAGAAGGGCCCTTGTTCAAAGAAAGAAAGAAATGGAGAGGTTCAAGGCATATTTAGGAAACAAGGAGATCACTAGGCGGTAAGGAGTGGACCCTGCACTGATGAATGGTGGGGAAAGATTGGAAATAGAAGACCAGTTCTCGAATCCCAAACTAAAGTTTGAATTTTAACCTGATGGTAAAGGGAGCCACTGAAAGTTATATGCAGAGAATTTAGAATGTAAAAAGAGATTTTAAAGTTTCTTCAATGGTAGAAAATTATTTTTTCTTCTCTCTCACTTGTTGAGTTCTAATCAGGGAACATGATGGGAAGAAAAAATGTAGAACTACCATTTTACTTACTGAGTTCTGGAATTTTGATTTCACTAGGCTCAAGAACAACTCCAGGCCGAGGTGCTAAGGTATAAAGCCAAAATAGAAGATCTGGAAGCGACTCTGGCTCAGAAAGGGCAGGTAGGCATTTGGTTGCTCGCACTTCTGCAGATGCAGAGGATTCAATCTGACCTTCCACTAGATCACCCTGTGCCCATTCAGGACACGGCTTGGCTCTCCACAGTGATCTTCTCAAACTGTGTCCGAATGTTGAGCTCTCTGTTTCTGTCCCTGGTGTTTTGCTGGCCAGAGTGTGAACCCAGCTACGAGAGCGAATGAGGCTGGGCAAGAGAGAGAATGCCCAAGGAAGAGGAGCACTGCACACTTAGCCTAGAGTGATCATGAACTGCTAAGACCAAGACCCACCCCTCAAGCTGCATTCTTTGCCTCTATGCTACATTGATGGTTCTGCATTTTAATGTTTTCCATCCATATGTATCTAGCCTGTGTGCATTCTGACCCCTTTCACTTTTTGCCTGTGTGGTCACTTCTGAGTCCCCAGAAGGCTGGTCCTGGATTATTCAGACTGAAAAAGATAGGGTTAGCGAGTGACAGTGTAAAGGGGGTTAAATTTTCCTGGCAACTTTGGCCCCAACATCTTAGAATGAGGAGCTGGCTGGGGTGAGTGACATTTACCAGTCGCTGGCAGGCAAACAAACCGGGTGGAGAGAAGACAGCTCTGGCAAAGTGGTTTGACGACACATGCTCTTTCGTGCCACTCTGAAATGCTGACTGCGCGATATTCTTTGTCAAACAGGATTCACACTGGGTAGAAGATAAACAACTTTTCATTAAGAGAAACCAGGAGCTTTTAGAAAAGGTATGTGGGGCGCAACACCCTAATGGGGCAGAGGAGAGACTGATGAGAGATCCAGGAGCAGCAGGGGGTCCTCTCAGGAGTGGCACAGGGGCTAGGGGACGGGGAGGCTTTTCCGGCTGTGCTCCCCTCTGCTGCGTGCCCAACCGCATCTCTGTCACTGCCATCACCATCAGTTGAGTGGCCCGTGGTGTGCATGGCTCTGTGCTGGGCATTGTGCCGACTTGAAAGATGTGATCCCTGAAACCTATTGATTTGTTGCATATATATATACTGTATTTACTGTACATATATATATAGCCATACGCACACACATCCTATGTGGTTGTCCATCTACAAGAACACTTATGAAAAGGACTGATGATTTTGTACAAGAAGTGACTCCAAGACATGCTACAGCCTAGCATTGACTGGGTTCTCACTGTTAATTTTTTGCTAATCTTGGCTGCCTATTTATGTATTTATTTTATGAAAGAACATTTCAAAAGATACATCCAAAGCACAAAGGAGCATGTCCCGAAGGTTGTTCAACAAATCAAGTTACAGAGGCATGGTTTTGGCCCAATAGATAGAATTAATTTGGGTTAGCTGAATGTAGGCTTTTGATTTGGGGCAGTGAAATACAACAGAGATCATTTTACATTCAAACATGGCTTTTCCTTTGGTATTAACATTTGCCTTTAATTACATGAAATGATTGCAAAATAATCTTATATTATTCTTGACAAAAAGAGAAAGACCATGTGAGTAAGGGAAGTAATTCTGAAGAGGGACGCAGAGTTATGTAAAAATTATTTTAGAATTCTTTCTACCAATATTCACTGGCCTTGACAAGTAATAAAAATGAACTGCAACACCCTGGTAAGCATGGAAAGGGAAAGACGATGGTTGTCCTTCCTTCCCGCTGGTCGTGTCTCACTTTCTGCATGATGAGAGACAGAGCTGATGTATAGAAGCAGGTTAGGTATTCCAGGATTGAGGATTGGTACTCTCAGAAAGGTTAATGATCCCTGTAAAGAAACTTTATGGACACTGGCCCTAGTTTCTGAATTGCATGCGGCCACCTGTGAACCATTAATATGATGACTGGTGCTACGCACCAGATCCAGGAATTTCCCCAAATATCCCATCTCTGATCTCAATCCAAGGCTCTAGGAAATAGTCGACTTATAAAAACTTTCAAACATTTACTAAACCACAAAAATCTAGTGTAAAAAACTTGGTTGACTACATAAATTAATGTCATATAGTATCTCACTTCCCCCTATATTTATTTTTCTATATCAGGAGGCTAAGTGAAAAGAGAATTTTAGTAGTCTCTGAGATGCCCAGTAGTAAGTGTTATCACACTGTTTATCATCTAAAAAAAATAACTCCCATTATGTCTGTCTGATTTCCTTTAGTCTATAAAGGAAATTTTTGAGCCCAGCCTTCTAAGAGTATAAGAAAACCAAAGCGACAATAAAACTAAACACTCTACTTCAGGTGTTTACACTTGAGAAAGTAAGATTTACTCTAGGTTAAAAAGCCCTTGATTTTTTATTTCCAAATTCAAAATTTTAAACAGTTAGTGTACAGAAAGCCCACTCACACAGCTAATATTGAAGGCAGCGCCAAACCGATTGCAGACCATGGCAGTGTTCTGATGCCTTGTGGACATGGGTTCTGTGTATATATACAGTATATATACAGGGCAAGGCAGCTTTGTACACAACAAAGTGAATGGCATACTTCATCAGGTTATACTAGACACCCTACGGAAAACCCTATGGGAAAACAGAACGGAGAGGTGTCATTTTGGATTGAGGAGCCAGGGGAAGCCTCTTATGGTAGGAGATGTCATGGAAGTGTAGGATTTCCTCACATAGAAAAGGAAATGGGAGAGCCCTTTTCAGGCTGAGATGAGCCGACAGAGCTCCTGGAGTAATCAGAATATAGGGTAGATCTGGGTTTCTAGATCCAAGTGCATGTAATCGCATGTGAGTGAGTGTGTGTATGTATGTAGACATGACAGTGATAACACCTAAATATGATGAGCAGATTATTAAAGTTTTTATTTCCATATTGAGACTTTGGCTTTATTCTGAAGGTAACTAGAATTCAACAAAGTTTTGTGTAGGATCAGAGCTGTCTTATAAAAAATATTTCTTCAGCAACTTGTAACTCCAGAAATAAGAGGTGTCAGTCTCCATTGTTTGCACCATGTAATCTAGTTCTTGGACACTGTCCCTGACCACGTGGGACAGATACGTTTTTCACAGGGTCCCTAGACTTGATCTCAATGAGTGGAGTATCCTCCAGCATTTTCCTTTATGACCCAAACAGTTCAACCAAAGGATAACTAGAAGGAAAGCCAAAGATTTATTTTATTCATATGTACTTGGGATTTTTTCTTCATGATTTAGATGATTTATTCACTGAGTAAATGAATGCTGTCCATGCTTGCTTTGCAAAGTTGTAGATGCTTTTTTGCAATGTCCACCTAACTTGAGGATTTACTTTATTAGATAGAAAAACAAGAGGCAGAAAATCACCGGCTCCAACAGGAACTACAGGATGCCAGAGACCAGAATGAGCTGCTGGAGTTTCGAAACCTAGAACTAGAAGTAAGGAAATGATGATGATGATAAAAATAATCATAACAATTAACATACACTGATCCCACTCTATGTGTGAGGTGCCGAATTAAGCATTTCAGATACATACACTCACTGGACCTCACAGCCACAACCAAGATTTGACTGAGGAGGCAACTGAGGTTAAGTAACTTGTCCAACTCCTGTGACTAGTCAGTGGTGAAACATTGATGCAACTCAGAATTGTCTGCCCAGATACTGTACTTTACAACATGGTTGCCTTTATGAATAAGACTAACGAATAATTTTTAAATAGTCTAAGTAGATTTCAAACTTCGTAAATATTTCATTTCTTTTACATAATCATTTCCATCCTCCATTGAATCCTGACTCAGAAAATTTTCTTTTATATATTTCAAATTAAATTTCAAAATGTACTATATACAAAAGTATTTTATTGTTAGACTCTTGAATTTGTAAGTAAACTTTTTATTCTGTAATGCATTATGCAAAAGGCTAAGAAGCAAGGTAATTTGTTTTAGGAAATACTCTGGTTAACCTAAGTTTCAGAGTCTATATTTTTAAAGTAAAACATAATCAAATCAGATTCTGATTGTATCATGCAGAATCTGGCTTAGGGTCTGGTTGAAGTATGCTGATATGTAAAGGATAAGAAAATTTCCCATTTGATTTCTTTGTTATTTTGCCAGCAATTTCTTCTTGAAGATATTTCACATTAGGTTTGAATAATATCAAACATTAGGTTTGAATAGAGTTTGCAGTTGGTATGCTTCAGTGAAGAAGTCATTTTGGTAGCCCACTTATCTTACTCATCAACCTTAAGTGAACTGAATATGCAAAAGGACCCTGAGCTGCCATAAAGCTTCATGGTCAGAAGAAGATTCTTTGTGACACCTGAAAGCTCTAAATATTCATACAGTTTAAAATGGAACTCTACTTCCCACATTTCCCTGATCAAAAAATTTGCAAACCTGGATGACACGGTGATAAATTCTTCTCCTATAACTCTCCATTGACTAATCAGTTCTTTTCCATTACATTCAAGCATGAACATCTTGAGTTCAATTTCCTTTTTTTAATTTTTTTGCCAAATGGCATATTGATAAACTGCTGAATTAGCGTAGAGAACACAGACAACTGGTTTAGTGATTAATCAGTTGTTGCTTTTTTTTTTTTTTTCAATTCCTATATATTCTTCACTGTATTTCAAGGAAAGAGAGAGACGATCCCCTCCATTTAATCTGCAAATTCACCCATTCTCAGATGGTGTGAGTGCTCTCCAGATCTACTGTATGAAGGAAGGTGTCAAGGTAGGCAGATGTTTCCTTGTGTGTGTTGTAGACAGTAGACGATCTGGGAACTGGAAAAGGGGAGGTTGCTGGTCACCGTTTGGTCTTTCAGTCACTGGGTGTCATTTTGATACAAACCATGTAGGAACTGAAAATAGTCACATCTATGGGAGAATTAATAGAATGTACACAAATAAATGTGTGACAGATATATTCACAGTAACAGCAAAAAAAAAAAAAAAATAGGAAGCAATGATTATTTTAAAAAGAGTGATATAGAATCAAAATATGTGTAAAGATAATTACCCTTGATCATCTAGAGGAAATATTAAATAAATTTCAGTGCTTGAATAAACATATTTCAAGGATGTCAGATAAAAAGGTATTTGTTGTGCTGTTCTGATGGCTGTGGAATTCATTATCTTGGAATTTCAGTATTAGAAGAAATCTAGAAATCATCTCACCACCGTCTCTTTTGCTGTGAATGTTTTAGGTAGGATTTCCCTTTTGGGTTTCCCTGGTGGTTCAGACAGTAAAGAATGTGCCTGCAATGCAGGAAACCCAAGTTTGATCCCTGGGTGGGAAGATCCCTCAGAGAAGGGACTGACTACCCACTCCAGTATTCTTGCCTGGGAAATCCCACTGACAGAGGAGCCTGGCAGGCTACAATCCATGGGGGGTCACAAAGAGTCAGACACAACTGAGCAACTGACACACTCCCTTTTGGAAGGCTTTAGGGATTATAACATGCTGTTCACTTAGACATAGTATATAATTTTATTTTTAATGATATTGGAATACATTTTAAATGTTAAGGTCTAGCGGAAGTGGCTCCGTCTCCTGGAAAATATATTGTCCTTGCATGTGACAAAATCACGTAGCAGCTGTCTGTTCCAGATGTAAGGCTAGGAATCCTCCTGCTCGTGCCTTCTGCATGGCCCCTCCTGCTCCCACTCTGACTGCCAAATATACCTGCTTTAGTTGCCTTCTTTTTACCTCTGAGACTGAGCTAGACTTTCGTATTTCTGTGGATAGGGATCTGATATACTGTTATCTATGGGCTTCCCAGGTGGGGCTAGTAGTAAAGAACCCGCCTGCCAATGCAGGAGACTTTAAGAGACTTGGATTTGATCCCTAGGTTGGGAAGATCCCCTGGAGGAGGGCAACCCACTCCAGTACTCTTGCCTGGAGAAGCCATGCACAGAGGAGCCTGGAAGCCTTCGGTCTAAGGGTCGCAAAGAGTCGGACACAACTGAAGTGACTTAGCACACACACACACATACAGTTATCTGAACATAAGTGAGAGGAGAAAGTGATACTAATGAGGAAATCGGGTAGAAAATTGTGCTTCCTTGACTTCCATCATAAACCATTCTCATGTTGTTTAAACTTCTGGCCTTCCTGGGCTACATGAAGATTTGTAAACCAAAGCAGTTTTTTGATTCAACTCTAAATGAGAAGCACTTCACCTGTCTTTTCCTTAGATGTTTTGTTTTTAAATAAATCACAGACAACCTAATCCAACGTATGTAATTTATACCCAACAGCACTTTAAATGGTGCAGTTGCTTCAAACTGACTGGGGTGAAGCGATATAATAAAAATAAGCTGTTTCCCATAAATGGAATCAATACTAAATACCCCAAAAATGAAACTGCACTATAGTTTTCTATGCAGCTGTCAAAATCTCAAGCAGGTCAGATCCCATGAATTAGAGTGAAATTGGCTGGTTATTTAAATTTATTACTGTTACTTTTCTTTATACTTGAAATCTATCAGAGTTGGAACAAATTTTCAATAATCATGAGAAAAAAATTTACTGAGAAAATTTGGAGTTCTTATACATCCTAGACCCTTTTATATACAGTCTCTTTATCCTCAAATCAGCCTGTGAAGGAGGAATTTATTATCTCCATTTTGCAATGGGCGGAATTGAAAATGCATTGTTAAGTTTTGCCAGGTTCACACAGCTCATAAGAAGCAGAGTGGAAATGTAAAACCAGTTGTGACTGATTGAAAACAGCTCAAGGAGGTACAGGTCTTAAAATGTCCTCTCTCCTTTAAGGTTAGGGCACTGATAGAATGGTTAAGCCACTGTTGCACCTTTGACTTGAATGCAACTCCTTGATTTTGCAGGATGTGAATATCCCTGATCTCATAAAGCAGCTTGATATCTTGGGTGATAATGGGGTAAGTAATGAATAAAGTGCAGTAGAAATATGAATTTGTCTAAAGAGAAGCAAGAAATACTTGCCAATGCATCATGTGTAAAATAAGAGCAAGTGAAGAGAACGCTACTCAGTAATTTGTAATAACCTAAAAGGGAAAAGAATCTGAAAAAGAATATATATGTGTATAACTAAATCACTGTACTGTGGACCTGAAACTAACACAACATTGTAAATTGACTATACCTGAAACACATACATACTTACATATGTACCTAAATTGAAACAAACTTAAAAAAAAAAAAATGACAAATGAGACTCCAGGTTCGCTTAAGCTTACGCATTCCGGAAGAGAATCAACAATTTATCAGATCACTCAGTTTAAGGATTATAAGGGTCTCTGCAAGGTAGTGGCAGAAGTGGGAACGCAGAAGGTGCTTTTCTTGGGCAGGTTTCAGGTTGGCATGCTGACAACATCAGTGGTGATTAAAGCTAATTACCTTCTAACTGTTGCTGGGAGGCATCCGGCATAAAATTAATCAGTCATGCAGTTGCAAATACTGCTAAATAGTAGGGTCGGTGGCAGACCCATAAAAATGAACCAGGAAACTATAATCCTTTCTCTTTCTGAAACACCTTCCTGACAGGGTCAAGGCATATTAATTCAGTGGGAGGACCATTCATTGAAATACTCAATGAATGACACATGTAGGTTGAAATAGTCATGCTATTTTTTTCCCTTGAAAAATTATCAAAGCAGAGAACAAAATCAATTAAATCATATCAAACTGCTCTGAAGAGATTACTTTTTATTTCATTTTGGTTTCTGCTTTTCTTATGACTGTTAATGAAGTGTGTTTACAGTGAAACATAAAATCAAATCAGGACTAGAGAGATATAAAAGCATCACATTTAATGTACTTTTTACAGGTTTTGAATGAACTCTTTGTTAGGAATTATTACTAAATAGAATAGACTGTTTGTGAATGTTCCATGCATCTATATGTGGCAGGCAAGTTAGGTAGTATTTTCTAACAGTGTAAATGTCAAAAGTGTCTTCAGCTTATTTTCTTTCTCTCCCCTTCACCCCGCACAGAATTTAAGAAATGAAGAGCAAGTGGCTATAATTCAGGCCAGCACTGTGCTGTCCCTGGCAGAAAAGGTAATAAATTGTACTAACATTCAAATCATCTCAATGTCTGACTTAAAACCTGGGGTTGAAGGACATTCTCTTTGCCCCTGATTTTGCATTATTGAATACCTAATAAATATTATATTCTTAACCCAGCTAGAATGAGAATAAACAAAATAAGAGTCTACACACTGATTTGGGGTGGGTACTTTGAAGCCTCTTAAAAATATGTGAAAATGCAAAACCTGATTTACATTACTGAAGCCATTGTTTTACCAAGCTGGGAAACCAATAATGAAGAAGTTTTTGTTAAGAGGTGGAAAACTGGAGTAGCGTGGCTCTTTCTACGGGTTTTTCCTTGGATGTGTACATAACCAGTTCCAACTGATTTTGTAACTTGGTGGTGGCTCCCTGCAGCCTCATTCAGAAAACGTTAACTTGGGGACTGTCAGAAGGGCAACCCTGAGCGTTCTCTCGCCCCCTTGTGTTTAAATCTGGTAAATGCAAGGGAGAGAAAAAGGAAAGAGCCAAGTGAAGAAGCCTGGTAATTGGCTGTACTCGGGGTGCCTTGAAAATTGGCACATAGTTAACTGGTGCACACAGTTGGATAAAGTGAGAACTGTCATATAAGTTCCTTGAGATTTTTTTTTTTAATTTCATAAATGCATAAAAATCATGTTGTAAATTAAATGAAACCATGAGCAAGGATTCACCTTGCTCCAATCTAGTTACTCAAACAAAGTTAATGACATCAAGAAAAAAATGGCAGAGGTAGAAAGATTTCTATAACATAAAAAGATACTTAAGAAATATTGAAACGATCCTTTTTTACATCTTGATTCAAGCAAACCAAGTGTGAAAAAAGCAACATTTTGCTGAAAACTAGGGAAGTTTTAATATGGACCAGGTATCAGATGATAAAAGGAATTAACGTTAAGTTTGCAGTGTGGAAATGGCCTTGTGGTTGTATTCTTTTGTAAGACCTGAAGTGTTTGGAATACATCCTGAAGTATTTCATGGGAAATATCTGGAATTTGTTCTTTAACTCTGTCTACCTATACATATTTCTACCCCTTGGTCCTTTCCACGATTGGTTTTGTCAAGCTTTCCCTTCTTCCCTTTTTTACCTTTGTCTGGCTAAATATTAATCATCAGACCCTCCCATACATGGGGAAGCCTTCCTACTCACCCAAGTCTAGTTAGGTCTTCTTTCTCTGTGTTCCTACAGTGACCTGTGCTTCTGTTACCCTAGATTTTAACAACTATAACACAAACACCTTTTTCCTTTTTATTTTAACTTATGCTGTTGTTCACTAGATTATGAGTTCCATGAGGGCAACTCTGGATTCTGTTTTCCACTCTTTGTTTTCCTAGTTTTCCAGCCCAGCATACTTAGTAAGAGATCCATCAGCATTTAGTGAATGAGTGAATTCATGAAGACACTGTTCCAGTGATACAATAATAAAGAAAACACAGTCTTACCACCAGTTCTGCTACATTTATTTGGCAGTGATAGCCAGAGCATTTCATCCAGTTGGGGTTGTAAAGGGCTTTTCTCTATTGAAAGAAAAGTCACTTTAGGACTGCAAAGAAAACTTGGGGAAGTTTCTATGAAAGGCAGAGACTACTTCATTTGACAGTTCTCTTAAAAACATGATGTACAAGAGAATTTGTTTCTCAATGGTAAGTGGGCAGCAAGCCAGAGGGAGCATTTTAATAAAACTGGGTGGTACACAATTGCAATATGAGGCTGTGTACAAGGAACCCATGACTTTGGACTGAAATTTGTTTCATGAGGGAAGTTCTGCGTATGTTGAAGAGCTGAGAGACTAGCATCTCTCCAGTCTCCATGTCTTTTTGTATTTCCCCATGTTCCTTACAGCCAAACAGCTGTTAGTGGTAGCCCTTGTGAATATCAAGGCTTTAATATATAGAAAAATGTTCAGTACACCGCATAATTTATCACAAATAAACCAAGAAAAATAGCGAGTAGTGACGCAAATTTCTAACAGTACAGAAGTACAAAAATGAATGTTAACAAAAAAAAACTAGAATCCTGTTGAGTACCTAGTAGATGCAATACACTGTAAATAGGGCCTTAGGTTAATTACCTTCTTTACTCTTCACATTATTATTAATCCCATTTCACAGATAAGAAAGTTGAGACTAAGAGTAACCAGGTAATGTTTCAAGCCCACACAGCTGTGAAAAGCTAAGATTGGGATTAGACCCAAGGTAGCTGGGAAAGATTTGAAGGCAGGAGGAGAAGGGGATGACAGTGAATGAGATGGTTAGATGGCATCGCCAACTCAATGGACATGAGTTTGAGCAAACTCCCGGGAGATGGTGAAGGACAGAGAGGCCGACAGGGAGGCCCAGCAGTTCATGGGGTTGCAAAGAGTCTGTCATGACTTAGCGACTGCGAAACAACAAAGTTGATCTCTAGGACCCACACACTTAACTGTTTTGCCTGGTTGCCTTCCGGGGGGATAAGCTGTTGGTTAACTTCGTAAAGACCCATTATAATAATTTATTCTCTGAAACCATATATGTGGTAGGCTCACACTATATTATTCGAAGTCTGAATTTATTCAGGGTGTTGATCAGTGCTAATATTAATGCCATCTAATGTTTATGTTCTAATACTTAGAACAATATATTCTAAGTATTAAGAAAGTAAATTCTCTGTGTGATTTAAAATGTGTCTCTACTCAACAAAATGATTCTTCAACCTGTAGCTGTGATCAGTTTCATACACTGAAAAACTGCCATTTCTCCATCTCACCTGTTGTGCTTTCTTTCCTTGTGCTCCCTCCAGTCGTGGAGAATTAGACATACCTTCAGCTTGGAACTTGCCCCTCACTTTTGCCTGGTCATCTCTGACTCATTTTTTACACTTCAGTGCAATGTCACTTCCAAGAAAGCCTCTCATGGCAATCTCCAATGAGGGCAGATTCTGTGTTTCTTATTCACCCTCACATCCCTGGTACCTAGCGCACTGCCTGACACGTGGTGGATAACAATGAAGGCATTTGTTGAATGAATAGTGAATTAATGAATGAGGGGAAAATTATAAACTTGCTTCTGAGCTAAGAGATAAAATGCACCAAGATAAAATGCACTTAGTAGATAGACTAAGAACTTCAGTTCTGAGTCTACTTTCTGAGATAGCAGAAAAAACAGCAGCTCAGGAGATAGTACCATCTAGACCACATCAAGCAGTCATGTCAAACCCTGTGTCTGCTTCACTCCATAGTGGATCCAGCAAATTGAAGGAGCAGAGGCTGCCCTGCACCAGAAAATGATGGAATTGGAAAGTGACATGGTAAGTAAAGATGAGGTATCATAAAAACAAAGAATAATTGAAATACCCCTCAATTTCAAGCTATGTTCTCTAAAAATGTCACATTGTAATTTTGTAGTATTTCCAAAACTAATGCTGAAGAAAATCCAGTTAGATGTTTTTTCCCTTAGGCTAAATAATTTTTCTACCATATATAATTATAGTAAACTTTACAGAAATTATGGGTATGACTTTGGTATTAAAAATCTCCAAGCCATCTCGCTCCCGTTAAGATGGCTGCTACTAAAAACAAAACAAAATGGTAACATACAATGATGAAGATGTGGAGAAATTGGAACCCTGTGCAATATTGCTGGGAGTATAAAATGGTACAGCTGCTATGAAAAGCAGTATGCTTAGTGATTGCTCAAAAAATTCAAAATGGAATTACCATGTGACACGGCAACACCACTTCTGGGTATATACCCATAATAATTGAAAGTGGGCTCTTGAAGAGATTTTTGTGTTCAAAAGCAGCATTATTCGCTATAACTTAAACATGGAAGCAACCCAAGTGTCTGTATCAGTGGATGAAGGGATAAGCAAAATGTGGTATATACATCCATGGGATATTATTCAGCCTTTAAAAAGGAAGGACATTCTCCTACATGCTACACCATGACTGAACTTTGAGGACATATGCTAAGTGAAATAAGTCAATCACACAAAGACGGCTGCTGTGTGATTCTACTTACATAAGGTACCTGGAGTAGTCTAATTCATAGAAACAGAAGACACAATAATGGTTGTCAGGAGCTAAGAGGAAGAAACGGGCACTTGTTTAATAGGTACAGAGTTTCAATGTTGCAGATAAAACGAATCCTGGAGCTTGGTCTCATAACCTTGTGAATATACTTAACACTACTGAACTGCACACTTAGAATGGTTATGATTATAGAGTTTATATTATATGTATTTTGCCACAGTTAACTTTTGTTTAAATCACCCAGCCTGGGAATTGGTCCTTATTAACATAGAGCAATGCATAGAATTTTATAATAGTACCGTCATTACTGCTGTCACTATTACTAAAAAACAGGCAGCGATTCCTGTTAGGTTGGAAGATCTTATAGTAAAAACAACTTGAATTTCTATAGCATGTGACAGCTTGCAAATTTGTAAAATTTGCTGATATTTTACACAGAACTTACATTTTACCAACCGGTTAGGCTCTAAAGTCTAAAGATTTAACAAGCACTGTCTATATTCAAAATACCCTTGAACACTTTAAATACAAAAATTTTAATTAGGCAATCAGATTGTTACAGGCACTGTTCTAGGCACTGGAGCTCAGATGTAATCAGCTGGAAGTCAACAGCAAAACTGCATGCAGACATATGCTCTCTCGAAATCAATGCAGAACTTCTGTGGTGGTGCAGTGGATAAGAATCCCTGCCAATGCAGAGGACCCAGGTTTGATCCCTGGTCCAGGAACACTACACATACTGCTGAGCAAGTAAGCCCATGTGCCACAACTACTGAGCCTGTGCTCTGGAGTCCAAGAGCCGCAGCTGCTGAAGCCCGTGTGCCCTAGAGCCTATGCTCCGCAACAAGAGAAGCCACCTCAATGAGAAACCTATGTACCACAACGAAGAGTAGCCCCCGCTCACCGCAACTAGAGAAAGTCAAGGTGACCCAGCAACAAAGACCCAGCACACCCAAAAATAAAAAATAAAAACAGGAAAAAAAAAAGTTGGTGCAGTCAAGTTTACCTTCAGCATTGGAAGAGACCCTTGTTCCTTGTTAAGCATACAAAGAAAGAATTAACTTGTGCTTAGGGCTATGTTCTGTACAAGGATATATTTTTTAATGCAAATGACAGGATACTTGAAATATGAGAACCACACAGAAACTGAGGACAAGCAAGGTAACATCACTTTACATCTCCTGGATCACCCTGGCTTTATAGCAAGAGCACTCACTCATTAAGTAGCAGTGTGGGTGGAATCGCTCCCACTCTCTGAATTACTATCTAGCTTTGCGTTTGCTAATGATAGTTGAGTTTGAATAAATTAAGTTTCTTATTATACAACTCTGCTCTATTACATTTCATAACATTCTTTTAAAAATATACTATCATAGTATATTTACACAGATATGCTTATCAGTTAGCATCTATAGCATTTATCTTGGAGAAGGCAATAGCAATCCACTCCAGTACTCTTGCCTAGAAAATCCCATAGGCGGAGGAGCCTGGTAGGCTGCAGTCCATAGGGTCGAGAAGAGTTGGAGACGACTGAGCGACTTCCCTTTCCCTTTTCCCTTTCATGCATTGGAGAAGGAAATGGCAAGCCACTCCAGTGTTCTTGCCTGGAGAATCCCAGGGACGGGGGAGCCTGGTGGGCTGCCGTCTATGGAGTCACACAGAGTCAGACACGACTGAAGTGACTTAGCAGCATCAGCAGCATAGCATTTATCTTGTCAAAAATCTATCCTTAGGGACTTCCCTGGCAGTCCATTGGTTAAGACTCTACTTCCACTGCAAGGGTCTCCTGTTCGGTCCCTGGTCAGGGAAACAAGATCCTACATGTCACACAGTGAAGCCATAACAAACAAAAAAAATCTATCCTTAGTGGCATACTCTTAAATTGATATGAAAATTCTTTGAGACATTCCATGTGGATTGTCATTTTATGCTTCTTTCAACTGATTTTTACATCCCCTGTGTGAAATTGTAAAAGTTGAAGTATTTCCCTGAAAGACAAGATCTCTGACCCTACAAAGACTAGTGATTTGTCTTACAGTGGAATTAGAGAAAACGTTAATCAATACAATTTAGATATCACTTTCTTGTTAACTAAGCTGACTCTATCTACTAATGTGGACATTTTTTTCTAGGAACAATTCTGCAAAATCAAAGGCTATCTGGAGGAGGAGCTAGACTACAGGAAACAAGCCCTTGACCAAGCATATATGGTAGGTACAAGAGACATTCCAGATACTCTGAGTGTGGATGGTTATATGCTCTGTAGTAAAGCATCCTGTGTAATTTGTCATGTCATGTATGTGAATAGACCGCAACATGCAGCTCGCTTATCCAGTGGTTTCCAGTTCTCATTTTAGACCAAATGTACATCTCTAGCTGTTTGCTGTTATAATACTATTATAATAGTTAATAAATATTTCATTGTAACTCATTTTTCAAACAGTTTAATTATGTTGTTAAATAATATTTAAATGAAAGACAGACTGGACAACAGTGTTGATTACAGAAAAATTTTATTAAATCTGATTGTTGGGGATCCTAATCTAGGGGTAGAATAATAATGTATGTAACATGATACATATTTTCAATTCATTTATTTCTTACAACAACCCTATGAGGTATAGGGAATATTATTATTTCTATATTGCATATGAGAAAATGAAGGCTTAGAGAGAGGAAGACCTTGGCCCAGCTTGGAAAGTGAGTAGGTAGTGCTTAGGTTTGACTCCAGACATTGTGGCCATAACTACCAGAATCCAGCCACAGTGAGTAAGGCTATATGGGGGAAATGGGCTGTACCTTTCTCTCTCCTCCAGATTATGCTGACTCAGGAGCACATTTGATCCACTCCCCTGTACCAAATTCATAAAGCATCATTCTTAATGCTGGACTGCAGCTTGGATTTTTTCTCTCTGGGTGGGTACCACCCCACCCCCCACCGTAACACAGTGTAATGACTCAAGACAAAAAGAGGAAACTTAAAAGTTTTTATAATGCTTTCCTGGAAGCAACCTGAATTGCTCTTGGGAAAAGAGTGAAGCACTTAGCCCCTGATGATAACAAAGATGAACTGGTACTCCCCCTCCAAGTTGAGTAAGAGATTCTGAGTGCTGTGTGATGGGGAAGGGGAGTTGCCCTCTGCTTAGAGAATAAAGAAGGAGGTGATTTTTCCCTCCCTTCCTACCCTTTCAACCTTGCCTCCTCTACCTACACATGATAACCTTAGACCATGTGGGTGTGTCCCAGGACTGAAGACTTTAACTTTTAAAAGGTAAGGCAACCTACTTAGTCCAGGACAGGAGCCTGGAGGACATCCCTTTCCAGGCAATGTCCTTTCACCTCTGTCAGAGTCGAGGGGATAAGATTATAGATTGTAGTAACTGTATCTGAAGCATGTGAAAGAAAAGAAAACTGGACTGTACAAAGCTGTAGACTCTTCATCTAAAAAAGAAAAGCCTCGAGGCGGCATTTTACAGCTAGCTGCTGCCGCTGCTAAGTCACTTCAGTCGTGTCCAACTCTGTGCGACCACATAGACAGCAGTCCACCAGGCTCTTCTGTCCCTGGGATTCTCCAGGCAAGAACACCGGAGTGGGTTGCCATTTCCTTCTCCAATCAATGAAAGTGAAAAGTGAAAGTGAAGTCGTTCAGTCATGTCAGACTCTTAGTGGCCCCATGGACTGCAGCCCACCAGGCTCCTCCATCCATGGGATTTTCCAGGCAGGAGTACTGGGGTGGGTCGCCAGTGCCTTCTCCAGCTAGAGCAACTACAAATCTCAGAGTATTAAAAAACAGACCAATTCCAAAGGGTCTTAGGCTCTATTTCCCAATTTTTAAGAAAAAAAATGGAGACGCTAAAGCCATCTTCAGAGGTGTGTCATTTGGAGAGAGGTGGCACTGTGTATGTGAGTGTGGAATACTTCCAATTTCAAGTATTCTAACATGGACCACTTTGCAGTGTTTATTTCTAAATAATATACTGCCACAATAGATATCTTTAAATATCTGTCAAATGAAAGAGAGAACAAATTTATTCTCAGCTACCTTTGAGAATAGAAGGACATACGGTTATAACAAGGTAAGGACTTCCTGAAAAGGAAAAGTATGTGAAATAGACAGGATCCAGAAAAAAGAACAAATTCCCCTCCATCAGGGAAGTTTACATATTGGCTGCTGCTGCTGCTAAGTCGCTTCAATCGTGTCCGACTCTGTGCGACCCCATAGACGGCAGCCCACCAGGCTCCCCCGTCCCTGGGATTCTCCAGGCAAGGACACTGGAGTGGGTTGCCATTTCCTTCTCCAATGCATGAAAGTGAAAAGTGCAAGGGAAGTCGCTCAGTCGTGTCTGACTTGTAGCGACCCCATGGACTGCAGCCCACCAGGCTCCTCCGTCCATGGGATTTTCCAGGCAAGAGGACTGGAGTGGGGTGCCATTGCCTTCTCTGTACATTTTGGCTAGCTGACCCTTATTGCATCTTATAAAGGGACTCAACAAAAGGATATTTAAGCTGGATAAGCTTTGACATTCATTTTGTTGCTATGGTCATGTGAGAGTAAAATAATATATCCCTCCCCATATACACACGTGTATGTTTATACACCACATGTAAGATACTAAACTCCAAAGTTTTCTATTTTCCAGAGAATCCAGGAACTAGAAGCAACTTTGTACAATGCTTTGCAGCAAGAAACTGTTATTAAATTTGGTGAATTATTAAGTGAAAAGCAGCAGGAGGAGCTGAGGACAGCAGTGGAAAAGTTACGGCGGCAGATGCTGAGGAAGAGCAGAGAGTACGACTGTCAGATTCTTCAGGAGAGAATGGAGCTCTTACAGCAGGCCCATCAGGTGAGGATGGAGTTACTACATCTGTGTTGGATGGTGCTAAGCACATGGGACCTAGTTCTTAGTACAGAGTGTTGATGTGGGTATGAAGAATCCTGAGAGCTAGAAGCTGTTTTCAGAGAGTAAAACAAATAGCTGCTGTTTTATACCTACACTCAGAAACAGGGTGATGGGTTCTTAATGAATTAATCTGAAGAAAATTGGCAGTTCAGAAGCACTGTGTCATGCTACTGTTTTTGCAACAACTTTGCCATGAAATAATACCCTTTGAATTTCATGGAACCTGATCATGTCCCTTTTCCTGGGAAGGGACTCTTCGGGATTTTTTCCAGGACAGAGATCATGCTGTTTTTCACCCCAGTCCATAACCAAACCTGATGGAATCATCAGAAGAGGGTGAAAGGGAACAAGGGCCTTTCTCTTTATTCCCAGAATAAACAGCAGCAGCAACAATAAAGCCTGGAAGCCACCTCTGATTTACTGGCATTTGCTGTAGGTCAGAAACTAAATTAAGGGCTCTCCTTCCATCATTTTATTTAATCCTCACAACAGCCCACAACTGTAAGTATTCTTATTATTACAACGTAAAGAGATCATGGTACTGAAGAAAAAAGTGCTTAAGTCATTGCCCAAGATGACAGATAGCAAGCCACAGAGCAAGAATTACAACCCAGATCAACCCACCTGCAAGGCTAGTGCACATAAACGTTGCACTGTACTGTCCACAGCTTGAGTCACATCATTTATACGACTTTTCTAGACCAGCAAGGCTCAAAATAAACACCCAGTATTAACTTATAGCCAGCATTCTTAATTTCAACTATTTGTTCATATCAGACCTTGGCAGGCAAAGACTAGGGTCCTGGTCAAAAAGCAGATTCTGTAATAATTCCAGAATTGAAAGTTCCAGGCTAGTGTACTTGGTACTCATAAGCTGTAATAAGCAACTGGTATGAAATCCAGATGGGCTATACAAGAGGTGAGAATCATGTGGTCATTAGAGATCAAGGTGAGTAGAAAAGGAACAGGGGTTATTTTATGACACCAGTAAGAACAGTTTATAAGGAACATGACATTTATCACACTTCAGTTGTAGCCAAGAATTTTGTGGATCTTTATAGGCTAATAAATTTCCCAAGTTAACAGGAAACTCTGAAGCCATTTTGTTCCAAAGATAATAAACATGTGCATTGGTTTCTTGAGATTCCATCATAAAGTTTTGGATTTCAACTCTGAAGAGAGTTTTTAAAGCATTTAATAATAGACTCAATAGAATCATTGCTTCTCTAAGGGAATGAACTTATCCTCTAGATAAATATTTTTTTGAATGCAATAGCATTTAATTAATTTCAGCAAAGTGGGAGGTGTGTCATAGAACTGTAGAAGTGTTTATTTTTAAGATGGACAAATAGTTATCTAAATGTATTTATGATTAAAACTTTGTCAATGCTTTTAAGTGTCTCTTCAATCAGCTAAGGTACTTCCAAAAGAGAAGGTTCCATTTAAGTTAATCTGGTCTGAGCTGTTAGGTGCATTATAATTTTAAGTTTCTGTTGCCTTTTACCAAGGAGAAAAGGAAAGATATATCCATCTGAATGCAGAGTTCTAAAGAATAGCAAGGAGAGATAAGAACGCCTTCCTAAGTGAACAGTGCAAAGAAATAGAGGAAAACAATACAAGGGGAAAGACTAGAGATTTCTTCAGGAAAATTAGAGATACCAAGGGAACATTTCATGCACAGATGGACACAATAAAGGACAGAAATGGTCTGGACCTAAAGAAGCATAAGATATCAAGAAGAGGTGGTAAGAATACACAGAAGAACTATACAAAAAAGATCTTGATGACCCAGATAACCACAATGGTGTGATCACTCACCTAGAGCTAGACATCTTGGAGTGTGAAGTCAAATGGACCTTAGAAAGTATCATCACGAACAAAGCTAGTGGAGGTGATGGAATTCCAGCTGAGCTATTTCAAATCCTAAAAGATGGTGCTGTTAAAGTGGTGCACTCAGTATGCCAACAAATTTGGAAAACTCAGTGGTAACCACAGGACTGGAAAAGTTCAGTTTTCATTCCGGTCCAAAAGAAGGGTATTGCCAAAGAATGTTCAAACTACTGCACAATTGTACTCATTTCACATGCTAGCAAAGTAATGCTCAAAATCCTCCAAGCTAGGCTTCAATAGTATGTGAACCAAGAACTTCCATAGGTACAAGCTGGATTTAGAAAAGGCAGAAGAAACAGAGATCAAATCGCCAACTTCCATTGGACTGTAGCACTTCCCTGGTGGCTCAGATGGTAAAGACTCTGCCTGCAATGCAGGAGACCCAGGTTCCATCCCTGGGTCGGAAAGATCCTCTGGAGAAGGAAATGGCAACCCACTCCAATATTCTTGCCTGGAAAATTGCATGGACAGAGGAGCAGTCCATGCAGTCTCAAAGAGTTGGACATGACTGAGCAACTTTCACTTTCACTGGATCATAGAAAAGCCAAGAGAATTCCAGATAGACATCTACTTCTGCTTCATTGACTACACTAAAGCCTTTGACTGTGTAGATCACCTCAAACTGTGGAAAATTCTTAAAGAAATGGAAGTATCAGACCACCTTACCTGCCTCCTGAGAAACTTGTATGCAGATAAAGAAGCAACAGTTAGAACTGAACATGGAAAAACAGACTGGTTCATAATTGGAAAGGGAGTGCATCAAGGTTGTATATTGTCATCCTGCTTATTTAACTTATATGCAGAGTACATCATGTGAAATGCCAGACTGGGTGAATCATAAGCTAGAATCAAGATTGCCAAGAGAAATGTCAATAACCTCAGATATACAGATGCCACCACTCTTATGACAGAAAGTGAAGAGGAACAAAAGAGCCTCTTGATGAAAGTGAAAGAGGAGAGTGAAAAAGCTGGCTTAAAACTCAACATTCAAAAAACAAAGATCATGGCATCTTGTCCCATCACTTCATGGCATATAGATGGGGAAGCAATGGAAACAATGACAGACTTTATTTTCTTGGGCTACAGTATCAGATGGTGTTCAAAGATGGTAATCAAAGTCAGATGGTGACCTCAGCCGTGTAATTGAAAGATGCTTGCTTCTTGGAAGAAAAGCTGTTACAAACTTACGGTATTAAAAAGCAGAGACATTACTTTGCTGACAAAGATCTGTATATTCATAGCAGTGGTTTTCCAGTAGTCATGTATGGACCATAGAGAAGGCTGAACACTGAAGAATTGATGCTTTTGAACTGTGTGGTGTTGGAGAAGACTCTTGAGAGACCCTTGGACTGCAAGGAGATCCAACCAGTCAATCCTAAAGGAAATAAGTCCTGAATATTCATTGGAAAGACTGATGCTGAAGTTGAAGCTCCAATACTTAGGCCACCTGATGCAAAGAACTGACTCATTTGAAAAGACCCTGATGCTGGGAAAGATAGAAGGCAGGAGGAGAAGGAGACAACAGTGGACAAAATGTTTGGAAGGCATCACCAACTCCATGAACTTGAGTTAGAGCAAACTCCAGGAGATGGTGAAGCACAGGGAAGCCTGGCATGCTGCAGTCCAGGGGGTCACAAAGAGTCAGACACATCAGAGCAACTGAACAACAACAACAAATTTTTAAGTCTCATAATTTCATTGACATTTTCTGTCTCCCCAACAGATATTCATTAGAATATGCCTTTCCAGTTATTTATTACTCTTTTTTTTCCCTTTCAATCAGTAGCTTTGATTTGAGAGAGTTATTCCAGGAGACATTGGACAGGATTTGTCATACGTAAATTTGCAAGGCAGTCTAAATTATACAACCTATCACTAACCACTTACTAGACATTTCTGTTTGAATGTTTCAAAGTGAACTCATGCGAAACATACCTGAACACGCGTTCTTATCTTTGCTTCTCTCTTCTCTCCCCATCTGCCTGTCTTGTTTAGTGGAACTACCATATCTCAAAGCACTCAGGCTGAAAACGCTGGGGTTTTCCTTGTCCTTCTCACCTTTTCTGATGGTACCTTCTTCCTCAAAAGCTTCCATGATCCCACTTTCCAGTTGAGTCTAGTCATGCAGAAATCTCTAGGTCCTTCAGTAGCTGGCTGCTGCTGCTGCTGCTGCTGCTAAGTCACTTCAGTCATGTCCGACTCTGTGCGACCCCATAGACAGCAGCCCACCAGGCTTCCCCGTCCCTGGGATTCTCCAGGCAAGAACACTGGAGTGGGTTGCCATTTCCTTCTCCAATGCATGAAAGTGAAAAGTGAAAGTGAAGTCACTCAGTTGTGTCCGACTCTTAGCGACCCCATGGACTGCAGCCTACCAGGCTCCTCCGTCCATGAGATTTTCCAGGCAAGAGTACCAGAGTGCGTTGTCATTGTCTTCTCCGAGGAGGTAGTCAGTAGCTGGCTACCCCTCCCCTAAAAACTGGATTTAAGACGATCTCCAGAGCTTACGTTCCTCTATTTGTGCAGAACTCTTCCTTTACCCTTGAGGCTATGATTTTCCACTTCTAAGCCTTCGTTTGCCTGACTACTGACCCCCAAATGCCCTTCAAAGTCGGCTGCATTTATCCAAATGTTCTCATTTTTCTAATCCCAGTGTAAGGTCTATCTCCTGCAGGATGCTCTCCCAGATGAAAACAATGGATCACTTATTACTGAAAAAATATATATATCCCATACCCTTTTATACACTCGTTCAAGACCAGTTACTGAGGGCCTGCCTGTGCTGGGTGCTGGGAATGTGATGTCGGACAAAGACATAAAGGTCACTTCTCTCACGTGTCCTGCAGGTGAAGAGAGACAGAGTGACAAGGCAAACAAGCACCAGCCAAGGCAGTTTCAGAGAGTGCTCTGAAGACACATGCATGCGTCTCTCTGTGTGTGCTGTGTGTGAGAGAGCGAGCTTGGGAGTAGGATTAACCACTCTAAACTGGCTGGTCTGAAGATGCTGAAATCCCAAAGAGTCAGCCACACAGAGATCTTGGCAAGGTGGCCAGAATTTAGGATCAGCAGGGGCTAAGTCTCTATTGTGGGAATGTTTGGGATATTCAAGGAGCATAGAGAAGGCCAATATGGCAGGAGGTCGTGGAGCTGAAGAAAGGTGACTGTGAGGTGAATCTGTAGAGGTAAGACAGGGCTAGATCGAGCTGGGCCTGACGAAGTTCGGGTTTTATTCTAAGGGCAACTTGGCTGACTCTCCCTTCTTCCTCTTCCTTGCCCCTTAAAGCTCAAGGACTGCTGTGATCATTTCACATTCTTTATTTTGTGTGTGTGTGATATTTTCTTGGCTGTGGCACGTGGCATATGGGATCTTAGTTCTTGACCAGGGATCGAACCCACACCCTTTGCATTGGAAGCACAGAATCTTAACCACTGGACTGCCAAGGAAGCCTACCATTTCCCATTCTAAGAGTTTATACTGGCTGCTGTAGATGGGTGTAGGATGGAGAAGATCAGAAGCAGGAAGAGCAGGCAGTAACCTCTCACAGTTCTGATGGGGGACTTGGTATACTTCAGAGCAGTAGAAAGTTTCCTACTTGGTAGAAAAGAGATCTGCTTTGGACTCTACAGGGTTTGCTCTTAGATCAGATGGCAGTCTGGGAAAAGTTGGAAAGGAAAAATAAATAAAGCCCACAGCACACAATGGAGCAAACCTAACTCATTTAATACATATGTATAGGCAGCTCCTTTGTACAACTAAGCACTGTACGAGGTATTAGAGATTGGTGATGAAATTATGCTTAGTTTTGCCCTGTTTTCCCTTTCTACATAATCTGTTTTTTCCTGTGTTTTCCATTTTTATCTCCCCATCTGGATGTGATGGTTCTTTGAGATCAGGAACTACGTGACACCTTGCTTGTGTTCTCCATTACATCCAACACAATCCTGAACATTTAAGCAGGTGCCCAGCAAGCACAGACTTGGAGGCTGAGTAGACACTACACTAATCTCTCATGCCCATGATTTAATTGATGTACGGCTTGCCTCCACATCCAATAGACTATATCAAGAAAATACTTGCACGCTCAAGGTAGAAATATCTAACAAGTTTATTCTTTCACTGTGTAGCTTTGGAGCATAAGCAGCACTGTGGAAATACATACAAACACACACATCACACACATTTATTTGTCATTCATTATCACACACATCAGCATTCATTGTCACATAATTTTACAGTCCTTCTAAAAAAACACACCCTCCTCTCCTGCAGAAACCTCACCCCCTTTCGTTTAAAGCAGGATTTCTCAATCTCAGCCTGACTGACATTTTGGGTCTGATGATTCCTCTTGGTGGAAGTTGGCGGGGAGTGATCTGTGTACTGCAGGATATTTAGAGCATTCCTGGCCTCTGCCCCTTAGATGCTGGTTGTCACTGGTGATCACATGTGATTTAAAACTGTCTGGATAATTTTTGGTGATGGTTGCACAACTTTGTGAATATACTAAAATCACTTTAACTAACTTAAAAATGTCCAGATATTGCCAAATGTCACCTGGGGTGCAAAATCACCCCTAGTTGAGAACCACTGTTCAGAGAGAGGGGATATAGTTTCCGAGTTCAACTGTTCTTTGTTCCAGCTTACGTTTTTGTCTCCCCATGTTGCGCTGTAAAAACTGGTCTTTCTATGTTATCACATCATTTAGCTTCCATTGTTTTCTTCTTGGACTCCAGTTCTCCATTTTCTAATTATTCCCAAAAGAGGCACTAAATTACAAGCCTACACTGTGTAACCCTATGCTATGAATGTATTCAGTTCAGTTTAGTCGCTCAGTCGTGTCCGACTCCTTGCGACCCCATGAATCACAGCACGAAGGCCTTTAATTTGTCAGAAGGAAATTTGAAAACTTTTATTCACTTACAAATTCAGTTCAGTTCAGTTCAGTTCAGTCGCTCAGTCGTGTCCTACTCTTTGCAACCCCAGGGACTGCAGCACGCCAGGCCTCCCTGTCCATCACCAACTCCCGGAGTTTACTCAAACTCAGGTCCGTTGAGTCAGTGATGCCATCCCATCATCTTATCCTCTGTCATCCCCTTCTCCTCTTGCCCTCAATATTTCCCAGCATCAGGGTCTTTTCCAGTGAGTCAGCTCTTTGCATCATGTGGCCAAAGTATTGGAGTTTGAGCTTCAACATCAGTCCTTCCAAAGAAATCCCAGGGCTGATCTCCTTTAGGATGGACTGGTTGGATCTCCTTGCAGTCCAAGGGACTCTCAAGAGTCTTCTCCAACACCACAGTTCAAAAGCATCGATTCTTCGGCCCTCAGCTTTTTTATAGTCCAACTCTCACATCCATACATGACCACTGGGAAAACCATAGCCTTGACTAGACAGACCTTTGTTGGCAACGTAAAGTCTCTGCTTTTTAATATGCTGTCTATGTTGGTCATAACTTTTCTTCCAAGGAGTAAGCGTCTTTCTATTTCATGGCTGCAGTCATCATCTGCAGTGATTTTGGAGCCCAAAAATATTAAGTCTGTTACTGTTTCCACTGTTTCCCCATCTATTTGCCATGAAGTGATGGGACCGGATGCCATGATCTTTGTTTTCTGAATGTTGAGCTTTAAGCCAACATTTTCATTCTCCTCTGTCACTTTCAAATTAGTGTCTATGTAATGTTGATTTCAAATCTGTGCTATTCAAATTACTGAAATTTTGTTATAGTTTACTGTAATTTCAAAGACATGTCTGAGCATTTTTTATCTTCAGGATTGCTTGTGCTATTCTTGTAATGTTTGTTTTTTCCCCTAAGTTATCAGTTCCTTCTTTGGATTTTTTTTTTTTGAAGTGTAGTCTCTAATTTTGTTTTATGAAAATTGATCAGTTTGGTTTTATGAGAAGATCATACCCTGAAACAAATTTGAAATAAGGTTGAAAAAAAAGTAGAACAGCAACTAATGGCATTTGTGTGAGCCACTTTTAGCCATTTTTAAATGAGGCAATAAACAATCAAAAACCTTAATCCAAATGGTTTACAACAAAGTGTCTTTCTTTCTCTGTAGCTCTGGGACACACAGCTGTCTCCACTAAGAGGTGACTTTCCCACATCTCATTCCCAACTCATGTTCCACTGGCCAAAACAGGTCTACTGACCAAGCTCAAGGACAGTGGGGTGAGAACCATACCTCTGTCACAGGGAAGAGGTCTGCAGAGATAGATTGACCCAGAGGAAAAAGGATGGCAAATATTTTTAAAATACAGTCAATGACAATCATTTTGAATATGAGTATAGGCAATTTTTGAAATATGCAATAACCCACTGCGTATAGAAAAATGTATACATGACATTTCCAGATGCTAATGTTTTTATGGGAAGTTCTGTGTTTTAGGTTGATGAATGGTCTTGTTTAACTTAACACCGTGTAAAGCATTTGGGTTTTTTTCCCCTTTTTGCAGAGAATTCGTGACTTAGAAGATAAAACAGACATCCAGAAAAGACAGATAAAGGACCTAGAAGAAAAGGTATGTGTGAACGTCAGTGTGTATTTCAATCTTTATTTTTTAGATCAGACAGTAGTCTTGGTTTCATTCGCTGTGTTTTCCTTCTTCTCAGCTATTGTGTGTTGTGTGTAGGCAGGTATAGTTAAGCTCTGCCTGTAGTCAGGCACCAGGGTTCTGGCAAAACATCTGCTTTCAGTTATACATTTTTGTCTTTTGTTTTGATTCCTGTTCTTTTCTGTAAGTGTTTTCTTTCCTCAGTTTTCCCTTTCCCATCTTCACATCTTTTCCAAAAGTTTCTTCTAGTTTTATTACTCTGCTTTCCCCTTCCTTTTTGAAATAATGTGTTCAGAAATTTAGATTGACACATGAAAATTTTGCCGTCATGTCATTTCCCCAGTGGTCCTAAAGAAGAACTGCTTCTTCCTAGTCAGCCAACACTCCTGGGGAGTAAAGATGGCATTTGGAAATGTGTGTGCTCTGGAAGAAGGGAGAGGACTAGCACAGGGGTGCTGCTTGGCTGCAGTGAGTTTGCCAGTCTTGCATAATTAACACAAAATTGTCCTGCCTCATATGCCAGGAGCCCCCTGGGCCTGAGGAGGGACACAGCAGAGATGGCAAGAGGCATTCTCTGGAGTTCTGATCTCATTGACTGGAAGTAGCTGCCTGAACCCCTGTGTTGCAAAAAATCATGGTTGTTTTGCAGTATCTTCCATGGGCACCCAAGGAGCAAATAGTAAACCACCCGCCATTTCCAAGATAATGATTAGAATTTGGTTCATCCCAAATTGCTTTTATAGTTGTCCTTCTCAGAGGAAGTTGGTAAGGTCCAGTAGCCAAACAATCAGACCCCTAGATTCTTATGTAGGCTGAGTCTTCATGTATTTATTTAAGCTTGGGTAAGTGACTTTACCCACCATGTGTAAGCTGTATCTACAATATAGGGGTGGTAACACTCTCCCTCATCTCCTCTCATCTGTTCCATGAGGGAAAAAATGAAGTCACTTACATGAAACTTAGGAAACGCTAAGAAAGTATAAGTCAAATTAAAGTATAATTTTTAAAATTTCTAAATGTGGAGTGCATATCTTATGTAAGCTTGTAAGTTTGAATTTTCCTCATTTCTGAACTGTGCTATTTAGTTCTGTGGGATTAAATGAGGCAAAGGCAAAGTGTAATAAGCTAAAAGCTGAATCTGGTTTCCTACTGTTTGGCAGAAAGACCCACAGAAGGCAGGGATTATCCACAGTTTCCATGGCTGTCAAAGGACACCACTGATGCCTTCCATTTCCCATGTGTTTGAATGGCTACCCTTGTCCTAGTCACTCAGTCCTGGAGTGGCTCCGGGAGGAAATTGCAGAGAAGACAGCTCTGCCCCAGTAACTTCACTCAGTTCAGTCCCATATAACTTACGGAAAACAGAAAAAGGAATTATTTTTATATCTAGTTATGTCGCCACCCTAGCTGAAGTAGGTGAACTTTTCATTCTACAGGTCTGAACTTCCTAAATATTTATAATAGGTTAATGTACTTAACAGAAAATGAGGATTATTTAGCTATTAAATCAGCAAATTCCATATGTAGTACTAAACTAAGCCATTTCAAAGGCAATCCAGTTGGTTTCTGATTAGAGGTTTGAATGAGAGATGAGGTTGTTAAAGCAACTTCTATTCACTTGACCTCAATTCTGCTTATCCACAAGCATAGTAAAAAGGCTAACGATCACTTATGTCAGAGATAGTCTTCATTCTTTCCTGTGGGGTACGTGACCACCCCCTCAGGACACATACAATATTCCTTCTTTGTCCTCAATTCTCACACACACAGCTAAATTGCTTCCTACATGCTGCTCTTCACTTTATCCAAGGCACTGCCAGATTCATCATCTCATTTGATTCTCCTGATTATTGAGACAGACACATCAGATATTATGTTCCCTTTTTATACAGATAATGAAAAAATGGCTCAGAGACATTAAACAACTTTACAAAATCATATAATCCATCCATGGCAAATCAAAAGCAGAGGTCAGGTGTCTGACCCTGAGGCCCACAGCCTGCCCACCATGTGACATAGAATTTAGACTCGTATTGTAAATCAAGTGATAAGCATCCCTTATGCCCAGAAAGGTAGCCCTGATACCTGACCATCTCATGGGAATTGTGGAAGCCTTCCATTCCCCTCCTTCATCCACTCTCACTACAGGTGACATCCTGTCACTACACATCTTCAAGGAATGGGAAAAAGAAAAGAGTGTCTGCTCCTCATTCTATTAGACTGGTCACTAATACATAGCTCTTCACACCATGTTTATAACTTGTTCATGCAATTTTGCCACCATGAAGCAAGAGCCTTGTGAGCAATGCCATTAAAGGAAGTAGGCAAATAATATGCCCAATATGAGACTACCATACAGGACCTATTCAAAACTATCATGTCCAACAGAATGCTCCTGAAGGGTTTTAACAAGCCAAAAGACTTCATGACTCTGTAAGAGTAAATCCCCAAGGAAATCAGTATTTGAGAAAACTGATCTGACCTACAAGATTTTATTATACAGTTGGTTTTCAACCAGTGCTACACAAAGCATGTTTTCCATCCAAGTTTTTTCTTCTCTGGTGAAGGTTCTTGGTGGAGAGAGACAGCTCGGACTCTGTTTAACTTCTGTGAGTCAAATAAGGAGATATCTATCTCAGAAGCATGACAAGCTGGAGCAACAGCATACGTTCACTGTCTGAAGCTATCTCTGATGTAGAAGCGTAGTTCACACCAGTGGGAGGACCACATACCCTCACTCACCCAGGACAGACCTAGGTTATGCCTGGTACCCCAATGTAATTACTAATACTGTTCCATTTCCCTTCTAGGAGTGCCCACCATGGATAAGCAATCATATGTTTACCCTGCAAAGTAATATTCTTCCTGCTCTGCCATAGTAACCAAATAGTGATAGTGTTGAGTGATAAAGCATACACTTTGATCACTTTTAATTACACTCTCACACATTAAAAATAGAGATAATAACACATAGCAGATTAGGACTCGGGAGGTCTAAGCTCTAGGCTTCACAGTACCATCAAATTGTATGCAATTAGTCTGTTGATTAACTGCTCTCTGTTTATTTTCCTCACTTATAAAATTCGGAGCTTAGACCAATTATCTGTAAGACCCTCTCAGAATTCTAAAATGTATCAGTTGATGTTAGCTGAACACCAGTTATTCATTGTATTGCTTTACCAGTGAAGAAATAAAAGGTATGGTTTTTGTAAATAAAAGGTACTTTGTGTGTATGTGAGAAATGATCAGATTTGAGCAATATGGAAAAGCTGAGGTTTTATACAACCTGAATTGCACTACAGAAATTCAGATTTACATAATCCTCTTCTTTTTCTTCTGCAGTTTCTGTTTCTATTCTTGTTCTTCTCTCTTGCCTTTATTCTATGGCCTTGATGTCAAGGTGCCTCTTACAGGTAAGACTCCATTTAATTCTCAAAATGTGCTTCTAAGACTTATTTGATAAGAAGAATGCTAGCATGTTAGTATGCTCATGTTAAAAAAAAAAACAAATACATTTGGTATTTAAATGCCAATCTTAAATGCCATAAAATGAGAAATCAATCCAGTCCATTTGGGTGATTATTAAAGAAATGAAGCATGGTGAAAGTCAAGAATCTTTTCCTAGCTAAGTGTCTTGCTTTGGAAAGTCGTGATGTCTATGAATCTCGGAATTCTCATTGTAGCCTCTCATTACACTCAAAGAGTCACTTCTGTATCTACAAAGTGAAAAAACAGGAGTAGGTTTTCAGTGTCTCCTCCAGCTTGAAAATTGTGCTCCTATAAATCTAACAAGTTAAAATGACTGATTTTTTTTAACCCTTTCTCCTAGTTCATTTTCATCAGAATTCAGGAAAACAGGATATTTAGGAAAATTGGATCTTGTTTTCAAATAAGATAGTTTTCAATGTCAATTTAGGGAAAAAAAAGAAGACTCAATATTATTATATTATCAGATCCATTTCTTATAAGTGGATGTAAGTAAAAAGAATCTTAGACAGTGATTCCCAATTCTTGTAAAAATAAAGAATTCAAAGCCTTACTACCAATTTAATGAAGCAGATTACCGGACATGGAGATGAGACAGAGGATGAGAGAAGTGGAGAATAAGATTGATCTATATTTTTAAGAAGCTAACCAGGTGATTCTAATGTCTACCCAGGTAGAGAAAGCACAAACCTTAACACCATTACTTAAAAATAAAGAAGGGCTACCTGCTGTTCTAAATCCGTTTACCACGGTCTGTGTCTACTTTGGTTATCTTATTAAGTTATATTATACAAGGATCTTTTCCCACCCCATGTTACTTAACATTCTATAACAAGTTGAAAAATGGAAGAGAGATGCTTTCTGTCTCTGTGGGTATCAGCTTTGTTACCTGGATGTTGAACAGGAAAGCATGACCTGACCCAAGAAAGAAGTAGAGGGAAATGCCCATCAAGTGGTATCCTTATAGGACCAATTCCCTGGCTTTATTCCTTACTCCAAAAGATTTTCTTTTAAGACTGAAAATTATCCTTTATCTGACAAGAAGAGTAGTAGCCTTGCAGCACATAAAAAAGAGCACTTAGTCTCTTAAACTGAATGAGAATATCTAAAGAAATATGGGCAAAGTTCTCTAGAAAAGGATCAAAATGGCCAGAGCATCAGAAAACAAGCAGTTCCCACCCCCAAATAACAATTAATCAACGAGGCAAATAAAGTTCAGTGAGGCACAAGTACTACATGGGGGTGTAGGGAAGAAAAATCAAACCTCGTAAACTTGTAAATACTAGCTAGAAAAGGAGTAAGTTTGAACATTAATATCAATAATGACTAACAGCTACAATGTAGATGCTGTTCTAAGTAATAGATACATTAATCCTCACAAACCCCTCTAGCCAGTAGGTATTGCTTTTCTTTCTTTTTTTTTTTTTTTTGCAATTGGAGAAACTACAGCATGTGACTTTCCTAGGACCACATAGCTACAGCGGACAGGTGTAGGATTTCTACCCAGGCAGCCGCATGCCAGAGTCCACTTTTAACCCCGTTGTGCCTCACACATGGAAGAGGGCTTTCTCTCACATTCTGAGCATCACTTACGTGTATATTTATATCAGCATTCAGAGGTGTCTTCTATGATCTGTATACTACTACATAGCTCTTGGGATTTAAAATTGCTGTATGCTCATCCCCCATACCTTTTCCCCATTTTTTTGAGGGATATACAAAATTTGATTTGCTTTTCCTCTAGAGTAGCTCATAATTGACACTTTGGAGTGGTCAAATGAAAAAAATATAATTATAATTAATAGTAATTATATAACAAATTCCTGGTACCGTGAATCTGGATAATATAAAATGTATACAGGAAAAAGTCTGAGTAGTTTAACATGTATGGCTTTGAAGTTAAATATACTGTTAAGTTTTAATCCTGCCATATACTAGTGTGTCATGGTAGGTTTAGACCAAAATTAGATTTCCTGTTCCATAAAATGATTGTGACTATATTAACTACATCATGGTATTGTGTTGAAAGAATTAAATAAGATTATGCTTATAAAGAATTTGCCACATTGACTGGCACATGGTTCAGTAATCAGCAACTCTTAGCTATTATTATGAAAAAAAAGTTGGCTATCACTGTACTGAGTTTGCAAATATACAAGTTTGAAAATAAAACCTCTAGTACTGCCAAGTACAATAGTTTAAGAACTAAACCAAAGTGAGTAGTTACCTTTTCATCCCTTCTCTTCAGATAATAATCTGGATTTAAATAATACAAGTGAGTAAGGCATTACTGGCAGCTGATTATTTCTACTTATATGCCCAAAGCAAGTGAGACAGAGGAAGGAGGAAGTAAGGAAGAAAAGGGCTTCACTTATTAGCAGGTAGCAAAAGCATACTGTAAATAACCATACAAATATTTGTCCTATTAATGATTTATATTCTATTCTGTTCTTAAACCAAAGACTAACTTAAATTACATATAAAGATAGCTACCTTAAAATGAAATGACTTATGCTTCTTTCCTTTTAGCAATTACCTAAGTCATTTTTGTCAAGGATGATCTAGAAGCTGTTGCAGGCTCCCAAGAAGGTACTTCACTGAAGGTGCTTTCAGTGGTTGCTGACTAAATAGCTCAGTCCCATGCATTAGACTGGGACTTTTACCTTAAAGGATTCCCTGGTAGCTCAGGTGGTAAAGAATCCACCTGCAGTGCAGGAGACCCCAGTTCGATTTCTGGATCAGGAAGTTCCCCTGGAGAAGGGATAGGCTACCCACTCCAGTATTCTTGGGCTTCCCTGGTGGCTCAGTTGGTAAAGAATTTGCCTGCAATGAGGGAGACCTGGGTTCAATCCCTGGGTTAGGAAGATCCCCTGGAGGAGGGCATGGCAACTCACTGCAGTATTCTTGCCTGGAGAACTCCTTTGGACAAAGGAGCCTGGTGGGCTACAGTCCATGAGGTCGCAAAGAGTCGGACATGACTGAGTGACTAAGCACAGCAAAGGGGAACCCCACATAGTTTCAGGAGATACCATGTGCTTCATGCATTCATTTTTTCCTTTCAGTTTTATTGTGATATAATTGACATACAGCACTGTATAAGTTTAAGGTATATGGTGTAATGATTTGATTTACATACATTGTGAAATAACTACCACAGTAAATTTACTGAACATCTTCAAAATTAAAGAAATAGAAAGTGTTTTTATTGCAATGAGTATTCTTAGGATTTGCTCTCTTAACAACTTTCATATATAACGTATAATCACATAAATTATATTTGTCGTGTTGTTCATAATATCCCTAGTACTTATTTATCTTATGACTGGTAGTCTGTATAACAGCTTTTGACTACTCATCCAGTGTCCCTTCCCTCTACTCCTCACCTCGGGTAACCACAAATCCAATCTCTTTCTCTATGAGTTTGTTTGATCTTGACACATAATGCTGAGCGTCTTCTGTGCAACAGACAAGGCGGCAGGTACTTGGATACTAGAGTCCTAAAGTCAGCAGTGACATAACTGTATTTGCTGACTTAGCATGTCATAAACTCAAAGCTCAGCTCTACAGGGCAACACATTCAAAAGAATCTCTGAGGCTCTGTGATATCCAGAAGTGGCTTCTGAATCAAAGGTGAATTTGTGTTCTCTACAGTTTTAGTTATAGAATACTGACCCTTAACTCACTGAAAACTGCTCATCTATACTGACCTATTAGATAATACTTCAGTTATTCATAATGCCAGTTTGAATAAACCTGGCTTTGCTGTAGAATTCATAGTTCCTTTTACAGATACTCAATTTACAGAAATGTAACATTCTGGGAGATTGCCTATAAGTCCATTTGCTTTTTAAAGCCAACATGATTTTCCTCAAATGATGGGCTTTACTTTAGTTGTGATGGGAAGAAATAGTGCATATGTGCTTTGAAACAGAATTTAAGATTTATTTCTGAGGTTGACTTAGATAATTGCTAAAAGCAAAGAAGCATAAATCACTTCATTTTAAGGTTCAGTTCAGTTCAGTTCAGTTGCCTAGTCATGTCCGACTCTTTGCGACCCCATGAATCGCAGCACGCCAGGCCTCCCTGTCCATCACCAACTCCCGGAGTCCACATTTTAAGGTAGCTATCTTTATGTATAATTTAAGTTAGTCTTTGGTTTAAGAACAGAATATAAATCACATTGGAAAAATATTTGTATGGTTATTTGCAGTATGCTTTTGTTACATACTTATTTTATATAAAATACACTATATGTGTGTATACATATACAGAGAAGAGAGAGATGCACACACCTAATGCATCTTTATACACACTCAGATTAGTTCTCTTCTTTACTGAGGACCATGGGAATACTATAGGGCTGAACTGGTGGCTCAGGCAGTAAAGAATCTGCCTGCAGTTTAGGAGATCTGGGTTCAGTCCCTGGTAGGAAAGATCCCCTGGAGCAGGAAATGGAAGCCCACTCCAGGATTCTTGCCTGGGAAATCCCATGGAGAGAGGAACTTGGGGGCTACCAGTCCATGGGGTTGCAAAGAATCGGCCATGACTGAAGCAACTGAGCATGCGCTCCTTTGTGCCAGCACCACCAATCTCTATGCCTTTTTGGCACCTATACCTCCCTCCCACAGTATACTCTCATCCCGATCTCTGTACTTCCTTCCTGCTCACTCTTCTGTGACTTGGTCGCTCTTTCATCTCAGTCTGATCTGGCCTTTGGGAATGAACCAGGTGATTCTGCAAATATGAGTTCCAAATACTTGTGACTTGCACCTGTGGCAGAAATTTCTTTGAATCTCTGATTTGCCTCTGTATGTGAACTGGAAGCATCCTTAAGATACTACATGCCTCCTTTTCCACCACTTTGCATCTTTGTCACCATTTCTGGAGTACCATTAAATTCTGCTACAGAATTAGTATCTTTACTTTATAGATGGGGAAATTAAGCCTTGGAGAAGTTAAATGGCTTTTTCATGGAAATTCTATTTTCTCCATCCATGCCATTCAGACTCTAAAGTTCACGTCCTTATGCAGTAAATGATAAAATGTCCTCTGTGCCATTTTCTGGCTTTTATTAGAGGAGTGGATTATGTCCTAAGCTTCTACCCAAGCGAAAACCCAGATACACGGAATTAAAGAGGGACGGGACTATAAGTATTGACTGGCACAGTCCAGGGAAATGTCTTTTCAGAGATACTCTGGGACCAAACAGGAAACCTGTGTAGCAAAATTCCCAGGGAATCCTCAGATCAGGACTTGGGGATAGAGACCGTCTGCCATTAAACAATGTTGTTGGAGAGAAAATTTGACATACAAGTGAGTCAGTGAACCTGCTTATAAAGTAATATTTCATGTGAGCAACAAGGACTTCATTTCAGTTCAGTCGCTCAGTCGTGTCCGACTCTTTGCGACCCCATGGGCTGCAACATGCCAGGCTTCCCTGTCCATCACCAACTCCTGGAGCTTGCTCAAATTCATGTCCATTGAGTCGGTGATGCCATCCAACCATCTCATCCTCTGTCATCCCCTTCTCCTCCTGCCTTCAGTCTTTCCCAACAAGGGCTTAATTTCCAAAATATACAGAGCTCATACAACTTAACAGCAATAGCCCCCCAAAAAAGAAATTGAAAATGGGCAGAAGATCTGAATAGACATTTCTGCAAAGAAAATGAATTGCAAATAGGCACTTGAAAAGATGCTTAACATTACTAATTATTAGAGAAATGCAAATCAAAACTACAATGGGGTGCCACCTCATACCTATGAGAATGTCCATCATTAAGAAGTCTACAAATAACAAATTTTGGAAAGGATGTGACAAAGAAGGAACCCTCTTATACTTTTCCTGGAGGAGGAAATGGCAACCCACTCCAATATTCCTTCCAGGAAAGTCCCATGGACAGAGGAGCCTGGCGGGCTGCAGTCCATGGGTTCGCAAAGAGTTGGACACAACTTAGCAACTGAGTATGCATGCATGCCTACACTATTAGTGGGGATTTAAATTGGTACAACCACTATGGAAAACAGTAAAAATATTCCTCTAAAAATAGAGTTGTCATATGATCCAACAATCCCACTCCTGGGCATATATCCAGACAAAATTATAAGTCAAAAAGATATATGAACCCCAGTATTGAGAGCAGCACTATTTACAATAGCCAAGATATGGAAGCAATGTAAATGTCCATCAACAGATGAATGGATAAAGAAGATGTGGTATATATACACAATGGAATATTACTCAACCATCAAAAAGAATGAAATAATGCCATTTGCAGCAACATGGATGGACGTAGAGATTCTCATACTAAGCAAAGTAAGTCAGAAAGAAAAAGACAAATACCATATAATGTCACTTATATGTGGATTCTAAAATACAATGCAAATTAACAAAGCTACAGAACAAAAACAGACTCAGAGAGAGAACAGACTTATGGTTGCCCAAGGGGGTTGGTAATTAGGGGAGGGAAGGAATGGGAGTTTGGGATTAGCAGAGGCAAACTATTATATATAAGATGGGTAAACAACAAGGTCCTACTATATAGCATAGCAAACAATATTTAATATCCTGTAACAAAACATAATGGGAAAGAACATAAAATATGTATGTATATATATTATAGATATACATACACATACATCTGAGTCACTTTGCTGTACAGAATAAATTAATACAACATTGTAAATCAACTATACTTCAAAAAATTTTTTTAAACTTAAAGTAATATCTTAGTTGAACTTCTGAAGGTGTTGGCTTAGAAAGTCCTAGAGAAAAAGACAATATTGATAATAGCTAATATTTCAGGCCACTTAATATGAGACAAGAATTGTTCATTGCTTTACATGCATTACATTGCAGCAACCCTTGAAATAGATACTTCTGTTCTCTCATTTTAAAGAAAAGCAATTAAGCTTAGAGACTTTCTTTACATAACACACACAAGATTATACTGTTTCAAGAGGTGGTAAAGAATAAAAAATGGGGTTTTTTTAATTAAAAAAAATAATTTGTGCTTTTTTTTTCCTGTTTCAGCTATTGACTGAAATGATGATTAAAGAATTTCTCCCTCTGTTTTACAGAGAAACCGAAAACACGGATAAGACCGCAGAAAAGCAAATACTTCTAAACCTTCAAAGATGGCAGAAATGTTTACAGCAGTGAAAGAGAGATCAAAAGCTAAGACCCATCCTGTAGCCAGGACTACACCTGTGTATTTTAAAGCCATTATTCAAGGTTTCTTACTTGACAGTTCCTACATGACCCTGTTGAAAATCTACAATATATGCTGCATTTAACGAAACCTGTATATGTCAAACCAGAAGGAAAGAACTATAGACATATATTGTGTGAAAAAAACGATTCAGCAAGGGAAACAGTTTCAGCAGATCAAGCAAAGATGTGTCTTGGGCATGGAACCAAAGTTACAAAGAAACATTCTACCCCTGCTGTGCAGGGGGGGTCATTTTAATGTAACACCACACCCCATGGAAATACTAGTCCTGAAATAAACATCATTTAAAAAAAAAATCAAAACAAAAAGATAAGGGGGGTGGGGATCGAAGCACGAGGAATACCTATGAGGAGCTGTTTACAATAAAATGTTTGATTTGAAAAGTCTGGTTTCTTACTACAGGGATTTGCTTTTCTGTCTTTATTATTGTTTAAACCTCAGGAACAGAGACATCTGCAATGTGAGTGAGAAGAAAAACAATGTCCGGTTTTTCTGCAAACAGTGGAGCGTGTGGAATGCATTCCACACATGACAGATGAGAAGCGCATCGCAGTGACCCCGACGAAACTGGCAACCAGTGTGAAGGATCCAGGCGAATGCAACATAAGATGCATAAAAGCAGATGCTTCCTTGGCCTTCTGTGGTCCTCCAAGAACAACAAACTGATCTCATTCTTACTGAAAATTAAGAAGATGATGCTCTAGATCACAAGCTCCCTGACTTAGTTCTGTCTAAGAATGACACCGACCATAGGGCCAGAGGCATCTCTGAATCTTTCCATTTCCAAAATACTGGTCTTCAAATGGCTGCTTAAAATTGCCTGCAAATAACATGTGATTTGATACAAATAAAGGCGATAAGTAAACTTCTATCAACAAATGAGTTTTCCACAGAGATGTGACTATTAAGTGAAAATATGATTATTTTTAGAAGTATCCTGATATGCTTAGAGCATTCTGACCTCTTGTCATTTAGACAGACAATTTTTTTTTTCCCAGAGATATGACAGCAACAAGGTAGCTCTACTTTTTTATATAAAAGTAACATTGTGTTACTGATAAGGTCATTTTGTACCATAGACAATTAGAAGACTGGTACTTTTCCTAAGTTATGTAATACTGAGTCTTGGATTCAGCTCTGAGAGCAAATAAAAGTTCCTGAAAAGCTAATTTTAGCCTCATTTACTGTAGATAACAGAACAGCCTCAATTTTTCAAATTGTCAAGATTTTATTTACAGGGCCAGCATTCCCATGCATTAAGAATGTGTGTAGGGAGCCAGAAACTCTTTCTATGAAATGCTACACAAGTCTTTCCCTACGTGGATTCAGTACCTTACTCTTCAGTTTTGGCGCTGACATTTTTAAAGCCAGAACAGTAACTGAAGAAAGTACAATTAGAGCTACAATGCAGGGGTCCCACTTTTTGTTCTTATATTTACTGCTGACCCAGGTATCTTTGGCCCAGTCACTTAACCTCTCTGTGCCTCAGTTTCCTCATCTGCAAAATGAGGTTAAAATGCTTTTTCATAAGGTTTTTCTTTCTTTCTTGCAATTCTGCAACAAGAGGTGCTTCAAGTAGCACAAAGTGCTTTGTAATTATGATGACTGCTATATCTGACTTTCTAGTGTTGTTGAGAAAAAAAGTCCCCTGTGTAATAAAATAGTGCTTCAGTTTCATTCAATCTAAGCACCGCGGTACTGAAGCTTTCCCATCAATTACTAGCAATAAAGATTGAGCGATCCAGAACCAGGAGCTCTAATCACCTATAGTAAATAGATCATTTCATGCTATTTAACAAGATAGAAGAATGTGTCATTTCAACAATAAGCATCTTCTAGCTCTCCTTACTGCATATGCATGCCATAATACAGAAGTCCTCCCTTATCATAAGAGAGTCAGACATGAAATTAAGGTTTGGAGTGAACTGAGAGTATCACATAATTAGTCTGATGGATATCCCTTTCATTTGGGGGGAGGTATTGTAGATGTCCTACTGGGGATGTACAATATAACCATCCTTCTGCTGGATTCTCTGCTCAACAGGTAGTTTCCATATTAAGTATGCTGAGTATGTTCGCTGTGCAAGCAATGTACAAAAGGGTGCTACCACAGTTTGTGACCCAACACTTTCAAATCTCAGAATGTATGGAAGAGAATAAATTACCCTCCCATATTTTAGATGACTTTTCTCTTCCATTGGCCATCCCAGGGTGCATCTGAGAAAATTCATACTCCATCTGCTCCACCAAGCCTACTTCCTTCCTCTTCATCTTGCTTTCCCCACCAAGAAACTTGTAGGTTAAGTTTTATATTCAAGCACTGACTATGGTTTGGGTGATGAGAAATATTTATTCAAATAATGTAGCTTAATCAGGTACCTTATCTGCAATAAATTGGATTGTGTCACATACACAAAGTCATACAAGAGCAATCCCCTGGGATGACCATCTAAGCAGCTTTAGATATGTTTAGGGAAAATGCAAGGGAAAAAAAAAGGAATTTTTTCTTTTTGCTTAAGATCAAGGAGGTTAGTAAGTTTCTCTAAGATTTTAAGCTAAAAGATGGTATTTTTACCATACTTTACTCATGATCTTCAAAATTAACAAATCTTTAAGTAAAGCTAAGTATTTTGTTATGCATTTCCATGATTATAAAAATCATCAGCAAAATTGTACATGTATTTTTCAGTCACTTGTGGATCCAAGGAAATAACCCATATCCAGATGAATGCTTCCTTTGCATGTCATGATCAGCAAGAGTAAAAAGAGTGTCTCAGCAGTTGAGAGGTTGACTGTGGCTCTACTTCTTACAGAGATCAGATGATCCCCATTCCAATTTTTAATACCTAATTTCTTCATCTTAGCTATCCTGACATGTTTGGCCAATGAATGAGGAACAATCAGAACAGCATTCTTCAGGGTTCATTTTACTTAACTTTTCCTAAAGTCTTCATCTCTTGGAAAATAAACATAACTGAAAACATTAAAAAATAGTTTGAGATAAAATGAAAGCCCCAATTTAGCATAACTATTCAGAACAGGAGAAGTTTCACAAGAAAAGGAAAAGAAATTGAAGACTATATTTGACCGTAAAACCAGAAAGCATCAACAGATGCTGAATTGGCTGTCTAATTTTTTTTAACACCACCCAAGTTTTGTTTTAGGTAACACTAGAATTTGCTAAAAATAGCTACAAAATCCCTTTTAACTTATGTCATATAAATGAAATTTTTGCCAATAGTGAAGTTTTAGTGGTAGAAGAATAAATCTTGCTTTGTATTTTAAAAAAAGAAAAAAACAACACTGCTCACATAGGTGGCATGGATCTTCAGGAGGACAGAGATGATGTGGGGCTCATGGGTCATCACTGAAGTAGAACAAGTATATTCTCCACTAGTAATAGAACAAATAAAGTTTTGCCAAATGATTTTTGCTACAGTATTTTATTTCAACTTACTCTGGTGATTTTCAGTTTAAAGCTCTGGCCAACTTGTTCTTTTTTGCCTATTGATTGTCTACATTTTTTGTAAGCCCATTGTGTGATTCATGTATTCAGTGTCTTCAACTTAATTCGTAAGTTCATTGTTTTAAAATGAAGCATGTCTTTTTAACCTTCCTAGGTTTTCATGGAAGTTATAAAAATAATATTCATCAGTTCTGTGCTGATGCAAAATAACTGGATCTTATGTGTTATATTACATCAAAATAGATGCACAGCATAGACATTTTTAAAAAAATATTTAATTGCATTTTTTGATCTGTCAAAATGGGCAACATAGACATTTTGTTTTTTAAATATTTAATTGTATTTCTTGATCTGTCAAAGAATGGCACAGCATATATATATAATCATATATATGAATGTGTATATATGTACTTATCTACTATACTGAAATGGCTCAGTATAACTTGAGAGATCAGTTATCAGAGCAAGTCTTGGATGACTGTTTGCCGTGAGTTGGTGCTTCCAGGATGGCCCAATCCTCCCCTTAAGTGGACTCCCACTTTCTAAAAGGAAGAAAGTAGGGCACAAGGTCTTAAGCGCCAAACATTTCCATCCTGTTCAGCTGCCTTGTCATTTCTATATAATATACTGTCTTAAGACTGAGCCGCAGGCATTGTGGCAGGAAGATTCAGACATAATACAAGCTGAAATTCATCCTTTATGATCCCATTTCAGTACTGGGCAGAGCAGATTCACATTCCTTTACTGCCTTTTGTTTGGCAGTTTAGTTCTTTCTGAATACGTCTTTTATTATTGAGAGTTTAAGTCCAATAAACTTCAAGGGGCAATGTGGCAAAAATAGGATTATAATTTGCTATATTCAACCTAGTATATCAAGCTCAAAGGTACAGGTGGTTGGTTGGGTGAAGTTCCCTATTTCTGTCTTTGTAGTTTTGCATTGAGGTCTTTCTTCCCATGCTTATATTTCCATCCTTGTGATATCAAAGTTCTGTAGGCTGAGAGTGCTGTAGATGAACAACTTGGAGTCTAAATTTGCCTACAGTCAAGCCTCCATGAACTCACTATAGTGTGGATGAAGCAGTTTTCCGAAACAAGGTCCCCAGCATCCAATGATAATAGCAGTCACTTGTATTTGATTGATAAGTCACAAAATGTGCCTATTTTCCCCCATTAACCATAACTTCCCACAATGAGGCAGATCACAATCCAAACACTTTTATAAATATGTGATGTAGATATATACACATATATATTCTGTATATAGTATGATGGTGTGAGTGCTTACAGAATGTGTACTTCTGTCCTAGGATTGAGGAATTGGGAAGGGGTTTTCTGAGGCTGCTGGGTAACATGTTTTTGTTCAGCGTCTGATATCTGTGTTCTTCCCCTCCTTGCTTGTCTCTCCTCCCTTTTCTCCACCTTCTGTCCATTTCTACTATTCTCTGTTTCTGACTAAAGCAAAGAACTACTCATTGGTTTTCCAATTACTCAGACCTGCCAACTAGCCTTCTAATAATGCCAGTGGTCTTCTGGAAAGAACAACAGAATCCAGCACAATCTACAGTATTAACATTAGTCCAAAGTCCCGTATTTGTATCAGCTAACAATCTCATTCCAAAAGCGGTTCATGCCCACCTGAACCTTCAAGATCCAATTTTGCAGGGACTCAGTAGGACTTAGGTAGTAGAGTATGGTAGAGCCAGTGCACAGGAATACCTAATTCCCCAGGTATCTACTGTGTTAATACAGCCAGGGGAGTCCATTTCTCAGAGCTTTCACTCAATCATCTACTTCAGTTGGGATTCTTTCGCTCCATCTCATTAGCATGACTCCATTGATTGTTTCAGTGCTTGTTTATTAATGGAAGAAAAATATAAATTGAGTTTCACCAGAACGATCCTTTGAAGTACACTGAACATGTACATGTACTGTATGTATTACCGTAGAGACTGGAACAAACTTATTGTATGTAAAGTTTTATGAATGGTTATTTTATAATTTATGTATTTAATATAGGAATCAATAAGCTCTGGTGTTTTAGTTTATACAAAAATAAAAAAACTGCATTTTTAAAAACTTTACCTTCATTGTCCATACGTTTCATTTTATGTGTGTGTGTGTGTGCGCACGCACGCGCTCAGTCATGTCTTACTCTGCCACTCCATGGACTGTGGCCCACCAGACTGCTCTGTCCATGGAATTTCCCAGGCAAGAATACTGAAGCAAATTGCAATTTCTTTGTCTGGGGGATCTTCCCAACCCAGGGATCCAACTTGCCTCTCTTGCATCTCCCGCATTAGCATGTGGGTTCTTAAACTAGTTTTGAAAAACGAGGTGACAGAAATCAGGGTTATCCCTATAAATGTCAGAGAACAAACTCTATATCAAAGATGGTAAATAGATTTCTTCTCATCTATCCACTCTGAACTTTTTATTGTACCTGCCAAGGGGCACCGTGGTGAGGAGTAAAAGGCAGAATAGGCTCCAGTCCATGGGGTCACTGAGTCAGACACGACTGAGCGACTTCACTTTCACTTTTTACTTTCACGCACTGGAGAAGGAAATGGCAACCCACTCCAGTGTTCTTGCCTGGAGAATCCCAGGGACGGGGGAGCCTGGTGGGCTGCCGTCTATGGGGTCGCACAGAGCCAGACACGACTGAAGCGACTTAGCAGCAGCAGCAGCAGCAGGAGAGGTTTATGGTCATTAGCATACCTGCTCTGAATACAGTTGGGGGAAGAATCCTGCCAGCTATTTGTCATTCTTATCTAGCTATTACTTCTTTTCCTTTATCAACCTTTTTCTCTATCTTGTAGACCCACTAGACATAACAAGTTAACTAGAGTCTGTTATATGAGCATCCCTCATGTTTACACCCCTGTGTTCTGGTATGAATGGTTGACACTCAAAGAGCTTCAGTTTTCGTGAGAAACAACCCATGCATACATGAAACAAACAATAGTGTACAACAACTACAGTTCAGTTGCTCAGTCGTGTCTGACTCTTTGTGACCCTATGAACCGCAGCACGCCAGGCCTCCATGTCCATCACTAACTCCTGGAGTTCACTCAGACTCACGTCCATCAAGTCAGTGATGCCATCCAACCATCTCATTCTCTGTCGTCCCCTTCTCCTCCTGCCCTCAATCTTTCCCAGCATCAGGGTCTTTTCAAATGAGTCAGCTCTTTGCATCAGGTGGCCAAAGTATTGGAGTTTCAGCTTCAACATCAGTCCTTCCAATGAATACCCAGGACTGATCTCCTTTAGGATGAACTGGTTGGATCTCCTTGCAGTCCAAGAGACTCTCAAGAGTCTTCTCCAACACCACAGCTCAAAAGCATCAATTCTTCGGTGCTCAACTTTCTTTATAGTCCAACTTTCACATCCATACATGACCACTGGAAAAACCTTAGCCTTGACTAGACAGACCTTTTTTGGCAAAGTAGAGTCTCTGCTTTTTAATATGCTGTCTAGGTTGGTCATAACTTTCCTTCCAAGGAGCAAGCGTCTTTTAATTTCATGACTGCAGTCACCATCTGCAGTGATTTTGGAGCCCAGAAAAATAAAGTCAGCCACTGTTTCCACTGTTTCCACTGTTTCCCCATCTATTTGCCATGCAGTGATGGGACCGGGGGCCATGGTCTTAGTTTTCTGAATGTTGAGCTTTAAGCCAACTTTCTCACTCTCCTCTTTCACTTTCATCAGGAGAATGAAAAGTTCTTCTTCACTTTCTGCCATAAGTGTAGTGTCATCTGCATATCTGAGGTTATTGATATTTCTCCTGGCAATCTTGATTCTAGCTTGTGCTTTTTCCAGCCCAGCATTTCTCATTATGTACTCTGCATATAAGTTAAATAATCAGGGTGACAATATACAGCCTTGACGTACTCCCTTTCCTATTTGGAACCAGTCGGTTGTATCATGTCCAGTTCTAACTGTTGCTTCCTGACCTGCATCAGATTTCTCAAGAGGCAGGTCAGGTTGTCTGGTATTCCCAGAATACCAGAAAAGAATTCTGAAGATTCTTTCAGAATTTTCCACAGTTTATTGTGATCCACACAGTCAAAGGCTTTGGCATAGTCAGTAAAGTAGAAATAGATGTTTTTCTGGAACTCTCTAGCTTTTTTGATGATCCAGCAGATGTTGGCAATTTGATCTCTGGTTCCTCTGCCTTTTCTAAAACCAGCTTGAACATCAGGAAGTTCACGATTCACATATTGCTGAAGCCTGGCTTGGAGAATTTTGAGCATTACTTTACTAGCGTGTGAGATGAGTGCAATTGTGCGGTAGTTTGAGCATTCTTTGGCATTGCCTTTCTTTGGGATTGGAATGAAAACCGACCTTTTCCAGTCCTGTGGCCACTGCTGAGTTTTCCAAATTTCCTGACATATTGAGTGCAGCACTTTCACAGCATCCTCTTTTAGGATTTGAAATAGCTCAACTGGAATCCATCACAAAGTAAAGTATAATTTTATAGGTCACTGTTGAGAACAATTAAAATTAAGATTAGTTTTTAGGGTTTGGCTTGAAAAATCCTTGCTAAGAATGGTTCTCCTTTCAGTTGCAACTTCTTATCTTTAACTGGCAAAAATTGTCACTCATCAGTTCATTACCAAGTCCTGTTATCTGTCCATAGGAACCATCCCCCATGGCATGTCAAATCCCTAAAACAGAGAATAAGACATTACCTCAATCCTCAAGACATCATGTCTACATCACCTGATGAAGACTTACAACTGCCTGAGTCTCTGAGAAAGGTACCAAGCATATCAGCATGTCATGATTCTGTTATTGTTATGAATTCTGTCTAATGCTATAAATGAAAACCTCTGTTTTGATGAACTCCAATTCTGGTATATCACTCAAATATGCTATCCTGTCAACAGCTCAGCTGACTTCTTCTAGCTCAGAATTTGGAAGTACCCCATGTTGGAGTAGGGAATGGCAATTCACTCCAGTATTCCTGCTTGGAAAACTCCATGGACAGAGAAGCCTAGCCAGCTGCCATCCATGGGGGTCACAAAGAGTCAGATACAATTGAGCAACTGAGTTTGCACACACGCAGTGTCTTTTGGAGACATTAATAGGGGTAAGGACTCTTCCTACCTAGTGCCAATTGGACAACATCCACTCAATTCTTACAGAGCCCACACACAGAGACTCCTCTTGCGGGCTCAGTCCACACAGCTCTGCCTCTGACCTACAGGTGAGCAGCTGTCATAGGGGTGCAGATGTGTGATAAAGTGTTTACCCACCCCCATGGATAGAGACTTGTGCCCAGCGGCTGATAAAGAATGCTTATTTTACATAAGCTAGTTTGTAATTACATATGGAATGTGAGAGTGGATGATGAAGACTTTTTTACTCACTGAAAATACTCCAAATAAAGATGTGTTTAACAAATGCATTTTTGCATGCAGGTATACATATAAATAGGACATCATTGGCTTTGATCAATAGGCTCTATAACAAAGAGGTATTGGGAATCTGTACCTGTAATTACTGTAAAAATATTGAGAACAAGGGCCACTGCATCTTTATCATCTTCATAAAGCTCCACATGACACTCTTTTTTTAGAATTTAGAAGGAGAAGGAGGAAACATAAACAACAGCCACTTCAGGAACTGGATTCTTCTTCCTTTAAATAATTTACTATGTAAATTACTTTGCCCTGACTGACTAGAAATGAATGAACAAATCTAATATTCAATTATGGAATCATCAATTATTTCTATTTTCTTTTTACTTTATTGATTTTTACTCTTTTGCCTTTAATTTACACTACCTCAAATGTATTTTTGTACAGACACAGGATATAAATGCAATATTTCTTAAATGCACATTAAATATTCTTAGAGCCACTATAGGGAAATATGTAGAAAATATTCAGAACTTGGAAATAAAGCAAAATGATGAGTATTTGTCTTTATAATTTCATTTCAGGATGGTTTCTGTCAGTTGAGAAAAAGTCTTTTGACTCTGGGGAAATGCATCAGTTGATGGCAGCCCAGATGTTTTACAGCCGTGTAAAGTTAGAAGCTAACTTGCAGAAAATTGATAAGGTAAGACTTGTTTTCTTTTCTCTTGATTAAAAAACTCAAAGATTAGGGATCTGCCTTACATGCAAATTGACTACTTTGGTTTCTAGCATCTTATCTTCATTTCTCCATACTTGGCCCCATTCTTCAAATCTTTTTGAATCAGGTCATTCTATTGGTTTCTTTATATAATGAAGTTCATAAAACTTGGACGTGCTCATTAATTTTTATGAGAATGACATTTTTAACAATTTGAAAGGAATGTTTTTCAAAAGCCATCCTAAGGAATATGAGACAAGATATGTTCCTTATTCTCAGTGGCCTTCTGGTAAAATAAAACAATTAAGTCCAGAAATAATGAAATAGCAACCAACATAGGAGGGTTAAAAGCCTTAGGGGTACCACCATCCACTAAGTATCCTGAATTAATCTTTCATTCCAGATCCGCTCCCTCTCCTAGTTCTCCCAATCAGGGAGAGATGTTAGATGGAATTATGATAGATTCGTGGGCTTAACTCTCTCCTGCTTTTCCCTCACCCTCCATATCCAATCCTTCGCAGGTTCTATTGATTTTAGCTCTCCCACCTATCTTCTATTCCCCATCACTTCTATTAAGAGCTTCTCATCTGAATGAACCCTTGCAGCAACTTCTTAGCTACATTAACCGCTTCTAGTTGTATCCTCTTTGTGTACACACACCCAACTTGCTTCCAGCTTGATTTTATGTGGCAATCATAGCTGCTTGTTCTCATCTTTGAAATTACTCCTTGCTTTCTCTTGCCTAACCTGGGTTAACTCTCAAATGCCTACGGAACTAAACTCATAACATAAACATGGGATTTGGGACTTGGATAAGACCCTGCAGCCAATACAAGGCTCTTATTTTGCTAACCCAGCTGTAGGAAATAAGACTCAAACTCTCAGCATGGCCACTTATGTCCTGGATATTTTTTCTTCTAACCCTTGAAGTTTCAGCTTAGCTATTATTCTCCTCATTAGTTGGGCACAATATCCTTTGTTTTCCCAAAGCATTCTGCATGTACTCATCCTGTCATTTTACCAGGTAATTATAATTATTTGTTCTGTTCATTCCCACTTATACACCCAATGAAATCTGAGTTATTTGAAAGAGAATATGCATTTCCCAGTTTTCAATCTTCGGCATCTAATACATTTCCTAATACCTAACAGAATCTCACTAAATTATCTTAATTCTATTGCTTATATATTAGGTGGTGGAGGGAGTTCTTTTTCCATTTTCTTTATTGAAGTGGAGTTGATTTACATTATGTTTCAGGCATATAAGAGACTTAATACTTCATAGATTATAGTCCACTTAAAGTTACTAGGAAATATTTGCTACATTCCCTGTGCTGTACATTACATCCCTGGGTCTTATTTATTTTATACCCAGTAGTCTATACCTCTAATCCTCTTCCTCCATGTTGCCCCTCCCCCATCTCTTTCCCCACTTGCAACCACTAACTTGTTCTCTGGGAGCCTGTTTCTGTTTTGTTATATTCATTTGTTTTATTTTTTAGAAGAGTATCACTTCCCATTTGGACTGTAAAAGACGGCTCCATGAGCGTGGAAATAGGTAAACTGGGCCATTTTTTGGAAAGTTTTTTTATTGTTGCTGCTGGGTTTTTGTTGGTTGGTTTTGTTATTTCTTCCTTTTGTTACCTTATTTTTTGAACAGTAATTCTGGCCCATAAACCAAACACTCTTCAGAAAACAGGCAAAAGACAAAAACATTCCCTACTCGCTTCCCTTAGCCTCCTGCTGAAGTTCTCTATTCCTCTGTATTCTACTCTCTGCCCACAGGAGGGAAGCATTTGTCTAGAAGTCCAGGGGAAAAGTGTCAGCGCAAAGAAAATCTGAAGTTGATTTTATGGGGCATTTTAACCCTTGGTTGTGTGTTTCTCTTCCACATGTCCATATGAAAGCAATAATCTAAATATAAATACTGTCTTGTCCGCTCTTCTGACGTGATTTTTTTACTATCTTGGCTTTTTTTCAGTCTTTACTTCAGAGAAGCTGAGTTGTTGTATTTCCCTGAGGCAGCAAATTCATTTGCAAACACAAAGGCTCAGGGAAATTTGCACCCTATTACACAGTCTCCAAATATTCCAGACTTGCTAAGACTCCAGTCGAAAAGGGTCAAGGCAGTTCATCAGATTCCCTTCCTAATTCTCAACTTCCAAAGCAAGTTCTTCCCAGAGCACAGACAAAGGAAGGTATGTTATTGTGTCTAGAGTTGCTGTATGTGAATGCACTTGAATTTTTTTAAATAACAGTGTTATATTTAAATGTCTTTGCTACAACATGTCTCCTAAAGGAATTTTTAAAGAAAAAATAGGTATTTATCCTTCAAAAACATTTACCACCCAAGAAGCACAAGAATGGAAAAAAGCAATAATTTCTGATTGTTTGTACAAAACATTGGCTAGATAAGCTTTTATTCCTTTGGTCTGCCATTCTTAACTATATATGGCATTTTATACGTCACTTTACAATTGACAAAAGATCCCTGCTTAGTGCTGGCATCTCCCCAATTCTGCCCGGGCTGCTGTTGGAAAGGATAGTTCGAGACAAGCCAGGTACTTCCATTTTATTTACCAAGGGAAGTAAAGCAGAATCCCAGTTATGTTGGTCTTTTCTCTTTCTGGCCTGCTTTTCTTTCTACTCTGTTATGAGAGATAATATGTGTTTAGAAGACAATGGGCTTCCCCAATGGCTCAGTGGGTAAAGAATCTGCCTACAATCCAGGAGACATAGGAGACACAGGTTCGATGTCTGAGTTGAGAAGATCCCCTGGAGGACGAAATGGCTACCCACTCCAGTATTCTTGCCTGGAGAATTCCATGGACAGAGGAGTCTGGTGGGTTACAGTCGATGGGGTCACAGAGTCAGACATGACTGAGCCGCTAAGCATACACGCCTGTGTTTAGAAGGCAGCCTGAGTCCCAGTCCTAGCTCTGCCAGTCAGTATGTGTCACTGAGTTACTGAAACATTTGAAGCCTTCCTTTCCTTTTTGTAAAATGGGATAAATAAGATAATTTCTCTTGTTGGGGCTGTTGTTAGAACTAAATGATATATGTAGCAGGATTAGTACCAAAAGTTTCAATGTGTGGCTTGAGATAAAAGGACTGGATCAACAGCAGGCTTCATAGGTGACATTTTAATTATTTGTAATGTTTTCAGTTCATTTATAAAAGGATATAGTTCAAAAGGTCAATATAAGACCATAAACCGTGAAAGAACAGTATATGCATCTTACCCTCAGACATCCCTGCCTTCAAAATCTTTCCTGACTCCTGGCACTCTCTAACAAAGCCAAGCAAAAAGTATTCTGCCAGAGCATTGCAATATTATGTGGGTAAGCAGGCATTCAGGTAGAGTACTATGCCAAAATCTTACTCCTCAGTTGAGTTCAATTCAGTCGCTCAGTTGTGTCCGACTATTTGTGACCCCATGAATCGCAGCACGCCAGGCCTCCCTGTCCATCACCAACTCCCGGAGTTCACTCAGACTCACGTCCATCGAGTCAGTGATGCCATCCAGCCATCTCATCCTCTGCCGTCCCCTTTTCCTCCTGCCCCCAATCCCTCCCATCATCAGAGTCTTTTCCAGTGAGTCAGCTCTTCGCATGAGGTGGCCAAAGTACTGGAGTTTCAGCTTGAGCATCATTCCTTCCAAAGAAATCCCAGGGCTGATCTCCTTCGGAATGTACTGGTTGGATCTCCTTGCAGTCCAAGGGACTCTCAAGAGTCTTCTCCAACACCACAGTTCCAATGCATCAGTTCTTCGGCGCTCAGCCTTCTTCACAGTCCAACTCTCACATCCATACATGACCACTAGAAAAACCATAGCCTTGACTAGACAGACCTTTGTTGGCAAAGTAATGTCTCTGCTTTTCAATATGCTGTCTAGGTTGGTCATAACTTTTCTTCCAAGGAGTAAGCATCTTTTAATTTCATGGCTGCAGTCAGCATCTGCAGTGAGTTTGGAGCCCCAAAAAATAAAGTCTGACAACTGTTTCCCCATCTATTTCCCATGAAATGATGGGACCGGATGCCATGATCTTCGTTTTCTGAATGTTGAGTTTTAAGCCAACTTTTTCACTCTCCTCTTTCACCTTCATCAAGAGGCGTTTTAGTTCCTCTTCATTTTCTGCCGTAAGTCTAGGGTTAATAGGCTGCAGAGGAGGAGCAAAGACCTGGCAAGGCAAATCCTGGACATTACTAGGAAGCCTGTGCAGTAACCCTTGCAGTATCCACTAATGAGCACAGTGGGTCGCTATAAGGAACCACTGTGTTCTGGGATGCCTCTGACTCGGACTACTGACAATGAAGTTTTCATTTGAGCATTAACTAATTCTTCACCACAGTGAGAGTCATTTTTTAAGGCCCAGAAGAGATAAACATTTACTCTTTCATTTGTTTATTGATTTGTTTATTTCTTCATTTTTCAACAAATATTTATTGAACAGTTACCATGTCTCATTCATGCCTGTGTAGGAGAATTGGATGAGTGACTTGCCTTTGCCAGAACTAATAAAGAGCAGAGCAAACTGTGGGCCAGATCATCCAGCTCCAAGTTTAGTCAACCTTCCACTTAAAATATGTATAATTAATTCATGTAATTAGTGCATTCTATAATGTATTATGGGAGAAGGCAATGGCACCCCACTCCAGTACTGTTGCCCGGAAAATCCCACGGATGGAGGAGCCTGGTAGGCTGCAGTCCATGGGGTCGCTAAGAGTCAGACACGACTGAGCGACTTCACTTTCACTTTCCACTTTCATGCATTGGAGAAGGAAATGGCAACCCACTCCAGTGTTCTTGCCTGGAGCATCCCATGGACGAAGAAGCCTGGTAGGCTGCAGTCCATAGGGTCGCACATAGTCCCACACAACTGAAGTGACTTAGCAGCAGCAGCAGCAGCATAATGTATTATATAACCCTATATATTATGATACATAATTATATTAACAATTATCAATATAGCTAACCTGTAATTAATTATATATTAAGTAAATAACAACATAACAATGACTGAGCTCCTACCAAGTGTCTAAATTTTTTAATACATTTTTTCATAGTCTATATGGACTCCAGAGTGGTCTTTGGAATCCCAGTTCTATTCCCCATTCTCTCTATGACCTTCATCAAGTTCATGAATGTCTCTGAGGCTCAATT